>NC_088218.1:23626899-24831899 GCF_036934945.1 Oncorhynchus masou masou
AGGGAGGGGGAGGGAGGGAGGGAGGGAGGGAGGGAGGGGGGAGGGAGGGACAGACAGACAGAGGTGAGAGAGGGAGGGAGGGAGGGAGGGAGGGAGGGAGAGAGAGAGTCAACAGACAGACAGAGGTGAGAGAGAGGAGGGAGGGAGGGGGAGAGAGAGAGTCAACAGACAGACAGAGGTGAGAGAGAGGAGGGAGGGAGGGAGGGAGGGAGAGAGAGAGTCAACAGACAGACAGAGGTGAGAGAGAGGAGGGAGGGAGGGAGGAGGAGGAGAGAGTCAACAGACAGACAGAGGTGAGAGAGAGGAGGGAGGGAGGGAGAGAGAGAGTCAACAGACAGACAGAGGTGAGAGAGAGGAGGGAGGGAGGAGAGAGAGAGTCAACAGACAGACAGAGGTGAGAGAGAGGAGGGAGGGAGGGAGGGAGAGAGAGAGTCAACAGACAGACAGAGGTGAGAGAGAGGAGGGAGGGAGGGAGGGAGGAGAGTCAACAGACAGACAGAGGTGAGAGAGAGGAGGGGAGGGAGGGAGGGAGGGAGAGGGAGAGGAGAGTCAACAGACAGACAGAGGGAGGGAGGGTGGAGGGAGGGAGGGAGAGAGAGAGTCAACAGACAGACAGAGGTGAGAGAGAGGAGGGAGGGAGGGGAGAGAGAGAGTCAACAGACAGACAGAGGTGAGAGGAGGAGGGGGGGGAGGAGAGAGAGTCAACAGATAGACAGAGGTGAGAGAGAGGAGGGAGGGAGAGAGAGAGTCAACAGACAGACAGAGGTGATAGAGAGGAGGGGGAGGGAGGGAGGGAGAGAGAGAGTCAGACAGACAGAGGTGAGAGAGAGGGAGGGGAGGGAGGGAGGGAGGGAGAGAGAGAGTCAACAGACAGACACAGGTGAGAGGGAGGAGGGAGGGAGGGAGGAGAGAGAGAGTCAACAGATAGACAGAGGTGGGAGGGAGGGAGGGAGGGAGGGAGGGAGGGGGGAGAGAGAGAGTCAACAGACAGACAGAGGTGAGAGGGAGGAGGGAGGGAGGGAGGGAGAGAGAGTCAACAGATAGACAGAGGTGAGAGAGAGGAGGGAGGGAGGGAGAGAGAGAGTCAACAGAAAGACAGAGGTGAGAGAGAGAGAGAGGGAGGGAGGGAGGGGGAGAGAGAGAGAGTCAACAGAAGACAGAGGTGAGAGAGAGGAGGAGGGAGGGAGGGAGAGAAAGAGAGTCAACAGACAGACAGAGGTGAGAGAGAGGAGGGAGGGAGGGGGAGAGAGAGTCAACAGACAGACAGAGTTGAGAGAGGAGGGAGGGAGGGAGGGAGGGAGGGAGGGAGGGAGGGAGGGAGGGAGGGAGGGAGGGAGGGAGGGAGGGAGGGAGGGAGGGAGGGAGGGAGTCAACAGACAGACAGAGGTGAGAGAGAGGAGGGAGGGAGGGAGGGAGAGAGAGTCAACAGACAGACAGAGGTGAGAGAGGAGGGAGGGAGGGAGGGAGGAGAGAGAGAGTCAACAGATAGACAGAGGGAGAGAGAGGAGGGAGGGAGGGAGGGGGAGAGAGAGAGTCAACAGACAGACAGAGGTGAGAGAGAGGAGGGAGGGAGGGAGGGAGAGAGAGTCAACAGATAGACAGAGGTGAGAGAGAGGAGGGAGGAGAGAGAGTCAACAGACAGACAGAGGTGAGAGAGAGGAGGGAGGGAGGGAGGAGAGAGAGAGTCAACAGATAGACAGAGGTGAGAGAGAGGAGGGAGGGAGGGAGGGAGGGAGGGAGGGGAGGGAGGGAGGGAGGAGAGTCAACAGACAGACAGAGGTGAGAGGGAGGAGGGAGGGAGGGAGGAGAGAGAGAGTCAACAGACAGACAGAGGTGAGAGAGTGGAGGGAGGGAGGGAGAGAGAGAGTCAACAGACAGACAGAGGTGAGAGAGAGGAGGGAGGGAGGGAGAGAGAGAGTCAACAGACAGACACAGGTGAGAGGGAGGAGGGAGGGAGGGAGGGAGAGGAGAGTCAACAGATAGACAGAGGGAGAGAGGGAGGAGGGAGGGAGGGAGGGAGGGAGGAGAGAGTCAACAGAGAGACAGAGGTGAGAGAGAGGAGGGAGGGAGGGAGGGAGAGAGAGTCAACAGACAGACAGAGGTGAGAGAGAGGGGGGAGGGAGGAGAGAAGAGAGTCAACAGACAGACAGAGGTGAGAGAGTGGAGGGAGGGAGGGAGGAGAGAGTCAACAGACAGACAGAGGTGAGAGAGAGGAGGGAGGGAGGGGGAGGGAGACAGACAGAGGGGAGAGAGAGAGTCAACAGACAGACAGAGGTGAGAGAGGATGGAGGAGGGAGGGAGGGAGAGAGAGAGTCAACAGACAGACAGAGGTGAGAGAGGGAGGAGGGGGAGGGAGGGAGGAGAGAGAGAGTCAACAGATAGACAGAGGTGGGAGAGGAGGGAGGGAGGGAGGAGAGTCAACAGATTGACAGAGGTGAGAGGGAGGAGGGTGGGAGGGAGGAGAGAGAGAGTCAACAGATAGACAGAGGTGAGAGAGAGGAGGGAGGGAGGGAGGGAGAGTCAACAGACAGACAGAGGTGAGAGAGAGGAGGGAGGGAGGGAGAGAGAGAGTCAACAGAAAGACAGAGGTGAGAGAGAGGAGGGAGGGAGGGAGGGGGAGAGAGAGAGTCAACAGACAGACAGAGGTGAGAGAGAGGAGGGAGGGAGGGAGGGAGAGAGAGTCAACAGACAGACAGAGGTGAGAGAGAGGAGGGAGGGAGGGAGGGAGAGAGAGTCAACAGACAGACAGAGGAGAGAGAGAGGAGGGAGGGAGGGAGGGAGGGAGAGAGAGAGTCAACAGACAGACAGAGGTGAGAGAGAGGAGGGAGGGAGGGGAGAGAGAGTCAACAGACAGACAGAGGTGAGAGAGAGGAGGGAGGGAGGGAGAGAGAGAGTCAACAGAAAGACAGAGGTGAGAGAGAGGAGGGAGGGAGAGAGAGAGTCAACAGACAGACAGAGTTGAGAGAGGAGGGAGGGAGGGAGAGAGAGAGAGAGTCAACAGACAGACAGAGGTGAGAGAGAGGAGGGAGGGAGGGAGAGAGTCAACAGACAGACAGAGGTGAGAGAGGAGGGAGGGAGGGAGGGAGGAGAGAGAGAGTCAACAGATAGACAGAGGTGAGAGAGAGGAGGGAGGGAGGGAGAGAGAGAGTCAACAGATAGACAGAGGTGAGAGAGAGGAGGGAGAGGGAGGGAGAGAGTCAACAGACAGACAGAGGTGAGAGAGAGGAGGGAGGGAGGGAGAGAGAGAGAGAGAGTCAACAGATAGACAGAGGTGAGAGAGAGGAGGGAGGGAGGGAGAGAGAGAGTCAACAGACAGACAGAGGTGAGAGAGAGGAGGGAGGGAGGGAGAAGGAGAGTCAACAGACAGACAGAGGTGAGAGAGGAGGGAGGGAGGGAGGTAGGAAGGGAGGGAGAGAGAGAGAGAGAGAAAGAGTCAACAGACATACAGAGGTGAGAGAGAGGAGGGAGGGAGAGAGAGAGAGTGATGAGAGGAGGGGGATGGAGGGGAGAGAGAGGGATAGAGAGGGGAGAGGTGGAGGGTGTAGAAGAAGAGGAGGGGGATAAAGAGGATGTAGAGAGATACAGACAGAAGGAGGCAAAGAGAAGGAGAGAGAAGGAGGGAGGGAGGGAGGGAGAGGAGGGAGAGAGAGAGAGAGAGAGGAGGGAGGGAGAGGAGTGAGAGGAGGGAGAAAGAGAGAAGGAGGGAGGGAGAGGAGGGAGAGAGAAGGAGGGAGGGAGAGGAGGGAGAGAGAGAGAAGGAGGGAGGGAGAGGAGGGAGATGAGGAGGGAGAGATGGGGAAAGAGAAAAAGACTGAGAGTGTCATCTTTTCATCTTTTCATCTTTCCCATTGACAGGAATGTATTGACATAAGCATCAACCAATTGACAGTGTCAACCAATAGACCGTGTCAACCAATAGACCGTGTCAACCAATAGACAGTGTCAACCAATAGACCGTGTCAACCAATAGACAGTGTCAACCAATAGACAGTGTCAACCAATTTCATATTAAATACAAAGTATTGATACAGTGCCTTGCAAAAGTATTCACCCCCCTTGGCGTTTTTCCTATTTTGTTGCATTACAACCTGTAATTTAAATGGATTTTTATTTGGATTTCTTGTAATGGACATACACAAAATAGTCCAAATTGGTGAAGTGAAACGGCAAAAAACGGAAAACGGAACTAGCGGAAAAGAGGTGTGTGCACATGTATTCACCCCCTTTGCTATGAAGCCCCTAAATAAGATCTGGTGCAGCCAATTACCTTCAGAAGTCACATAATTAGTCAAATAAAGTCCACCTGTGTGCAATCTAAGTGTCACATCATCTCAGTATGAATACACCAGTTCTGAAAGGCCTCAGAGTATGCAACACCACCAAGCAAGTGGCACGATGAAGACCAAGAGCACTCCAAACAGGTCAGGGACAAAGTTGTGGAAAAGTACAGAAAAAATATCTGAAACTTTGAACATCTAACGGAGCACCGTTAAATCCATTATTAAAAAATTGAAAGAATATGGCACCACAACAAACTTGTCAAGAGGGCCGCCCACCAAAACTCAAGGAGGGCATTAATCATAGAGGCAACAAAGAGACCAAAGATAACCCTGAAGGAGCTGCAAAGCTCCACAGCGGAGACTGGAGTATCTGTCCATAGGACCACTTTAAGCCGTACACTCCACAGAGCTGGACTTTCCGGGAGAGTGGCCAGAAAAAAACAAGCAAACATGTTTGGTGTTCACCCAAAACATATGGAAGAAGGTACTCTAGTCAGATGAGACTAAAATTGAACTTTTTGGCCATCAAGAAAAACGCTATGTCTGGTGCAAACCCAACACTTTTCATCACCCTGAGAACACCATCCCCACAGTGAAGCATGGTGGTGGCAGCATCATGCTGTAGGGATGTTTTTCATTAGAAGGGACTGGGAAACTGGTCAGAATTAAAGGAATGATGGCGCTAAATACAGGGATGTTCTTGAGGGAAACCTGTTTCAGTCTTCCAGAGATTTGAGACTGGGATGGATGTTCACCTTCCAGCAGGGCAATGACCCTAACCATTTAAATGTCTTGGAAGGGCCTAGTCAAAGCCCAGACCCCAATCTAATTGAGAATCTGTGCTATGACTTAAAGATTGCTGTTCACCAGCGGAACCCATCCAACTTGAAGGAGCTGGAGCAGTATTTCCTTGAAGAATGGACAAAAATCCCAGTGGCTAATGTGCCAAGCTTATAGAGACATACCCCAAGAGACCTGCAGCTGTAATTGCTGCAAAAGGTGGCTCTATAAAGTATTGGAGGGAGGGGGAGGGTAGTTATGTCAACAGACAGACAAGTTTTCTGTCTTTTTTGTGTCTTATTTCTTGTTTGTTTCACACACAAAAAAATATGTTGCATCTTCAAAGTGGTAGGCATGTTGTGTAAATCAAATGATCCAAACCCCACAAAAATCTATTTGAATTCCAGGTTGTAAAATGCCAAGGGAGGTGAATACTTTCGCAAGCCACTGCATAAGCATCAATTGATTGACACTCATCTTTTCTCATTGGCACCGCCAAACCTGATGGGCGCATGGCCCATTGACATAAGCACCAGATTTTTTGCAAAATGTGTGAAATGCAAAATGTGAAATTATTATATTTTAAAGGCTGATAATGGGCTGGCATGAATATCCCATCTTGTTAAATCCTTTTCCCTAACTAGGAATTATGTTAATGCCTTCAGAAAGTATTCATATCTGGTTGACTTATAAAAACTGTTGTTATGTTACAGCCTGGAATCAAAATGGATTAAATATATTTTCCCTCAACCATCTACTCACAATACCCCATAATGACAAAGTGAAAACTTGTTTTTAGAAATGTTTACAAATGTATTGAAAATGAAATACAGAAATATGAATAACTATTCACAGCCCTGAGTCAGCACTGTATAAGCTCATTTGGCAGCGATTACAGCTGTGAGTCTTTCTGGGTAAGCCTGTAAGAGCTTTCCACACCTGGATTGTGCAACATTTGCCCATTATGTTTTTCAAAATTCTTCAAGCTCTGTCAAATTGGCTGTTGATCATTGCTAGACAACCATTTTTGGTCTTGCCATAGATTTTCAAGTCGATTTCAGTCAAAACTGTAACTCGGCCACTCAGGAACATTCACTGTCTTCTTGGTAAGCAACTCGAACGTAGATTTGGCATTGTGTTTTATGTTATTGTCCTGCTGGAAGGTGATTTAATCTCCCAGTGTCTGGTGGAAAGCACACTGAACCAGGTTTTCCAGTAGGATTTTGCCTGCTCCATTCCATTTATTTTTCATCCTGAAAAACTCCCCAGTCCTTTGTGATTATAAGCATACCCATAACATGATGCAGCACCACTATGCTTGAAAATATGGAGTGTGGTACTCAATAATGTGTTGAATTGGATTTCCCAAACATAACCCTTTGTATTCAGGCCAAAAAGCTAATTACTTTGCCACATGGTTTGCAGTATAACTTTAGTACATTGTTGCAAAGATGATGCATTTGGAACATTTTTATTCTGTAAAAGCTTCCATGTTTTCACTCTGTCAATTAGGTTAGTATTGTGGAGTAGCTACAATGTTGTTGATCCATCCTCAGTTTTCTTCTATCACAGCCATTAAACTCTGTAACTGTTTTAAAGTCACAATTGTCCTCATGGTGAAATCCCTGAGCGGTTTCCTTCCTCTTAGGCAACTGAGTTAGGAAGGATGTCTGTGTTTTTGTAGTGACTGTGTGTATTGATACACCATCCAAAATGTAACAAAAACTTCACCATTGCTCAAAGGGATATTTAATGTCTGCTTTTTATTTTTAACAATCTGCAAATAGGTACACTTCTTTGCAGAGAATTGCAAACATCCCTGGCCTTTGTGGTTGATTCTGTGTTTGAAATTCACTGCTCGACAATGGGACCTTACAGATAATTGTATGTGTGTGGTACAGAGAGGAGGTAGTTATTCAAAAATCATGTTCAACTCTATTATTGCAATGTTATGTGACTTTTGAAGCAAATGTTTACTCCTGAACTTATTTAGGCTTGCCATAACAAAGGGGTTGAATACTTAATGACTCAAGACATTTCAAGACATTCCAACCATGATGCTCAGCTTTCATTTTTAATTCATTTATAAACATTTTCAAAAACATAATTATGTGGTATTGTGTGTAGGCCAGTGACCAATAATCTCAATTTAATTCATTGAATGGAATGATATTTTTCATTCTTACATTCCTATCCAAGAAGGGGACTCTCAGGCCAAGCCTCGTAATTCAGTCACCATTTCGAAGATTTGTCAGGACAGAAAAAAGTCCCGACATAACGAGAAGAAGAAAGACAGAAGAAGAAGAGAACTAACTACAAGGGAAGGAGGGAGGCTAGAGTCCATAATCACAGTCCATAATCGACGGGTACCTGTGTTCACTTTAAAGTTGTCGAAGAGAGCGTTATCTCTGTCATAATAACAGCATTGTATCCTCTCTTGTTCCTGTGTTCTGTCTTTGAAACAGAAGTTATAGACATGTGTTATGTTACCGCATTCCATTGAAGTGCACTCGTAGAGCGTATAAGGTTCATTCATGCATACACTCAGGGATTTTCAACACCGCACGCATCTCCCTGACGTTTACAAGAACGTGCCTGTTGTTGTGTATAGATCAATCAAGAGTTTTGTTGAGAACTTGTTGCGAACTTTGACTGTCTGGTCGAGAACAACATCGACTTGTCCTGTCACCCTGTCAAGGCCACACCCAGCCATCTCATTGAGGTTGGAGTGAGGAGGGGTGACGTTGGAGTTAGGAGGCGGGAGGTTGGAGTTAGGAAGGGGGAGAGGAGGGGTTAGGTTGGAGTGAGGAGTGAGGAGTGAGGAGGGGTGACATTGGAGTTAGGAAGGGGGAGGTTGGAGTTAGGAAGGGGGAGAGGAGGGGTTATGTTGGAGTGAGGAGGGCGAGTTCAGAGTTAGGAGGAATGAAAAGTGGGTGGAGGAGGGGTGAGGTTGGAGTTGGGTCAAGTCACTAGGGGTCGATGACAACATGTTATGGCTCTTCAGATGTTTCTTTGTTGTCTCTTGTTTTTAGCTATAAATCCCCTTGAGAGGGGAGCTGAGTCAATTCCATGAAACCGAAGAGCATTCCTACTGTACAGAAGAGGCCACGTGTGACATATTTGTGGATATTGGGGTAGTGTATAGTACTGAAGGGCAGAAGGGTCTTGGGGCATGCAAGGTTTTTCTGATTGAAAATCCCATATTTTTCTCTAGTAGGTACGTTTTCCAATTTGGCATTTTGACAGTCAAAAACCCATAAACCGAACAGTTCGATCCAACAGTGAGGGAGACGTTCACATCTTTATTCAGGACAGCCTTTCCAGGGTTGATGGGCACGCACATGTAATAAGACGATCTGTAGGTTATGACAGGTATACGGTTTGATGGGTTCAGCTAAATGAAAACCTGCAGCTACATGTTCAACCCCAGTTGAACCTATAACCATAAGGCTTGTATATAGCCCACAGATCAATTGCATAGGTTATGGCTAATGACATCTAACTAAAATATCTTCAAAAGTTATTAGAAAATGGAACACCTGACTTAAACAATAACTGTCTTAAGAGGTGTTATTGACTGGTATGAGCTGGTGCATACGCTGACATAGGGATTTATGCTCGTATGAATTTATGATCTAAAAATGAGATTAGCGAATCACCATACCATAAATCAATATACCTTTAGCAACATACGCTTGGCTTTAGCTGTGTTCATGCCATGTGATTCTAATCGGATCATGCTGTCAGTTAGCGTCAAAACACAGAGCTGGCCTATTCCCTGCCTGCTTAGCTCAGCCTGCCTAGATTAGCCTGCCTATTCTCAGCCTGTCTATTCTCTCTTTGTCTCTCTTTGTCTCTCTCTGTCTGTCCTCCCCTCTTTGTCTCTCTGTCTCCCCATCTCTCTCTGTTTCGCTCTCCATCTCTCTCTCTGTCTCTGTCTCTCTGTAATTTAGGAAACATCTCTCTTTCTGTTATTTCTCACTCTTGCTCTCCTTCGTTCTCTCTCTCTCTCTATCCCTCCCTCCTTCCTTCCTTCCTTCTCTCTCTATCCCTCCCTCCCTCCCTTCCTTCCCTCTCTCTCTCTCTCTCCCTCCTTCTCCCTCACAACATCAGATTATAACACTGACTCATCCCTTCACTGCCAGATTGAGAGACAGTCTGTTTTTATCTGAAACGTTAATTCACCCAGCTGACAAAGACACTTAATTCCCTTGGCAGACAGTGATAGATACATTTAAAGTGATTATCTTACTGATGGATGTGAGCCACAGAATCGTGTTTTCAAGAGGCCCGGGCTGTCATGTGTGGTCTCCTGGCATTGGTGTGTGTGTGCGCACATGTGTGCGCATGCGCGCACAAGTGCTTGTGCGTGTGCAGTCCTGCCCTGTCTGTCTCTCTCTCTCACTGATTCTGATGTGTGAGGTATTTTGTTCATCCATAGGTTGACACTGAGTTGCGTTCTTTAAAAACACTACTGCAAAACAAACGGGAGCCTATAAGTAACCAGATCGGACGCTATCAGCTAATGCTGTTGATTGCTTCTGTTTACCAATCACTGAGAGTGTGACCTAGGGCCAAACACTTGAGTCCTGGAGCCCTGCCCAGATTCACTCTGCACTAATTATTGTGTGTGTGTGTGTGTGTGTGTGTGTGTGTGTGTGTGTGTGTGTGTGTGTGTGTGTGTGTGTGTGTGTGTGTGTGTGTGTTCAAGTTTGAGTGGTCACATGTTTAACAGCTAGATTAGAGTTGACCACTCCTTCCATATCTTACATGTTAGGGCAGAAAGTAGTCTAGTGGTTAGAGTGTTGGACTAATAACCAAAAGGTTGCAAGATCAAATCCCGAGCTGACATGGTACAAATCTGTCGTTCTGCCCCTGAACAAGGCCTATGCCGTCATTGAAAATAAGAATTTGTTCTTAAATGACTTGCCTAGTTAAATAAAAATTGAAATATCCCTCAGAAAGACTCAAGGGAGTTCCAACCTAATTCAGAATAAGACATTTATTTTTCAACAATTACAAAGAACAAAATATTTTTAAATCATATTTATATCTTACATCAGCTGTACAGAGATTACGTGTTTTTTCTAAATGATTCTGGAACAAGAACTGAACTAGAAAACCTAAGCGTATTTAAGTCGATGAAAAAATATTTGTCTATACAAAATAGAAAAAAATAACTGAAAATGGAATCCATAATATTGTATCCTGATGCAGTGTTTAGGCCTCTTATCTGGTCACAAAGTATTTTACAAAATAATACCATAGCCTCTTATAATAGCAAAAAAAATACATCTTGGCCTCTTTGGTTCCATGATTAGGTATAATACATTTGAACAGAACTCAATTTGCTTTCTATAAAAATAACTTTTTTCCAATGGCAGTTTCTTTCTTTTTGAACTAATCACGCAACTTTTCAGTGCAAATATTGTAACTATCATTCACTTTGAAGAGGAAGCAAAAGATTACATTTCAAGTACTGGTAATAGTTAATAACTGTAACTAAAAGTTCAGTTTGTCTGGTGTCTGTGGGTCAATACTATACATTGCATACCTCATGGGGCACTTATATTTAAAAGGATTGTGAGCAAGGGTCGGTGTACCACATTGTACTCTTTAAAAGGCATTTCAATCTGCAAGTGCTATTTAATGTGCATTAGGAAGTGCTATGCTGCGCCAGGACTTTAAACCAAACAACATGGCAACTCTTCGCTTTTGATTGGCTGACTGAAATGAGAGGTTGTGCTTCGGCTGTTGATGAAATGTCGACTTTTCCCATTCAAAGTGTGAACGAAAGAAGAAAGGATTCGGAAGGAAGTAACGGGAAGGTCAATGTTTCTTCCCTATTGTCACTGTTTCACATCACAGCTTAAACTCCCAGGTTTTGATGACAGCCTCAGCATTCGCATGGTGTGTTGGAATGTATTTTTATGTTCCACTCACTCTTCTGACATGGAAGCCATTTTGATTTCCGGATGCTGGCCCGTGAAATGTAAACGTTTTTTTTTTTTTTTTTTTTTTACAGAAAAATGGAATCTTGTGACACATCGACAAGATGTATTTCTTGGTAGAAGTGCTGAAGTTGTACAAGAGGTGAGTTGTCAGGGCTTTCACGATACATTTTGCACTCATACTTTCTTGAGAGAGGCGTGGTTTGGAATTGTCTATCAGCAAGCGCACCTCCTTCATAATCTCAGGCTCTTTTCCACCTTCGTCAGAGTATCGAAATAGAACTCTCCATTTCCAGAATAGAAATGGCAATCTTGGAAACGATATAATGCGATAAGTACCATTTAGTTCCAATCCCTCTGATAAGGACACCTACATGAATTTGCAAACACATGTTCACAAAAAAAGGGATTGAATCACATGTTCATATGTTGGCAAAAGAAAAAAGGCTTCTACCAGAGAATATTATTAACAAACATAAATATATATACAAGTGTTTGTTCAGGCATATGTGAGAATGAGTGTGTAGGATATGTGTGAATGAATGAAGCTGTGTGTGCATGTGTGTATACCTTATAATTGTCCATAAATATCACTTTGATTTCTATAATTCATTTTGGAATATCCTTTTCTTGTTTACAAATGTTCATAAAAGTCCACTTGAAGCACATGCAGTCTCAACTCAAGCGCATCCACACTCCTCCACGATCATATTGGGGACGTCTCTCTTGACGATGTTGTATTCATCGTCGAAGTAGAGCATTGACATGGTGCTGAGCTTGGTGGGGATGCAACAGGAGTTCATGGAGCCGGGGCTCATGCCTCTCATCCGATACTGATTGACCACTGCAGTGTGGAAGGACGACGCCGACCCTGGCACTCCCACCATGTACGGTGGACAGTTGCCCTCGCAGTAGTTCCCAAAGTACCCCGACGGCGCGATGATCCAGTCGTTCCAGCCGATGAGGCGGAAGTCTACGTAGAACTGCTGCCTGCAGCACAGGCTACTGCTCCCGTCACACTCCAGCCCCCTCTTCCTGATGCGGTGCTTGTTGTCCGCTTGCCGGGCCTGTACGACTAGAAACGGCCTGTGGGACTCGTCGTTCTGGTTCACGAGGATCGGGAAGACCGCCAGGTCCTCGCAGCCCTCACAGCGCACGTCCAGGTTCTGCCGCCGGCCGCCCTTCTCGAACACCATCTGGATAGCGTTGGTCAGGGGGAAGGTGTGCCAGCCGCTCCTCTTCAGCTCGACACGCTTTTCCACCAGGCTCCACTTGCTGCCAAGGCCAGGCTCCTGGTAGTACACCTTGACTGTGACCTTCCTCCGCTGGCCCTTGTCCAGGGTGTTGGGAAGCAGCCTTAAGTACAGCCAGAAGGTGGCCTGGGTCACATACAGGTGCTGGTTTCCCTCATTGGAGATCAGGAAGAACAGGCTGGATTTGGATGATACCAGCTCATCTGGAAAGACAGGAACAGAATAGGAAAAGGTCTGTTAAAAGTCAGTTTAAACCTTTAGAGGTCAGTATGGCAATGCTAAAAAAAGAGACAAACACACAGATTTATTGGCTATATGGTGTAAACAAACATCTTTCAAAAACCTTACTGCTATTGGACAAAGCGTCAAGAAGATACTATCACACTGGGTGGTCCCAAGTTTGGATTGTTGGATGAATAGCTGGACAAGAACTGGGCACATTGGGAACATTTCAAGAGTTTGGGGTTAAATTGAGATAGGCGGTTACTATGGCCTCCCTGGTTATAGCCTGTCTTAATGTCATCTTTATCTGGCCTGGGATGTAAACAGAGTTTGGACTGGTACTAAAGGGATTTGGTGGATGGGTGTACACTGGGAGACGGCTCTAACAGAGACACTCAGCCTCTTCTTGGTCCAGGGCCCGTATTCAGAAAGTGTCTCAGGGTGCTGATCCAGGATCAGTTTTGTATTTTAGATCATCATGAAAAAGAGGGGGACCTGTTCCTAGATCAGCACTGCTACTCTGAGACGATTTATGAATACAGGCCCTGGTCTTGTCACATAGGCCTATATGAGGTCTGCAACGACAGTGCAGCATCAGCAGGTCTGGAATCAATTCCAGCTGGCCCTTGCTTATAGGGAGCCTTGACTGTGACATGACAGTACAGATCTGGGATCAGGCCCACTTGAAGTTGCCCCTGGCCCCGAGTCAGGCTGGGTATGGAGAAGAGGGTTTATCAGAGCCAAGTACAAAGGCTCAAAGGCTTTGCTGTGAATACTGCAGAAAAACGAGAGCTTACTGAGCCTAACTGCTTACACAATGCACAGTAATGTGATGTAAAGGAGGCAAAGGCATGGTAAAGCCAGGCACATTGAGTGAAGAGGAGCACAGCTTCACTGTGGATTAATGATGAAGGAAAAAAGGCATTTACATGAAACTAGCTGGCCTTCCCAACAACCCAACTATCACCACAGAAACCTTTTCTGGTTGCACAGTGCGTGCCAATGTTTAGTCGTTTTAGGTTTGTGCCATATTGTTTTCATGTGTGGGTAGGTTCAGGTTCGGGTAGGGTCAGGGTCCAAAGTCAAATTCAAATCTAACTTGCACTTGTCACATGACATGACCAAAACAACTCCTACTCGTCCACACTCACTGACTTTGCCTGGTCAGGCTCCCTGCACCACCGTGCAGCTGATCAAGAGAAGATCTGGACCTTGAACTACCTAAAGAAACCCAAGAGACAGTGACATCTTCAGTAGCTAAGGCAGTAACTGAAATAGATGGTTTCTCCCCAGGCCTCCAGTGAGAGTGAAAACCTCGAACCTGAGAGACCATCAGCAACACTCTACATAGATACTCTGTGACTGACTGAGCGACATGCTGTCAGGTGAAGGAAAGTTGGAAAATGCACACATGTCAAGGGTCACCTCTCCAGCCTGAACAGTGAGCTGTGCTGCCTGCCTGTTTGCTTGCCGCCCAAAGCGAGGGGACCCGACCTGGGCGGGCCTGGGCCCCATCATCAGGCATCAGCTATAATGGAGGCTGCCCTGGCCTGCTCAGCCAGTCTCCATCTGCACTGCCTCACACAACACAAGACAGGTAATCTCCTTGTTATTACTCAACTTAAAGACTTAGTCAACAGACAGCTATAGACCACACTCTGACTGTACTAGCACCAGGCCTTGGGTGGCAGCACAGCTGTCAAGACGTGACCAACAATAAGCAAAACGCTAAGTCCAAGTGTCTCCTGATTTGAAATGGCGGTTCTATTTATCTTCTGTTTACCAATGGATGACTTTGATATATTACTGTATCAGTTATTTCTTCTTTCAACAGGGGAGGCAGGAAGAGGGGGGCTTTGTGAAACAAACCTAAGGGGTCCATTTTTCACTTGGTGAGTAAAGAGGGAAATTGTCTCAGATGGAACAGGACACTCAAGAACGGAATACTCCCCAAAAAGACACATCCAATCAGAAAGTGATTTGTCAGGTTAACTTATGAGAGCGCCAATGCAGTATACAGCATTCTTTCTTTATCCTTCTCAGGGACAGAAACAGAGTTGCAGAGAAAGCATCTTCAGATGCTATCACTATAGCTGACATTGTTGCATCTTTGTCAGGCGACTGCTGTAGTAACCGTACACAACAAAGGCAAATACAAGGTCTAACATACAAGCATGATGAAGTCAATGAGTACTGCGCAGGCAGGAACCAAGTCCCACTCTAGGACTATATAAGGGAGATGGTCCCTCACACCATGCATTCTAATACGGAACAGTCAGTGGCAGTGAGTTCACCATTCCAGTTCACTCTACATTCAGCATGCATGGTTCTGGCACAAAGCGCTGACCTTATGTAGATGTACAGCCATTCTACAGCAGCCCTTCTTTCAGGTCAGCTTATAGCTGGTACCAGGACTCTCAACAGAAGATCACAGTAGAATCATATTATGTGGGCGGCATTCAGATGAAACGCTCAGCATGGGTGAACATTAAGATTTTTATCAGGTGTCTTAGATTGACTGTACAATCTTAGAGAAAAGGCTTCCAAAAGAGTTATTCAGCTGTCCCCGTAGAACCCTTTTGGGTTCCATATAGAACCCTCTGTGAAAAGAGTTCTACCTGGAACCCAAAGGGGTTCTACCTGGAACCAAAAATTGTTCTCCTATGGGGACAGCCCGAATAACCCTTTTAGGTACTAGATAGAAGAAATTGTGCTAAGTGTATTTGAGAAGCACCAAACAGGGTTGGTTTTGAACATGTCTCTGATCAGCTAACCAAATCACTGACACTAATTGTGTTGGAGAGATGCGCAGCTGGTTAGAGAAAATCTGGGGTGACTTAAATTGCTATAAAAATAAGAGGCAAAAAGAGGTTTGATTTGAATACACGTGGGCCCAAGCAGGTGGCTTCATTGATCATTTCCAGTCCCCCTTTAATCATCTCTAAGCAAATTGTTCTGTGAGCTCTTCTCAGTGCCACAACCAGCTGGTAGCAGCTACCACCCTGGGTAATACTGCCAACTGGCGAGGAGGGCAAAGAGGCACAAGGAAGGCAACCCAACTGAATCTACAGTACAAAGTTACAGAGATTTTGTGAATAATGTGAAAATATTATGGGGCTTCAAATCTTTTTGGGATTGTCCATATCATTCCTTTGAATGTTAATGTGATATTATACCGACCCTTAATCTATTCTGTTTTTTTGAAGATGAGTTCTATGAGGATGTTATAGTGACTTTTTTTATGAGTCTCTAGGGGTGTGAACCTCAGCCCGAGGACACACTTTTTCTGTGCTCACACTAACAAATGCTTGGTTGTTTGGTTGACCTAACTGCTGGGTTGCAGGTGTTGGGTCACTTAGTTGGGTTGTTTTCTTTTAAAACTGCTGGGTTATTGATGCAGGGTTATTGACGCTGGGTTATTGAGATATGACCCAGAGGATCAGAAGACTGGAGGCATAGTTTAGTAGGGGGCGTGGCATTCAGATAGTTATTTTTAGCCACCTGAGCAAATGTCATTCCTGTTCATCTGTTCTGTTGAATAGCTATCACATGCTATGGTTAAACATGGACTTCTTTGTAGCTTATAGAAGTGTATGAGTTCCCTAAAAGCCACTGTTGGGACACAATAAGGTGCTATACCTTATTATAATATATAATAACAAATATAAACATATATATATATTTGCAGTATGATGAACAGGAATGTCATGTATGATGTTAGATAAAGTCTCTGATACTAACAGATGAAGCATCTTACTGTGACTACAGATTGATGTCTGAAGTTTACATACACTTAGGTTGGAGTCATTCAAACTTGTTTTTCAACCACTCCACAAATGTATTGTTAACAAACTATAGTTTTGGCAAGTGGGTTAGGACATCTACTTTGTGCATGACACAAGTCATTTTTCCAACAATTGTTTACAGACAGAATATTTCACTTAAAATTCACCGTTTCACAATTCCAGTGAGTATGAAGTTTACATACACTAACTTGACTGTGCCTTTAAACAGCTTGGAAAATTCCAGAAAATGATGTCATGGCTTTAGAAGCTTCTGATAGTCTAATTGATATAATTTTAGTCAATTGGAGGTGTACCTGTGGATGTATTTCCAGGCCTACCTTCAAACTCAGTGTCTCTTTGCTCGACATCATGGAAAAATCAAAAGAAATCAGCCAAGGACCTCAGAAAAAAAAATGTTAGACCTCCACAAGTCTGGTTCATCCCTGGGAGCGATTTCCAAACGCCTGAAGGTACCACGTTCATCTGTACAAAGAATAGTACGCAAGTATAAACACCATGGGACCACGCCACTGTCATACCGCTCAGGAAGGAGGCACGTTCTGTCTCCTAGAGATTAACGTATTTTGGTGCGAGAAGTGCAAATCAATCCCAGAACAACAGCAATGGACCTTGTGAAGACGCTGGAAGAAGCAGGTACAAAAGTGTCTATATCCACAGTAAAACGAGTCCTCTATCGACATAACCTGAAAGGCTGCTCAGCAAGGAAGAAGCCACTGCTCCAAAACCGTCATTAAAAAAGCCAAACGACACTTTGCAACTACACATGGGGACAAAGACCGTACTTTTTGGAGAAATGTCCTCTGGTATGAGGAAACAAAAATAGAACTGTTTGGCCATAATGACCATCATTATGTTTGGAGAAAAAGGGGGGAGGGTTGCAAGCCGAAGAACACCATCCCAAACATGAAGCACGGGGGTGGCAGCATCATGTTGTGGGGGTGCTTTGCTGCAGGAGGGACTGGTGCACTTCACAAAATAGATGGCATCATGAGGATGGAAAATTATGTGGATATATTGAAGCAACATCTCAAGACATCAGTCAGGAAGTTAAAGCATGGTCGCAAATGCGTCTTCCAAATGGACAATGACCCCAAGCATATTGGAGTGGCTATCACAAAGCCCTGACCTCAATCCCATAGAAAATGTGTGGGCAAAACTGAAAAAGCGTGTGCGAGCAAGGAGGCCTACAAACCTGACTCAGTTACACCAGCTGTGTCAGGAGGAATGGGCCAAAATTCACCCAACTTATTGTGGGAAGCTTGTGGAAGGCTACCCGAAACATTTGACCCAAGTTAAACAATTTAAAGGCAATGCTACCAAATACTAATTGAGTGCATGTAAACTTCTGACCCACTGGGAATGTGATGAGAGAAATAAAAGCTGAAATAAATCATTCTCTCTCCTATTATTCTTACATTTCACATTCTTAAAATAAAGTGGTGATCCTAACTGACCTTAAGACAGGGAATTTTTACTTGGATTAAATATCAGGAATGGTGAAAACTGAGTTTAAATGTATTTGGCTAAGGTGTATGTAAACTTCAGACTTCAACTGTACCGCACCAGACACGCAACTATTGGTCTCTTACAGTACCCAAACCAAAAACAGATTGAATGTATCGGTCAGTTACAGTATGTATAGAGCCATGTCATCATGGAATGCTCTTCCAACAGAGGTTACACAGGCAAAAAGCAAGTCTAACTTTAAAAACAGATTAAAAAAAACATTTTATCACAACGCTTCTCCTATTTCTAAAGATCTAATTTAACTGTACTGTACATAAGAATATTGATATGTATATGTGAATAGTGTGTAAATAGTGTTTTTGTTGAATCTTGGTGTGCTTTCCTATATATACACAACTATTTTTATTTTTTATTTAATGTAATATTTAATGTTGTTCTTGTCTATTACTGTTCTATACTTTGTCATGTATTTGTAGGTTTCTATGTGGACCACAATAATCAGGGAGGATGGGCTCGTGGTAATGGCTGGAGTGTCATAGGTGTGATGGCATCAAATACAACAAACACATGGTTTCCAAAAAATGTCAACTGTTAATTTGACAAAACCTGGATCCTTCTGGCCATGACAATAGCTAATGGGGATCCGAATAATCTAAACTCATGGGTGGCCAATAAAATATAGCTGAAAGCCAAGCCCCTAATAAGCCACGCCTCCTGAAAATAACCTAAGGATGACATTCAAAAAGGCCAAGCTGCTTGGTCCACCCAGCATGAGAGTAAACAATACCCAACTGATGGTTAAATGAACCCATGTTTGGGTAATCCCAACAAACCAACATGTTGTCTTATTCACCCAACCCAACTGGCTGGGTCAAAATAACCAAACATGTGTTCTGTCCACTAGTTAACAAGCGCTGGGTTACCAAATAACCCAAAGTGTTTGCAGAATAGACTGGGAAAAATAATAATTTAAAACATCTATAAATGATAAACATAAACATTTGGTTTTGTTTAGTTTTATATTTCAAGCTATTTGACTGACTTTTTCTGTATGCATGGAACCCGCATCAGTTGATTTCTGGTTTCATGCTCCCTACCCTTTAAATATAAATATACAATATTTAGAAAGTAGGGTACTACTATGCCTACTGTGAGAAATTTGTGAATGTATTATTTTCAAATCACAGAGCCGTTCTGCTCTTAGCGGGGCCGGGAATGATGCGCTACATCACCTTGGTCTAATGTTTAGTCCAAACCTTACGCACCATACCCAGCTTGGTCTTTGCGTAAAAGTGGTTTTATTTGTTATTTTTTTCTAATACAATAGAATAAACGGTAGCTTGCCTGTATAATATACAATAATTACACACCTGTCTCTGCGAAACTGATTATCTCCGAGCTTTCCTCCAGCACGTCATTGGCATTACTGGTCGCGTGTCCATCCAGATTCGGAATTTCTACTCTCCCATCCTCGCGCACTTTACCCGCGTGTAGTTTCCGAAGCGCAGTCACCATCGCCGCCTTCGGGATAGGATGGGTGATGTTGGGTCTTACCCTCATCTGTAACCTGCTTAAGATATGCCTTTTCACCGTCTCCAGAAAGTCAATGTCCACCTGTCCCGATTCTTCGGGCTGACCGATGCCACACGAAGAGCAAGTTTCCTGAGCTACGGTTTGCGTCTCCATTCCCGGCAAAGGGTTCAAGGATCCCGGCGCCGCTTCTTTGCAGCGGACAGACAGCACGCAAGCCACAAATAATGCCACTTTGATTATACAGTTAATCATTTTCTTTATGATGAAGAAAAGTCGTGATATTTGTAGTGCAATAATTCGTTTTCTACTATAAAAATGTATGCACAATATTTCTGTCAAATGTAGGCTATTCACTTGGCGTTTTTAAGAAAATGCGATTTCGAATGAAAAGAAAGATAATGTTGTAGAATCCCGTTAGTCCGTATACTTTGTAAGGAGTCCAAGCAATAATAAATATTTCACTCAATTCAGACGCATTTTGATGGAATTAACTATTCCATTCACCGTAACTTGAAATATTCCCTTTATTTCGTGTCTGTTTTCATTCCCGATGTCTGTCACTCAGTTGACTTCACTTCAGGGGCACATTGGGAGTCAAGTCCGTTCTGCTTGTCTCAATGCCTTTGCTTCACCCTTTCAAGGTAACACAATTTAAAAATCAGTAGGCTACCATTATCCGTCAATTGAGTTTCAGTTCAATGCCTGACGTATCATGCCATGGTTTAATTGAACTGCAATTCGCAATAATCATCATTTAGAAACGAATAGAAGAGGACAAACTAAACGAAAGGAAAAATCACCCATTGGTTGATAAACACAAATCAGGATATTCCATAAATGGAAAAAGTTGAAGGGTCGGTCAAATAATAACTTATCGCATATTGTAGCATCCAGTTTGTCATTTGCTTTGGACTTATTCCTTCAGTTTTTGTTCCTGTGTATCCTTATTAAAATGCACCTTAATTGGATTTGAATTCCCGATATGAAATTGCCCTGATATACTTGAGCACAAAGAGGTCTAACGATCGGACGAACCTTTCTCTTGCTATGTCGATTTAGGAGTCGTCCATAGACTGAACGTTTTTATACAAGGAGTTGAAACCACGTGGGACGTCCCACCAACTAAACAGACTCCTAGTATTTGCTCGGAGATTATGCGTAGGCTTAAGGTAAACTATCCTCCTTAGCTCTCCTGTCCAGAGAAAATGCTTATGGCCCATGCAAAACGAATTAGGAGAGATAAAAAACAACAACTTACGAATTGAAGTAACCAATTGTTTACCAGACTGCCTGATGACTTGCGCATAATACATAGAATATATATAATGCATTGATTTGCGCACAATATATAGAGTCATTAGCATAGGCTATCTTTACAGTGGAAACTATCTACTTTAGAAATAAGAACCAGGATTACATCAATAAACCTCAATTATATAATTAATTAACATTTGATATGTTCCTTATGAAGCCTGTATGTCTAATAGCCTAGACAAGACCATGTTTTAATATAAAACATGACCATCAACACACGCTATCCAAATGTACTGTTTTTTGTTGTTGTTGCCTTTTCATGCGTCAAACAAATATGAAACGCGTTCCCTATAGATGCTCCAAATGAAATAAATAAATAAATGGTACCGACAGATTTTTGACAAGCCTTTCTTGTTGTGGCTCACGCATGACAGCATGGCGACTATAAGCATCTCCCAAACAACACTGGGTGAATTGGAAACACCAAGGTAATAAAAATTAAAGCGCCAAAAGGTGACCCTGCCAAGGCATCACTTTTATTATGTTAAGTGATACAAAAACCTTGACCAATTCAAGTCAGAGCTCTGTTTTGTCGTCACTCAAATATGAGTGAAATATAAGTCTAATACATATATCACATAATACGTTTTACCGAACATTGGTAACACAGTCGTTTGTGAATGCCCAGCAATTGTTTTATGTGCGCTCTTCAAACACTATAACAAAAATATCAAGTTGAAAGTTGTTAAATGCTGCCATCCTTCTTCTAAATATTGCAACTACACATTGCATGAATCGTACACATTTTTTTACAATCTGCAGCCAGGTAAGGCAATACACCGATAGGCCTGAGCCATATAGCCTATATAGGCATATCTATCTAACAGTTGAACAATAAAACATTAATTTACAGCATAAATCATGAAATTTACTGGATAATATTGAGGGAAAACAATGCACAATGACTGTAAATTAGGTCATTAACTAGTTAAGTAATTAATTAGGTAATTAGGTGTGATAAATTAAAACGTTTTCATCCGTTTCTAATTGTCATAGGCCTAGAGATAATAATATCTGTAATAATAATATATAAGTCGATGTATTTGTCAAACGCAAGTCTGTGCAATTAAGGTCCTGGAGGGCAGAAACACTTTTGGATTCTGTTTCTACCTGTAGTTAATTGCAATTACCCCCGAGGCCTAATTTATAAACGTTGCGTAGGCCTATATACCAAATATATAGGCTCCCCAAAAACATGTGTGCGCCATTAAAAAAGAAACTGAACTTGATCTGCGAATGTTCTTAGCTTTCGCAAAGTTAGACCATGCGTACGCACAGTTTCTAGTGGTTGGATGAAGTATTGCCTTGCAAGCAAGCAGCCGAGTATTTCGAAGAGTGAAGATCAATTTTTCTGCAACTTTGCATTCTAAAATAGGTATTTCCTATGATCATTGCAGAATAAATTCCTCACATTGCCTGACTGACAGTTTCATAATCACGAAGTACCCCACAGGCAGTCTGATTAACAGTCCAAACACCCAACCGACCGCTCTGAGGCGTCCGCATGGTCCTAAAGCACACTGTTGCCTCGTTTTGTAGTACATTCCAATGATAAAACCCGGGGACAAAAATGCAATTTCCAAATGTGGGAGGGACGTTCTCCCTTCGCCAACAACGTGGACCCACTTTATAGTAGTAATTCGATTTCAAGTAGCCAATTGTACTCCATGCGATCCGATTCGGAGCGCAGTTTACTGGTAGAACAGGCGGTTCACCTTTTCCATTTACGTTTGCTTTAGGCTAGGCTACGGTATATCTGAATACCCAACTGTAATTTCAAATGCCTCAAGTAAACAGTTCATTTAAAAACACAATACATAATACATATTTTCATGCAGAATAAATCCCACCCCACCTTTCCTGGCCATGAAAGGTTCATATTACAGAAGAAGTTTGAACATACAACAAATTACAATGCGCATCTCTCATTTAATTGGGCCTATTAGGTAGGCTATTATTTCAAGTATTTTGCTCTATGCATCCAAAAGGGAGCGTGGTTTATAATATAGCCTACAGTGGAATTTAACAGATGAACAGACAGTTGATATTTTGCTTTGAAGAGTGTAGGATACCACTGTAAGTAGGCCTAGTAGGTTTGACATTTTATCGAGCATGCTAGACAACGTTTCAGAATTCACGGGCAGTGCAGCATATTTAGGTTTGGGGAAAAGTAAATGCAAAATATGTTTGAATTCAAACAATCTGTTTACAGGTCCAAAACATTTTGCAATTGTTTTTCTTTTCATTTTGAAGCGGTCAGTTTGTTATATCTGGAGTCCTTCTCCTGTCTTATCTGGTGTCCTGTGTGAATTTAACTATGCTCTCTCTAATTCTCTCTTTCTTTCTCTCTCTCGGGGGACCATGCCTCAGGACTACCTGGCATGATGACTCCTTGCTGTCCCCAGTCCTCCTGGCCATGCTGCTGCTCCAGTTTCAACTGTTCTGCCTGCGGCTATGTAACCCTGACCTGTTCACCGGACGTGCTACCTGTCCCAGACCTGCTGTTTTCAACTCTCTAGAGACAGCAGGAGTGGTAGAGATACTCTTAATGATCGGCTATGAAAAGCAAACTGACATTTACTCCTGAGGTGCTGACATGCTGCACCCTCGACAACTACTGTGATTATTATTATTTGACCATGCTGGTAATTTATGAACATTTTAACATCTTGGTCATGTTCTGTTATAATCTCCACCCGGCACAGCCAGAAGAGGACTGGCCACCCCTCATAGCCTGGTTCCTCTCTTGGTTTCTTCCTAGGTTCTGGCCTTTCTAGGGAGTTTTTCCTAGCCACCGTGCTTCTACACCTGCATTGCTTGCTGTTTGGGGTTTTAGGCTGGGTTTCTGTACAGCACTTTGAGATATCAGCTGATGTAAGAAGGGCTATATAAATACATTTTATTTGCTCTCCAGCTGCCTTCCAGGCCACCTCTCCGGCTGCCTTCCAGGCCACCTCTCTGGCTGCCTTCCAGGCCACCTCTCCGGCTGACTGCCAGGCCACCTCTCCGGCCGACTGCCAGGCCAACTCTCCGGCTGACTTCTAGGCCACCTCTCCGGCTGACTGCCAGGCCACCTCTCCGGCCGACTGCCAGGCCACCTCTCCGGCCGACTGCCAGGCCACCTCTCCGGCCGACTGCCAGGCCACCTCTCCGGCCGACTGCCAGGCCACCTCTCCGGCCTGACTGCCAGGCCACCTCTCCGGCTGACTGCCAGGCCACCTCTCCGGCTGACTGCCAGGCCACCTCTCCGGCTGACTGCCAGGCCACCTCTCCGGCTGACTTCCAGGCCACCTCTCCAACTGCTTTCCAGTTCATCTCTCCAACTGCTTTCCAGGCCAGCTCTCCAGCTGACCATATGCGACATTCCAGGCCTTGTCAAAACAGGTGACACAACACTCACCTATATACTGGCTGGGGTCAGATGCATTGGCATTTGGCCATACAACCCTGATATATTTCAGGAATGTGACTATTTCAGGAATGTGACTTTGCACCCTCACTTGTCACTGACCGTCCTGCTCCAGCTGACACACTGGTTTTGCCAGCTGCCTCCCAGGTCACCTCTTCAGAGACCTCTCAGGCTACTGTGCCCACTGTACCCACAGCTATCCAAGCCACCTCTACAGCTTCATTCCAGGCCATCTCTCCAACTTCCATCCATGCCCCCTTTCCAGCTGCCTTGCAGGCCACCTCTCCAGCTGCCTTCCAGGCCACCTCTCCAGCTGCCTTCCAGGCCACCTCTCCAGTCACCTCACAGGACAACTCCCCACATGTATCAGGCTGTGGCTGGGAAACACCTTGTTACCCTTCTAATATCAATCCAGTTGATGTACACCCCTTCCCAAAAGCAGGGCCCCGGAAAATTACAACAAGGGGGAGGAAGAGGAGAAAAACTGTGATTTTGACAGATACACCCATCAAGCAGGCACTGGTTAAAAAAGTCTCAGACACACACCACAAACATTCAGGTGTAGGTGTTTAGTTTAGCCTATGGTTGAGAAATACCATTTAGAGGGTAAAATAATACATTAGATTATTTAAGTGTATTATTATCTCTGCCATACAGAATGTTAAACATGGCAATGTTGCTCTCATGGTCTCAATAAAGGTGTTTAATTATTAGTCGCATGTCATGATTTATGCACTTTTCATTCTGTTACAATTCACCCCAAGCACTGTTACTAACCTAGACCATTGGGTAAATTGTAACACAACGATTTGTTTTTAAGACAACACCGTGCATTTGCAATTTGATTGACATATGTAATAACCACACCAATTTGTAAAGGACAGCTGTATGATGTTTGTGTCAAGTTTCAAATACACCTCCATAAACAATCTCTGAGAAACTGACGAAAAGGTGAAAAGTGTTACAACCATCCCGTCTCCTCTACTCTATACATCAAAAGCATGCAGCAAACAAAGGCATAATTGTCACAATAAAAGTTGAATGATGGGCGTTTTTCAGGCAGAGTTTTAATGCTAGTTTGCTAGTTCATTCACCTGCGCACAGTTTCGGGGGCGGTTTGATTTTATAAAGGGAAAAATGCATATGTATGGTGTGCGCCAAGTTTCTAAATATTAATATATTTTTTACATGCAGTCTTCAAAAATGGCGCATGCCATTCGAACAGTCATTCTACTCGGATTTCCAACTCGGGAACTCGGGCCTCTATCTGGAGCTCCGACTTTCCGACGTGAAAATCACTGACACCATGATTTGTTTTTACCTTGGCATCAGTTATTCAATGTCGCCATGACATCGCCTACAAGTGTGATCGGAGAGAAGCCGTCTTAGCCCATCTTGTTCATATTGTACTGTCTTTGATGGCAAAATTCCATATGACATCACATCCTGTTCATAGAACGTTTTTTCACACGACGTCCGGGAGTGGTCAAAATATCCGCATTTGCGGCTGGTAAGTGAAATTTGTCCTCTACTTCAGCGTTCTCATGGTGTATACCGGATAACAGCCAAGAAATACACCAAACGCATTACGAGGTGAGACGTTTGCTATCTCTATGCACTTTTCTATAAGTATGTTCAAGTGGAAATCGATATCAGAAAGCGGGTTTTGATTTATATTTGATCTTGGTCAAACATACCGAAGTTTGCGCTAACGTCTTTTGATTGACAGATTCTCATCCAATATTCGGTTGACCACAGCGTTCTAATTTGTATATATCCAATCGAGAGCTGCTCCTTGAGAGAAAGTGGCGGGTCTAGAAAAGTAGCAGGAAGAAAGTATCAGAAGTCTAAAATCAAATTAAAAATAAATAAATCTATTTTGATTTTGGCAGGGCAAATTTCACTGGGGAGAGGGGAGACATGACAGTTTTATCTTTGGAATGTGATACAAAACACGGCAACGGTATAATGTCCCCCCCCCAAACATAAATTGTGCCAAAGTTGGATTTTGGGGCAGTAGTTAGGGCACTTAAAAGGGACATGCATCTAGCTGTATTGTATTTAAAATACCTTTTGGCTATGGGGAAGTTCTGGTCTTTATAGTTCCCGAGAACAGTGTTTTATTATGCTTTTAGTTTCTGTTTTGGAACTGACAATAAGGCCTATTACATTGTGGGAAAGTTTTCTCTGGTCTTGTAGCAATACATTGTTTTCTATATATTTTTTTACAATTCATATTTGGATCCTCATTACAATTTGCAGCAGCTACACTAGACATGATGCCTTCATTCAGTTGATGACATGAGGTTCTCACACACTTTCTTCTTCTGCTTTCCACTCTTGTTGTATGCTTGATTTATACATCCATTTCATGATCTACTGATATAATTCCTTCAGATTATTTTAACTATGGTCCTTGCTATCTGGGGTCCTTGGGATGTCTCTACTCCATAAAAATGTTAAATGTTGGGGGGGGGGGTGTTCAGCAAACAAAGACACGCTTCAACAGAGGACAAACATACACTTTTTTTTACGTAGCGACTGCATAGCGAGTCGGAGGTTAATTTAAAAACTAATGTCCGCACTCAACTCTGTGGAGGAGGTACTTGGCTAAGCACATGTTTGCTTCATTTCCCAACCTATTGGCTGTGAAGGTGTGTACTGAAAGTGCAGTAGGCTAGGCCTACATCATTTTGCCCTAGAAGGCTGCCACACCACTGCTGAACTCATTAATGAAATTATAGGGGCCAGCCTACGTTTCAGTGAGCTGCCATTTTGAGATGGGCTGTTTTGTCAACCTTTTAGATCCATGTGGATCTGTTTTGACATTGGATGTACATGCATATACAAAACCCTGCCTTCTTTTTCTGGACACTATTTTTGAAACTTTTAAAATATGTTTTAATATTTTAGTTTTATTAGCTAATTTACATGTTTGTGTCCAACTGTAGGAAGTTCTGGTGTTGGTGGAGGCGGTTTCCGTTAGTATAGTAGCTGCAGACAGTGTCCAAATCCAAAGATGTCTACCGGAAAGAGTAAGAACCAGAGCTCTCTGGTGCTGCACAAGGTGATCATGGTGGGAAGTGGCGGTGTCGGCAAGTCAGCCCTCACTCTGCAGTTCATGTATGATGAGGTAAGCGCGATAAGTCTGGTCCTTACCAGACTCTGTACATTGCTCCCTTTGTAGAATGTGGTCTGGACGCCCAGGCTAAAGAAAGACTTGGGCAAGCCACCACTCAAACCTCCAATACTGCTTATCCATTGAAAAGAGTTCTGTAAATAAAATAATTCCCTTACTCACTCCTTCCCTTTTCCTAGTTTGTGGAGGATTACGAGCCCACCAAGGCAGACAGCTACAGGAAGAAGGTGGTGCTGGATGGAGAGGAGGTCCAGATCGACATCCTGGACACAGCTGGGCAGGAGGACTATGCTGCCATCAGAGACAACTACTTCCGGAGCGGAGAGGGCTTCCTGCTAGTCTTCTCCATCACCGAACATGAGTCGTTCACCGCCACCTCAGAGTTCCGGTATGTCCACTCTGATAGGCCGATTTATAGTACATCAAACGCATGATCAACTGACAAATGACAGGCTATGCCTTACCCATGTACAATATAGGGCCAGGACCACATGACCTGACCAGGACATATTCTGGCTATATACTTGTCTGTAGTTAGAACATTTAGTGCTTTATATGAACTTTAAGCCATTCAGGAACATTCACTGTCTTCTTGATAAGCAACTCCAGTGTAGATTTGGCCTTGTTTTAAGTTATTGTCCTGCTAAAAGGTGAATTCATCTCCCAGTGTTTGGTGGAAAGCAGACTGAACCAGGTTTTCCTCTAGGCTTTTGCCTGTGCTTAGCTCCATTCCATGTATTTCTTTAATCCTGAACAACCCCTTAATTAACCCATTAAAATGATGCAGCCACCACTATGCTTGAAAATGGTACTCAGTAATGTGTTGTATTGGATTTTCCCCAAATATGACACTTTGTATTCAGGACAAAAAGTGAATTGCTTTGCCACATTCTTTGCAGTATTACTTTAGTGCCTTGTTGCAAACAGAATGCATGTTTTGGAATATTTGTATTTTGTACAGACTTCCTTCTATTCACCCTGGCTGTTGGTTGATTCAGTGTTTGAAATTCACTGCTTGACTTAGTGATCTTACAGATACATTTATGTGTGGGGTATAGAGATGAGGTAGTCATTCAGAAATCCTGTTAAACACTATTGCACACAGAGTGAGTCCATGCAAATTATTTTGGGACTTGTTAAGCACATGTTTACTCCTGAACTTATTTAGACTTGCCATAACAAAGGGATTGAGTCAATAAGTATTCCACACTTTTCAGATTTTCATCTTTAATTAATTTGTTAATTTCTAAAAACAATTCCACTTTGACATTTAGGGGGTATTGTGTGTAGGCCAGTGACATTCAATCTCAATGAAATAAATGTTCAATTCAGGCTGTAAGTCAATTGGTGTGAATACCGTAAAGATGTGTTTTTGGTAATGTAATCACAAGGCAATAAATGTGTTAATATTAGTTGGCAGGCGTCTTTACGGCAACATTGTGTTTTGATGTATTTCTGATACTTTTCCCCCATCTGTTTATCCAGAAATCAAAGCCTTTACTGATGCCATAAAATAAAAAAGTATACCCTAAGCTTTCATTTGACACCTCATTTGATATGCTCCTATGCACTTCATGTTGGTGCTCGTGGGTCTTTTTTAGATGTAAAATGCCCAGAACTAAAAATACAGCTCCACACTGCTAATTACACCCCAACAGTGTTTAGATCCCACTGGTTCTTCATCAGGCCTAATGTATTGTACGGGTCTTCCTAGGGAGCAGATTATGCGGGTGAAAGCAGAGAACGATACCATCCCTCTGTTGGTGGTGGGGAACAAGTCTGATCTGGAGGACCGCAGGCAGGTGTCGTTGGACGAGGTCCGGGCCAAGGCAGAGGAGTGGGGGGTGCAGTACGTGGAGACCTCAGCCAAGACACGAGCCAACGTTGACAAGGTATGTAACCAAACTTAAACATATGGTGCACTTCGCTACAGTAGGACTAGAAACAATACACCATGTAATTTCTTACTTAGGATTTCTACATTTTTAGATGGGGGGGGGGGGGGGTTAGGTTATAGAAATGTTTCAAGACATGGGATACCAGAAATGACAAGCAAGCATGATTTAAAACCATCCTTTACAGTAAATCAACTTTCAATAGAACTATATGGCTGAAATAGTAACTGTCCATTCTTTTCAGGTGTTCTTTGATCTTATGAGGGAGGTGCGAAAAAAGAAAATGTCAGAGAGTAAAGACAAGGGTGGAAAAGAAGGCAAGATCAAGAAGGCTTTCAAATGTTGTCTTCTTTGATCTAGACCAAACCTTTCAGTCAGACACACAGAGCCAAACCAGACCAGAGCCTCCGTAGCACAGTGGCATTAGTCCGGGACATGTTCATTAGGACATACTATAGCAAAATGTTTTGAAACATTTTGCAATTGGGGGGGTGCAGTGCAGTGTGTTTCTAATTGGACAATATTTTATGTCTCCCTTTGGAGCATTTTCTTCAGTTTCTTGTCTACTGAACACAACCCAGATCTACAGATCCTTCCCACTGAACTGAGCCTTCTGCCTTTAACACACGCATATCAAATCCATGTACAATACCTCTCACATTGTGGCAGTCAGAGGGGTGGCCTTATCACTAACCTATGTTAGTTATGCAAACCATCCTTTGTGCCACTGTTGGGGACGGGTCCAGAGGGGACTGTTTAGATGAAGTGCCTCAACATTGATTGTGAATATTTAGGTTATGATCGCAGACAATCACTCACGCGCACACTACTTAAATATGGCCTTGGTTTGATACTCACTTGTAGGAATAAGTAGCCTCATCACCAAGATAAATGGGCTATGCTGTTTGATGTCTTACTGTTTGCATTGCAATCAATTTTATATTCCTACTTCCACTACTACACTATATATTTTTTTTAAAGTTTTTTTTAATTTATGGTCGATAAATTAAATGAAAATCAGTCAGATTATTGAGTCACTTTATTCATAATCCAACATATTATCCACATGTACAATCCAACATGTACTATTTCCACATGATATATAGAACCAGTCAAAAGTTTGGACACCTACTCATTCAAGGGTTTTTATTTTTAATATTTTCTACATTGTAGAATAATAGTGAAGACATCAAAACTATGAAATGACACATTCAATCATTTGGTAACCCAAAAAGTGTTAAACAAATCCAAATATATTTTAGATTCTTCAAAGTAGTCACCCTTTGCCTTGATTGACAGCTTTGTACACTCTTGTCATTCTCTCAACCATCTTCACCTGGAATGCTTTTCCAACAGTCTTGAAGGAGTTTCCACATGCTGAGCACTTGTTGGCTGCTTTTCCTTCACTCTGCGGTCCAACTTATCCCAAACCATCTCAATTGAGTTGAGGTTGGGGGATTATGGAGGCCTGGTTATCTGATGCAGCACTCATCACTCTCCTTCTTACACCGCCTGGAGGTGTGTTGGGTCATTGTCCTGTTGAAAAACAAATGATAGTCCCACTAAGCTCAAACCAGATGGGATGGTGTATCGCTGCAGAATGTTGTGGTAGCCATGCTGGTTAAGTGTGTCTTGAATTTTAAATAAATCAGACAGTGTCACATCACACCACCACCTCCATGCTTCACGGTGGGAACCACATATGTGGAGATCATCCGTTCACCTACTCTGTGTCTCACAAAGACGCGGAGGTTGGGACCTAAAATCTCAAAGTTGGACTCATCAGACCAAAGGACAGATTTCCACCGGTCTAATGTCTATTGCTCGTGTTTCTTGGCCCAAGCAAATCTCTTCTTCTTATTGGTGTCCTTTAGTAGTGGTTTCTTTGCAGCAATTTGACCATGAAGGCCTGATTCATGCAGTCTCCTCTGAACAGTTGATGTTGAGATGTCTGTTACTTGAACTCTGAGGGACGCATTTAGAAGGAAGAAAATTCCACAAATTAACTTTTAAACAAGGCACACCTGTTAATTGAAATGCATTCCAGGTGACTACCTCATGCAGCTTTTTTTGGTTACTATTATTTCCTAGTTTTGATGTTTTCATTATTCTACAATATAGTAAAAATAAAGAAACCCTGAAATGAGTAGGTGTCAACTTTTGACTGGTACTTTTTTTTGTGTGAACACGTTGACTGCACTTTTTCTCCACAAAAATGTCAATGTTTCAGTGTTGCCTTTCTAATTCTACACTTGAAACTGAAGCATTAAACTAAATTACTGTTTGTATGGACACTTATTATGGGTTATATTCAAACTGTTTTTGTGTTGCCAAATAAAGTTGTTCTCTTTTGTAATGAATTTGCAGTGGGCTCAGCGTTTTAAAGTAGCCCCTATACATCCTAAATGGAATTGACCCCAACCCTGCTGTCCAACTTCTGGGTCTGTCATCTCCTGAGTGTCTGTCTTATCAGTTGCCAGTCATTCAATGTCAAAGGTGCTGTTCAAAATGTGCTTGAAAAGAGTGCGGTAAGGAATTGTGGCCTCGTCAGATGTTGCTGGTGTGGTTTGACTAGTGCCTTTGTGTTTGAGGGCAGCAGAGCACCAAAAGGTTTTATGTTTGAGTGTCGTAAAACACCATTCCAGTGCTGTTCAACTTGACTTTGAATTAATGGACGACAGGCCTTATGTGGCCTTCAGTCTGTTAACACTGTTGCAAAGCAGCAGGACAGGGTCATATCCATTAGTGCATATTGTAGCAAACTATTTTTGCTGCATCAAACTAAAGCCTATCTTATTGGACAAGTCCAGGTAGTTCCTCCCTGTTTTAGCCTGTTTTCTTCCGTTTGGTGCTTAATGAATACGATCCAGGTCAGCCTTAGATCCAGTAGCAAACGGATGGCAGGTCCCATTGATGGCTGGCTAACCTCTTCCCACACCCCAAGTACATCCTATCTCACTGACACTCTACAACGCCTATGGCCTGAGAAACCTCAACTAGTTCTGAAGACCCTTCTAGCTTGGCAAGAGAGCCCTCTACTGACTCAAGTCATTCAGTCACTCAACACAGAATAAGAGACAAGCCACATCTTCATCAGACCTATAGCCTCTGTAGATGTTAGGATTTTTCCAATATAATGTCCTGCGGTCAGAGAGGAATACAATACAACATCTTTGCTGTAGCCTTGTTGAGTTGGTTGCCTCAGGATCATCAGCCATAGCAGTCTGAAACTGAACACTAGGTGGAGGCAGAGACTTGATAGAAAGGCAAGAATAATTTTGTTTCCTTCTGCTGAACATGGACAACTAGGCCTGCCTCAACAGTAGCGAGGGGGGTGCTGAGCGTGTGACTGATACAGCCTGACTCCACTCCTTCCAGCTGACTGCCCCAATCTGACCTGGCTATTAGTGTTACTGTATACATACTATTGTCACATAGAAAAGACTGTATACAGTAGAAATAGAATGGGCAGAATTCTCATTCAAAGGTTGTTGATTCTATGGTGGTTGTTGCTGCAGTGTTGAATCTAGAATGGTGAATGTGGAAAGGCAAACGAGGCAGTGTTGGTGCTGGGTACATATTCACAGTCAAGGCATAGAAAGAAAGGACCATGTCAACAAAAAAATACATCAGAAATTAGACTTTACTTACAGTACATTGGCACTTCACTGACATATGGCTCCTATTTACAACAAAAACACAGATCATGTCGCAGACCAGGCAGAGCCCATTGAGACACAATTGAGAATCTATTTACCTGCATTTACAAGCACAGTCGTATGAAAAATATTTCCCCTCAAGTCAAATTGTACATCCCTTACGTTTTCGAGCAACTAAAAGACAGATGGATACATTCAATTTCTGTACAGCTTCACCACAAACATTACATTTTTACATCATCCTGATTGATCTTGAAATATATTTCACTAGTTCACAGATGAAGCTTATTTACATCACAGTTGTGCAGAATGTTGTACTATTACTAAGTGATGATGACGATGATCAGGTAGAAAAGCATTGCGCAATAAAAACCAAACATGTGATCCAGGTTTCCCTTGAAAAAGAGGTGTTGGACCTTGAATGGGACGACCTGGTAAAATAAACATTCCAGTGCCTCAGTCTATTTCATGGTGAAGTGATAGACACCGTCTAAGTCCCAAATGGCTCCCTATCTAGTGCACAACTTTTGGGCCAGAGCCCAGTCAAAACTAGTGCACTACATAGGGAACAGGGTGCCATTTGGGACGCAGAGGTGAGCGATCTTATTGGGCCAAAGTTCCCCACCGCACAACAGCTTTTGTAAACACACGGGCTTTCAGTAGATACACATCCTTTTTAAATCACAAAACTAACTCACGAACCATTGTAAACATTGTCAGCGAGGTACTGCGTAAACCCACTGCAGAAGTATCAGCAACATGTTTGATCAAGCCAACCAAGCCAGCTTTCTGATTTCAAAAGCACAATCACATTATTGATTCAACCAGAAATCATGGGAATAAAATCACTATGTGGGTTTCAATTGGCAAAAAATAACAGTATTAATGGTGCTGAATTAATCTATTAGTCAGTGTACAGAGCTTCATGTTGCCCGTCCCAACTCTTTCTGCTGCCACTGGACTTATGGAGAGAACTGTTACACAGCATACATCTATTGCAATGCTTTCCCACAACAATACTTTCTAATTCCAGCAGGACTTTACAGTGGAAAAGTTTTGAACTTTTCTGTTCTTATAAAAATAACTTTGTCTCACATTATTTTAATTTCATTAAGCCTTCATTTATAACATAGTACATTTACACTAGTTACATTACACTAATCTCGATGACACCATATAGCTTACATGTCCTATAGTGGTGTCTATATCCAACAAAAATTGATAAAATTATATACAATTCCAAAATAATTTTGGGGGGGTCTAATCATGCATAGCAGCAAATATGCTACACGTTCAGTTGAAAAGAGCTGTCCATTCCCAAGAAGCAAAAAGGGGTCTCTTAGGGAAAATATCAGAAGCAAATCTATAGCTTGAGCCTTTTCAACACATGGTTCATTTGAAAACATTTATTTTTACTCACAAGGCTAAAAACCTATTGGTCCTGAAAGCTCAGTCTTTTTATGTAATGTATGTATCATCTGTATGTACTGTTCACCAACAGCCTAAAATCCTGATGTACAGTACCATGGTACCAAAACCCACAATACTCTTATTCAGAGAGCTCTGAATACCTCATATTCATGCAATGACACTTGATAAACCATCTAGGTACTGTACCAACCCAATCCAGCATGGCAAGATCATTCTGTTACCAGCATAAAAATACTACCCAGATTTGGGCTAGTCGTATAATATCTTGGAGAGACCGATGTAACATCACATGATGAGCCATCTTGAATCAAAGTTGAATAGCTGCCTCAAAAAAAACAACCCAGCAACAACACTACCACGTAGTGCCGAGCTCAATGACAGGTAATCAGCTAATGAGATGGTAAAGGAGGCGGGATGCCTCTCCTAACCAGTGGAGGCTGCTGAGGGGAGGACGGCTCATAACAACAACTGGAATAGAGTCAACGGAATGGTATCAAACACGTGGTTTCCATGTGGTGGATACCATGCCAGTGACTGCACAGCCATTATTATGAGCCGTCCTCCCCTCAGCAGCATCCATTGCGCCTAACCTAACCTACCCTGCCTTTACCTTGGTTTGGAACACCTTCACAAAGGACTTGGAGCTGTAAGAACTTGCACAGGAGGTGATTCCAATCTGCAGACTAATAAATATAAAAGCTCAAAAAAGGTACCCATCTGATCGAAACAATCAGACAACCTATAGCCTCAAATGAGGGGAATAATGAGATGATGAATAGTACCATAGATTAGAAGTCAGAGCGCATTACCAGAACCTTACATAGAGGGTCAACCCACTTCTGAACGGATCTTCAGTTGACGACGAATAGTTTTTGACTTAAAAAAGAAAATAGACTTAAGTCTAAGGAGTAATCAAATACAGAAAGACTAGTCTGTGAAGAAACCACTGATATGACACTTGGTGATGGCGCACTGACGGGCTGAAAACAAACGTCAGTCCACTTTCCATTGAGTTGTCCTGTTCATTATGAAGGTTTGTCTGAAAGTAATGACACTACAGCAATATAATCCAACTCAGCTACTGTTCTGTTTCTCACTTCTCTCTTGATCCGGCACACTTGCTTACATCCCAAATTCCAGTTGATCATTGTAACTTCTGTTCTTTTTTTTCTTCTTTCGTTAATACTCCAAAGTAGCACGTTTTGTCGTCATAAAGTGCAACAGTGCTTTGTTTCCCCTCCCAGGCCAGTTTGAGTGGTTGTCGGTAGTTGTCTCCATGGTTGTGACTAGTTTCTCTTGCCAGACTCAAGATGTGGGAAGAAACTATTGTGACTGAGACAATGGGAGACAGACAGACAGGCTGTGGAAGAAGAGGGTGGTGCTTAGGCCCATGCAGCCGTATGTCAGTCAATCAGTCAGTCAGTCCCAGGAGGTCTAAAGCCAACTCTGTCTCTACCTCTGGCTTTGTGGGTGTCAGGGGCTCTATGAGTGTCAGGGGCTTTGTGGGTGTCAGGGGCTCTATGGGTGTCAGGAGCTTTGTGGGTGTCAGGGGCTCTACGGGTGTCAGGGGCTTTGTAGGTGTCAGGGGCTCTACGGGTGTCAGGGGCTCTGTAGGCGTCAGAGACTCTACGGGTGTCAGGGGCTTTGTGGGTGTCAGGGGCTCCAAGGTCGTCAAGGGCTTTGTAGGCGTCAGAGACTCTACGGGTGTCAGGGGCTTTGTGGGCGTCAGGGGTTTGACCAGCTCCTCCTCGTACACCTTGAGGATCGCCTCACAGACAAACCTGTACTGGCTCTGGAAGCAAACAGAGCAAAGAGACCGAGGTTAAATAAGAGTGAACAGTACTGATGACACCAACGACATAGAGTAACTAGATTCAGCCTAAACAGCAGAAACATAGCTTAGGTCAACACATTCCTCTCTTGATAGATGCGCTAGAATTATACACAAAAATCTCAATTTCTTAGTATTTTTTTCCAGACCTCAAATTGTCTTTGGATGTGATTTAGGCATTGACATGGACATTCATTTCTGTTGTTTGTCTATGAATAATTGTAAAATTGACAGTTAAAACTGAAGAAAAAATTCACAGAGAAAACGAAATTCAGACCCCATAGAATTTTTCATGTACCATTATATTACCAGGTATATTGACAGATAATCCATAAACTCAGCAAAAAAAGAAACGTCCTCTCACTGTCAACTGCGTTTATTTTCAGCAAACTTTTTTCAGTAAATATTTGTATGAACATAACAAGATTCAACAACTGAGACATAAACTGAACAAGTTACACAGACATGTGACTAACAGAAATTGAATAATGTGTCCCTGAACAAAGGGGGGGGGGGTCAAAATCAAAAGTAACAGTCAGTATCTGATGTGGCCACCAGCTGCATTAAGTACTGCAGTGCATCTCCTCCTCATGGACTGCACTAGATTTGCCAGTTCTTGCTGTGAGATGTTACCCCACTCTTCTACCAAGGCACCTGCAAGTTCCTGGACATTTCTGGGGGGAATGGCCCTCACCCTCACCCTCCGATCCAACAGGTCCCAGACATGCTCAATGGGATTGAGATCCGGGCTCTTCGCTGGCCATGGCAGAACACTGACATTCCTGTCTTGCAGGAAATCACGCACAGAACGAGCAGTATGGCTGGTGGCATTGTCATGCTGGATGGTCATGTCGGGATGAGCCTGCAGGAAGGGTACCACATGAGGGAGGATGTCTTCCCTGTAATGCACAGCGTGGAGATTGCTTGCAATGGCAACAAGCTCAGTCCGATGATGCTGTGACACACCGCACCAGACCATGACGGACCCTCCACCAAATCGATCCCGCTCCAGAGTACAGGCCTTGGTGTAACGCTCATTCCTTCGACGATAAACGCAAATCCGACCATCACCTCTGGTGAGACAAAACCGCGACTTGTCAGTGAAGAGCACTTTTTGCCAGTCCTGTCTGGTCCAGCGAAGGGTTTGTGCCAATAGGCGACATTGTTGCCAGTGATGTCTGGTGAGAACCTGCCTTACAACAGGCCTACAAGCCATCAGTCCAGCCTCTCTCAGCCTATTGCGGACAGTCTGAGCACTGATGGAGGGATTGTGCGTTCCTGGTGTAACTCAGGCAGTTGTTGTTGCCATCCTGTACCTGTCCCGCAGGTGTGATGTTCGGATGTATCGATCCTGTGCAGGTGGTTACACGTGGTCTGCCACTGCGAGGACGATCAGCTGTCCGCCTTGTCTCCCTGTAGCGCTGTCTTAGGCGTCTCACAGTACGGACATTGCAATTTATTGCCCTGGCCACATCTCCAGTCCTCATGCCTCCTTGCAGCATGCCTAAGGCACGTTCACACAGATGAGAAGGGACCCTGGACATCTTTCTTTTGGTGCTTTTCAGAGTCAGTAGAAAGGCCTCTTTAGTGTCCTAAGATTTCATAACTGTGACCTTAATTGCCTACTGTTTGTAAGCTGTTAGTGTCTTAATGACCGTTCCACAGGTGCATGTTCATTAATTGCTTATGGTTCATTGAACAAGCATGGTAAACAGCGTTAAAACCCTTTACAATGAAGACCTGTGAAGTTATTTGGATTTTTACAAATTATCTTTGAAAGACAGGGTCCTGAAAAAGGGACGTTTCTTTTTTTGCTGAGTTTATCTTGTACACCAAGGACCCGGGGAATAGTTGCATGGTAGAGAAGAATGTGCCTATTTGAAAGCTATAAAATAAAAAATGTGTAGCTCGCGCTAGAAAAATTTGCAGACCCCTGGTCAAAGCCAACCCCGTCTGTTTTGCATGTGTCGGCTTTGTTGCTAAACAACCAACCCGTCTATTGCGGTAAGAGCCTCCGCTGTTCTCTTAGTCTCATTTCTATGCATCACAGATCAGATTACCGGGGTCTGGATCATCATGGCCCTCTGGTCTCTCATTGTCCTCACGATATCCAACGGATACACGGGCTGATTGCACTCAATCAAACACATGGCTGTTTCCATGGTGATGAGCACCCCAGTCCGACCAATCCCAGCGCTGCACAGAGACAAGAGTACGAGGTGAGTGAGATGAGGCTGAAGATGGCAGCAATGACAGAAGAGGATTCAAATCCTCATTCCCTCGACTTACACCGTCATCGATCACTGTTGCTACAACAACATGCAAAGTGTCTTAACGTCTGATTCGAAGAAAAAGGGAACTTGTTTGTCTTTAAGTCAGGTTATGAGGCAGATGTACAAAGGCTTATATTCTTCAAAGATGTTGCGTAAAATGCCTTAGACCTACTTCAAAGCTGTTTCAACAGCGATATGGCTTACAGATGTTAGTTGAGGGGATAAGAGCTTACTTGTTAGTGTATGCAGTGTTTTGCGTAAGAACTAGACCTTACCTGCAGTGTACTATCACCGGCTCCTCCTTGCCCTCCCTCTTTGTGCGGACCAGACTGACAAAGTCCAGGAAGTCAGTGTAGTCGTCTGGAACACCGTGGTCAGGCCAGGCCATGTACTGAATCTGAGTCAGCGGCCTGCTCTCTTCACTCTGAATATAATCAATCAATCAATCAATTAAATGTAAGATTATGTTTTTATACTTTTTCATACAGTTTTCACCAAGTGCAAGAAGTCATCTCGGTTAACCCAGAAATAAAATCTCAAGTCATTTTGGTCAGACGCTCGATGTTTACGTAGTCTGTCCACGAGAGACGATACAAGAAATGGTCCTTGCCTCCAGGTGTGTGAGAGTTATCTCTCTGACCAGAAATGCTGATTTCCCTTCTTCTGTCACACAGGACACCTGGAAGTCCCCATGGGTAGCGATGGCACCAGAGTTGGGCCAATACTGATGACACTTCACCTGGGAATGAAACAAAAAGATCATTGGAGATAAGAGGAAGAATAGTTTGTCTATTGTCTTTGTGATTGGATACGTCTTTCATTTCCACCTCAAACGTTACCACAAGAAATTCCAAAACGAGACCACAAGCATTGGGAAGGGGCTGAAATGGAGAGAGTGAGCCCTGGTTGTGGATGTGACATACCCGTCCTCTCTCCACCTGCGTGGTGAGCATGACCACCATGTTGGAGCCCTGTTCCCAAGTCATCCTCCAGAAGTCAGAGCAGGTGGCGGGCAGCGGGCCCTGGCACGCGATGTAGCGGTTTACAGCACTGGACGCTGCGATCACCATCTATGGGTCAGGAGAAGGGCATGGGTTGGCAAATATACACATACGTACAGCTGCATATTGGCAAATTCATATATCTAAGCATAATCCATGTTTCAGTCTATGTACACACACTTTAAGAAGTGAGTATCTATCAAGCAAAGTCAGTCTGTCTCTTTCCGGGTGGTGTTTTTGTCTGTGTGAGATATTCATTACCTAGGTCGAAGGAAGGCGTCCGGTCTTGGTAATAAAATCTAAGATTGTGGCGTATATATATCAAAGAGTGTTGAGTATCAAGAAAAGAAGAAGGGAGAAGGCCCTCACATTGATGTAATTTGCATTAATATAGTCCCCATCCTCGCCCTTCAGAATAACCCTGGTTGCATCATCTGAGACAGCAGATACAGGAAGAGAGAGAAAAGGGTGGCAGGTGAGACAGAGGGCATTTACTTGCATCATTGTATGAGGAAGTACAGCATACGCGACAGAAGAGGTCAGTTCTGATGGTTCAGTATACTCACATGGTGAAATGTCTCGATATCGATTTTTGGAAATGTTCTGAGGTAGTTTGGCACATGACATTGTCAATCCAGGCCTTTTCCGGTAGAGTTGCTGAGAAACATTGCAACAAAAAACAATGGTTAATATTTGTCATAAGTTAACTGAAGTTCAGACCGGGCCTTGACATGAGATTGGTTTCTAAGTTACACTAAACCACATTCTTACTGATAACCCATCAGTGGAACACAAACAGGAAATGTTTAAGACAGTGTGGAACAATAACAGGAAGCAATAGACTTTCAATATTTCCTTTCATCTCTCTATTTTACTCTCTTCCATCGCTCTCTTTCTGGTAAATTACTTAGATGCTATCTGATCAGTCTTAGCCATGTGTAATGTGAAATACTTTCTAGAACCAGTGGAAACTTTGAATAACCAACTGTATTTAATAATATCAAAGTGGACTTGGAGCAGTTTAGAGTCACAGGGGCCATGGAGCCACAGAGGTAATGCTAGTTATTTGGCCCATGTGAACAACAAGCATATTACTATAGTTATGATGATTGGACTAACATCACACCACAGATAGAGCAAGGAACCAGATGTTACACTGGATGTATAAATCTGAAGCATCCAGTTGAAATTTCCACTCCCCACCAAATATGGTGAGGAGAGGAAGCCTGGTGGCCAGCAGTGGGAGAATATGGAGTGAGATTCTGTAGATTTTCTCATCGAAGAAGAATTTGATCTCCATACAGTTTTCTGTTCCCAAAACAAGAATCTGTTTACGGAAGGGCTAAGTTTTTGAACTTTACCCTTTTGCCAACGTTTCCAAAAATTGCATTGTCTAGAAGTGCAAAGGCGAATTTAGTTATTACACATGAGCACTTCACAGAGTAGGCGTTCCCCAGTGGAATTATGCAAATACATGCTAAAATGCACCAATTGGATCTCGCTAGCTCGTGCTGGTCTTTGCCCACCTCCTTGCTTGTTCTACCCACTATGCTTAATTTGCTCCCAATGGAGCAGTCTTGGGTTAGTTATAAAAATCTTTGATCAAACTGTGCCTGTATGGACCCAGTACTCGCAGGTTGGCATTTAATTATAATATAATTTGGTGGGTGCTTATATTTGTCCTATTTGATGTGTATCCCAACTCCCTCTGAGGCACCCCTCGGAGAGTGAGGTCACGACCAGGGTCTGGCGACCCCAGAGCAATTAGGGTTAAGTGCCTTGCTCATTGGCACATCAACAGATTTTTCACTTTGTCGCTCTAACCACTAGGCTACCTGCAACCCTCATTAATTAAATCTCTTATTGGGATGACTCATGTATTGGAGGCAGGTCTGTGGGGAAGTCACCGACAAAGTCATAAAACCTGATTTTAAACCTAACGTTACCTACAAAAAAATATATACAATAATGCCACACTACTAACCTTATGCCTAACCTTTTTTTTAACTTTTTTTTTTTTTTTACAATATAGCCAATTCTGACTGCAACTGGCCCATCTAGCAGAAATCGCTCAGCTCTGCCTCCAGGACAAGATTCATCCCAATAAACACCAACCATCCAGGTACTCAAGCCCTCCTTAAGCTAAACATAAACTATATGTTCTAGTATATGTGGACTAACATCAAACTGTTGCTGTACGGCCCCAGTGCTCAAGCCTTCTTTCAGCTGTAGTATGGAGTCTCTCCAGCAGGATGGGTGGTGATCTGGCTGGTCCTGGGGCTGGTCCTGGGGCTGGTCCTGGGGCTGGTCCTGGGGCGGGTCCTGGGGCACCCTCTCTGGGGAGTACTGGTAGTTAGACTCCGTATCTCCATCCTCCAGCTTCTCCTCCTCCACCAGGTCATACATGGCTGGAGGAACGACAGGAAGGATGACAGCGTGATTGAACATTGCAGGTGACAGGCGCTCAGACAAACTAAGCAACGACGACAGCAGAACAGAGAAAAGGGAACGGCAAAAAGGCAGCAGCCAAATTAAAAACGTCCCTCCTAAGTCATTACACTGTCCGACTGATGCTCTGCCTTAAAGCTGAGATCTGCATTAGGCGAGACAGCGCCACTGGCTGCCCGCAGGCGCATTTGTTGTTGTTTAGGTTTTGAAAAGGAGATGAGCGTCCAGAAACGTAATAAAAATAAATCGTAGAACACACTGCTGCTCTATCACGCGTGTCTGAGGGAATGTCTGGGGGAATGAAACAGTGCTTGCTGTTTGAAGTAATGTCTTTGTTGTTGTAATATCCAACACGGACGTGGCCGTTTCACTGCAAAGGATTCCAGCTTTAATCAAACCAATACCTATAGTATAGTGGGTCTGTATTGACCTAATATAGGACAGGCAAGCTATGGTCCATCACTCCCTCTTGTTTCAGGGACAGGCAAGCTATGGTCCCTCACTCCCTCTTGTTTCAGGGATAGGCAAGCTATGGTCCCTCACTCTCTCTTGTTTCAGGGACAGGCAAGCTATGGTCCCTCACTTGTTTCAGGGACAGGCAAGCTATGGTCCTCACTCCTCTTGTTTCCCTCTTGTTTCAGGGACAGGCAAGCTATGGTCCCTCACTCTCTCTTGTTTCAGGGACAGGCAAGCTATGGTCCCTCACTCCCTCTTGTTTCAGGGACAGGCAAGCTATGGTCCCTCACCCTCTTGTTTCTATGGTCCCTCACTCCCTCTTGTTTCAGGGACAGGCAAGCTATGGTCCCTCACTCCCTCTTGTTTCAGGGACAGGCAAGCTATGGTCCCTCACTCCCTCTTGTTTCAGGGACAGGCAAGCTATGGTCCCTCACTCCCTCTTGTTTCAGGGACAGGCAAGCTATGGTCCCTCACTCTCTCTTGTTTCAGGGACAGGCAAGCTATGGTCCCTCACTCCCTCTTGTTTCAGGGACAGGCAAGCTATGGTCCCTCACTCCCTCTTGTTTCAGGGACAGGCAAGCTATGGTCCCTCACTCTCTCTTGTTTCAGGGACAGGCAAGCTATGGTCCCTCACTCCCTCTTGTTTCAGGGACAGGCAAGCTATGGTCCCTCCCTTGTTTCAGGGACAGGCAAGCATGGTCCCTCTCTCTTGTTTCAGGGACAGGCAAGCTATGGTCCCTCACTATGGTCCCCCTCTCTTGTTTGTTTCAGGGACAGGCAAGCTATGGTCCCTCACTCCCTCTTGTTTCAGGGACAGGCAAGCTATGGTCCCTTGTTTCACTCACTCCCTCTTGTTTCAGGGACAGGCAAGCTATGGTCCCTCACTCCTCTTGTTTCAGGGACAGGCAAGCTATGGTCCCTTGTTTCCTCAGGGACAGGCAAGCTATGGTCCCTCACTCTCTCTTGTTTCAGGGACAGGCAAGCTATGGTCCCTCACTCCCTCTTGTTTCAGGGACAGGCAAGCTATGGTCCCTCACTCCCTCTTGTTTCAGGGACAGGCAAGCTATGGTCCCTCACTCTCTCTTGTTTCTATGGTCCCTCACTCCCTCTTGTTTCAGGGACAGGCAAGCTATGGTCCCTCACTCCCTCTTGTTTCAGGGACAGGCAAGCTATGGTTTTACAAACCCTGCTGTAAAACAATCGAATAATAACACGTGCCACATTTATCCAAAGTGAATTACAGTCATGCGTGCATCATTTCTTTTTTTTATGTATGGGTGGTCCTGGGAATTAAACCCACTATCCTGGCGTTGCCATGCTCTACCAACTGAGCTACAGAAGACCGCAAAGGATCATAAATGATCGTAAAGGACCACAAGGCCTGTTAAGAGGTCTGTTCTGTTCTCTCCTCACCGTTGGGTCTGACCAGCAGGTTCAGCTCTCCTGAGTCGCTCTCCTCACAGCTGGCCTTGATGAACATGACCACCTGGTCGTGGGTGTGCTCTGAGATGTCCTGACCGTTGATCAGGACAACCTGGTCCCCCTCGTTCAGCCGGGGAACACACAGGTCAGCCTGGGGAGGGCATTAAAACAGAATAGAAGAGAACAGTGTGTTTTTCATTATTCATTACCTGTGAAGATCATTTGAAAAGTTCAGGGGTTTGGCAGTGACGGTGGCCCAGGTAGTAGGACACGTACCGCTGTTCCCGGGGCCACTCGGGACACGATCACAGGCATCTTCTGGTCCAGCCCACCCTTCACATTGAATCCAAATCGTCCTTGTTCATCGGGGCACATTTTAATGAACACCAGATTGTCATGAGGAAGCACTCCATTGGGCTGTGAGAGTGAGAAGAAACACAGAGCACAAAACACATTTTTAGTCAAACGAAATGACAGCGTGCGAGTGTCCGTCTGTGCGCGCGTAGGTCTCTCTCCTACCATAGTCTTGTCTTCTGACAGAGGCGTGTCGTACAGCTCATTGATGTGGTTGTCCAACTCCTGCTGAGAGTGGGACTGGGACTGGCTGGACAGAGACCTCCTGGTCTGCTTAGGGGGAAGAGCGGGCGGCTGGCCGTCGTCGGTCGAGTCTGGTGACCTGGCCACAGACAAATCCAAATGAGTCCTTGCGGCAAAATTCGAATACGGAATATATATTCAAACCTCAACCCAGTGCTGGCTTTATTGAGAACAAGTCAATAAATACATAAATTAAGCGTGTTATCGCGTGTGCTTTCCACCCTTTTGAGGGTTATATATGAACCTGGAAACACACGCGCTTAGTCGAGAGCTCTCTGACTCAACATTAACTACACAGTGGAAACTGCAACGTTCCAGAGCTTAACCTCTCAATGGAATATGGTCCTTTCACCTGACCCCATTTCTCAGAAGGCAATGATCATCTTCTCTGTCCACTGAATCATTACTGGGCTCAGTCAGAGCAGAGGGTTTTCTCAGTTCATAGGAACTCTTCCCCCTATTTCCTAACATTGCTCAGTGCTATAGCCTCAACCTGTGGACGAGAACAGCTTACTAGCCCCTTGGAGAGGCGCTGTGTGTCCTACCAGGATATTACCCTCAGCTTGAGAGCATCCATGTTGTCTAGCCTGCTGTCTGCCTCGGAGCAGCCCTGAGCAGACCCTGGTGGAGGTTAACTGGTTGGGACAGCACTCACCAAAACAAACAGCGTCTAGCACTATGGACTCCTCAAAGGGAGTCTACACAGAGATACACAGAGGACCACAGAGAGAGAACAGGTCAAAAACGACAGGCACAGGTACACTGAGGAAGTGCCTATCCAAAGAAAGAGGGAAACAGCGAGCGAGAGAGAGAGAGGAAAAAAAAACGATCCAAGTCGAAACAAACACGCCAAACCACTTCAAAGAATTCTGCTCTTTCAGAGAATGTGTCATGATCCTTCACAAGAGTGAAAGAGAAACGGGGTAATGGCATATTTCCTTGATGTTATGAGAAGATTTGCAATGGTTCAGCCCATTCTGTCTGTGTTATTAACATAACAAGCATTCACCATTGTGATGTGCCTGCAGCCCCAACCTACTGCTTTGGCTTCGGCCTGCCTGCCAAGCACCGACCTCATTATGGACGCTTAAATGACAGCCATGAAAGAGGCCTATTTTGTAGTCGTCAGGCAGCCGGAGCTTGCTACAGCCCCGGGGTATTTGCATAATAAAAACAAATGGTTTGTAAAGACATAGAAATTAGAAGGCGGTGTGTGTGTGTGTGTGTGTATATTTACGGTATAAGGACATTCAACCCGATCAAGTCTCGATGAAAGAGATGCTCATGGCCTGTTTTTTTTTTTTTGAAAATTCAAAAGGCACATCTGAGCTGATCTTTGTTGCAGGTGCATGGTAACAGTTGAATAAGATGAGGAAAAAGAAGAAACATGGACACCGCTCTTGATAGTATCACTGCTCTTTAATAAGCTTTAGGTATCGGCCTCAACGCTCTGACGGAGGCCTCGAGACCGATACCTAAAGCTTATTAAAAGAGCAGTGATACAGTGTCCATGTTTCGTCTTTTCTCTGATGTTTTGGTTTGAAATGACCTCAGGGCTGTGTGTGCGTGGGCGTGTGTGGCAGACAGACTTACGGGGTAGAATCCAGGCTGATGGAGTTGGCCTGGGTTGAGGAGGCCACCTTGTGATTGGTGAAGGTCGGGCAGGGCGAGGCATGGTCGTAGTAGATCACATGATCCAGCAGGTGTCCCACGGAGGACGGCCGCAGGCGCTCTTGTGCAAACTTGGAGTTCCTGCTAAAGACAAGAGGACAGAGGAGGAGGGAGGGTCATGTAAGGTACCCGAGTGTACTGTCATCCAAGGTTATTTAGAGTTACTTGACATCGCTCCTCCTCCTCAGCAGTAGGTTACATCTTTAGCCCAATTTCCTTAACCCCCGTGTGCACTTGTTCAGTCCCGCTCATGGATTTGACACTAAGGAATGTACTGTTTGCTTACACTACGGGTTAGGGCTACTCACTGGTTGGGGGTGCCTGGTGGGGAGCGTGTGGGGAGGCTCTGGGTCTCCAGGCGGTCGTCAGACAGAGAGGCTCTGGAGTTCCGGCTGACTGACTCCCAGTCCATCCCTCCACCCATCGGCCTCCTCACCAAGGGCTTACTGGGAGACCTGATGGGTTGATGATATGGAGGTCATTGTTATTGATAGTTTGGATTGCAGCAGGTAACATGTTCATCAGATTTCAATTTAGCAGGATGAGAACGGTTTACCACTCATTAGACTTTTGCTCCTTATTCTGTGCAAGATTCCTCCATCCCCGTCTCTTCATGTTCTCACATTTCTGACGTCATTCTCTTAGTATCAGTAAGCAATAGTGTCACTTCATTTGGGCTTCAGAATGTGTCTTACCTGGCAAATACCCTGTCCTTGATGCCCTTCTCCTTGCCGTACTGGACAGATTGCACCTCTGTCCTACCACTGCATATAACACAGAAACATGATCTTTTTTAACATCTAACGGAAAATATTCACCACCAACCTCTGCTCTCACACTTTCATTTCCTGGAGTAAGAGGGGACCAAACCAGTGTTGCACTACCTACTTTTTAGACATTTTAAAAACGTGTGTAGTGAGTCAGCCGGATGTATTAAGAAGGACACGCCCCCAGTGTGTGAAACCACAGCTCTTTTCACTCTGTCACACTATTAGTCAGTCGCTCACACGGCGTGACATGGCATTGGCAAAACTGAGTGGACTGGAGCTTTGGGTCTCTACTGGCAGTTGTAGGAGGCACAGTAAACATATTCCTGTGTTATGCAAACCAGCCCACACGATTTCTGTGATACGCGGCACAATGGGTCAAATGGCACCGTCGTGATTGGTACAAAAATGCAAATATGCTTCAGCAAAATGATGATGGTGTTATCCTGAGGGCAACACAAAATAGGAGGACTGGATCTGAACTGAGTGAATCAGGGGAAATTGAAAGGATTAGGTAATGTGTAGCCTACACTCTTAGAAAAAAAAGGTGCTACCTAGAACCAAAAAGGGTTCTTCAGCTTTCCCCATAGGAGAACTCTTTGAAAAGCGTCTTTTGGTTCTAGGTAGAACCTTTTGGGGTTTCATGTAGAACTCTTTCCACAGAGGGTTCTACATGGAACCAAAACGGGTTCTTCAATGGGGACAACTGCAGAACCCTTTTTCTAAGAGTGTACTGTTTTCTCTGGTGAGGTTTAGACACCTTCAGGCATCAGCTATACAGTCACACACACTATCGCTCACAAGACTCCTGTAAACATTGACAAACAAACACAATCTTAGCGGGAAAAGCTGGTTGAAACGCCATCATTACAGCCAGTTCTGCCTGCTGGGATCACAACTATATAACTAACTCTCTTTCAAAACACATTTTAACATGCAACCTCAGCACCAAGGACCAAATCGGCTAAAGGCTAACGTCACCAGAGACTATGCACTTCAAAATGGCACCATATTCCCTACATAGTACACTCCGTTTGACCACGGCCTGGTCTAAAGTAGCGCACTATATAAGGAATAGGGTGCCATTTGGGATACAGAGACACATTCCCCAGGCCCACTCACCAGTAGCGGTACTTGGAGCCCAGTTGGAAGACATGTGCAAAGAAGTTCTTCTGTGGTGGTAAGGGTCGGTCTAGTCTGAAGAAGGTGTGGTGCTCTACACAGGCCTTCCATAGGTTCTTACAGGCTCGGTAGTTCACCATGTTAAAGGCTAACAGCGCCTCACGACTCTCATTCTGGAGAGGGAGGGAGAGAGAGAGAGAGAGAGAGGGAGGGAGGGCAAGAGAGAGAAAGAGAGGGTGGGGGCGAGAGATCGAGGGAGAGGGCGAGAAAGAGAGGATGAGAGAGCGAGAGGTCAGTGGTGGGCTCAGCACACTTAGGCATACAGTACAGCATGAAGCATGGTACTGTAGGTGTGTGTGATTATCACACATGATCTACTGATGTCACACAGATCTCGCTAAAAGAACACGGATACAGAGGAAGAAATCACCCTTCGACTTGCATAGCGGCCATGAGATGGCTTCTTCTAGGCCAGACGCTATGGTGTGCTCTGTCGTACTTCTCTACTCGGATACATGAATTATAGCACATGACATCATTTCATCTAGATATCAAGTACAGTACAACTGCTTTCAAAGGTCTCCTTGGCTTGCATTATTCAACCAGGTGTTTTTGTGTGTCTTCCACTACTAGACACCCTAGTTGGGATCAAATCCTTTTAGATTTAGTTTCATATGACCAGCCTAGCACACACACACACACAACGTGCATTATGTATTCTCCCCGACATGAATAATGATGAGAGAGAATTTGAGCTCGCACAATACTGCCAAGCAAAAAGGTCGTAGCTGCTCATAGCGTGGAACTGAGAGAAATGGCTTTTATTTACCTTGGTTTCACAGTAACTTAATGCATTTACTGCTAACATGACCCCCATTTTCTCCAAAACACAGTACAATAGAGGCAGGATTCTTGTCCACATGATTAAGCATGTATTTCATTAACTCATTTTCAACCAAATGAGCAGTTACTGCCTTTTTTCTTGGTAGGGCAGAATAGTAGGGATGCAATCACAGTTGAAACTAGGACATACTTACCAATTCTCTTCGGAGTTGAATGAAAAACTGTCTACATTTAAATGAGATCTTTACAATCTGTAGCCTGAAAGAAAGAAAAATAAGCTTTTACCACCCATAGGAAGGAATCTCTCCTTTATTTCCTACATAACAGAGACCTTATCCAGTATTCTGAAGCCACTGGATAAGCTTATAGAATACATACTCCCCTTTGCCACCCATGTGATCATCCATAAGAATTCCCTCCGTTCTTCAATCAGAAACCAATCATTTGCAGGTGTTCTAAAGTTCCATTGTGCCTGCTGGCCTATTTCCCTGGTTCCTTAAAGCATGACTCAGAGAGAGAATCTAAATATAGACCGCACTGTCGCAACCTGACACAATTACACTGTTACTCATTTCTACAGAAGTCTCTTTTCATGAAGATAAACTCTCCCCGTACTATACCATCAAAGGGAGTAGGGCAAGACCAAACAGTGGGGAGAGGGCTCATGTTGTCACTTTACAGTAGAGCTAGAGTAAGTTATGGCTGAATCTGGGCCATGAAAAGAAGAAGAGCATCATCAACGCCACTGTTTGTAAGGCCAATATACCACGGCTAAGGGCTGTTCCTAGACACGATGCAACGCGGAGTGCCTGAAAACAGCTCTTAGCCGTGGTATATTGACCTTATACCACAAACCCCCGAGGTGCCTTATTGCTATTATAAACTGGTTACCAATGTAATTCGAGCAGTAAAAATATATGTTTTGTCATACCCATGGTATACGGTCTGATATACCACAGCTGTCAGACAATCAGCATTCAGGGCTCGAACCACCCAATTTATAATACTCTTTAGGTTCTGTGTGTCCTATCCAATGGCTCCCCTATATGGAGAATGTGGCTGAATGTGGAAACATACTCAATTGATTTGACTCACCATGAAAAGCAGTTGATTCGTACCCTGTTCTTATAGGTGACAATCCCAGTTGACATCACTCCAATTAAAATCTCTGTGTTGCTTTGATCCTGTCACGGAGGAGGGGAAAGAGGGACAAGGAGGATTGTAAGGTGCCCAGATTTCTGACTCCCTATGGATGGGTTCTACTTAACAGAGGTTGATTGGGGAGCATAGTATGCCTGCATCACTCCATTTCACACCTGAACACTTACCCTTGCATGGTGCAATTCGACTCCATAGAGCTCTAGCGTCCGTGCTGTGTTTAGATAATTGAACTCTGACTGGGCAGGAGGCAGTCCCCTGAAAGGAAAAAGAGTGAGAGTGCGAGATAGGGAGAGAGAGCGAGAGACACTTTAGTTGGCTCCACACAGGCCATTCAGAGAGCAGAGAGTAGGCCACCCTACCATCTACGTGAGAGGATAAACAATGACAGCCCTTGTTCTGACCTGGACACAAAGTCTGAGCCGCCTCAGCTGCAGTGAATGAGCAGAGTCCATCCCTGTTTAATCTACAAGTTATTTGATATTTCCTGTGCATTTCCCATTTTACACCAATGTATCCACACACTCACACAATATCAGTTGAGAGATTGCTTCTTACTTGTGTTGCTGATGCTGTTTGGCAATCTCTTTCTCAAAGTCTTGTGGTGCGTTGGGGATGAAAGAGTATTCGGAGAGGTAGCCGGGCAAGTTCTCGTCCTGACTGTAGTCCCCTAGCTCAGCTGCAACACAACACAAAGCACACAGTGTGTGAGTGTGTAAGTGCAAGTGTGCGTGTGTGTGTGACATAGAGCACAATGAGGCCTTTAATCCTCTCCTTCTCTCCCTCCTGCACAGCTCCCATTCATTCACTAATTTTCTGGTCAACCTTCTCCTTTGTGTGCAAACGGAAAGAAGCAGGACTTTTGCAGCTTGAGAAGAGCTGAACACTTGCCTTTTTTTTGTGTCAATGTTTAGAAAAGAGAGACAGAGAGACGATTCCTCCTGCTGAGTGTCTCAGTGTTTCCATACTGTATAAACAGCCTGCCCTCTTCCCAAATCGCACCCTATTCCCTATATAGTGCACTACTTTTGACCAGGGCTCATAGGGTTTTGGTCAGAAATAGTGCACTATATACGGAACAGGGTGCCATTTGGGACACATCCCGTCTTCCATAATGAAAAGGGAGCCGACATGAGGAAGTTGGGGGTTAAGTGCCTCTATTTCCAAAGCACTTTAAGAAAAGTACGTAACACAATAATGTGAATCAATTAATAAAGAGCCTCACGCTTTCATTTAAATAGAAACTATATCAGTATGTGAACACAGAGGGAAAATGAACAGTAACAGCCCAACATACACTAACTATCCTGGTCAGAATTGTGACTGACAGACAGACTGGCACTTGTGAAATGTCCTCCATTCTATTGTTGTTATTACAGTAAGTGCGGTGAGACCACCATGGCCACTGTGACCTCTATACCTCCCACATAGCGTGATACGTTTACTACAACCCCACGAGGGAGCCAGCCAGCCAGTCAGCCAGTGATCCCAGCCATCCAGTCAGCCAATTACCACAGCCATCCAGTCAGTCATCCAGTCAGCCAGCCAGCCTATTAAGCTAACAACCAATGAGCAGTGTTCTTCTGCCCTGCTGCCAGCCTAGTTGTGGTGATTGTGCTGTTACTCCTCCCACCTCAGCGGCGTATTGGGGTCAATGTGTAAACAGCCAGGCTACATGAAAGCAGCATCATTACAAGCCAAGTACAGTATGAAGTAGTATTACAGTTGTGTTTCGGTCTGGGGTTTCCAAGCCACTGTAATAGTCTGACCCCCCCCCATACTCTCAATGCTTGAAATCACACGGAGGCAATTAGGTGGGTGATAGGGAAAATACACTATTGAACATATTCTATCATTAGTAAAGTTAGTTACAAGGTTTCAGGCAGAGTTTATGCGACCATAAGTCAGTAGTATAGTTATAGTTGAATAGCCGAGTGGAATAAGTACTTACACTGAACGGCATATGAAGCAAGAAGAGTGGCTGTGATGTACGGACACGGCAGCCTGCAAGCCGAGGAATCAGTTATATAATTCACGACATGAAGATTGTTAAAAATGTTTGAATAAACCAACCAAATACAAATCCACACTCACCTTCCACTAAGTATGTCCTGTTTAATCTGCAAAAAGTACTGGTACCTAAAGGGGACCCAAAACAGCAAAATCAATACAGAGCTTTTAAGTCCGCTTATAATCAAACTGTATGGAGAGTAGCATAGAGGAAGGCCTATAGTGTACTGCCTATTTCTGTCACAATGCCATTAAGCACTTACCTTGTATACTCCTCCTGGAGTTTATTGGGGTCGGTTACAAAGAATTTAACCCTAAAATTTAAACTGTGTGGAGACCCCCCTGAAGGAAAACAAACAACCAGATTAATGGAACTAAAACGAGCGATAAATAGAATATTGCAAATACTAGAGAATACTCCAAATGTATCAAACATACTTTTTAACTGCTTTCTTATGGGTTTGGTTGGATCCAGCCACCTCTGTAAAATATGGATGAAGACAATCTCACACACAAGGGGGAAAATAGGCCATGAAAAAATGAAGATATATTTTTACTCAAAACATTAGAGCAAGTTCAGCATAGAAATCCAACTGTTCTGCGAGACAGCATCATCAAAAATATACATATGTATAAAAGTCTGAATTTCTGCTGTCACAAATTAACATTTGCATTGGTAGTTGTGAACTTTCAGAAACACAATCCGCAGCCTCTACACACTATTCTAGCCGCTGTTTCAACTCCATTGTTTGCAGACCATGACCCATAATCGTCTTAGTATCTCAATCTGTTTGCTGCAGAAACGCCACCGTTTGCTGACGGGGCTGGAGAGAGCCCATTCATGAGATGCTGCTATGCTGCCAATCAGAGTGTTTGAGGGGATCAGCCAGAGCAGGGCTCTGAGTAGATCCGCTATTCCTGATCACATAACAATTAGTCATTTCGAAAGCCAGTTGATTTGAAGATCAGTGATTCTGCGCCGCCCGACCGCAAATGTAGTCCAACGTGCACAATCTCATGGCCTCACCTGATCTCTTGCGACAGCCTGTCGAAAATAAACGAGTCAAATCGAGCAGCTCGCTAGCTACCTAGCGTACGCAGGATTTGGTTCCTGGGTTCCGATAAGAGGCCTCACCTGACTGTCTGAGGAGTCGTTGGCCAGCTGTAGGCCGAAGTAGTCGCTCTCCGTCAGCTCCAGGTGCTTGAACACTACATCCAGCAGGACCTGTCCTTGATCGTGCTTCTGCAGGGAGAGAAACCAGACAAGGCCGTCAGAATTCTGTAGTACAGATATATGACTATCTCATAACACAGATGACTGAAGCAATATAGGACTGGGAAGTGTGTTGGCCATAAAGCGATTGACACCTCCAATACAGCGTAACCTAAAAAAAGACTTAATTGATAGAGGGTTATTGCAAAACTATCACACAAGTATGTGTAATGCTTACCCTCCTGGGTTTCTAACTGGAGGTTGGGCAAGTATGTGTAATGCTTACCCTACTGGGTTTCTAACTGGAGGTTGGGCAAGTATGTGTAATGCTTACCCTACTGGGTTTCTAACTGGAGGTTGGGCAAGTATGTGTAATGCTTACCCTACTGGGTTTCTAACTGGAGGTTGGGCATTGTAAGGGTTTCACAACAAGGCCTCACAGCCTGCTTTCTAGAAGTGTCAGGGCAATGTGCAGCCACAGGCTTCCCGGAACACAGAACCAGACCATGTATTATTTACAGAGAGCTGGGAGAAGGAAGGAACACAAATTATACTACACACAGTGACTTCTCTTTGTCTGATTTGATTGGCCCATGTCATATAGGCTACCCACTAGGCTACTATTTTTGTAATTTTTTATTTCACCTTTATTTATTTATTTATTGGGGCGGCAGGTAGCCTAGTGGTTAGAGCGCTGGACTTGTAACCGAAAGGTTTCAAGATTGAATCGCCGAGCTGACAAGGTAAAAATCTGTCGTTCTGCCCCTGAACATGGCAGTTAACCCACTGTTCCTAAGCCGTCATTGAAAATAAGAATTTGTTCTTAACTGACTTGCCTAGTTAAATAAAGGTAAAAAATAAAATGAAAAAAATTAACCAGGTAGGCCAGTTGAAAACAAGTTAAAGCAAAGCAGTGCGACAAAAACAACGACACAGAGTTACACATAAACAAACGTACAGTCAATAACACAATAGAAACATATATGTACAGTGTGTGCAAATGTAGAAGACTAGGGAGGAGGCAATAAATAGGCCATGGAGGTGAAATAATTACAATTTAGCATTAACACTGGAGTGATAGATGTGCAAGTGGAGATATAGGGGTGCAAAAGAGCAAGAGGATAAGTAACAATATGGGGATGAGGTAGTTGGGTGTGATCGCTAAGCTATAAGACTCCAGCTTCAGTGATTTTTGCAATTCGTTCCAGTCATTGGCAGCAGAGAACTGGAAGGAATGGCGGGCAAAGTAAGTTTTGGCTTTGGGGGTGACCAGTGAAATATACCTGCTGGAGCGCGTGCAAAGGGTGGGTGTTGCTATATGGTGACCAGTGAGTTGAGATAAGGCGGGGCTTTACCTAGCATAGACTTATACATGACCTGGAGCCAGTGGGTTTGGCGCCGAATATGTAGTGAGGGACAGCCAACGAGAGCATACAAGTCGCAGTGGTGGGTAGTATATGGGGATTTGGTGACAAAACGGTTGGAATTGTGATTGACTACATCCAGTTTGCTGAGTAGAGTGTTGGAGGCTATTTTATAAATGACATAGCTGAAGTTAAGGATCGGTAGGATAGTCAGTTTTACGAGGGTATGTTTGGCAGCATGAGTGAAGGAGGCTTTGTTGCGAAATAGGAAGCCGATTCTAGATTTAATTTTGGATTGGAGATGCTTAATGTGAGTCTGGAAGGAGAGTTTACAGTCTAACCAGACACTAGGTATTTGTAGATGTCCACATATTCTAAGTTAGAACCGTCCAGAGTAGTGATGCTAGTCGGGCGGGAGGGTGCAGGCAGCAATCGTTTGAAGAGCATGCACTTAGTTTTACTTGCATTTAAAAGCAGTTGGAGGACTCGGATTGAGTGTTGTATGGCATTGAAGCTTGTTTGGAGGTTTGTTAGCACAGTGTCCAAAGAAGGCCCAGATGTATACAGAATGGTGTCTTCTGCTGAGAGGTGGATCAGAGAATCACCAGCAGCAAGAGCGACATCATTGATATATACAGAGAAAAGAGTCGGCCCGAGAATTGAACCCTGTGGCACCCCCATAGAGACTGCCAGAGGTCCGGACAACAGGCCCTCCGATTTGACACACTGAACTCTATCTGATAAGTAGTTGGTGAACCAGAGGAGGCAGTCATTTGAGAAGCCAAGGCTATTGAGTCTGCCGATAAGAATGCGGTGATTGAAAGAGTCAAAAGCCTTGGCCAGGTCGATGAAGACGGCTGCACAGTACTGTAAATTCAAAGAATTTAGAAAGGCAGGGCAGGATGGATATAGGTCTATAACAATTCAGATCTAGTGTCACCACCTTTGAAGATGGGGATGACAGCCGCAGCTTTCCTATCTTTGGAGATCTCAGACGATAAGAAAGAGAGGTTGAATAGGCTAGTAATAGGGGTTGCAACAATTTCGGCGGATAATTTTAGAAAGAGAGGATCCATATTGTCCAGCCCAGCTGATTTGTAGGGATCCAGATTTTGCAGCCTTTTCAGAACATCAGCTGTCTGGATTTGGGTGATGGAGAAGCAGGGGGGGGGGCTTGGGCAAGTTGCTGCAGCAGGTGCTCAGATGTAGGCTGGGGTCGGGGTAGCCATGTGGAAAGCATGGCCAGCCGTAGAATAATGCTTATTGAAATGATCAATTATCGTAGATTTATCGGTGGTGACAATGTTTCCTATCCTCAGTGCAGTGGGCAGCTGGGAGGAGGCGCTCTTATTCTTCTCCATGGACTTTATTCGATGCTAATGCAGAACACCACAGGATGTTTTTGTGCTGGTCAAGGGCAGTCAAGTCTGGGGTGAACCAAGGGCTATATCTGTTCTTAGTTCTACAGTTTTTGAACAGGGCATGCTTATTTAAGACAGTTAGGAAAGCACTTTTAAAGCGAAACCAGGCATCCTCTACTGATGTGATGAGGTCAATAACCTCCCAGGATACCCGGGCCAGGTCGATTAGAAAGGCCTACTCGCTGAAGTGTTTTAGGGAGCGTTTGACAGTGATGCGGGGTGGTCGTTTGACCCTGGACCCATTACGCATGCAGGCAATGAGGCAATGATGGCTGAGATCCTGGTTGGAGACAGCAGAGTTGTATTTAGATGACAAGTTGATTACGGATTCAGGGTTGTACCTGATAATTTGTGTGAGATTGAGGGCCTCTAGTTTAGGTTGTAGGATGGCCGGGGTGTTAAGCATGTCCCCGTTTAGGTCACCTAACAGTACGAACTCTGAAGATAGATGGGGGGAAATCAATTCACATATCGTCTCCAGGGCACAGCTGGGGGCTGAAAGGGGGTCTCGAACAAGCGGCAACGGTGAGAGACTTGTTTCTGGAAAGGTGGATTTTTAAAAGTAGAAGCTCGAATTGTTTGGGCACAGACCTGGATAGTATGACAGAACTCTGCAGGCTATCTCCGCCCCCTTCGGCAGTTCTATCTTGTCGGAAAATGTTATAGTTAGGGTTGGACATTTCTGGATTTGAATACAGTGGAGGTAAACCTAGGCATTGAGTGACGATGAGAGAAGTTTTGTCTCTAGAGGCACCATTTAAGCCAGGTGAGGTCACCGCATGTGTGGGGGGTGGAACAAAATGGCTAGGTAAAGCATATTGAGCAGGGCTGGAGGCTCTACAGTGAAATAAGACAATAATCACTAACCAAAACAGCAATAGACAAGGCATATTGGCATTAGGGAGAGGCATGTGTAGCCGAGTGATCATAGGTTCCAGTGAGTAGCTAGGCGAGCTGGAGACACGGCGATTCAGACAGCTAGCGGGCTGGGGATAGCAGGCAAGCAGATGGTCCTTCAGGGGACGTCGCAACAGAAGAGCCTGTTGAAACCCCCTCGGATGGTTACGTCGGCAGACCAGTAGTGATGGATTGGCGGGGCTCTGTGTAGGCAGTAAAAGGGTCCAGGCCAATTGGCAATATACGTATTGTAGCACAAGAATTGTCTGATGGACCTCTTCAGCTAGCCGGGAAATGGCCGTAGCTCGAGGCTAGCTCCAGGCTAACTGGTGCTTGCTTCGGGACAGAGACATTAGCCAGGAGTAGCCACTCGGATAGCAGCTAGCTAGCTGCAATGATCCGGTGTAAAGGTTCAGAGCTTGCGGTAGGAATCTGGAGATGTGGTAGAGAAAAAGCAGTCCGATATGCTCTGGGTTGATATCGCGCTGTGCAGACTGGTAGGAATTGACCGGGCTGGCTGATGTCTGAGTTAACAGTGATGACCGCTAGCAGTGGCTAACTGACTACTAGCTAGTTAGATGGCTAGCTTCTGATGGGGGTTCCGGTTCTAAAGTCTAAAAATAGCAGATCCGTACCACATTGGGTGAGGCGGGTTGCAGGAAAGTATGTTCAGTCCGTAGATAAAAAAAAAATATTTTTATAAAAATATATACGAAACATATGAAGAAAAAGATTTAAACATGGGACGGGACAAGACAAACAGACATCCTGCTGCTATGCCATCTTCCTACTAGTAGTAGGAAGACCATTGGTCCGAACATGGAGCCTTGAGGAACACCATACTTCTCAATCTCAACTGAGGCTCCACAATCACAGTCTACCTTGTAATGCCAACCAGGCAGGAAAGCAGAAAAAGCATGTTTCAATCACCTAACTACATACGCCAATCTCTCAGTAATGTAAAGAAACCGGACCAACCAGTTGACTGGCTTGTTCAGTGAAACAGTGATTTTCACAGAGCTTCACTATGCCCCCATGCACTGAAACGGAAGTACTTCCATGACTGTGTTTGACTGTGTAACTGGCATTAAGTGATCAATAATGTAGAGGAAATTAATAATAACTGAAAACCTTTAAGTATCTGCATAAATTAGTAAACACCACTAGGGCTGTGGCAGTCATGACATTTTGTCAGACGGTTATTGTCATGCAATAGTAAGAAGGATGTAATTGAACTTAGCTGAATGAAATAGAAGGATATTTTTCCCATTACAGAGCGAGTGCGCATATGAAGTGGCTATGTCAAGTGTAAAAGTGATCATTTGAAACAAGTCCTATATGCTAGATTTTGAGTTATTTGGCAACTTTAATTATGAATGATACAAACCTCAATGTTTTAGAAATCAAAACATATATGATGCGACTATAGGCTATTGATGATTTGACAAAGTCGCAAAAAAAATAAGCTAGCGCACTTTTCCTTGCCTCAGGCTGCAGAGCTGTTCTCTCATGGAGTGATCCTATTTTCACCCATCAGACAATTTTTTTATCCTGTCTTTACAAATATGCCAAATTAGTTTTGATTTAGATTGGCCCATTATCAAATGAGCAGGAACAGGTGGGGGGGGGGCCATCCGTATGCACGCAAATAGGCTACTTCGGTTTTATAGCGGAGCTGTGCTTTATATGAGCAGGTGAGAAATAAATACAACACTTATTTCACTTGCTGCGAGACAGGTGATATTCTGCCCTCACTCTGTATGCCATGGGCTCTCCAACCCTGTTCCTGCCGCTACCCTGTATTTCATTAGGGAAACAAAGTGAAATCTGTTCAGGAACATCCATAGGAAACAAAGTTCACTAAACTGTTGACAGCCCCTCTGTGTGCTGAAGAAAGCAATAAAAGGAGAGAGAGGAGGAGATGGAAATGCATAGTGGTGAGATATTCTGTAGCTAAAAGAGAGGAGGTCGACCGATTATGATTTTTCAACGCAGATACCGTTTACCGATTATTGGAGGACCAAAAAAAGGCGATACCGATCAATCGGCCAATTTTTTAAATGTATTTGTAATAATGACAATTACAACAATACTGAATGAACACTTATTTTAACTTAATATAATACATCAATAAAAATCTATTTAGCCTCAAATAAATAATGAAACATGTTCAATTTAAATAATTTAAATAATGCAAAAACAAAGTGTTGGAGAAGAAAGTAAAAGTGCAATATGTGCCATGTAAAAAAAGCTAACGTTTAAGTTCCTTGCTCAGAACATGAGAACTTATGAAAGCTGGTGGTTCCTTTTAACATGAGACTTCAATATCCCAAGGTAAGAGGTTTTAGGTTGAAGTTAATATAGTATTTTTAGGACTATTTCTCTCTATACCATTTGTATTCCATATACCTTTGACTATTGGCTGTTCTTATAGGCACTTTAGTATTGCCAGTGTAACAGTATAGCTTCCTTCCCTCTCCTCGCCCCTACCTGGGCTCGAACCAGGAACACATCGATAACAGCCACCCTCGAGGCAGCATTACCCATGCAGAGCAAGGGGAACAACTACTCCAAGTCTCAGAGCGAGGGATGTTTGAAATGCTATTAGCGTGCACTCCGCTAACTAGCTAGCCATTTCACATCGGTTACACCAGCCTAATCTCGGGAGTAGATAAGCTAGAAGTCATAACAGCGCAATGCTTGAAGCACATCGAAGAGCTGCTGGCAAAACAAACTAAAGTGCTGTTTGAATGAATGCTTACGAGCCTGCTGCTGCCTACCATCACTCACTCAGACTGCTCTATCAAATCATAGACTTAATTATAACATAATAACACACAGAAATATGAGCCTTTGGTCATTAATATGGTCGAATCCGGAAACTATCATTTCGAAAACAAAACGTTTATTATTATCGCATATACCCTGACTCTGCGTGCAATGAACGCAAGAGAAGTGACACAATTTCACCTGGTTACAAGATAGTAGCTACTAACAATTGGATACCACGAAATTGGGGATAAAAATGGGTAAAATTCACACACACACAAAAAAAATATTGCCTGCCAACCTGGATTTCTTTTAGCCCAATATGCAGGTTTAAAAATATATACTTCTGTGTATTGATTTTAAGAAAGGCATTGATGTTTATGGTTTGGTACACATTGGAGCAACGACAGTCCTTTTTCCGCGATCGGCACCACATCGATTATATGCAACGCAGGACACGCTAGATAAACTAGTAATATCATCAACCATGTGCAGTTGACTCGTGATTATGATTAATTGATTGATTGTTTTTTATAAGATAAGTTTAATGCTAGCTAGAAACTTACCTTGGCTTCTTACTGCATTCGCGTAACAGGTAGGCTCTTCGTGGAGTGCAATGAGAGGCAGGTGGTTGGAGCGTTGGACTAGTTAACTGTAAGGTTGCAAGATTGAATCCCCGAGCTGACAAGATACAAATCTGTCATTCTGCCCCTCAACAAGGCAATTAACCCACCATTCCTAGGCCTTCATTGAAAATAATAACGTGTTCTTAACTGACTTGCCTAGTTAAATAAAGGTGTAAAAACATATTTGGCCAAATCGGTGTCTAAAAATACCGATTTCCGATTGTTATGAAAACTTGAAATCGGCCCTAATTAATCGGCCATTCCGATTAATCGGTCGTCCTCTAGCTAAAAGGTCATTTGTCACCCAATGAATAATAATTTAAAAAAAAAGCCCTATTACTAGGCCATTCAAAATCAAAATCCACTACAATTGTTAGCACAATCAATGAACCAACAGCATCACCTAGGGCTATAAGTTCTCTCCCAGACTCGTGGATAGAAATTTTGGAGCGTAGCATAAGGTAACCAGACCACCCAGAATGCATAATGATACACTCAAAGGCGATTACTTGAATGTGTTTAATTCTGCAGTAAAGGCTAGACCGATTATGGACCAAAGACATCTTCAATCTGTTTCGTTTTTTTGCCATGCGTAATATGCAGAACGCTATATTGTATAACGGCATAATTATCATTTTGATTCATAAGCTCTAATATGCATATGGTTGTTTTGAATGAATCATCACCTTAGAAAGTGCTGTCCATTTCGTTGTTAGGCTTTGAAACAACATCCACAAGGACCATGTTTCACACTCAGTTTCAACCTGCTGCTGAACTCCTTGCTTCAAATTGATCATCACAGTGAGGCGAGTTTTAAAAGCACATGCTGTTTTGATGATACGTGTTTGATGTGAGTTAGGGACTAAGTGTTTGATGTGACCGTTAGCGAGTTAGGTACTACCACAACATGTCCAGAGTGCATGAGAGGAGATTACGAGTCACGTGGAATTTTACAACGGTCATGACTCATGACTGCCTGTGTGGCGGTTATACGGTAACCGCAACAGCCCTAAACACCACACACAAGTCTATGTGGCGTCAACGGGTGAAATCAGAGTGCTGTGTGTCAACCTGGAGATGAGCTCTAACCATAGCGTTCAGCAGCTATCAGGTCATACTCTGTCCAGCCACCAGGCTAATGCACAGCAGCCACGTTGGGAACCAAACTACCAGCTAACGAGGGGCTTTACTGAAACTCTCCAGCTCTAGAAGTTAAACATATGCCTATTAGAAGCCTTCTTGTAGATTCCCTGTGCAGTGCAAGCATTGGAGGCGGCGCCCGCATGGCGGTAGAATGCCAGAGGACATGATGATGGAGCTGTCAGTTGTCATTCAGTACTGACTTCACCTGTGTATACATGATGTGTGTCTGTACACACTGGATGGTTCCCAGAGGATAGAACCCACATCAACGCCAACAAAGTAAATCAAACACATATGCACACCAACATGAGGGCCTCTATTCACCTAATCCTGACTGGCAGTGAAGCCCTGACCTGGTTCGGCTCCGCATGGCACTAGTAAAGACAGAGGACTCCATAATGACAACTCTGTAGTCCCTGAAATGAACTCATCTTAATTCATGACCAGGGGATTAGTGGTCAGCAGCTGAGCAGACTTATTTGACCCAGAACAGAACAAAGAGTATCGGGGCAACAGAGATGGTCGGGGGGTTAGACTGAGGTCCTATGTGTGTGTGTGTGTTGTAATTAGAGTACCTCACAGAGGGGAATGCATTAACATTGTGCCTCTCTGCCCCCGTTCCCCACCACACGGGCCAGATATCCCCCACGCTTGGCTCGGAAAAGCCATTGTGATGTGTGCAGTTCAGTCCTGGTGTAAGTGTTTACTCCATTGGCTAGTAACCCCTGGAGTCTCTTTTTAAACCAGAATGCCAGACATTCTGCTATGTCTCGGCTATGCTGCTATTAATGACAGATATCTAAAATGACCCAGGCTCCTTTGGTCCCAACTACTACAATGCATCTGTATTTTAAAGTGAAACTCCATCACTTTTCAGCCACATTTTCATTATCTCCAGCACAATACCAGTGTCTATATACGGTGCATTCGGAAGGTATTCAGACGCCTTAACTTTTTCCACATTTTGTTACGTTACAGCCTTATTCTAAAATTGATTAAATTAAATGTTTTTCCTCATCAATCTAAACACAATACCCGATAATGACAGTTTTTAGAAATGTTTGCACATTTGTGACCCGATTCAGGAAACTAGGCTTCCCAGGAGAGCCTTTTGAACATGACTTTTTGTTTTTTGGGCAGAAATGCCTTCTCAAATATGTGAACTTTCATGTGCCTTAATATCAAACGTGTATGTCATCTGTAAATACGAATAGAATTGTTAAATTATGAGCCTAGTAGGTTTAGCCACAGAAAAAGGGAGCCACCTGTTGCATGTTGGGTCTATAAAATGAGCTGCTCGTAATGTGTAAATAATCGTTTCTACTGCAGTTTTTTCTTATGTTATAATGTTTGGCCCATTCCTCCATGCAGATGTCCTCTAGAGCAGTGATGTTTTGGGGCTGTTGCTGGGCAACACGGACTTTCAACTCCCTCCAAAGATTTTCTATGGGGTTGAGATCTGGAGACTGGCTAGGCCACTCCAGGACCTTGAAATGCTTCTTACGAAGCCACTCCTTCGTTGCCCAGGCGGTGTGAAACACAACGGGCAAAATAAGCTGTGCAAATTAAGCTTTCATCCATGTATACAGGTAAGAATCTAGCTACAGATTCAGATATTATACGTTTCTAATTTTGTCCAAAAGTTGTTTTTCAACCACTCTAAAAACTTATTGTTAACATACTATAGTTTTGGCAAGTCGGTTAGGACATCTACTTGGTGCATGTCAAAAGTAACTTTTCCAAAAATTGTTTACAGACAGATTATTCACTTATAATTCACTGTATCACAATTCCAGTGAGTCAGAAGTTTACATACATTAAGTTGACTGTGCATTTAAACAGCTTGGAAAATTCCAGAAAATTATGCCCTGGCCTTCTGACGCTTCTGATAGGCTAATTTACATAATTTGAGTCAAATGGAGGTGTACCTGTGGATGTATTTTAAGGCCTACCTTCAAACTCAGAGCCTCTTTGCTTGATATCATGGAGAAATCAGCCAAGACCTCAGACAAAAAATTGTAGACCTCCACAAGTCTGGTTCATCCTTGGGAGCAATTTCCAAATGCCTGATGGTACCACGTTCATCTGTACAAACAATAGTACGCAAGTATAAACACCATGGGACCACACAGCCGTCATACCTCTCAGGAAGGAGACGCATTTTGTCTCCTAGAGATGAACATACTTTGGTGTGAAAAGTGCAAATCAATCCCAGAACAACAGGCAAAGGACCTTGTGAAGATGCTGGAGGAAACAGGTACAAAAGTATCTATATCCACAGTAAAACGAGTCCTATATCGACATAACCTGAAAGGCTGCTCAGCAAGAAAGAAGCTACTGCTCCAAAACCACACCATCCCAACTGTGAAGCACAGGGGCGGCAGGGTAGCCTCGTGGTTAGAGCGTTGGACTACTAACTGAAAGGTTGCAAGTTCATATCCCCGAGCTGACAAGGTACAAATCTGTCGTTCTGCCCCTGAACAGGCAGTTAACCCACTGTTCCTAGGCCGTCATAGAAAATAAGAATTTGTTCTTAACTGACTAGTTAAATAAAGGTAAAAAATTACTTCACAAAATAGATGGCATCGTGAAAAATTATGTGGATATATTGAAGCAACATCTCAAGACATCAGTCAGGAAGTTAAAGCTTGGTCACAAATGGGTCTTCCAAATGGACAATGACCCCAAGCATACTTCCAAAGTTGTGGCAAAATGGCTTAAGGACAACAAAGTCAAGGAATTGGATTGGCCATCACAAAGCTCTGACCCCAATCCCATAGAAAATTTGTGGGCAGAACTGAAAAAGCATGTGCGAGCAAGGAGGCCTACAAACCTGACTCAGCTCTGTCAGGAGGAATGGGACAAAAATTCACCTAACTTATTGTGGGAAGCTTGTGGAAGACTTTCACCCAAGTTAAACAATTTTAAAGGAAATGCTACCAAATACTAATTGAGTGTATGTAAACTTCTAACCCACTGGGAATATGATGAAAGAAATAAAAGCTAAAATAAATAATTATTCTGACATTTCACATTCTTAAAATAAATTGGTGATCCTAACTGATCTAAAACAGAGAATTTTTACTAGGATTAAATGTCAGGAATTGTGAAAAACTGAGTTTAAATGTATTTGGCTAAGGTATATGTAAACTTACGACTTCAGCTGTACGTGTATGAAGTGTGTTTAACATAAGTGATGTTTTCTCAGAATGCCATTTCGCATTCCTAGTTATAGCCTAATGTCAGCGAGCTAACATTGAACTTATAGCTATGACAATCCGTTTGTATTGCTAGTTAAAGCTTGCTGTTAGCTAGCCAGCTGACGTTAGATGGCTGGGCAACTACAGTAGCTAACATTACCTGTATGAACTGTGTGTAGTGATGTTCTCAGAATGCCATTTTGTATCTATTGTATAATAATGCTAAAATATTTGTATCTGGAATTTGTCTTTCAGCATCAGTAGAACACACCAGTCAGTACAGTAATCAAAACGAGAGCTGGCCCAAGCAAGCAAAGGCAGCAGCGCAGTCATCAACTCCATGCACCATTTCTTCACCAGCTACGGAGTTGGGAAAACACGTGGACCTGAATTGTGATAACTGCAGTGGCCAAACAAGAACAAGTTTGTGCTCTTCTATTGTGCCTGGTGGACCATGCACAAGCTCCACAACAATCTGGACCTTCACTACCTGATCACAGACCACACCAAGTTTGCCCCTGACTTGTGCTTCAGCCGCATCAAGCAGCGCTTCAGAAAGACCAGAGTTAACACTTTGTCTGAGATTGCTGGTGTTGTGAAGGACAGCACAGTGACAGGGGTCAACGTTCCACAGCTGGTTGGCATGGAGGATGGTACGGTGTATGTGGAATGCTATGGCTGGCAACCACACCTGACTCCGTACTTCACTGCCACAGATCAAGCAGTACCAGCACTTCAGGTAAAACATTTTTGTATTTGTATGAGGTTATTATTTTCTAAACTTGGGAGGTGAATTGATGTTGTGCAGGGTTGTAATGTATTCAGATTTCTTTTGTTATTCGCTGTTTTACACCTTCGGTGCTCTGGAGCCTGGTGTTGTCGCCAAGGGGCGTTCGGACTGTCGGGACCAGGTTTCAGCTGAAGCGCAACGCTGACATCCTTCCTCCCATAGATAGTCTGCCTGCAAAAGCACCACCTGGACTGGACAAAGCTAGACAAACTATCAGGGAGTTTTGCAACGAAGAGGCTATGGACATCACATGCCCTGCACCAAAGTCAAGGGCGCAGGACAGAAACAGGTTCTCCGACTATAGATTCCCTTGTTGATGCGTGGTTCGGATGGACAAGTTATCAGCACTATCTGCAGTGCCTCTATTCACATGACTCTCTCCTAACACACACGCCATCCGTTGCTGATATTGTTGATATGTGTGGTCGTAACATGATTCTGTGACATTCCACAACAATATCATGTGACCGTATTAAGTGCCCACCACTTAAATATATGTACTGTACATGTGTACCTCACTCAGGTTTCAACTCAGGTTGCATGGCCTTAACTTATGTATGGAATACTATGTGATAAGTGCATGTGTAACAGTATATAAAGTATTCTAATGTGCTGGTGTGAAAGCATTTGGGCAGTGATGTAAAGTGCTTAAGGTAAAATACATTAAAGCACTACTTAAGAAGTTTACTTTACATTACTTTACTATTCATATTTTTGGCAACTTTTACTTCACTACATTTGTGAATAAAATAATGTACTTTTTACTCCATACATTTTCCTTGACACCCAAAAGTACTGTTTTACAAGAAAATTGAATTACTTTCCCATTGTTCCTCAAAAATGCTGTGTATGATACACCATTTTGTAGATCTGAGTCTATTTTTATCCAATGTAAAAAAAAAAAAAAAAAAAAAATTCAAATGTTGCTACATCAGACAAAATCTAGGTGGTGAGTCGTACTTACATAAGTATTCAGACTCTTTGATAAAAGACTCGAAATTGAGCTCAGGTGCATCCTGTTTCTACAACTTGATTGGAGTCAACCTTTGGTAAATTCAATTGATTGGACATGATTTGGAAAGGCACACACGTCTATATAAGGTCCCACATTTGACAGTGAATGTCAGAGCAAAAACCAAGCCATGAGGTCAAAGGAATTATCCGTAGAGCTCAGAGACAGGATTGTGTCAAGGCACAGATCTGGGAAATGGTACCAAAAAACACAGTGGCCTCCATCATTCTTAAATGGAAGAAGTTTGGAACCACCAAGGTACAGAGAGATCCTTGATGAAAACCTGCTCCAGTGCGCTCAGGATCTCAGACTGGGGCAAAGGTTCACCTTCCAACAGGACAACGACCCTAAGCACACAGCCAAGACAATGCAGGTGTAGCTTTGGGACAAGTCTCTGAATGTTCTTGAGTGGCACAGCCAGAGCCCGGACTTGAACCCGATCAAACATCTCTGGAGAGACCTGGAAATAGCTGTGCAGCAACGCTACCCATCCAACCTGACAGAGCTTGAGAAGTTCTGCAGAGAGGAATGACTGTTTAATGACTTCCCCAAATACAGGTGTGCCGAGCTTGTAGCGTCATACCGAAGAAGAATTGAGGCTGTAATCGCTGCCAAAGGTGCTTCAACAAAGTACTGAGTAAAATGTCAGAATAGTTATGTAAATGTGATATTTCATTATTTTGTATTATTTATTTTTTCATATGCAAAAATACTAAAGACCTGTTTTTTCTTTGACATTATGGGGTATTGTGTGTAGACTGATTACGAAAATTTTTTTATTTAATCCATTTTAGAATAAGGCTGTAACGTAACAAAATGTGGAAAAAGTCAAGTGGTCTGAATACTTTCCGAATGCACTGTGTGAAAATTGCGCTTTTCTACATTATGTAGAAAAATATATAAAGTTAAAAAGTTCTACCCGATGACATTTTTAAACACTATAAGATTTGCGGGGAGCAAGAAAATAGCCTCCCTCTGGCTAGAAACTCATTCACCATTCTTCTTAGTTTTAATCCTACCCTGAGATGTCACAGAGAAGTATTTAAAAAATATATATTTTTAACCACAGATCATAGAATCGTGCCGTTCTCACATACGTAGACACTGGTATGGTGCTGGAGGTAATGAACATGAGGTTGAAAAGCGGCAGAATTACCCTTTAAACAAAGTCTAATTTATCTTTATAGGCCTACTTGGTTACTGTGTAGCCTACTGATAGACAACTGGTCTTGAGAGAAGAGAGAGCAGGCCCTGATCCAGTCATTCTCTATGGTGATATGTAGGGCTGTACAGTCAGTGTAGATGCCGGGAGTAGTATAGTACAGTACTTACGTTAACTTTGAAGGCTTGAACTGTGTTATCCAGCAGAAGAACATTACAGACCACCTCTGTGTGCTGCCTGTCTTGTGCCAGCTCTGATGCTCGGTCATTGTAGTTACTGCCAGCTGGCAACTGGAAGGGTGAGGTCATTACTGTCCACACTGGGTCTGCAACACAGAGAAACAAAACAGCAGGGTGAGGGACCTTTTATTATACTGCATTTAAATACATTACATTGCCCCAGAGTGGTGCAGTGGTCTAAGGCACAGCATCTCAGTGCTAGAGGCATCACTACAGACCCTGGTTCGATCCCGGGCTGTATCACAACCCGGCCATGATCGCGAGTCCCATAGGACGGCGCACAATTGGCCCAGCATCATCTGGGTTAGGGGAGAGTTTGGCTGGGGTAGGAATTTGTTCTTAACTGACTTGCCTAGTTAAATAAAAATAAAAAAATTCTGCAATGGCGAATGGTTAGCCTCGTCCTCAACACCAGCATACCACTTTTTATTTAAACAGTCGGCAACGGCATATTTGAGTCAAGTAAGACAACACACTCCTCCTTAAATCTGTGACTGATGCTGAGGATGTCATACTTCATTCTAGTATTGTCTAGAAAGAGATCCCTAGCAGATCCAAGGCCCCTGATCCTTTATGGTCTACGCTCTCACAGTCAGGCTGCAGTACGATGAAAGGATTCAGTGATTCAGTGAGGCATGACCCAGTTCACTACCGCTGGGAGGAAGAGAGCTACACACACTACAGAGGACTTCCCCAGGAGGGTTAGCAGTCTTCACGTCCCTACCAGAGTCCGCACGCACGCACGCTCGGATGGATGCTGTTAGGCCTAATTCTGAGTTATAAAGTTGGAATATCAGGGTGATACTTATTAAAATCATATTTCACAATCATATCAAATATTAGGGAGAAAAGTGACTGCAGTAACAGAGAAAGAGTTTTAAAACAACTAGGATAGGCTATATCACCTTTGACCTTTTCCCTGCATGACATCATCCATTGACTGCACACAGAAAGGTCCCGAAATAAACCATGGCCACACCAGCAGCAGGGCTTTTGTCAGTGACAATGGTGTTCCTGTGAATGTCACAGTGCAACACACAAAGACACGCTGAGGCGCTGTACGGTGTTGTCGCACTGGCCCCATCCCCAGAACGCCCACATGGGTCAATACCATGTCACGGGTCTCAACTTCTCACAGTTAGAGAGAGGTTAAAGATCAGGGATCAGACGCTTCAAAAACCTACTAGCTATTATTCTATCATGTTTATCATTCCCATTATTTCATGTTTTTAACAGTTCACATGCACTTTGTCTATGTTTTCCATGTTCTGAATGCTTGAATGAAATGGTCAAACGAGGCCTAAACAATATCTAGGGAGTGGAGCTGTCCTGGCTTGAACCATACCTTGTTATCTATTCAAGTCTATTCAGGAAATGACCATTTTTGTTTACTATCGCTCACCAACAGAAAAAGGCCAAATGTCCCCATAAGTTTCAGGACTAAGGTTATTCCCGGGTGGCGCTGCCACCGATCCCTTTTTCCTTTTCTTTTGGTTATGTCTGTTTTGTGTTTCACCTGGTTTCATTTTGGTTCATTGGGGGGGTATTTATCTTGACATTTCCTTTGGGTTTTTGTGCGGGATTGTTTTCGTTTGACTGTCAGTTAGTTTGGGTTGCGTTTTCTCTAGTTCATGTTAAACAGGTGTTTTTTTTCCCTGGACTGTGTCTGAGTGGGGTTTTGTGGCTACTGCTGTAGTCCAGTGTCCTGTGATTTGTGAGCTGGTTTAATAAAACGCCCTGACAGCATTGCTCTCGACCTTCGCCTCTCCCGAGTCCGTACGGGAGTTGCAGCCATGAGACAAGACTGTAACTACTAACAATTGGATACCACGAAATTGGGGAGAAAAAAGGGTGGAAAAAAAGACTAAGGTTATTTACAACGTAGACCCTCCTTTGAACAAAGTTGCAGCCCGAAAACATGTGTGCAGATGTCAACACATGGAACAGTCACAGCAGAATCCTAGTTAACATACTGATCCATAAATACCTACTTTGACCTTTACTCTCTGTCACTGTGTTCGTTTACTGCACTTTCTGTCACTCTAGCATCCAGGACAACCACACAAAGTTGGCAGTGAATGGCCATGGCAGCTAGCCTTGAGTGGAGGGTGGGTCCCATCCAATAGCCATGAACTTGAGGGATGGGAGCAGATAGACTGTGTGTCAGTGTAACCCGCTTCCAACCTGGCTCGCCTGCCAACGCCACCCCCCTCCATAACAGAGTCCAAATCATAGGCTGAGTCTATGGGGCTGAGTGACCTTTCAGTAATAGAGCCACAGCTCTGAATTGCTGGAGCTGGGTGGAGAGACCAGACAGACACCATGCCAAATGCAGAGGAGCTAGCCTACCTTGAATCCCAATGCAACTCCTAGGCCCTAGACCGAAGTTAGTAACCTAACTCCTGAATAAAGTAGGATACACATTGCTTTACAGATCCATCAGGTGATATATTGGCCTACCATTGTCTTTAGTGTTTTCACAACAAGTTCAACAGGACAGCATTACCTATCTGATACAGTAATCACTATGGGTTATAAAACAGAAATCAGAGACAATTACAACAATACTGAATTAACAGTTATTTTAACTTAATATAATACATCAATAAAATCAATTTAGCCGCAAATAAATAATGAAACATGTTCAATTTGGTTTAAATAATGCAAAAACAAAGTGTTGGAGAAGAAAGTAAAAGTGCAATATGTGCCATGTAAGAAAGCTAACGTTTAAGTTCCTTGCTCAGAACATGAGAACATATGAAAGCTGGTTGTTCCTTTTAACATGAGTCTTCAATATTCCCAGGTAAGACGTTTTAGGTTGTAGTTATTATAGGAATTATAGGACTATTTCTCTCTATACCATTTGTATTTCATTAATCTTTGACAATTGGATGTTCTTATAGGCACTTTAGTATTGCCAGTGTAACAGTATCGCTTCTGTCCCTCTCCTCGCCGCTACCTGGGCTCGAACCAGGAACACAACGAAAACAGCCACCCTCGAAGCAGCGTTACCCATGCAGAGCAAGGGGAACAACTCCTCCAAGTCTCAGAGCGAGGGATGTATGAAACGCTATTAGCGTGCACCCCGCTAACTAGCTAGCCATTTCACCTCCGTTACACCAGCCTCATCTCTGGAGTTGATAGGCTTGAAGTCATAAACAGCTCAATGCTTGACGCACAACGAAGAGCTGCTGGCAAAACGCACGAATGTGCTGTTTGAATGAATGCTTACGAGCCTGCTGCTGCCTACCACCGCTCAGGCAGACTGATCTATCAAATCATAGACTTAGTTATAACATAATAACACACAGAAATATGAGCTTTAGGTCATTAATATGGTCGAATCCGGAAACTATCATTTCGAAAACAAGACGTTTATTCTTTCAGTGAAATACGGAACCATTACGTATTTTATCTAACGGGTGGCATCCATAAGTCTAAATATTCTTGTTACATTGAACAACCTTCAATTTATGTCATAATTACGTAAAATTCTGGCAAATTAGGCGGCCCAAACTGTTGCATATACACTGACTGCGTGCAATGAACGCAAGAGAAGTGACACAATTTCACCTGGTTAATATTGCCTGCTAACCTGGATTTCTTTTAGCTAAATATGCAAGTTTAAAAATATATACTTCTGTGTATTGATTTTAAGAAAGGCAATGATGTTCATGGTTGGGTACACATTGGAGCAACGATACGCACCACATCGATTATATGCAATGCAGGACACTAGATAAACTAGTAATATCATCAACCAAGATGCAAGATTGGATCCCCCGAGCTGACAAGGTGAAAATCTTCCGTTCTGCCCCTGAACGAGGCAGTTAACCCACCGTTCCTAGGCCGTCATTGAAAATAAGACTTGCCTAGTTAAATAAAGATTAAATAATGGTGTAAAAAATTATAATAATCGACCAAATCGGTGTCCAAAAATACAGTTTTCCGATTGTTATGAAAACTTGAAATCGGCCCTAATTAATCGGCCATTCCGATTAATCGGTCAACCTCTATAACAAACACTAATTTTCGTTTCAACACGTTTTGCTACAATGTGGCCTACTGAACACAACCCAGATAGGTTATGTTCCACACACAAAGGGAGTCCCCTTCCTCTCAGATCTTCCACTCTGCAGACCTCAGTCACCACAGATGTATCCCAAATGGCACCCTATTCACCATAGGGCTCTGGTCAAAAGTAGTGCACTATGTAGGGAATAGGATGCCATTTGGTGGGCTGCCATCATTAGATCAACTGTGGAGTGCCACACATGCATCACAGATCACACACTCATGCGTGACACTAGAGAGCGTATGCGCTCTTTTTTTCTCTCTTTCCACTATTCTCAGTTTTTTCCGTGCGTGGTCTAGCAAGCCTTCTTAGCTTTGTGAGGCTAAAGCCAACAGTAGCTAACAAGCCATTTAACCCTGGGCACAAATCTAAACAACATTGTTCATAACACAAGAGATTAACTCTGAAAAGGCTTTTGGGTCGCAAATTAAAATCACCTGCACTCCTGTGCAACATAGGCTATCAATTATGTCCACACAGAATTATGCATAATGATGAACAACCTAACAAACACAATTACGTTGTCGATTGCTGTGAGCTCGAGGTTAGAGAAATTTGCCATTGATAAAACCCCATTCTCATGCTCCCTGATTCCTTCCTTCCTGCCTCTCTCTCCCGTTCTTAAAGCTCCAGAGGTGTTTGTTGCAATCGATCTCATTCATTCTAATATTTAGCCCCAGCAGCAGTGTAGCTACTTACTCACCACCCCCAACCACGGAGGTGGGGACACTACAGTGTAGACCCCCTAGTGACTCATCCTGTTTTAGAGCTTCATGAGCACATATGTGTTTTATGTCATTTACCACACACTTTTCCGTTGTCTGCAGCACACCCTTCTCCCCCAACAAATCCCATGTACTCCATCACTCTCATTCACTGCACTGTCAAAAGCCTTGCACTTGACAACAACTGACCCAGTCTCCAAAAGTGTGAGGCTGCTTTAGATAGACAGAGAGATGGAGGATACAATCATCCTCTCCTTTCTACTCTTTCTCTTGATGTTCTACTATAGTTATGCAGCTCTTGATCAGAGAGAGAGAGAGAGAGAGAGAGAGAGAGAGAGAGAGAGAGATAGTTGAGATTGTGTGATAGCAAATGGCTGCTCCTCTAGCTCTATATTCCACTATGGTCAGCAAAGGAGGCAGAGAAGGAAATATCATGATGACATCACTGGGGAATCTATAGATTCCAGGGACAATGCCATTTCGGCGAAGCTCTATTCACTCAGTCTTTCTTTGTAGCAGCAGGTAGATTAGAAGCCGAGCGTTTCTATGAAGTCATTCAGTGCACTGGACTAGAGCTTCCATATTTCTTGTGATAGGAACCGAGCACTGGGTCTTGCATCCTGCAGCATGAATACAACATGAATACGTGTCATAAATGCATTAGTACAGGCAAACAGGACTTGTATGAAATCCGAGTGGAGTTTATTATGTCAACCAGCTAAACCAGTGTGTAGCCTACCTGTAATCAGAATCAGTGGGGTCTCTCTGTGTACTGATTCAAGAAACAGGTTTATCCATCTATTGACCCAGACATATATTTAGCCTCTACCTTCTCCCCTGGCCTACACTCCCTCCCTCTCCCAAAACCTGCCATAGGTTAGAAATGCACACTCTATTCTGTTTCATTCTATTCCAGTTAACTGTATATGTCAACTGGCATATGACAGGGAACAAAGAACAACACATTGATGTTAGTTGGCTAGAAAGGCAACCGCCAGGCCATCAAATAGTTGTCACTGTCACTAAGACTAGCATCAGCTAACGTAGAGGTGTAGCTATACTGTCTCTGGATAGATTAATATCTAGTTAGCTAACTTGCTACAACAGCTGTGCTATGCAAGCTAGCAAGCTAACCATGGCATGACGTTATTATTATGCAGGTTGCTTAACGTTACCTTCATAAACTGCGCCGGTAGAGTCCAGGTTTTGAGGGATAAAATCAAGAACACAGCAATAAGTGGGCGAGGTGGTGCAATTCAACCGCTGCAGATCCACAGAAACGTCCTCATCCTTCGCAGCAGCATACACTCGCTACGGCCGCACAGGTTCGTTTCGGCCGCACAGGTTCGTTTCTTTTCAGCACCACAGCGATGATGGACCCAGGCAAACGTCAATACAGGACGCAACCATTGTAATGCGAGCAAGGCAAGCACAAGCAGGTAGGTAAAAAACAGAACTTCCTTTCCGCGGTCCCCAAACTGCAGTTTAAATTCAAATACAACCTCGTTTGAAGACGTTGATCATTTAAACCGTGCAGCATAAACCATGGGGCAGCAACGAAATATGGCGTAAACTCCAGATTTTTTTTTGAACGGGGGTGATGTCTGTCAAACTAGTAGGCGTGGCATTTGAGGCGCAGGTTTCACAACACGCACGCGCGTGCTGCCTACATTGTCAGCAATGGGAAAAATATCAAATATTAATACTTTTATTATTATTATTAGATTGTACGTAACTTAAAATATTGTTCCATAAAGGTAGATTGTGTGTGATATATTAAACGCTTATTAAACATTTATCTACCTTTGCAAATAAATATCCTATACTCCCATCTTGTGGCCAATTCTATGTTCATGCCACTTCTATTTGAGATGAACGGTAATAACTGGTATATCGTATATAGTTTCAAAATGAAATGCAGAAACTCTGATATTGTACATCCTCATCTAGAACTGCCCACTTGTAGGTAAATCGTAAGTAACATTAAGGTGTTGCCTACTTAAAATTATTCATGGAGAGTTTGTAAGTTGTTAATAAATGGTTCTTTATTCGTTTTTGTAGATAGTTTATAGATACTTTGTAAATAAGCAATAGGCTATACATTGGTTGAAAATTACTTACATTATTTGTATATGATCACATCTGGACTTGAGACATTGTGGAATGCTCCATTTCTACATCAGGAGGCTCCTGTTCAAATATTGTTTTACTTACCCTCCAAAACTGGCAGGCTAAAAAACATAAAACATTGAAGTCAATAATTTAAGCACTTAAATTAATCCCGACAAACTCTAAATGTGACCTATAATCATTAAAATAATGGCTTATTTGCCATTAAGAAATGTTGACCTCCCCTTCTCCCGCTTGGATCAAACCTATTTTATCAGCTGTTGCAACGCAAAGTAACTGTTCCATTTTTGTGGCAGATGCTGGCTTTTCCAGCAGCTGTGATATGAAATTGATTGGATATAAATGTACAGATCTGAATGAAGTCAACATGAGAAGGCAAGAAATGTGACTTCATGCAGGCGACTTTACAGTAAATATATTGGGGTAAGCTTTTTTATTTAATCGGCTACTACAGATTGCGTTGCTTTGAGATGTCTGGTGTTTTCAGATGTAAAGTCACAACTAGCTGTATCCTACTGAAATGTGTGTGAAAGTCAAATTATACCTTGGCATAATATGGTATGGCGAGGCATTTTCCCACTTTATCTGGTTATGCCTAAGCAAATAATTGTTCAACTTTGTTATTGGGTCGAATATGGTACAATAAAAACTGAAGTGTTCAGTGGGGTTATGGGATTTATGAGTCACAGATCTGACTGATCACAAATGAGGTGAATGTGTGGGAAAAATGTGTCTGAGAAATAAGGATTCACCCACGTCAGACTACATACTGTAGCGACCCGCACAGACAGCTGTGTGTTATGTGTTATGCTAGGAGGTGGTTGTGTTGTACTGACCAGTACCCGGTGGTCGCGGGGTCCGACATGTCAATCAACCTGCTATCTGCCAATCACGGGAATGCCTGGAATGTTCTGATGCCGGGCATCCTGGTGGTTGGCGGAGTGGCGTGGAGGGGGGTTGGGCAGGGGGGTGGAGCATTGGAAGTTAAGACCAGGTTCAGCCTTTATTCTCTCTCTCTTACGTCTGGGCTTCCCAAGAGAAGGTCACGATTGGCTTGTGGGTTATCTGTCATCTTTTGGCGTGTGCTACGGCCCAAACAGTAGCCTGTGTAAAGTTGGTTTAATAAACCGTCAATTCGCAAACTCAAGCCTCTGTCTGGACAATTGTTCCTTTATGATCTAGTCAGGTCATTACAATACATTAGTCCTCTTGATCAACAGGTTGTGCTCTGCAGGTAGGCCTACATAATATGCCATTAGTACAGCCTTTGATGACATATAACTGAAAAATAACTTAAAGGCCTATCTTGAATACTTTGAAAAAACAACAACAACAGTATTTTCATAATGACCCTAGAGCAGGGATCATCAACTAGATTCAGCCGTGGGCCGATGTTTTTCTTGAGCGGGTGGGCGGGGGGCTGGAACATAATTGCAAATCATTTGTAGACATCAAATTGTACACAAGAAGCCCAATAGATATAATGTCTACAACAATTATTTAAAACCTTGTTAACATTTGAATGAGATCACATGTGTCTCTATTATGCGTGGGAATACTTTAATAGATTTCTTAGATTAAAATAACTTGAAGCTGATTTCCTTGTGTTTTTACAGTTTTTGTTGTTCTCTGAACACTTTGGGGACAAATCCCCCCCCCCCTCCATGTGGGCCAAATTTGGCCCATAGGCCGCCAGTTGGGGAACCCTGCCCTAGAGAATATGATACCCCTTGGAACCCAGAGAAGTACCCCTGAGAATAGGGTCTCCCCCAGCCCCCAGGTTTGACTGAGAATTGTTTGAGTTGGTCGGCCCTTGGCCCATTCTCTGGCTACAACATTGTTCTGGAGGCCCTGTAAGTTCCACGGGCATCTGGGTCCCTTTCCTGCTTTGGCCAGGGACACAGGCTACAGTATCCACTGAGAAAGGAAAACATCTACGTCCCGCCATTGTTGACTGCAGGAAGGAAGAACTCTCTGTGTGACCTCATCCTGTTAGGCCAGTGCCATTGTATGGAGCTGCAGGCTGGGTTTGCTTGCTCATGGCGTGTGTGAGTGGGTGGGTTATTCCCTGACTTAAGTATGTCAGTGAAGATCCTGGAGACGAGGGATAGACTGCTACAGTACAGACCTCAGCCTTGTTTGAGTGTTTGATGTTTTCAGTGAGAAGGTGTGGGTATTCCAACATAAGAATGATACTGTTTTATGCCCAGTGAGTAAGCGACTATATAAGGAATGGAAGATTAGATTAGGATTACCATGTTTTCTATGCATTGCAGTGAAAAAGAAAGATCTCTGCTTTTATAATATTACTTTAAGATGTATTCTATTACCACACTATTACCTGTGGCATTTCATTTGTGATTTTTGTCAGGTATTTTTGTCCAGAGCAAGAGAGGGCCAAAAAGCCCATTCTATATGGCATCAGTTTAGACATACACCATCTTCTCTCTTCCCTCTGTGTTCCAGGTATAGCATGGCTGTCACTATGGTAACGAGCGATGTTCCCAGCGACAATCTCCCCACGTATAAGCTGGTAGTGGTGGGGGATGGGGGAGTGGGGAAGAGTGCTCTCACCATTCAGTTCTTTCAGAAGATCTTTGTCCCTGATTACGACCCCACCATCGAGGACTCCTACCTCAAACACACTGAGATTGATGCCCAGTGGGCCATATTGGACGGTAAATGGATTTATAGATAGCACATACATTACAAATAAGAAGCCCAACCTCTTAACCTGGCCAAAGTACTATATCGTTTTCCCCGAAATAATCTTTCCAATGTACTGAAGAACAAGATGGAATGTTCTGTTATAAGGAGAAAAAGGGATCATATTATTGTGCCGCCATTGTTAGATCTGAGGGATCAGCACACAGCTACACATATTTATGAATAACCAGGATCATTCATAATACTGTTCTCAGTGTAGATGTTATATGTGGGACCTGTCTGATCGTGCATGTCTCTGCAGTTCTGGATACAGCAGGCCAAGAGGAGTTCAGTGCTATGAGGGAACAGTACATGAGGACTGGGGACGGGTTCCTCATCGTGTTCTCTGTCACAGACAAGGCCAGCTTTGAACATCTGGACCGCTTCCATCAACTCATCCTCAGGGTGAAGGACCGGTGGGATTTACTACTTAACTTCCCACTGGTGGCCGTGGCCAGGACAACAGGAGGAGGGGAGAGGATGTGTCTGTTTGTGTTGGAATCAGTGGGCCTGTCAGACAACAGAGAGAAGAAGGGAAAGTGAGGAAAGATATACAGAGAGAGAAAGAGAGATTCCAAATGCATAGCAGCTGGCAAAGGGACTCCAGACATTGTGTCAAAGCCTGGGAGGCAGCCAATGTGCAGCCCCATAGCTTATACAGGGAGAATGTCTTTATAATCTCTGAACAAGACTGTTATATAACTGCATTGTAAGCTTATTGAACGCACCAAATGTCTTATTTGAATGTACATTTATGAACCTTGACAATTTTGACTTATCAGTGCTCACTGGATGTAGTTGTGTACTTCTCAATACACTTTAAACACACAATTGTGGTGTGTGTGTGTTTGTGTGTGCATGAGTGCCCTGGATATGTTGTGGCCTAGACGATGAAATCTAATTTTCACATTGGAATATTATTTTGCTCTGCTACTATTTCACTATTTATTTTATATAAGTAATTCATAGCTGTGTTATCATTAGTACAAGGCTACTCCAGAGAGCACAAAGCACAGAGCTTAACTAAGAAATTGAAGGAACAAAACATATGTAAGCAAAGTAATAAATGTGTGTTAATACATTTTGTGTTGTATTATATGTGTACACATCTCGGGTAAACTGGTTTTGTCAAGGATAAAACCACAATTATGACACAGAAGACTGTCTATCTGTCATTCTCAGTGGATATTAGTGTGTTGATGGTGCCCTCCAGTGGATATAAATGTAATTGCAAGAATGGAACAATATTTAGCGTGGTTGTAGATTTGGTCCTTTGCTTTGGGGATATACAGTGCATTCAGAAAATATTCACAACCCTTGACTTTTTCCACATTTTGTTGTGATGCAGTCTGACTTTAAAAGTGATTAGGTTGAGATTTTGTGTCTCTGGCCTACACACAAGACCCCATCATTTTAAAATGGAATCACGTTTTTCAAAATGTTTATAAATTATTTAAAAATGAAAAGCTGAAATGTCAGCCTTCCATTTGAGTCAATAAGTATTCAACCCCTTTGTTGTTTGAAAGCCTAAATAAGTTCAGGAGTACAAATTAGCTTAACAAGTCACATAAGTTGCATGGACTCACTGTGTGCAATAATATTGTTTAACATGATTTTTGAAAGACTACCTCGTGTCTGTACCCCACACATAAAGTGAATTCTAAGCACAGATTCAAACACAAAGACCAGCAAGGTTTTCCAATGCCCGGCAAAGATGGGCACCTATTGGTAGATGGGTAAAAAAAAACTTTAGAAAGCAGACATTGAATGTCCCTTTGAGCATGGTGAAGTTATAATTATAATTATAATTACACTTTGGATGGTGTATGTTAAGGCAATAAATAGGCTATAGTGGAAAATAATTACAATATAGCAATTAAAACACTGAGTTAGGTGTTAGAAGATGAGTGTGCAAGTTAACAGTATGGGGATGGGGTGCTAATACACCAAGTCACTACCAGGGCCGGCTCCAGGCATAAGTGACATAAGCAGTCGCCTATGTGTGTTTTTTTTTAAACTCAGTCGGGGTCTGAACTTATTGTTGCGAGTTAGAATAGCAGAATACACAAGGTGCAAGTTACATTTACATTTACATTTAAGTCATTAAGTTCAAAATATTGTTTTGTCTGTCACTGACAGTCACTCAATTAGCCATGTCAGCTAACAATTTTTAGATTGCTAAGTTCGACTGGCCAGTTATCTAAACTTGGGGCATGTTTGTAGAAATGCAGTAAATTGGCTTTAAAACGGCAAATAATTCTGTCTGCCACATGGCAAAATGAGTAGAATTGCATAGAACGTGTTATAAAATTTCAACATTTTCTCTCCACTGCATGGCAAAAGTGTAGAACTGCAGAAAACTTTCTTTAAAACGGCAAAAATATCTCTGTGCAAATGTGTACAACTGCATGAAATGTGTCATTTATTTGTATTTAACCAGGTAGGCTAGTTGAGAACAAGTTCTCATTTACAACTGCGACCTGGCCAAGATAAAGCAAAGCAGTGTGACACAAACAACAACACAGAGTTACACATGGAATAAACAAACATACAGTCAATAATACAATAGAAAAAGTCTATATACAGTGTGTGCAAATGAGGTAGGATAAGGGAGTTAAGGCAATAAATAGGCCATAGTGGCGAAATAATTACAATATAGCAATTAAACACTGGAGTGATAGGTGTGTAGAAGATGAGTGTGCAAGTAGAGATACTGGGGTGCAAAGGAGCAAAATAAATAACAGTATGGGGATGAGGTAGTTGGATGGTCTATTTACAGATGAGCTATTTACAGGTGCAGTGATCTGTGAGCTGCTCTGACAGCTGGTGCTTAAAGCAAGTGAAGCAGATATGAGTCTCCAGCTGCAGTAATTATTGCAGTTCGTGCCAGTCATTGGCAGCAGAGAACTCGAAGGAAAGGCGACCAAAGGAGGAATTGGCTTTGGAGGTGACCCGTGAAATATACCTGCTGGAGCGCGTGCTATGGGTGGGTGAGTGCTCCAGCAAATAAAATGTGCTGTTTTAAAAAAAAATCTCTGCCCCATGGCAAAATTATTAGAATTGCATTTGCTTTAAAGGGCAACTTTTCAACCTCATTTGCATTTTAGGGTTAGGGTTAGCACAATACCAGTGTCAACATATGTGAAATTGGCTCATTTCTAAGTTTTGTAGAATTAAATATAAAGTTGAAATGTTCTACCCGATGACATCATCAAAAGGTAAACATTTTTTAAAAACAGTGATTTTCAAGCAATATGAGATTCAAGGTGATGTGGGGAGCAAGAACATACCCTACCTTGTGCTAGATACTCGTTCAGGTGTCACGAATCCCTCCGGAACTTTCATCACGCACACCTGTCCCTTATTCTCACTGATTAGTATTTGAATATATGTGCCCTTTGGTTTCCATGGTCTTGTCGATTATTGTTACTATGTCCGCTGGTGCGTGTGTGTACCTGTGCTGTGTGTGTACCTGTGCTGTGTGTGTACCTGTGCTGTGTGTGTACCTGTGCTGTGTGTTTTTGCTTTCGTGCCCTTGTGGATTGCGCAGATGATTACATGTCTCGTCCTGTGGGTTAATCATTGTACGCGTGTGTATTTATTCAAGGTACTCCTCTCTCTTTTGTTTGGGTTTCAACACTGTGTTTTTATTGCGTGTTTGTTTGGTCTTCGTCGCCGTGCCCTTACACGGCACTCTGTAATTTGGGATTAATAAAAAACCCTATTACACATTCCTGCGCCTGTCTCCCGACTCTCTTCAAACCACCGTGACATCCAGGTTTTGAAAATCACTGTTTTGTACTTCTAATCCTACCATGTGATGTCACAGAGAAGCATTTGTTTTAGGACATTATCTTTTTAACCACAGATCATAGACACGCACAGTTTTTACATTCACTGCCTTTATTTTTTCCCCTCATTAACACACAATACCACATAATGACAGCGAAAACAGGTTTATAGACTTTTTTGCTTATTTCTTAAAAATAAAAAAAATAAAATATACGAATGGCATTGAGGCCAAAGAGTCCAATCTTAGTTTCATCAGACCAGAGAATCTTGTTTCTCATGGTCTGAGTATTTAGGTGCCTTTTGGCAAACTCCAAGCGGGCTGTCATGTGCAAACAAACTGAGGAGTGGCTTCCGTCTGCTCACCATAAAGGCCTGATTGGTGCAGTGCTGCAGAGATGGTTGTCCTTCTGGAAGGTTCTCCTATCTCCACAGAGGAGCCATTAGGTTCTTGGGCACCTCCCTGACCAAGACCCTTCTTCCCAATTGCTCAGTTTGGTCGGGTGGCCAGCTCTAGGAACAGTCTTGGTGGTTCCAAACTTGTTCCATTTAAGAATGATGGAGGCCACTGTGTTCTTGGGGATCTTCAATGCTGCAGACATTTTTTGCTACCCTTCCCTAGATCTGTGCCTCGACAAAATCCTGTCTCAAAGCTCTAAGGACATTCCTTCTATGTCATGGCTTGGTTTTTGCTCTGACATGCACTGTCAACTGTGGGAACTTATATAGACAGTTGTGTGCCTTTCCAAATCATGTCCAATCAATGGAATTTACCACAGGTGGACTCGAATCAAGTTGTAGAAACATCTAAATAAGGTATTTCTGTTTTTTATTTTTAATACATTTGCAAAAATTTCTAAAAACCTGTTTTTGCTTTGTCATTATGGGGTATTGTGTGTAGATTGCTAAGGATTTTTTAAATCCATTTTAGAATAAGGCTGTAACTTAACAAAATGTGGAAAAAGTCACGGGCTCTGAATACTTTCTGAAGGCACTGTATGTAGGGTTTGTTGCTGAAAATGATGAATACGAGGTTAATTTCCCTTTAAAAGTCTCCACCTCATGGGTAGAATTGAAGGAAATGTGCTTTAAAAATGCAAAATGTATCTCTGCCAAATTGCAAAATTAGCAGAATTGTTTGAAATCTGTTATAAAATTGCTACATTTTCTCTCCACCCCATGACAAAATGTGTAGCACTGCAGAAAATGTGTTTTAAAACTGCACCATTTTCTGTACGCCGCATGACAAAACGGGTAGAATTGCAAATTAACTTTAAACCGTACATTTTTCTCTCTGCCGTCAAGAGGGGGGGGGGGGGGCTACTAAAACATTTTGCCCTCTTGGTGACGTGGCCCCTCAACCAAATCTCACTTAGGGCCCAAAAAAGCTATATCCAGTCCTGGTCACTACAAAGACAGGTGTCCTTCCTAACACGATACCAACCTAAATGACAGAGTGAATAGATGAAAGCCTGTTTAGAATAAAAAACATTTCAAATCATGCATCCTGTTAGCAATAAGGCACTAAATTAAAACTGCAAAAAATGTGGCAAATAAGTTAAGTTTATGTCCTGAATACAAAGCGTTATGTTTGGGGCAAATCCAACACAACACATCACTGAATAACACTCATATCTTCAAGCATGGTGGTGGCTGCAACAGGTTATAGGTATGCTTGTCTTTGGCCTGGTTCAGTTTGCTTTTCAACAGACCATGGGGAGACAAATTCACCATTCAGCAGGACAAAAACATAAAAGACAAGGCCAAATATACACTGCAGTTGCTTACCAAGACAACATTGAATGTTGCTGAGTTGCCTAGTTATAGTTTTGACTTGAAAATCTATGCTTGAAGAATTTTTTAAAGAATATTGTGCAGACATTGTACAATCAAGGTGTGCAAAGCTCTTAGAGACTTACAGCTGTAATTGTTGCCAACAGTGATTCTAACTTGTATTGAATCAGGGCTGTGAATATTTATGTAAATTAGATATTTCTGTATTTCATTTTCAATAAATGTGCAAACATTTCTGAAAACATGTTTTCATTTTTTGTTATGGGGAATTGTGTGTAGATGGGTAATGAAAAAACAAACAGATTTAAACTATTTTCAATTTTCAAGGGGTATGAATACTTTCTGAAAGCACTGTATCCCACAGAAAGCTAAGTATTGAAATAACCAAATCTAGTTTATGTAATGAATCAGTTTTTTGTTTCTTAGATTTAGAGACTGAAAATATCAAATCAGATTTATGTAGCCCTTTATCTAAGCATGCAGCATTCTAGCCAGTGATGTTCAACTCATGATAATCCAATTTAGGATTAATCCAATTGTGCGTCGTCCCATGGACCTCCCGGTCGTGACAGAGCCTGGGCGTGAACCCAGAGTCTCTGGTGGCACAGCTGGCACTGCAGTACTGCCTCCTCAACCACTGTGCCACCCGGGAGGCCCCACATTGTAAGATTTTTAATTTATTTATTTGCAAATTATGGTGGAAAATAAGTATTTGGTCACCTACAAACAAGCAAGATTTCTGGCTCTCACAGACCTGTAAAATCTACTTTAAGAGGCTCCTCTGTCCTCCACTCGTTACCTGTATTAATGGCACCTGTTTGAACTTGTTATCAGTATAAAAAACACCTGTCCACAACCTCAAACAGTCACACTCCAAACTCCACTATGGCCAAGACCAAAGAGCTGTCAAAGGACACCAGAAACAAAATTGTAGACCTGCACCAGACTGGGAAGACTGAATCTGCAATAGGTAAGCAGCTTGGTTTGAAGAAATCAACTGTGGGAGCAATTATTAGGAAATGGAAGACATACAAGACCACTGATAATCTCCCTCGATTTGGGGCTCCACGCAAGATCTCACCCCGTGGGGTCAAAATGATCACAAGAACGGTGAGCAAAAATCCCAGAACCACACGGGGGGACCTAGTGAATGACCTGCAGAGAGCTGGGACCAAAGTAACAAAGCCTACCATCAGTAACATACTACGCCGCCAGGGACTCAAATCCTGCAGTGCCAGGCGTGTCCCCCTGCTTAAAGCCAGTACATGTCCAGGCCCGTCGGAAGTTTGCTAGAGAGCATTTGGATGATCCAGAAGAAGATTGGGAGAATGTCATATGGTCAGATGAAACCAAAATAGAACGTTTTGGTAAAAACCCAACTCGTCGTGTTTGGAGGACAAAGAATGCTGAGTTGCATCCAAAGAACACCATACCTGTGAAGCATGGCTGTTTTCTGCAAAGGGACCAGGATGACTGAGCCGTGTAAAGGAAATAATGAATGGGGCCATGTATCGTGAGATTTTGAGTGAAAACCTCCTTCCATCAGCAAGGGCATTGAAGATGAAACGTGGCTGGGTCTTTCAGCATGACAATGATCCCAAACACACCGCCCGGGCAACGGAATGGCTTCGTAAGAAGCATTTCAAGGTCCTGGAGTGGCCTAGCCAGTCTCCAGATCTCAACCCCATAGAAAAACTTTGGAGGGAGTTGAAAGTCCGTGTTGCCCAGCAACAGCCCCAAAACATCACTGCTCTAGAGGAGATCTGCATGGTGGAATGGGCCAAAATTCCAGAAACAGTGTGTGAAAACCTTGTGAAAACTTACAGAAAATGTTTGACCTCTGTCATTGCCAACAAAGGCTATATAACAAAGTATTGAGATACACTTTTGTTATTGACCAAATACTTATTTTCCACCATAATTTGCAAATACATTAATTAAAAATCCTACAATGTGATTTTCTGGATTTTTTCCCCCTCATTTTGTCTGTCATAGTTGAAGTGTACCTATGATGAAAATTACAGGCCTTTCTCATCTTTTTAAGTGGGAGAACTTGCACAATTGGTGGCTGACTAAATACTTTTTTGCCCCACTGTATATCCATTTTATTCTATATGTATTTTATTCTATTCTATTTCTCTGGAAGCAAATAATGTAACGCTCATCAGAAGAAGTGGACCAAGGTGCAGCGTGGTACGTGTTCATGATACTTGATTTAATCTGAACACCAACCAAAAGAACAACTAACGTCACATCCCACAACCTATGGTGGCCAAAGAGGCTGCCTAAGTATGATTCCCAATCAGAGACAACGATAGACAGCTGTCCCTGATTGAGAACCATAGCCGGCCAAAACATTGAAATAAAGAACATAGAATGCCCACCCAAATCACACCCTGACCAACCCAAATAGAGACATAAAAACACTCTCTAAGGTCAGGGCGTGACAAATAGAGTGAGAACACTATTGTTTTAACCTGTTTTAAACGTACAGTATACTCCCATTTTATTTGGCATATTGTCAGTACAGTGCTGTAAAAAAAAAGCATTTGCCCCCTTTCTAATCTTCTCTATTGTTAGATATTTTTTGATATTGAATGTTATCAGATCTTCAACCAAAACCTAATATTAGATAAAGGGAACCTGAGTGAACAAATAACACAACAATTATATACTTCATTTATTTCATAAACAAAGTTATGCAACACTCAATGCCCTTGTGTGAAAAAGTAAATGACCCCTTTCACTCAATAACTGGTTGTGCCACATTTAGTTGCAATGACTCCAACCAAACGTTTCCTGTAGTCGTTGATCTGCCTCTCACGTCAATGTGGAGGAACTTTGTCCCACCTTTCCATGCAGGACTGCTGTAACTCATCAACATTTGTGGGTTTTCAAGTTCTTTCACAACATCTCAAATTAGATTAGGTCTGGAGTTTAACTAAGTCATTCCATAACTTCAAATTTCTTTAGTTTTAGCCATTTTCATGTAGACTTGATTGTGTGTTTTGGATCATTGTCTTGCTGCATGACCCACCTTCAGTTTCAGCTCACAGACAGATGGCCTGACATTCTCCTGTAGAATTCTCTGATAGAGAGCAGGATTCATGGTTCCTTCTATTAAGGCAAGTCATCCAGATCCTGAGGCAGCAAAGCATTGACACGACAACCACCATGCTTGACCGGTGGTATAAGGTTCTTACTGTGGAATGCAGTGTTTTTTGTTTTTTTTGTCAGGCAAAATGGGACCCACTCAGACCTGCAGCATCAGGTAGGTTCACAGCGCGAGCTGCACAGCCTCCTCATCCTTTGGTTTGCCTTCTCTTCAAGGTTACCCACCACTTTGGCATGCTAGGAAGGCCTAACGTTTCAACTCTTTATATTTCCCCCTTTTTTCTTTTCAATGTTTTAATTGTAATTTTCAAAGCTTTACAGGTTTATTTCAAATAGTTCATCGTTTTTTTTCTTACCCCGCCTCCTTTTTCAACCCTTTTTTAAAAATGAAAAAATAGGTGGAAGATGAAAAGGTGTGTTTAGCTACTGTACTTGCTATATGGCACAATCACATGGCTACATCACCATTACAGCTGATGCCAGTTCAGGATATTAAACCCAATGATCCTTTCATTTGAGTGATAGGCTACCCATTCCAGTACTGTATGTATTCACGTCTGACACTGCACCATTGTTCTTGCTTTAAAAATAACACTTACAAAAAAAAAACATCTGGTTATTTTCCCACAGCACTGTCTTTATCAGTCTCATATTGCTGTATAACAGGAGGGGCCGGAGGAAGGAGAGTTACACTGAAACCTGCAGAGGTCCAGAAGGTAAGATGGGCAAAAGGGCACTGACCTCACACTTTTTGAACCTGTTTGAAACGTCTGTCTGAGCCTAGGACACAAAGACTTTCAGGTATTGAACAATATGTTAACTGTAGTGTCTATATAGGTTATACTGTTGAAATGTGTCTTTCTATCTCCTAGAACCACATCCAAACATGAAAGTCTTTGCTTTTGGTCTTCTGCTCCTGGTGGCCGTCATCTATGGTAAATATCATCTCTTCATGTTGAACCATCCTAATGTTTTTATTTTCAAAAGTTCAGATAAAAAAAACCTTGATAGTAGGTCGATAGTGTGCACTAGACTACACACTATGACTATGGCCAGTGACTTTCAAGGTTGAGTTTTCGTTCATGTTTCTCTCTCTTTCTCTCTCCCCTCTCAGGTGAGGCCCTGCAGTGCCATAACTGTATCCGGGCCACGCCAGGCAGTGGTGATTGTGTGGAGACCTGTCCTACTGAGCTGGACTCCTGTGCTGAGCTGGACACCTTCCCCTTATGGTGAGCCCCAGCACCATTCAGTTGGCATGGCATATAGCAACAATCACTGCTGAGACGCCACAGTGCCTTATTAATCCGACCATAAATCAATCAAAGACATACACACACACACACACACACACACACAACAAAAATCTATTTACTAGGTAGACCTACAAGATTATCTCTCAGTCGTCAGTCATTACCCACTGGACAAAAACTGGTTGAATCAATGTTGTTTCCACGTCATTTTAACCCCCAGAAAATCTATGTGATGACTAATTGGATTTGCAAAAGTTAATCAATGTAAGGGCATTTCCTCTTTTTTTTCACCCAGCTTTTAACCTAAATCCAATGTCATGGTGACATTTCTTGTTGATTTCATGTTGAATTCACATTAGTTGACAACTCAACCAAATGTAATCAGAACTAGATGTTGAACTGACGTCTGTGCCCAGTGGGTATCGTTATCATCATCTCTCTCCCCCTCTCTCTATCTTTGTCTCTCTATTTCGCCAGAGAACACCTTCCACAAGTCCTGCTTCAAGATGATGGAGTGCCTGAAGCTTGGTGTAAACAAGGGTCTGAGAGTCACCTGCTGCAATTGGGACAACTGCAAAGTATAAGACCCATGGCCCATACTCACCTTCTGTATCATTGGTATGCGTGTGGCTGGAGCCCAGTTCAAATGGCAATGAAATACATTCAGTATAGCAAAATGACATTTGTTATCTTTTGTTCCTGATTTCAACATATGTCGAAATGTCATAAGAAGAACTTGTTTACGTGTGATACGAATGATTTATCATCCAACACCACCTCTTACATAAACTACGCACACCAGTCAGTTGTTTTGTTGAGCTTTGATATTTCTAAAGGTTCTTTACAACCTGTCCCAATATGGAATGTCTCAGTGTGGAACATGACACTTCAAACCTTTTGTCTTGTGAAATCCGGGAATTTCCATTCCTTTACAGAGAGACATAGGGTACTACTTGTGCTAAACCTGAGTAAATAGATTGCCCAATATCTCACACAAGTGACTCACAGATAACAGCTTTATTAGCATACTATGCTGTATAAAAGGAGAAGAAGAAGGAGAGGAGAGTAAAGGAAGCTTAATACACCTAAAGGAAATACAATCAGGTGAGCAACTACTCTACTATCTACAGCACCTAATAACTTTGTCTCATGATACTGTGCTACTGGGGTTGTGAAATGGTTGTTTGCAGAATGTTTCTGCACATTTCAAATAAACCAGACTTACATGTAGCAATTGTTGAACATCCCACCGCATAGAGGGAGTCTTTGGTGATGCCTTTTTTCTATTGTCGGAACGACAGTTCAACAGACTCCTGAAGAAAGACAAAGGAAAGATGAAAGCTATATGTTTTTCTCTCCTTCTCTTGCTGCTGGCATGTAGCTTTGGTGAGTCTGCCCATCAAGGTCTTCATCTTATTTCATGTCTTTATTTGACAGGGACAATGCCAAATAAACACATTCATCTGTACCAGATTAAAGCTTGCTTGCTTATTCTTATCTCCATTCTTTAATCTCCAGTCTCCCAGTTTACACAATGGATAACCAGACTCTCTAATACAACAGAGGTAATGTTGTTATTCTGTTTTCTCCAGGAGAGGGCCTGAAATGCAACCGTTGTGTTGGCAAAGGCTGCAGGAACACAGTGGAGACCTGCCGTATTGACCATGACACATGCGGCATGGTCTTATTCAAGCCCCCACTCCGTACGTATCTATTATCCCCATTCACTAGGCAGTATTCCCTGAGTTTCATCTGTATAAATCCCTTCACTAGGCACTTTACTATGTGTGTAACCCGAGGATCAGGAACCAATCGGTAAAACACAAAAAGCTGATCGTTTTGATTGACATCTAAGGAAACGTTTGCTATTTCCAATCAAGAAAATGTGCTGGTTTGTGTCTTCTATATCTGGTGTTTTACCCTGTCTCGCTTCGCTCTCTCCACAGCTATCTTGTACTTCAAGAGATGCATGAAGATGTCAGAATGCATATTGCTGGGAAGCAACAAGGACATTGATGCCTATTGCTGCACCACCAACCAATGCAACTGAGAAACACATACTCTGTCTAACATACAATACAGTCCATTTATTGTACTAAGCTGAATATCACTAATCAATGCACATGATTGAAACTGTTAAGAAGTAACATAAAGTTTACCTTTTTTCCAAACAGTTTGCATTTTAATTATTATTTATGTTTGACATAATTCACCTGTGATTAGCCAGGTGATGGCTGGAACATGAGCACTGCACTAAGCATGTTCAGTTTATATATGATATCATATACAAGTCATATACATAACTAGTTTATAGTCTATATTATGTATTACCCAATACCACAGAAAATATAATATAAACTCCATTTAGTTGTTCTGTTGAGGGTTTGATATTTTAAGTTATCATTAAACACTGGGAACAGAGCAGACCGTGGATAACTATAGTTTTAACTATGCTTTGCAGAATGTACGTTTTTCCGGGAAATTAACTATTTAAATATAGATCCCAAAAAATGACTACAGCTCTCAGAAATTGACCACTTTTTAAAACTATTTGAATGGATCTCTGAAAGTGACTAGTTTAACTATTTGAATACAGATCTGAGAAAGCAACTCCGTCAAAAAGTATTTGAATATAGATCACAGGAAGTTACTACTTTTCTCAAACTATTTGATTGGCTGACTTCAACTAATGGCAGGGCTGTATTTGGAACTTTGGTTCCTGATTTCAACATGTCGAAATTTCATAAGTTGTTTACTTGTGATATGAATGATTCATCATCCAACACCAACTCTTACATAAACTACACACACCAGTCAGTTGTTTTGTTGAGGTTTGATATTTCAAAAGTCTCTTTACACCCTGTCCCAATGTGGAACACAATTGCTGTTTTGTGGCACGCCCTTTAGTGTCTTGCGCAATCTCTCGGGAAAACCTGGAATTTTAATTGATTTAGAAACAAACATTATTATTGCTACAGATGTAACGTGTGCGCTGGGAGTCAGGAAGCAAGTTCAGGGAGTGAATAATTTAATAAATGAAAACATAATACAAAACACAAACAGCGCACAGGCATGAAACTGAAACAACGATGCCTCAGGAAGGAACCAAAGGGAGTGACATACATAGGGAAGGTAATCAGGGAAGTGATGGAGTCCAGGTGAGTAATGGCGCACAGGTGCACGTAACGATGGTGTCAGGTGTGAACCATGATGAGCAGCCTGGTGATCTATAGGCCAGAGAGGGAGCACACGTGACAGTACGCCTGGCTGAGGCCTTAGCTCCAGTTCTGACACCAGGACCCGACATCACCTCCAACACGAAAACAGAAAAATCCCGCTGAGGCGTGGGAGCCCGTAGAGCCCGCTGAGGCGTGGAAGCCGGTCGAACCAGCCAAGGCTGGGGAATCAAACAAAACGGCTGAGGCCTTATCTCCAGTTCTGACACCAGGACTTGACATCACCTCCAACACGAAAACAAAAAAAACTCCCTGATGCTTCCCTTTGGGCACAATTAAGTTGGCGTAGCAGTGAAGACGTGCATGTTTGTTTGTCCTCTCATGTACTATTGTATTTTTCGTATTGTTCGTATTTTTCGTATATATATATTTCAATTTATTTTCAATCTCTTTTCGATTTTTAATTCGATTATACCTTCCGATAACCCGATAACTCACCCATTGTGATACGGAATCGCTATTATTTAAAATTTTAGAACACATTCAAGAACCTTGCGGGAGCATGGTAACCTAGAGTGCTGGAGAGAGCATACGTGACGGTACCCCTTCCCTGGCGCGTTCGGCTCCAGCTGCAGGATGCCAACCAAAGGGACGATCCCGGGGATCAGGAGTGGACCGGTCACCCCCGCTGAGGTGTGGGAGCCCGCTGAGGCGTGGGACCCCGTTGAGCCCGCTGAGGCGTGGGAGACCGTATTTTTTGTATATATATATATATTTCAATTTATTTTCAATCTCTTTTCGATTTTTAATTCGATTATACCTTCAGATAACCTGATAACTCACTTATTGTGATACGGAATCGCTATTATTTTAAATTTTAGAACACACTCAAGAACCTCCAGCAGCTAACCAGCTAATTAGCTACAAGCTATTTAGTCATTGTTAGCCACTGCTAGCGGCTTTTACCTTCTGCACAGATACCAGCCCTGTTTTTAGCCTGAATAATACTCACTAGTCTACCAGTATCGGACTGTCTCTCCACAACAACGCCGGATTCCTGCCATAATCCCTGGACCACTACTTCTGATCTTCACAGCTAGCTTGCAGCTAGCTAGCTCACAGCTAGCTTGCACTCACTGTGGCACCCAGTACGGAAGCTATCCCTGAGGCCCACCTCCCGGCCTACTCAGCTGTTCACCCGAACCCCACTCATACACGGCTAGAGCCCAATACTCCTCCGGATCCTTGCTGTAAACTCTGGACCTTGGCACCGGATCACTGCTGCTACCGATTGGATATAGTGACTAACGCCACTGCCACGAAGCTAGCACCAGTTAGCCGTCAGCCAGGCACATCTCCCGGCTAGCAAACTAAATTCCACAATACCTCTTTCGCCATCTGGCTTGGATTCTCTGTCGACGCAGCGCCACGCCGCACCACCACGACTGGTCTGCCGATGAATACACCATCCGCTGTGCCTTCATCCGGCCTCCGTCGGGGCAGACGCTCCTACTAGCCCAGGGTTACTAACTTTAAAAGCCGTGTCGCTAGCGTAGTGGCGGCTTCCCTGTTCCATCTACTGTTGCCCCCTGGACACTATGATCACTTGGCTACATAGCTGATGCCTGCTGGACTGTCATTAATCACGGTACTCCATTCTGTTTATTAATTTTTTATCTGTCGGCCCCAGCCGCAAACTCAGGCTCTGTGTGTAGTTAATCCGACCCTCTTTGCCTAGTCATCGCCATTTTACCTGCTGTTGTTGTGTTAGCTGATTAGCTGTTGTTGTCTCACCTGCTGTTTTAGCTAGCTCTCCCAATCAACACCTGCGATTACTTTATGCCTCGCTGTATGTCTCTCCCAAATGTCAATATGCCTTGTATACTGTTGTTCAGGTTAGTTATCATTGTTTTAGTTTACAATGGAGCCCCTAGTTCCACTCTTCATACCTCTGATACCTCCTTTGTCCCACCTCCCACAAATGTGGTGACCTCACCCATTACAACCAGCATATCCAGAGATACAACCTCTCTTATCATCACCCAATGCCTGGGCTTACCTCTGCTGTACCCACACCCCACCATACCCCTGTCTGCGCATTATGCACAGAATATACTCTACCACGCCCAGAAATCTGCTCCTTTTATTCTTTGTACCCAACGCTCTAGGCGACCAGTTTTGATAGCCGTTAGACGCACCCTACTCCTCCTCTGTTCCGCGGGTGATGTGGATGTAAACCCAGGCTCTGCATGTCCCCAGGCACCCTCATTTGTTGACTTCTGTGATCAAAAAAGCCTTGGTTTCATGCATGTCAACATCAGAAGCCTCCTCCCTAAGTTTGTTTTACTCACTGCTTTAGCACACTCTGCCAACCCTGATGTCCTTGCTGTGTCTGAATCCTGACTTAGGAAGGCCACCAAAAATTCTGAGATTTCCATACCCAACTATAACATTTTCCGTCAAGATAGAACTGCCAAAGGGGGAGGAGTTGCAGTCTACTGCAGAGATAGCCTGCAATGTAATGTCATACTTTCCAGGTCCATACCCAAACAGTTTGAACTTCTAATTTAAAAAATGAATCTCTCCAGAAATAAGTCTCTCACTGTTGCCGCCTTCTACCGACCCCCGTCAGCTCCCAGCTGTGCCCTGGACACCATTTGTGAATTGATCGCCCCCCATCTAGCTTCAGAGTTTGCTCTGTTAGGTGACCTAAACTGGGATATGCTTATTAACACCCCGGCAGTCCTACAATCTAAGCTAGATGCCCTCAATCTCACACAAATCATCAAGGAACCCACCAGGTACAACCCTAAATCTGTAAACAAGAGCACCCTCAAAGACGTTATCCTGACCAACTGGCCCTCCAAATACACCTCCGCTGTCTTCAATCAGGATCTCAGTGATCACTTCCTCATTGCCTGTATCCGCTACGCGTCCGCAGTCAAACGACCACCCCTAATCACTGTCAAACACTCCCTAAAACACTTATGCGAGCAGGCCTTTCTAATTGACCTGGCCCGCGTATCCTGGAAGGATATTGACCTCATCCCGTCAGTTGAGGATGCCTGGTCATTCTTTAAAAGTAACTTCCTCACCATCTTAGATAAGCATGCTCCATTCAAAAAATGCAGAACTAAGAACAGATATAGCCCCTGGTTCACTTCAGACCTGACTGCCCTCGACCACCACAAAAACATCCTGTGGTGAACTGCAATAGCATCGAATAGTCCCCGCGATATGCAACTGTTCAGGGAAGTCAGGAACCAATACACACAGTCAGTCAGGAAAGCAAACGCCAGCTTTTTCAAGCAGAAATTTGCATCCTGTAGCTCTAACTCCAAAAAGTTCTGGGACACTGTAAAGTCCATGGAGAACAAGAGCACCTCCTCCCAGCTAACAACTGCACTGAGGCTAGGTAACACGGTCACCACCGATAAATCCATGATAATCGAAAACTTCAACAAGTATTTCTCAACGGCTGGCCATGCCTTCCTCCTGGCTACTCCAACCTCGGCCAACAGCTCCGCCCCGCCCGCAGCTACTCGCCCAAGCCTCCCCAGCTTCTCCTTTACCCAAATCCAGATAGCAGATGTTCTGAAAGAGCTGAAAAACCTGGACCCATACAATTCAGCTGGGCTTGACAATCTGGACCCACTATTTCTGAAACTATCCTCCGCCATTGTCGCAAACCCTATTACCAGCCTGTTCAACCTCTCTTTCATATTATCTGAGATCCCCAAGGACTGGAATGCTGCCGCGGTCATCCCCCTCTTCAAAGGGGGAGACACCCTGGACCCAAACTGTTACAGACCTATATCCATCCTGCCATGCCTATCTAAGGTCTTCGAAAGCCAAGTCAACAAACAGATCACTGACCATCTCGAATCCCACCGTACCTTCTCTGCTGTGCAATCTGGTTTCCGAGCCGGTCACGGGTGCACCTCAGCCACGCTCAAGGTACTAAACGATATCATAACCGCCATCGATAAAAGACAGTACTGTGCAGCCGTCTTCATCGACCTGGCCAAGGCTTTCGACTCTGTTAATCCCCATTTTCTTATCGGCAGACTCAGTAGCCTCGGTTTTTCTAATGACTGCCTCGCCTGGTTCACCAACTACTTTGCAGACAGAGTTCAGTGTGTCAAATCGGAGGGCATGTTGTCCGGTCCTCCCGCAGTCTCTATGGGGGTGCCACAGGGTTCAATTCTCGGGCCGAATCTTTTCTCTGTATATATCAATGATGTTGCTCTCACTGGTCACGATGGCAACACCCACCCGTAGCACGTGCTCCAGTAGGTGTATCTCACTGATCATCCCTAAAGCCAACACCTCATTTGACCGCCTTTCCTTCCAATTCTCAGCTGCCTGTGACTGGAACGAATTGCAAAAATCGTTGAAGTTGGAGACTTTTATCTCCCTCACCAACTTTAAACATCTGCTATCTGAGCAGCTAACCGATCGCTGCAGCTGTACCTTGTCCATCGGTAAATAGCCCACCCAATTTACCTACCTCATCCCTATACTGTTTTTATTTATTTACTTTTCTGCTCTTTTGAACACCAGTATCTCTACCTGCACATGACCATCTGATTATTTATCACTCCAGTGTTAATCTGCTAAATTGTAATTATTCGCCTACCTCCTCATGCCTTTTGCACACAATGTACATAGACTATTTTTTTCTTTCTTGTTTTCTACTGTGTTATTGACTTGTTTTGTTGTTTACTCCATGTGTAACTCTGTGTTGTTGTCTGTTCACACTGCTATGCTTTATCTTGGCCAGGTCGCAGTTGTAAATGAGAACTTGTTCTCAACTAGCCTACCTGGTTAAATAAAGGTGAAATAAAAAAATAAAAAAAAATTGGTGAAGCGTCATTCTGTAACATGTGCGCTGGGAGTCGGGAATCAAGTTCAGGGAGTGAATAATTTAATAAATAAATGAAAACAATACAAAACATGAACAACGCACAGACATGAAACAGAAACAATGACGCCTCAGGAAGGAATCAAAGGGAGTGACATATACAGGAAAGGTAATCAGCGAAGTGATGGAGTCCAGGTGAGTCTAATGACGTACAGGTGCGCGTAACGATGGTGGCAGGTGTGTGCCATGATGAGCAGCCTGGTGACCTAGAGGCCAGAGAGGGAGCACACGTGACAGCGAAATCATATTCCAAGTTTTATATTTCCATTTTACAACAATTTACATTTTCAGCAAAAATCCCACACAGCTATTTTTAGAGTATATATATAGAGTAGGCTAAGGGAACTACTTGTGATAAACCTGAGTAAATATTGCCAATATCTCACACAAGTGACTCATAGATTAGCATATTATGCTGTATAAAAGGAGAAGGAGAGGAAAGTAAAGTATTACTACTGCAGACACTACCACTACTGTAATGTATTTGATAACCATACATACAGTACTTGGAAACAAGCCAGCAAACACACCACATTTTCTTCAGGATATGTACTTTTCAGTGATCACTGTTAGCCTGAAGAGTTTATTAGATAGATAGAACTACAGCTAGCTATCACTAGACCTGAATATAAAGGTATTCTACATAGTTCTTCAACTACCACAAAAACACTTTTATAGAGCAGCCATCTCTAGATGCACCATCATATTTCTCCCGGCAAATAATAGCTTCAAACTTTCCAATCATTATATAATCATTCAACTTCATTCACACTGAACATTTTACAAAAGTAAATCGTGCATCTACTCATCTGAAACCCACAGCGTGTATGATTTAGAGTTGCTTTACTTTCCTTAGAGTGCTGTCCACATGAACCTGCTTTTTTTCCCATCTTCTGACATCTTCGCTTTGTCCTATGTCATTCTTCTTTTAGTTTTCACACGCAACAACTGTAGTTTAGAAATGCTTGTGATATAGCTGCCCCGCAATCCAATATAATATGGTTGATATAGTAGTCTATCAAAGTAATCACTACAGTGCCTTCAGAAAGTATCATATCCCTTGACATATTGAACTTTTGTTGTGTTACTGCCACAGTGTATTAAATATATATTTTTATCTCACCCATCTACACACAATACCCCATAATTACAAAGTGAAAACAAGTTTTTAGAATTGTAGCAAATTTAATGAAAATGAAATACAGAAATATCTAATTTACATAAGTATTCAACCCCCTGAGTAAATACATGTTAGAATCACCTGTGGCAGCGATTACAGCTGTGAGTCTTTCTGGGTAAGTCTCTAAGAGCTTTGCACACCTGGATTGTACAATATTTGCACATTATTCTTTACAAAACACTACAAGCATTGTCAGGTTGATTGTTGATCATTGCTAGACAGCCATTTTCAAGTCTTGCCATAGATTTTGAAGCCAATTTCAGTTAAAAATGTAACTAGGCCACACAAAAACATTCAATGTTGTCTTGGTAAGCAGCTCCAGTGTATATTTGGCCTTGTGTTTTAGGTTATTGTTCTACTGAAATATGAATTTGTCTCCCAGGGTCTGTTAGAAAGAAAACTGAACCCGGTTTTCCTCTAGGATTTTTCCTGTGCTTAGCTCTATTCCGTTTATTTTTACACTTAAAAACTCCCTAGTCCTTGCCGAAGACAAGCATACCTATAACCTGTTGCAGCCACCACCATGCTTGAAGATATGAGTGTTATTCAGTGATGTGTTGTGTTGGATTTGCCCCAAACATAACACTTTGTATTCAGGACATAAAGTTAATTTTTTTGCCACATTTTTTGCAGTTTTAATTTAGTGCCTTATTGCAAACAGGATGCATGATTTGAAGTATTTGTATTCTGTACAAGCTTCCTTCTTTTCACTGTTGATTGTTGTGTTACATTCACTGGATTCCCAATTAAACTTCATGTACAATTACCATCTAGTTTTATTTATGTATTTGACAGGGACCATGCCAATTAAACACATGGACCAGATTCAAGCTAGATTGCTTATTCTCATCTCCATTCTCTCATTTTACACAATAAATAACCAGATGCACCACAATAAAACGGAGATGATGCAGTTCTTCGGGTTTTCCAGGAGAGGGCCTGAGATGTAACCTTTGTATTGGCAATGGCTGCAGAAACACAGTGGAGACCTGCCGTGTTGACCATGACACCTGCGCCACGGTCATATTCAAGTACCCACTTCGTACGTACTGTATCTATTACGTACCCATTCACTAGGCAGTATTCCCTGAGATTCATCTGTGTATATCCCTTCACTAGGCACTTTACTATGTGTGTAACCTGAGGATCAGTAACCAATCGGTAAAACACTAAATACCTGATCCTTTTGATTGACATCTAAGGAAAACATTTGCTTTATCCAATCAAGAAAATGTGCTGGTTTGTGTCTTCTATATCTGGTGTTTTACCCTGTCTCGCTTCTCTCTCTCCACAGCTATCTCGTACTTCAAGAGATGCATGAAGATGTCAGAATGCATGTTGCTGGGAAGCAACAAGGACATTGATGCCTATTGCTGCACCACCAACCAATGCAACTGAGAGACACATACTCTGTCTAACATACTGTATACTATACAGTCCATTTATTGTACTAAGCTGAATATCACTAATCAATGCACATGATTGAAACTGTCAAGAAGTTACAGAAATAAAAAGTTGTACTTTTGCGTCTTTATTCAAACAGTTTGCATTTAATTATTATTTATGTTTGACATAATTAACCTGTGATTAGCCAGGTGATGGCCTGGAACATGAGCACTGCACTGAGCAAGTTTAGTTTATAGCTGATACATACAGGACTAGTTTATAGGCTATATGATGTATTACCCAGTAACACAAAGTAAAATATAGACTCCATCCAGCTGTTCTGTTGAGGGTTTGATATCTTAAAATTGTCATTACACACTCTGTCCCGATGTTGAATGTCCCAATGGGGAACAGAGCAGACCTTGGATAACTCTGCATTGTGGAAAGTAACTATTTATCCGGTGGAGCAAATAGCTTCTTAGGAGGTAACTACTTGAATACAGATCCCAAGAATGACTACTTTTTAAAACTATTTGTATTTTCAAATAAACCACAAAATATAATGATTTTCGGCCCAAGTCTGGAACAGTCACTGTTATGTGGCACTGGTCGCTGTAAACTTTCTTGTCTTGCGTAATCTCTTCTGAAAATCCAGGAATTCCCATTCTGATATTCAGATCCAGACCAGAGGACATCTAGGAAATGCTGTGCTAAGGAAGGACAGCTCCGCACCCATCTAAAGGAAACTTAACCAGGTCAGAGATTCTGTTTGAGTTGTAACCTACCTGCAACTACTTCCCTATTTACTGCTCATAACGACGCACTATAACAGAGCTTAGAAATCGCCACGAGAACAAACACAAACACTAAAATGCTTAAAAAGTTGTCAGGTGTCACAAATATTTGTCTCAATTAAATTGTTCTACTTGGGTTTCACCATGTCTGTCATTATACACATGTGAAGCAGTGGGACAGGACCAACTGTATACATCTGTCACACTACGCACTCTTTGATGACATATGTTCTATCATTAAAACGACAGCTCAAAAGACACCTGAAGAGAAGGAAATATGAAAGTGGTGTGTGTTTGTCTCCTTCTCCTGCTGCTGTCTTAAAGCTACGATGAGTCTGCCCAAAAAGAGTACTCTTATGTTTTTACTAGGTATGATAAACTGTCTCACTGAATACTTGATTGGTTATTAACCAGACTGAACCATTGCGACATCATTTTTTTCAGCATTGTTTAACATGGAGCGTTCAGTCAGGTTTAACCAAGCTACTGAACAATTGTTTTCACCATTGTTTAAAGTGGAGCGTTCAGTCAGTTTTAACCAAGCTACTAAACAAATGTTTTCACTATTGTTTAACATGGAGCGTTCAATCAGGTTTAACCAAGCTACTAAACTATTGTTTTCACCATTGTTTAACGTGAAGCGTTCAGTTAACCAAGCTACTAAACTACACCAGAGATAATGCTGGTCTACTGTATGTCCAGGAGAGGGCCGAAGGTGCAACAAATGTCTTGACAGTGGAGACCACAGCCGAGACACAGTTAGAGACCTGCCAAAGCGGAGAATCGCTCAAAAACTCACTTCGTATTTAGCTCCCTCCTTCACTTGGCCACTTTACCTTGTGCTTCATCGGTGCGACCTACCAAGGTTAAATGATCAGTAAAACACACACATTTTGGAGTAGGAGTGCTGATCCTGGATCAGTTTAGCCTTTTAGATCATAATGAATAAGATTATATGGACACGGAAGACCTATTCCTGGATCAGAACTCTGAAATGCTTTATAAATACAGGCCCAGGTTATGTCTCTTAGGTATCTGGTATTTTCAATCCTCTCTCCACAGCTCCCTAAACATTTAAGAGATGCAGGTAGATGTCAGAATGCCAGATGTTTGGAGACGAGAGTGAGAGCATTCATGTCTGGTGCTGTCCCTCCAAACTACGCAACTGAGACAACCGTTGACTACCATAGTTGATTCTGTAATTTGGTGTAATGTCTGGCACCGCAAGAGTACCACATATGTAGTCCATTTACCATCTATTACTGTTGTTGTGAAGCAGTTACAAAATGAAAGTTGCTTCGTTCCCCAACAATTTGCATTTGTTTATTGATGTCAGCTTTAACTTGAAAGCATGATTCAGTTTGATAAAATAGATGGGCCTATACAGATATCATCTGACTCTTTAGCATGTGATTGGTCAGGTAAGTTGATGGCATAAAATATGAGCACTGAGCAGGACTATTTGCCACCACCCAAGTCTTAAGCTGCTCTGACGTTACTATAGTGACCAAGTGGGAAAGATCCAGGTGGCATTTCTAGAACACTTCCCATGGCAGCCTGCCGTGTCACAATACCCAGATCACTACACCATCTTTATCAGGTACTTGACATATAAAGTTGTATTTACATAACAGTGAAAAGACAGTTTATATGAGGACAACACTGTGTTTACCCTAGAGTTTCACAGACACCTGTGAAGCACAAGAACTCAGATGAGATTATTACATTCTTGTGGTGACATTTACATAACCATTCTATAATAACTGGTAAAGAAAATATCTCGGACTATCCTGTGTTTGGTTATGCAGTGAAGATGAGAGTCTTGGCTATATCTTTCCTTCTTCTGATGAGTTCTATTTGTGGTATGTGAGTGAATATAGAATGTTCCGGAAATAACTTCAAAAGAACACTGAAACTCTTCCACTCTGTGTTCATCATAATAGCATGCTGTATAGTGTTTGTGAATTGTATTAACAACCTAATTGATTCAGTGAATATACAATATACTGACAAATAAGAACACAATATTAAAGTTTACACCAAAAAAATGTAAACTTAGTTTGTGGTCCGGTGTCGCCCAGACACTCCCAATGACGATGTGTGTGGAGATGTCTCATTTATCACTTGGTTATTGGAATGAATTATTTCAGATCAAATGTGAGAAAGCCACAAATCAAGGTTCCACTCACTCTAATTCCTCCTCTTCCCCAATATCTCTATTGGGGAAAATCATCTACAACATTAAGATCAGTGAAATCTTGTTTTTATATCGTTTGTGTATGTTTGTTGATGTTGGGATTGCATCTGTTTTGTGTCCCATAGTCCACCTCTCTTTCCTTGTAACGGTGTCATGTTTCTGAGGATTCAGCAGCAGCAAAGAGTGTGGACATCTCCAGTGAATCGAGGGAGGACTCCTCCACACCCACTGCTGCAAGTATGACCTCTGTAACCACTAAAGAGAGTGCATTTAAAATGTCTCCTCTCCTCATCCATTTGTTATATCAAACGCAGCCTAAAAATAAAATGAATAAATATCTGCATGTTTACACAGTTCGTGGATCTTTTTCTGGGGTTATAGTCTTAGGTTGCAGATGTTTTTTAGGTTGCAGTTTCACACTTCAACCCAGGAAATATTACCACATAATTACAACATGATTTCAGGGCCGATTTGTCAACAGTGAAAAGAAACTGGTGCATAATTCATCCACTAGATGTCAACAGACCTCCGACATACAGCATAGTCCAATAAAAAGAGCTTATGGTTTAGCTGGGCACAGCATAAAGATCACTCCATAGTGACAGATATGCATTATTAATACGCTGAATGAAACTACATTTATCAGTTTCCTACAATACATTATGATCATGCATTTGAGATGAATAAAACCAAAATGTATTAATAATTCAAACTCTATACAGATAATGATTATTTGTATGTGTACCAAATGGCACCATTTCCCTATATAGAGCATTCATTTTGACCAGGGCCCATAGGGCTCGTGCACTATTCTGACCAGGGCCCATAAGGTGAAACCTAGTGCATTGTGTAGGGAATATGGTGCCATTTGGGACTCAGCCCTAGTGTCAAGAGACTCTGTGCAGTGGTGTATTGACTAAAACACCCATGCTGAGAGACAAGCTTTGTCTGTGTCAATAGTTATTGATTTATTTCATTACACTCCAATAACCGATCGTTACACCTCCTAGGGAATTGTATGATGTGAAATGTGATTGTTGTTTTCTAAATACTAACACAGTCGGGGGAATATTTGTATTTGTAAACAAAGGTTGCCAACGAAAATCCCCCCACTCGCACACACACACACACACACACACACACACACACACACACACACACACACACACACACACACACACACACACACACACACACACACATACACACACACAAACGTTGATGGCTGAAGTAGGCAACTCATATCATGTCCATTCCTCCCTTCTCACATAGACACAGGGGTTCCCTGACCCTGGTTTTATGACCCATATTGTAGGGGACACCCCATTGGCAGAGGCTTCCCCCAGTCAGGAAAGGAAACCGCCAGGGTTGTGGAAAATACCATTCAGCAGCCTGAAGGAGACTACAGGACCCCACACCAACTAGCTACTTCTTCCACCACATAATTGCAAGGATCCCCTCTCTGCACACACGCATGCATATAAGTACATATTCTTGAAAAATGTTTTTTAAAGGAGCAGGGGATATTCCTCCTCTTGAAAGTTGCAGTGTGGTTGGACCACCAGGTGAATAAAATGTACATGCGTAATTTATTGAGTAACTCTGGCATAGCCTGATATATAGCCTTAGAGTTTAAAAGGGTCATCTGTAGTTGAAACAATAACAAAGTGGCTACTCTGCCTCTGTTTTGGTAAAAATAAAGAGCTCTTGATGCAAGGACTGAAAAATATAGTTTGATGTTTATTTTGTGGCTATTTAGTGTTTGTTTACAATGTTTGCACACATTGAAGTAAAACAAGCTTATATTTTTGGTTCTGAGGCATTATAAATGAGGCATTTATAAGTTATGTTCTTCTTATTTTATGAGCCCAAAATGGATGTAGCATCTGTGGATTGCCTCTTTAAGATACAGTCACACACTGTCACTCAGCGTTGCATGGCCAAGGATTTGAGAGGGGCCCCATGCCATTTCTACTAAATACATGATTTCATTTAAACATGCAATTGTGGTCCAAATGACAGAAGACAGAGACTGAGTTACCAAACTCTTCACATTTCACTATCCGCAATCTCCCTCTGTGTAAACTAAAGCTACTGTGAATGGACAGATTGAACCTGACTCTGGTTCTGAACTGCAGCCAGTGTCAGAAACGTGTCTCCTCACCTGTAGACTAATTATGACACTGTAATTAGTAGACATCACAGCTGCTGTGATTCCACACAGCTCAGCACAGCTCCACTCTATAAAACCTAACATAGAAGAGGTGTGGGCCAGTCATTATCACCCCAGGAGGCTAACGCACCAAGCAGAGACTATTTTTTCAACGAGCATGAGCAAATAATACCAACTACGGGAGGATTCCTTCAATATTTCCTACACGTCATATTCTCTCCTTTCCGTGGGCCAGAAAACAGTGCCAAAACGCGGAGAGATACTTTGTGAGATATGGTAGTGGTTAGTTTTTATAGTTTTGCCCATAAAAATGTTGTTCTCTGCTACCGGTGAAAATGATGGGGATCCCTGGAAGCTGTGTAACTTCCCGCCCCCCAGATAGGTTTCCATGAGGCAACAAACTTGTTAGTTAGGAAAGTTTCAATGAATGAACAAATGAATTACTTAATGAATGAAAATTAAGGGATGAATCCCAAATAAGACACAACGAATATGTAGAAAATTGTTTTTTTTCAGTACAGTCAAGGATAACATTTAAGAGATTATGAAGTGATTGTTGCAATTCTATGTTTTTTTGGGGGCTCCAGAAAATGCATTGGGCAAGACCATAAACAGGTCTAGTGAGTTGCAGGTGAACCGGAGCTCTGAGGGGTGGCTTCTGTCGATTTTGTTCATGTATAATTACCATGTATCAAAATGCTTTCTTCTTTAGAAGCAGGACATTATCATTAAAAATAATACTAGAACTAGTTTTATAATGTGAAGTAAATGAGCCCTTACATTTAGATTGTAATTTTGGAGGCTATTTGGCAATCATCATTTAAAATATGTCAGCAATTAAACAATTAGATGGCATCAGTCCAAACTCATCATACACATCATACCTGAGATCATTTTCCGTTTATGGGAGATGTTTTCCAATGTCAGGCTTGAGCTCAGATCCTGACTCCTCCCTTCGACGTAGAAGTTTCATCAGTTTCCCGTGCTGCATCCACAAACTGTCATAAACCCGTCCCGTCGCGACGAGAGGAAACACGCAAGAGAAAAGTCCTCGACGATGTCATTATTCGAAAGTCGAGGTGTGTTTGCGAGTCTTTGTCTGTGGAGTATCTTGTTCTTGAGTGTCAATGCGAAGACGCGGAAGAAAGACGAGACCCAGTCGACGAACGACATCTACCGAGGGAGATGTGCGTCCAGGTGCCTCAGCTTGCACAGCACGCGCATAGCGACGCTCTCCAAACAATCTCAGGTGGAGGTAAGGCCAAAACAAGCGGGCGAGCATGCTGCTGTCTTCATGGAATAAAGTCCAAGTTGGATCAAAAGCAGGCAATCCGAATTTTTCTACTGCATTCTATAATATTCCATTGACTTTTTATGCGTAAATGTTTTAATAAACAAGAATGTGCTTGAAATAGACCACCCCTTTAATGAACGTGTTTTTATTTTATTTGTTTATTTAGTTGATTTATTAACGATAACTGAAGTTTTGTTTTTGGCCTCATAGCTGCTTTAGATTTGGTAAGTTTGCAAGCAAACTAGACACAATATATGGAGACAATTCAGTACCAATGTTCTGACAGGAAACGGACTATACACTGTACTCCTCATGAGAAAGTTCTCTTTAATTAACATGTTCCATTTTTAAATCTGACTCTACCTTGAGAAGTGGAGCAACCTACTGGCTGATGGAAAGAGATGGAGGCTTGTTATCCTAATTATGTCCATACCAAGCCAGTCACTACCCATCCAGTCCCAAGCCTACCACACTGTGACTGAGCCACCCATGTCACATGATCAAGTTCATGTCCTCCTGCTCCTTGGATAACATACAGTACATGGAGATAACTTAGCCTTAGCAGTGAACATGCCCAGTTACTCACCATTCAGCCTCAGGATTTGGAAGGATGGCCCCATGAGAATATCCACTAGTATACTCCCACATAGTAGGCCTATATAGTTGCTTGAATTAATTGATCCATAGAGAATATGGAATGGGGAACTAGTGAGATTAGCTATGGTTTATTATCATAGGACTGGAACTGCACTGACATCAGATCATTAGCCACACGGCCAAGCACTCGTGACCTCTTGAAGGGTCAGGATATGACCTTTAACCTGTTTAATCACTACTTCCCCATGGATCATGTGGCAGGGTCAATGTTAGATTGCAAGGGCAGTCCATCTATTCCCTCTGTGATGGAATTCCTGTCATAGATCAAAGATCAAATCTACCCATTGTAGGAGTGGATAGGATACTATGTCATGTCAGCCTATAAAATGGCTAATTCTTATTGCCAGACTTGGGTTTAGCTACAGTACGCTTCAGCTATACGTTTTCATCAATTCGACACATTGTAATGGACAGATGAACGTGACTAAAATGAAGCATATTGTTTGAAAGGTCTCTGTTGAAAGCAGCCATGGAAATACATCTTGGTACAGATTGTTGAATCTATCGTAACTTTCCATATTGAAAAGTCCCTTTCTGTCCCTTTTTTTTGATGGAGACTTTTTAATATGCCATAATCTACCCCAGACGGTGACTTCAAATCATGTTAATGCCACCATCAATCAGGATTAGTAGTGCACTATATAAGGAATAGGGTGCCATTTGGGATGTGGCCTTACCCTTGATTTCCAGTCTTTCACGTGTAATATTTCGGAAACAATTGTCTGACTTGTGAGACGAGTTCTGATTTGCGTCAGAGGTCATATTGTGCTCCATTGAGTCAAAGTGACATAACAAAATGCCCTTATCTGTCCTGACTTTCATGTCTCTTGGGCTGCCATAGTAGCCTTCATAACATGGGTATGATGAATTATGAATGAGTCCCCAATGGTACCCTATTCCCTTCATAGTGCACTACTTTTGACCAGAACCCTATAGGTCCTGTTCAAAAATAGTGCACTATAATGGAAATATGGTTCCATATGGGATGCAGGCATTCATTTACCTGATAATGACAGAGAAGTTAGATGACTATCTTTCTTTAGCCTTGCCTGCACTGGACACAGCAGTCTTTTTTTTACCCACAACCACCCCTTCCAGACCCTTGGGCCTGCACTGGACACATGAAGGCTAGGGTGCCTGTCACTGGCCTGCTCGGTCTCCTCAGACATTTGCTCACTAAAGGTCACTTTCACTTTAGGTCACTTTCTTTGCCACTTCAAAAGCCGTGTTGCCAACATGAATGGGTACACCAATCGTGTTTGTACACTTTCAACTTTTGTTACATGGTAGTTATGACAGTAGTTAAGACTAACTTTTACAGTACTGACTGTCCTCTACTCTCTCCCTAGTAATTACACTACTGACTGTCCTCTACTCTCTTCTCTCCCTAGTAATTACACTACTGACTGTCCTCTACTCTCTTCTCTCCCTAGTAATTACACTACTGACTGTCCTCTACTCTCTTCTCTCCCTAGTAATTACACTACTGACTGCCCTCTACTCTCTTCTCTCCCTAGTAATTACACTACTGACTGCCCTCTACTCTCTTCTCTGCCTAGTAATTACACTACTGACTGTCCTCTACTCTCTTCTCTCCCTAGTAATTACACTACCGACTGTCCTCTACTCTCTCCCTAGTAATTACACTACTGACTGCCCTCTACTCTCTTCTCTGCCTAGTAATTACACTACTGACTGTCCTCTACTCTCTTCTCTCCCTAGTAATTACACTACTGACTGTCCTCTACTCTCTCCCTAGTAATTACACTACTGACTGTCCTCTACTCTCTTCTCTCCCTAGTAATTACACTATTGACTGTCCTCTACTCTCTTCTCTGCCTAGTAATTACACTACTGACTGCCCCTCTCTTCTCTCCCTAGTAATTACACTACTGACTGTCCTCTACTCTCTTCTCTCCCTAGTAATTACACTACTGACTGTCCTCTACTCTCTCCCTAGTAATTACACTACTGACTGTCCTCTACTCTCTTCTCTCCCTAGTAATTACACTATTGACTGTCCTCTACTCTCTTCTCTGCCTAGTAATTACACTACTGACTGCCCCTCTCTTCTCTCCCTAGTAATTACACTACTGACTGTCCTCTACTCTCTTCTCTCCCTAGTAATTACACTACTGACTGTCCTCTACTCTCTTCTCTGCCTAGTAATTACACTACTAACTGCCCCTCTCTTCTCTCCCTAGTAATTACACTACTGACTGTCCTCTACTCTCTTCTCTCCCTAGTAATTACACTACTGACTGTCCTCTACTCTCTCCCTAGTAATTACACTACTGACTGTCCTCTACTCTCTTCTCTCCCTAGTAATTACACTATTGACTGTCCTCTACTCTCTTCTCTGCCTAGTAATTACACTACTGACTGCCCCTCTCTTCTCTCCCTAGTAATTACACTACTGACTGCTCTCTTCTCTCTTCTCTCCCTAGTAATTACACTACTGACTGTCCTCTACTCTCTTCTCTCCCTAGTAATTACACTATTGACTGCCCTCTACTCTCTTCTCTCCCTAGTAATTACACTATTGACTGTCCTCTACTCTCTTCTCTGCCTAGTAATTACACTACTGACTGCCCCTCTCTTCTCTCCCTAGTAATTACACTACTGACTGTCCTCTACTCTCTTCTCTCCCTAGTAATTACACTACTGACTGTCCTCTACTCTCTTCTCTCCCTAGTAATTACACTACTGACTGCTCTCTACTCTCTTCTCTCCCTAGGAATTACACTACTGACTGTCCTCTACTTACTTCTCTGCCTAGTAATTACACTACTGACTGCCCTCTACTCTCTTCTCTGCCTAGTAATTACACTACTGACTGCCCTCTACTCTCTTCTCTGCCTAGTAATTACACTACTGACTGCCCTCTACTCTCTTCTCTGCCTAGTAATTACACTACTGACTGCCCTCTACTCTCTTCTCTCCCTACAGAACAATGGATCCCTGGGTTGGTGTCAAAATCATAAAGAGTGTGCCAAGGTAACGTACAGATGTTTACATCCGCACCTTACCTAACATGACAGAAATCACAGAAACTGATCTATTTTCAGAGGAAAAACTCTCAGGGAAAGTCAGCAGTTGAACAAATAGCATGATACATCATTGTCATAGTGGTTCTTACACAGTACTCTATTTACCATGCAATGCCATACATCACTGTGTCAGCCAATATACTGCAGCTAGCTATGTACTGTTCAACTGTAGGTCACAGAGACGACATAATATATGATCGCAACGTATAGCGACAGGTGCTTTAGATGGATGCTTGGCTGTTAAGCTCTTAGTCTCTCCACTTTGTATTTTCATCAAATACATTTCTGTATATCCCTTTCTGGAAGTCATTATTGTCCTTGGGTAATGAGGTCCACTCATTTTTGGTAATGAGGACAGTAACGTTCTCTAACAGCCCTTCGGTATACTATCCCCACAGTGTACAGAAGTGAAGCTGACATGTAGCTTTTGTGCTTATTCCACAGGCTTCAGTATACTGTAGTATACGAAAATAGAATGGGTGCACAGTTGTCATATCTCATAATGAAAACAGCAGTCAAATACCATTATGAAAAGTATTATCTCATGTTTTTGATTAATTAAATGTTGTTTTTTCAATAACACGTTCACACTCATAGCTATTTATTCTGAAGCCACATTCCTAATTAGTTTTGAAATGTCTTTGTGATTGCTTTGTTTACTACAGTATAACACTCTTGCGAGTTGTGTGTTTGTGTCACCATATGGGAGAAAAGCACAACAACACACGTCTCTCTCTGGGACAGACAGACAGACACACCCCAGGGTTGGCTCGCAGCAGAAACGTAGTCAGCCACCCACTGACCTCTCTTGGTGGGTCCATGAAAACATTTGGCCAACTGCTCAGCAGATTTCTCCAGAACTCCAGAGATAGTTTTCACTCAAACTTTAAACCAGGTCAAATCCTGTAGCGTGATAGCATCCTCCACACTATGTCCATGTAATATAGCCTGGAACCGAAACCAATATGCTCTGTTTTTAATGGTGAAACTGAGCATATCAGTTTGGATACCAGGCTACAGATAATAAAATGTCAGCCCTCTCCTTGTTTTCTTGAAGAGTGACAATGCTATTTTATTCACACGAAAGTAATAATGATATTCTATTCTCGTTAAGAAAGAACACAGCCAATTAGAATTCTCTTCCTCATGTTCAATACACGGCAGCTAATTGCCAAATTAGAGGCTCTGAAGTAGAGATGAAGAATCCATTTATTCTCACTAAGGAGATCTTAATGTCTCTGCGGTCTCACTTTAAAAGTAAACTTGCTTTGCTTTCAGTTCCGTTACGTGTCGCCAATGGTTCGGTATATCACTCGAACTCAACATTAGATTTGATAGGCTGCCCAAGGATTCCAGTCTGAAGTTTAAGGTGTTCCTGAAATGTCACTGCCTGCTATGTAAGCTGTACTGTAGTTCCAGCTCAACCACAACATTGGAAGTCAGACCCTCACGTTTTGCAGGATGTGATTACAGGAGACGATTTGTTTTCGCTGCGTATGCCATCCGATGTCTGCATTTGGTGATTGCTTGCAGCAGTGTTTACGGCTACACTGAAAGTCCACCCACAACGTATCGGAGACCACAACAGTGCTGCCATTTTTTTTTGTTAAAGCCCTCAATGATTACATCCAGTAGAGCTATGATAATGTTTGGTCACAATAGTCCGATCATCCTGTACTTTGCCCATGCACACTCAGCATCACGTTGTCTCCATGGACCTCCCTGGTAACGATGAGTGACTGTTAATCCGCCTGTCACTATCTCTCCAAGGCAGGCAGTCAATTAAGGCTACTATAGATGATTACCATAGCCTGACAAAATAGAGTCCGGTCACATCTTCATTTAAAGGCTTAGCAGGGGATGACAGGATCGTTTCAGTGCCTCATTTAGGAGAACCGTGGATGGTCATAATTGCCATGCCATTTACTCCGGGCTGCCCGTCAGCCTCTCAGCTCTGCAGATATGAATGCTTAGTTGAAGTCATTTTTTTTTAATCACCTCACGACAAGCCACGGCTCCTTCAGATTGGCGTTTAGGCAGCACTTGGGAGTCATTAGTGTACTAACTAACACTTACTGATCTAGCAGTTGGGATGATGTGGCCCTAAGGACTAAAAATAAGGCTGAAATGGCACCCTACTCCATATATAGTGCACTACTTTTGAATGCACACCACATGAATGCATCTTCCACCACAGACATGACCATGTGAAATAATGAGCAGTGTTAGCACTACAAAGAGGTGGCACGGGCTTGTCCTCTTGAGAAAGACTCTGGAACCCCCTCAAAGCCTGTTCAAGTTGTAGAAACAGGAAGGGAGCGACAAATGCAAGGTCTCTTTCCTCCGGGGAGGGTGTCATCTGGGCACTGTATCAAACACTGTTGTGTGCTACAGTACAGCCAGGGCGCCTCCCAAATGGCACCCTTTTCCCTCTTTAGTGTATTTATTTTGACCAGGGCCCATATGGCGCTGGTCAAAAGGAGTGCACCGTATAGAGAACAGGGTACCATTTGGGAAGCAGGATCAGTCTCCCCCAACAGAACAGCAGCATTATGCACGGTCAGCAGAGAAGTCAGTGGGGCTATTATTTACCGTCGTTCACAAAGGAAACGGTTCACTCTTGTCCTACTACATCCTGAAATGGCCATGTGCACTCTGCTGGTGCATTTCCTGTTTTCCCTGGTTCCTTTGTTAAACAGAGCAGGTTTTCCTGTGTTAATAATGCTTACTCTCCATTTTGGACTTTCAAATGTCTTATCAAATTTATGCCACACTCCTTTGTCTTTTGCCATCAGTGGAAGTGAGTCCTTAGGTGTTCTGTAAATTCCTAGGCATTCTATCAGAGTCCTAGAACTCTGCTTTATTTGCGGTCTGTCGCTAGTGGAAAGGAATGCTTGGTTTGAGTTTGAAATGGGGCGGAAAACGAAGCGTAGCCGAGGCACAATAAGAACGAGGAGACGAGAGTCTGAGCGTCAGTTGGGATTAGAGGGTGAACCTCCCGTTGGAGACCAGAGAAGGGAGATAAGAGATGACAGGACAGGGACAGTCATAGTACAGCATGGCACTAGGCTATGGCGGGGAGCCGAGGATCTAGACCCTATGGGAGAGCTTTAGACATGCATTACATTGTAGTATGGAGGGACTGTAGGAGAGAGAAAGCAAGGGCAGGGCACTACAGGAGAGTAGAGGGGTAAGAGAGAGCTAGCTGAATGTATGAGCAATGTATGAGCATGTGTTAGTGAATGGGAAAGGGTACAACGTCAGGCTTTAGCAGTTTCAGGATGTTCCTTCCATGGAAGTAGCAGTGGAGCCGGGGGCTAGCTCGGCAGGGTCTCCGCATTTCCCCCTCCATAAAGTGGGCACCTCGGCTGCATTTAAACGTGTGCCCCCTTCCTTCACATTATTCAGAGTTTCCGACAACTACCAACACTTTCCACCCCTCACACACTTACTCTCACACACACGCTCACACACACACACACACTTGCTCATGTTTTCACAGCAACTGAAGATAAATGTGTTTCCCACTCTCATTCCGACCAAAACGTTGCCCCAGGACAACTCCGATCTTCACGCCTTGAAAACTTTCAACAACGCTTTACATGGCTGAGGTTTTCTCTAGAAGGTTGTAGGAGTGTATTGGACATGCTGTTATACTTGTATCAAGGCATAAGTAAGTAAAAAATAATAACCATAAGCATTCCGAGTTTATAGACTGAACACAAATATAAACGCAAAAGTGTTGGTCCCGTGTTTCATGAGCTGAAATAAAAGATCCCAGAGATTACCAAGACAATCCATCCAACAGACGTGGCACATCAATAAACTGATTAAACAGCATGATAATTACAAAAGTACACCTTGTGCTGGGGCACTAAGGCCACTCTAAAATGTGCAGTTTTGTCACACAACACAATGTCACACATGTCTGAAGTTGAGGGAGCGTGCAATTGGAATGCTGACTGCAGGAATGTCCACCAGCACTGTTGCCAGAGATCTGAATGTTCATTTCTCTACCATAAGCCGCCTCCAACGTCTTTTTAGAGAATTTGGCAGTATGTCCAACCGGCCTCACAACCGCAGACCACTTGTAACCATGCCAGCCCAGAACCTCCACATCCGGCTTCTTCACCTGCGGGATCGTCTGAGACCAGCCCCCCCGGACTGCTGATGAAACTGAGGAGTATTTCTGTCTGTGATAAAGCCCTTTTTGTGAAAAAAAACTCGTTCTGATTGGCTAGGCCTGGCTCCCAAGTAGGTGGGCCTATGCCCTGCCAGGCCCACACATGGCTGTGCCCCTGCCAAGTCATGTGAAGTCTATAGATTAGATTAGGGCCGAATGTATTTATTTTAAATTGACTGATTCCCTTATATGAACTGTAACTCAGTAAAACCATTGAAAATGTTGCATTTACATTTTGGTTCAGCATAGTTACACCTAGATAAAGAGTGACATCACATATCAAATGGATATTGTTACTGTAATATGGTAACTTTCAAATTACCCCTAGATGCAACATTCCCAACTGCTTTTCCTCCACAGCTACCAGCCACTGTGTTTCATTGCAGCATGAAATTGGAAATGTGAATACTCCCCTGGGCAGTCTATCCTGGGTTACTCATGCAGGAAGAGTGTCTCTCGGGGGACAAGGACATTAGTACAGATCTACAAGCCGCTACAGGAAGCACATAGTTAACAAACACACTGTGGAAGAGTGGTGTTCTTTTGATTTTCAAACATCCTATTTCTTTCTTGCTTATAATGATGTTCCCCAAATTAAATGTAGGTCCAGCAACCGGCGGTCATGTTCTTTTAGCTGTTCTCTCCTCAAGTGAGGCAGGAACACCGACAAGGCCACAGATGTCAGATACATACAAAGATTCATCCCAATAATCCTCAAACTGCTAAAGTTTGTGGCAACTGTGGTGACACGTTTTTACAGTAATGAGCTGCTTCAGAAATCCCCTGTGGTGGCAGGGATGGTGTAACAAGCCCTTACCTCCATCTCTGTTTCTCTAACCTTCATAGTGCCTGGAACCCTGCAAGGCCTCCTGGGACCTGAGGAGCCAATGCCGGGAGCTTTGTGAGGTAAGATGACCTTTGACAGCCTCCCATTACGTTAAGTTAGGGGGGAGGAACGCGCTGAGGAGAGGTCTTCATGTCGAGAGGCTAAATTAGTAGAGTTCAGTTCAGATTCTCCTCCATAGGAATTTTCTCGGCAAATGTAATCAGACACAGACATCTTTTACCTCCGTGCTTCCTCAATTTCATTACTCAGTCAAAAGTAATCAGAAACCGATCTTTTTCCTACAGTTTCTGCACAGTTTTTCCTACAGTTTTTTTTTGGCAATGTTATTTTAGTAGTAAAGCATCTGTGCTTTCTAACACTCTTCTCTCTCACAATCCTCCACCCCAGCGCTCATTTCCCAAGAAGCACTGGGAGTGTGTGACGAGTTGTGAGTTCCTGCGCTCGGTGGTGGCAGTGAAGCAGGGTGACTGCCCTGCCCCTGAAAAGGCCAGCGGATTTGCGGCGGCGTGCGTGGAGGGATGCGAGGAGGACAGAGAGTGCTCTGCCCAGAAGAAGTGCTGCTCCAACAGCTGTGGGCACACCTGCCAACCTCCCAAGAACCTTTACAAAGGTACAGCAACCTCCAGTTCACACAGTAGAAACTACAGTATGTACATTTTTTGTTGGTTGGTTACAACCAATATATTATCTGCAACCAATTTGTGGGCCAATTCAAAGATGAGATTAAAAAAGACTAAAAAAATCAAACATTTGCTTAGATAATTCACTGATGTCATGTAAGGTTAGAATCTAACTATGTGAAAAATCTGTCAATGTGCCCTTGAGCAAGGCACTTAACCCTAATTGCTCTGGATAAGAACGTCTGCTAAATGACTAAAATTGAATGATCACATGTGATGTTGAAATGACCCACCTCACCCTTCCAGGAGCCCCTCTGAAGCCCAGAAAGGAGCTGAGTTTTAAGGAGCTGAGGTCTGGTCAGATGGAGGTGAGCTGGTCCACCCGATTCAACGTGTCAGCTGAGCCGGTCGTCTATGTGCTCCAGAGGAGGTGGAACTACGGGATCCAACCCAGCGAGGACGCTGCTACACAGTGGGAGGGGGTAGCTCAGGTTAGTCAGCCTTTTTGGGGATACTTACTTATTGATACTGTATTTAGTTGATTATAAAGGGACAAATGAATGTAATCTACTTAGAATTCAAAGTGTGGCAATGTATTGATTGTGCATGAAGTTAAACAACGCTCTGTCTCTGTTTTACGCTCTCTTTCTCTCTCTGTCTCTCTCTCTCTGTCTCTCTCTCTCTCTAGACCACGGAGGTGAAAGCGCGGCTGGCTGACATCCGGGCAGGCCGGTGGTACCAGTTCAGAGTGGCAGCAGTGAACGTCCACGGGACCAGAGGGTTCACCACTCCCAGTCGCCACATTCACACCAAGAAAGGTCAGGCAGTGTGTGTGTGTGTGTGTGTGTGTGTGTGTGTGTGTGTATGTGAGGCTGGCTTAATCACCCTGGGGTGATATTGCACTGACTGTAATGAAGATGAATACAGACTAATTACATTAGCTTTTGGCCATTTCTGAAGTGCTGTATTGTGCTTTTGCTCAGTAGAGCTGTAATACCTTCCAGTCAATATATGAATATCTTTAATAGACAGTTACTAAAGCTTCATGTATTTGGCAGCTGTAATGTCATTGCCCTTTTTACTGCAGTGGGCTAAATCAGGGTCACACAGATTCTTAGTAGTCTTAAACAAACCTACAAAAGTATACACCTCACAAACATAGTTATGGGCTTAAAAAAGAATCAACTGTACCATGTCAGATATGGAGTTGAACTGTATTACATTTTGAGTTTGTATCCCAATATTGCACCTTAAATACATTACAGAAGACTGAAATCTAACAAAACGCTTTGACATAGAAACACCGGAAACACTACTGATGTCTACTTCAGACTAATGGCACCTGATTGATTAACGATGTCTTCCCCAGACCCCTCCAGACCCCCTGCCCCATCTGAGCTGAGGATGTCCAACAAGACCTTTGGCCCCGGCGGCAGGGCGGTCTCGGTCCGGCTGCGCTGGTCCATCCCCTCAGATCTGGATGTCCCTGTACACCACTACAGGGTGTCCTGGAGCTGGGCCACAGGCAGCACTGGGGCCATAGCACCACCTAAGACCAAGAGGAGGAAGCTGGTCAATGGGGTAAGTCATAGAGTAAGTCCCCTACCCTGACATTTTGGGCATATGGGGTAGGTCAGTCATGTCAATAGAAATGGAATGGCGTGCTCTGAGGTGCTTTGGCAGGTCTAGTCATTCTACTTCTAAGGTCATAGCCTCTACACTCCTAGAAAAAAGGCGCTGTCTAGAAACTAAAAGGGTTCTTCGGCTGTCCCCATAGGATAACCCTTTGAAGAACCATTTTTGGTTCCAGGAACCTGGTACCTGGAACCAAAAAGGGTTCTCCTATGGGGACAGCCGTAGAAGCCTTTTGGAACCCTTTTTCTACCCTGACATGTAGGCACTCATTAACATGGGACATTCCCTGGGACAATGTACAGTGGAAGCCTGCTCTTTCTTTCCTCAAGCCACAACAAATGTAATGGAAGGATAAACAATGGCAGTGTGTGTGGCTTTGATGCCATAAACTCTCCAATTGGATGGTGCTTAGTGCGTACACACCAAACCAAGCAATTGTATAGTTGTCGCCTCTGGCAAATGAATCGCAAATCGATGCTATTAAATAGCCAAAATCTGTATTAGCTCATGTCTGTTTTGGAAAATGAACATTTCCGACAAGTTATGCTGTGGTTACTGGACCTACTTTGTACCTTTGTTGTGTGGATACAGAGGACACAGAACGGTCTTCCTGACCCCATAACCCCTCTGTCCTGTGTGTGTATCCAGGGGCAGAGCTATGTGGAGCTGGAGAGTCTGCGAGCTAACAGGAGTTACAGTGTGGAGCTACAGGCTGTGTCCTATTGGGGACAGACCCCACTGAAAAGTCCCAAAGCCAGCCTGCACTTCAACACACGACACAGTATGTCAACAACAGTCAATGCTTATCAGCTCCCAAATTCTGGGAACTTTCTCAAAGTTCCCAGGTTTTTACAGAAAACCCAGTTGGAGGGTTTACAGAATGACCAAATGTCTACTTGTCGAACATCTTATTCCAAAATTGCTAGGGCTGTTATGGTGACCGTATTACCGCGACTCCGCCGGTCACGAGTAATGGAGGCAGTCAAATTCCACCTGACCGTTTATCACGGTAATTAGGCTTCTCCAAGCTCTGATGCTGCTGATGGTCATTAATAGCCTATTCCACAACACCGTTTATCATGGTAATTAGGCTTCTCCAAGCTCTGATGCTGCTGATGGTCATTAATAGCCTATTCCACAAGACCGTTTATCACGGTAATTAGGCTTCTCCAAGCTCTGATGCTGCTGATGGTCATTAATAGCCTATTCCACAAGACCGTTTATCATGGTAATTAGGCTTCTCCAAGCTCTGATGCTGTTGATGGTCATTAGTAGCCTATTCCACAAGACCGTTTATCACGGTAATTAGGCTTCTCCAAGCTCTGATGCTGCTGATGGTCATTAATAGCCTATTCCACAAGACCGTTTATCACGGTAATTAGGCTTCTCCAAGCTCTGATGCTGCTGATGGTCATTAATAGCCTACCAAAGTTGCTAACTGCCTGGTACTCAGCATCAATGCAATTGAAATCGAAAATCTAAAACAAACACTTCATGAGAGCCAATCAGCTCATATTGCGCAACATTTCAATAGGCTATGCAATTCCGTGAGAAAACAGAGGTGGATCCCATCAGCTTTTTATAGGCTAGGCCTACTATATTTATTTCTCAACTTTCCTAATATTAAGCACATTGCTTCTCTTTACAACAGGAGTATAGCCTACCTGGCTGGCATGAAAATGAACCATGGGAAAAGCGTCCTCCATTCGCTATTTAAGTGCATAGATGACATGTGTTTTTTTTCCACTGCCCCTGTTTTCGAGACAGGTGCAAGATAATGGTCCATTTGAAATCAAAACAAATTTAACACATATATATTATTTAGTATATGTAAAGATTAAATCAAGAATAGTCTGATGGGTGACAATATTAGCCCGTCACTTGTGAATTATACAATGATGCCCAGCACAAGAAACAACGCCTTTTTTTGTGCAACTTTTCCTAATCATATTCGCACACCTCATGTAGCCGAGCCCAGAGGCCTGTTTTTTATAAGGTTTGTATCACAACTAAAGTGGGTAAAAAACTTCTTAAAATTAAGCACATTAATCTACTTTACAAGGGGTGTAGAGCCTAACTGGCATACTGTACATAACCAGCGTGTGACTTTCAAGTTTGGGGAAAGATCATTTTCACCATAAAAAGTATCCTTTATAGTTTAAGCATTACATGCATAATCGCATTTGTGGTCATGGCCGCAAAAGGCATGGATTCATTTAGGGGGCAATACGGCCACACAAAGGGGATGTCACCGGGGAATTTGAGGCATTATCAAGAGCTCGTCAAATCCACGGAATTCTAAGCACATCTTATCTGCTAAATGAACTAGTGTACTCTAGCCCACAGCCATATGGCACAGACACATGCACGCACGCGCACTATACATACACACTGATTTAGTACTGTAGATATGGTAGTGGTGGTGTAGGGGCCTGGGGGAACATAGTGTGTTGTGAAATCTGTGAATGTATTGTGAAATCTGTGAATGGATTGTAATGTTTTAAAATTGTATGCTTTGGCAGCAGCAAATGGAGATCCATAATAAATACAAATATGGCATAGCCAGATCAGGGCCTAACATAAGGACAACTCAGAGTATGCTATTCTGTTCTTCTGAAATAGACTACACTTTCTTTAGACCTGTATCAAATAAATAATGGCTTTATTGTGATGGTGTAGACTATATTACATGGATTTAGTGGACTTTTTAAAATGTAGATGTTCTAAAGGTCTGAATCAGTGGCTTTTAGGTTGCGTAGAAGCCAGGAGATGCTAAATCATTGTTCCACAACCAGGGCAGGAGCAGACATCTGGCGCCCGCCCGGTCCCCGTCCCCGAGGGCCTTATCCCTGATGTGTTGGATGTGGGCACCCCTTTCTACCAGGACGGCCAGCTGCAGGTCCGGGTCTACTGGCAGAGGAGCACAGGTATGCAGGGGGAGACACAGCCACACACACACACACACACACACAAAGGCACGCATGTGTGCATGCATGCACGGACGCACACATGCGCACACACACACAGTCACACGCATCCACACACACACATTTGATTTGGCCTTCGACAAGAACAGCAGTGTTGCTGAGGAAATAATCCTCTAACCACCACCTCCCTATCGTTATGTAAACAGAGAGATTATCGTAAATGTACAGACTGCTTGTGGGTAATTAAACACGAAACAAAAGACTGCTTTCTTACAAGCTGATAAGATGCACAGAAGTACATCCGGAATCCTGTTCATGCAGGAACATGAGCAGAGTAAGCTAGCATTGCATGTGCCCTGGCTACCCACGGCACACACACTGGGCTACCCACGGCACACACACTGGGCTACCCACGGCACACACACTGGGCTACCCACGGCACACACACTGGGCTACCCAGAGCACACACACTGGGCTACCCACGGCACACACACTGGGCTACCCAGAGCACACACACTGGGCTACCCACGGCACACACACTGGGCTACCCACGGCACACACACTGGGCTACCCACGGCACACACACTGGGCTACCCAGAGCACACACACTGGGCTACCCAGAGCACACACACTGGGCTACCCACGGCACACACACTGGGCTACCCAGAGCACACACTGGGCTACCCACGGCACACACACTGGGCTACCCACGGCACACACACTGGGCTACCCACGGCACACACACTGGGCTACCCAGAGCACACACACTGGGCTACCCACGGCACACACACTGGGCTACCCACGGCACACACACTGGGCTACCCAGAGCACACACACTGGGCTACCCACGGCACACATACTGGGCTACCCACGGCACACACACTGGGCTACCCAGAGCACACACACTGGGCTACCCAGAGCACACACACTGGGCTACCCAGGGCGCACACACTGGGCTACCCACGGCGCACACACTGGGCTACCCACGGCGCACACACTGGGCTACCCACGGCGCACACACTGGGCTACCCAGGGCACACACACTGGGCTACCCAGGGCACACACACTGGGCTACCCAGGGCACACACACTGGGCTACCCAGGGCACACACACTGGGCTACCCAGGGCACACACACTGGGCTACCCAGGGCACACACACTGGGCTACCCAGTGCACACACACTGGGCTACCCAGAGCACACACACTGGGCTACCCAGAGAGCCAACTGAGGAACGGCTTCTCTTACATTTTGCGTCAAATAATCTGTTCTGTCTGAACAAGTTGAGCTTTATAGAAGTGAACTATTGATTCTTATTTTGAAAGGCCAATGTGTGCTTTGTCACCAATGTTATGCGACAAATCGGCAGTTGATTGAGGATGAATGATTATTGATTTATTCTACTTTCCATCTCTCAGATCCCACTGTAGCTCGGTATCGTGTCCAGTGGGTACCAGAGTACTGTGGACACAACCAGACCAAAGGAGTGGACAAGATCATCACACGGGTAACCAGTTTCATTCAGCCATACAATCGATTTTATGGTGTATCTTCAATTAAGACAAAGGGTATCTATCTCTATTGGAGTTACAGTGTAGGCTGCTCTCATCATATCTGTGTCCGCTGTCTTTAACCTCTTATAGGAGGGCTTTGCCAGCCTCCACGGCCTGCTCTTCTCCTGTAAGTACAGAGTGAACCTCCAGCCACTAGGTACTAAGGGACGTGCCCAGGCAGAAACCACCTTCTTCTACACCACCTCCTGTGCCACCATCAGGGCCAAGAGCCCCAAACACATATCCTGTCCCGGCCAGGAAGGTGAGACCACTGACCACCCAAAGACCACTTTAGTCAATTTGTCATTAACCCTAGTGACCCTTCAATTCACATGTCCATTGGTGTACCTCTCTATGTTTGAGATAAACTACATTGAAGTCGGACTGTGTAGAATCACTGATCTACATATCACCTTGCATCCTAAATAACTAGTCAGTATGTGATCAAAATTTGCAATTCTGCACGTCGCTTTGCTCAAACTGATCCCCTCAAACACTGTATATTTGTCCCATAGGAGCCCCTCCTCCTCCTCCCAAGGTGCTGTCCAAGGCAGAGAACCTGACCGCCTCCTTCATGGCCCACAAGGGTAACGTCACAGCTGTGTTTACATGGGAGGTATCTACACCACTCCCACCCCAACAGCTCCACGGGTTCCAGGTCACATGGGCAGAAGTGACCTCAGCCAGTCGCCATAACAACCTTCCCAACAGCCTAATCTCACAGTCCCAGATACTACCACCAGTAAGTCCATCAGTATAAACCCAAATAGTGCTGTCCCACTGGGCACAGACGTAAATTCAGCGTCTTTGCCACGTTGGTTCAACATAATTTCATTGAAATGACGTGGCAACAACGTCGATTCAACCAGTGTCTCCCCAGTGGGGTGCCACCATAACCGGAAACCCATATCAACTCAATGAATTAGCCCACCTTTATGCAACAAATCTGACCATTTGTCTCAGGAAATCAAAATCCCTGCAATAACCAACAAATGTCAAAGTAATCCATCATCCATCAATTAATTTTCACAAATTCCCGTGATTTGTTGCGGTTTAAATACGTAGCGTCACGGCAAAGGGTGGATGTGTAGTAGAGTAAGGTGACCAAAACATCCCTATAGGAAAAAGACAACCAGCTCCCCCTTTTCACAGTTAATGAGCCCCTGTGTTGCTGTCTTCCCTCTTCTCTCAGGAGCGTAATGTCCTGGTAGTGTCAGGTCTGCAGCTAGCCACCCTCTACAGGTTGGAGATCCAACTGATTGGAGCCGGAGGAGAGGGTCCTGCCACCACCAAGACTTTTTGCACTCCCACCACCTCACCAGTCCAGCAGCACAGTAAGATCATTGATTGGATTATCTTGTTCTTTTCCAGATGCTAAAAGAGAATTACAATGAGAATATGCACATGCATAACCACTGATAACTGACGTTCTCTTAAATATGGCCAGTTTGATAGGTGATAGAAAATGTAATGTAAAACAAAAAATGTGTTGATTTTGCAGTCTGACTATGGTTGCAAAGGGGGAGCATATTACTGGAAACTTTAAAAGTCTACCATTAAACTATCATAATTTTGGTAACTTTCAAGGAATGTATGGAATTTTACAAGATGACATCTTTTTAGGTGCCGCCGACTATCACGGGTGTCTGTAATTATCTCTGGCGCTCTGTGTGGCCTCATGTAAAATATATTACAAAAAATCCAAAAAGATGATTTTAAAATATAAAGACAAAGCTATAAAACATTATTCTAAATATAGGATTTCAGCATGAAATATCCTTAATTGAAAATAATGCCATTGTTGATTTAGATGCTTTTTTTCATGAATGACGCTATTTTCTCTTAACCATGTGGTCTATCCACTAGAAACTCATGGACAATATGGACACAGATATAATAAATGTATACTTTATATATGAATAAAAATATGTTTTTGTTATTCAAGTATAAATCACCAAAGATGCCATAGATTACCTGTTAATTACCATTATTATTGAAGAATCTGGTAACTTTCGTAAATTACCGGTAGCTTTTGCAACTTAACTCTGACCGTATCGTTGACTTGTTTGGCCTATCTCAGGACCTAGACTCAGGAACCATCACCAGCACCAGCCCAACATAGAGAGGCACTGACCAGACTGCACAGAACTAACCTCCCAGACTCAGGACACTGGAGAACAGCCACCAACAGAAGAGAGAAGTGTTCTCTTTCAGACACTACTCAGTCATGCCTCTACTGTTGTATGTACACTCTACCAATCAAAGAAATTGCTAACAAGTAGCCCACCGATAAACAGTTCACCCAACCCTTCAACGAGGGAATGCTTCTGAATTTTGCATGTGGATATGAGTCGCTATACAGTAGATTAAGATTCCTTAGAGACCTTGGCTTTGCATGTAAAATCCTAGTGTTTCTGGCATTAAATTATTTGTATTACAACCTCCCTGTCTCCGACAAATAGACAATGACTTGTCGCTGTTAATTAATACATTTTTTAAACATAAAAGCAATGTTTTTTTACGTTTTAATAGGCTGAAGATGGCATTTTGTGCCCCAACTCATGTACTGTAAATGGTGTACATACAGTGTCTATAATTTATTTATGTCTACAGTGGTTTATTTGTATGTATTACTGTACTCAGTTGTCTTTGTGTTACTTTTGACTGTGTATGTTCTTTCCAGTTCACCCTTTTGTAAACTGACATACCCTGTATAGAGATGTATAAGTAAATTCCATGTCAAAAAGTGTTGTCGTCTGTGCATATTTTATACTGTATGGTTCAAAAGTCCATAGTTATAAACCAGAGCAAATGAACGACCATTGTGTTTCTATTGACATGATGGCTTGTTTGGTGTGCAAACAAAAGGTTAGCTAGTGAAACACAGGTCTCCTGGGGACGTGTGGAAATACAAACACACCACCCGGCAATGCAGTCTGTCAGCGTTCTATACCCATGGTGCATGGCGTCACACTTATCCCCATTCAACCCAAACAACTGGGTCTCTGTGTTTCTGCCTGTCTAACTACTGTATGTGTGCACATGCGTCTGAATATGACTCTGCTATGGTATCTAGCTCTCATTTATATATACACTGCTCAAAAAAATAAAGGGAACACTTAAACAACACAATGTAACTCCAAGTCAATCACACTTCTGTGAAATCAAACTGTCCACTTAGGAAGCAACACTGATTGACAATACATTTCACATGCTGTTGTGCAAATGGAATAGACAACAGGTGGAAATTATAGGCAATTAGCAAGACACCCCCAATAAAGGAGTTGTTCTACAGGTGGTGAGCACAGACCACTTCTCAGTTCCTATGCTTCCTGGCTGATGTTTTGGTCACTTTTGAATGCTGGCAGTGCTTTCACTCTAGTGGTAGCATGAGACGGAGTCTACAACCGTGGCTCAGGTAGTGCAGCTCATCCAGGATGGGACATCAATGCGAGCTGTGGCAAGAAGGTTTGCTGTGCCTGTCAGAGTAGTGTCCAGAGCATGGAGGCGCTACCAGGAGACAGGCCAGTACATCAGGAGACGTGGAGGAGGCTGTAGGAGGGCAACAACCCAGCAGCAGGACCGCTACCTCCGCCTTTGTGCAAGAAGGAGCAGAAGGAGCACTGCCAGAGCCCTGAAAAATGACCTCCAGCAGGCCACAAATGTGCATGTGTCTGCTCAAACGGTCAGAAACAGACTCCATGAGGGTGGTATGAGGGCCCGACGTCCACAGGTAGGGGTTGTGCTTACAGCCCAACACCGTGCAGGACGTTTGGCATTTGCCAGAGAACACCAAGATTGGCAAATTCGCCACTGGCGCCCTGTGCTCTTCACAGATGAAAGCAGGGTCACACTGAGCACGTGACAGATGTGACAGAGTCTGGAGACCCCGTGGAGAACGTTCTGCTACCTGCAACATCCTCCAGCATGACAGGTTTGGCGGTGGGTCAGTCATGGTGTGGGGTGGCATTTCTTTGTGGGGCCGCACAGCCCTCCATGTGCTCGCCAGAGGTAGCCTGACTGCCATTAGGTACAGAGATGAGATACTCAGACCCCTTGTGAGACCATATGCTGGTGCGGTTGGCCCTGGGTTCCTCCTAATGCAAGACAATGCTAGACCTCATGTGGCTGTAGTGTGTCAGCAGTTCCTGCAAGAGGAAGGCATTGATGCTATGGACTGGCCCGCCCGTTCCCCAGACCTGAATCCAATTGAGCACATCTGGGACATCATGTCTCGCTCCATCCACCAACGTTGCACCACAGACTGTCCAGGAGTTGGCGGATGCTTTCGTCCAGGTCTGGGAGGAGATCCCTCAGGAGACCATCCGCCACCTCATCAGGAGCATGCCAAGGCATTGTAGGGAGGTCATACAGGCACGTGGAGGCCACACACACTACTGAGCCTCATTTTGACTTGTTTAAGGACATTACATCAAAGTTGGATCAGCCTGTAGTGTGGTTTTCCACTTTAATTTTGAGTGTGACTCCAAAGCCAGACCTCCATGGGTTGATACATTTGATTTCCATTGATAATTTTTGTGTGATTTTGTTGTCAGCACATTCAACAATGTAAAGAAAAAAGTATTTAATAAGAATATTTCATTCATTCAGATCTAGGATGTGTTATTTTAGTGTTCCCTTTATTTTTTGGAGCAGTGTATTTTATATCTTCGGGGTCCTTAACTTTTTATTTTTAGCCTATGAGAGTTGTTGGTTCAAGCGTTGAAGCCATCCTTACTGCTCTATGTGTTTAATGCTGATTTAATTTGCTGTCTTTAATTTACTATCATCCAGTTTTTATGCGAGTAAAGTCATGACAGCTGTGATGGAAACAGGAATTTTCTGTAAAATTGTATAGATGCTAACAAATCATTTATTCGTTCGACATGGTGGCATGTTTTTGTTTCGGTCAAATGTATTATCCGACAAATGGTGGTGGAAATGCCTTTAATACGCAATTATTGATATAATCATATGGAAACTTGTGGTCCTGCCACTACAATTCAGGAAACATGGCAGTTTCAATTGGGCTAAAGATGATATAAATAATGAACTTCACAGGGTGGTGAAAATGCATTGTATGAGCTTGATGCTCCTTTCCAATAAATGTTGAGGGTCTTATTCTGGTGACATGATGATTGACGCTTGACAACCGTTTAGACAAATAAAAACATTCTCGCTCTCATCCATAATCTCTTCATGTAGACTAGCCTACCTGCAGCGCCTACCCGCACTGTATCTGCCAGCTGTTGGCTACATCGCATGTGCTAAAAACAGAGTTGGCACATTTGCTATTTAACAATGTCAGTGACAAAACTATCCATAGAGTTGAAATGCGATGGAAATAGATTGAACACTAGATTTATATTTGGTACATGAAAACTTCAGCTAAAAAGTACATTTTGTGTGCACTATGTCATCACACACTGTTTTTTAAAATCTGCAACAAGTCAGTTTGATGGAAACTGGTGGAAAAATGCACATATTTTTTTAATGCAGATTTGAGAGTATTCATATGAGATTTACATATGAGGTTACATTCCAATTGGATGTAAACCTAGTTTATGGCAGGCAGTGGAGGCTCCTCAGAGGAGGAAGTGGAGGACCATCCTCAGTGAATACATTTTTAGATAAAACTATACTAAATACATTCACGTCCCTAAATAATTGATTAAAACATACTGTTTTGCAATGAAGGTCTACAGTAGCCTTAACATCACTCTGTGGGGTAGCACCATTGTGTAGCCGGAGGAATGCTACCTTCCATCCTCCTTTTGGTACATTGACTTCAATACAAAACCCAGGAGGCTCTTGGTCCTCACCCCCTTCCATAGATTTACACAGTAATTATGACAACTTCAGGGGGATGTCCTCCAACCCATCAAAGCTCTTGGAGCATGAACTGACATGTTGTCCACCCTATCAAAGGATCAGAGAATGAATATAGTATTGAAAGCATAAGCTACAGCTAGCTAGCACTGCATTGCATAACATTTGGTGAGTAGTTGACTCAAAGAGAGTAAGACAATAGTTTAACAGTTTTCAACAAATTCAATAAAGGAGAAGCAAGAGAGAGAGCATGGAAGAGAGATTTAATCTTTTTTTTCACTTTCAGTTTCACTTAGGTAGCAAATGCACATGGCTAGTTAAGCTTACTCAAACACCTGGCTCAAACAGAGGGATACTATGTTAGCTAGCTGGCTATGACTATTCAACACAACACTGGGACTCTACCAAGTCAAGGTAAGCTTTGGTTTTATTAATTTATTGCCACTGGGCCCACTGGTGTAACTGCTAAACTGCTTACTGACTGTACACTGCATGATTGTAGTGGGTTTACTAACACATTAGTTATGTTACCTATGTTGACTAGGATGTTACTTTAGCTAATATGGGGACAAAAATGTAGGCTGTGTGCAGCGGTTTTGATATGATTTGGTTGGAAATGTTTTTTCGCATGGTCACATACAGCTGATGTGTTCTGCATTGAAGTCCGCAAACAAAGGGAAAAGGTGAGAGGAGGAGAGTGCATAGATGTGAGAAGGAATGCAACGTGGCTGCTATGAAAGTGAACTGCATTTACGTGTGATCAGGGTTGTATTCATTCCACTGATTATGTTGAAAAACGTTTCTTAAACAGAAGCAAATAAAACGGGGCTAAAAATACCTGAATTTGTCCAATAGAAACTCTCGTTTGCAACTGTTGGACTGATGATTACACCCTTGATAAGCTAGATGCAGGCAAAGTGTGCAAGGTGGTATTGAACGTGTCACTGTCTGTCACCTTTTCGCTCAACCTTTGCGCACCTACGTTGTAAACTTTCATTCATAGGCTAGGTTATAGCAACCTCATGATGGGTATAGGGAAAATTTTAGTATCATGTAGTAGCCTGAACCTATTGATGTTACATTGAACTGGGTGAATGGAATATGAATGACACTCATCCAATATGCTGTAATAGAAACAAGGCCTCCATCATCGTAAGCGGCACTGACCGCCACTGATGGCAGGTAATGCTGTAAAACACTTGAACAGTAAACGGTTGAATGCTCTGTACTCTGAGTCCTGAAAGGCCTTGCTGCAAACATAACCACATCTATCCAGTTCCATCCTTGTTCGGGATTTATGACTGTTTCAAGAGTATGGTCCCTCATGTTTATGACCTTCCCTAGGGAGAGGGGAAGAGAGAGAGAAAGGAGGTAGAAACATGGATGGAGGAAAAAGTGAGAACACAGGATATATATCAAAACAGTTTAGAAGGCATGGTTCAAGTATATAAATATATTTCCCAGATTTGTTTGACTGTTTTAGCACCTAGCAGCAAACGTCAATATCCTAGCAACTAATTAACTTCAAAATATACAGTACTAGTGTCATGACTCCTACCGAAGGTGGCTCGGCAGTCTTCGTCACCGGCCTACTAGCTGCCACTGATTCTTTCCTCCCCCTCCTTGTCTGTTTATTGGTTACACCTGCTGTTTATTTGGTGATTAGCCAGCCGGCCCGCCTGCTCTTTGTGCGGGATTGTTTGTGTGACTAGTGTGCACGTTAGAGGTTAACGTGTTTTCCTGTTCATGGGTTTTTTGCTGGACTGTTTTAGTCCCCTTGTTTGGGGCATTTGTTTTTGTGTGCGCCCTGTGTTTTCGTGGGGTGGCTTATGTTCGCCGTTTGTGCATTAAATAGCACTACCCTGAACTAACTGCTTCCTGCGCCTGACTTCGTACCCACTACACCCAGATCGTTACAACCAGTCAAAGGTTTGTGTACACCTACTCATTCAAAGTTTCATTTTGATTTTTTTATACTATTTTCTACAGTGTAGAATAATAGTGAAGACATCAAAACTACAAAACAATGCATATGGATTCATGTAATAACCAAAAACGTGTTAAACAATTCAAAATAGATTTTAGATTCTTCAAAGTAGCCAACCATTGCCTTGAAGATCGCCAAGTGTGCAAAGCTTTCTCTCAACCAGCTTCATGAGGAATGCTTTTCTAATAGTCAAGAAGGAGTTCCCACATATGCTGAGCACTTGTTGGCTGCTTTTATTTCACTCTGCGGTCCAACTCATCCCAAACCATCTCAATTGGGTGGAGGTCAGGTGATTGTGGAGGCCAGGTCATCTGAAGTAGCACTCCATCATTCTCCGTCTTGGTCAAATAGCCCTTACACAGCCTGGAGGTGTGTTTTGGGTCATTGTCCAGTTGAAAAACTAAGCACAAACCAGATGAGATGGCGTATCGCTGCAGACTGCTGTGTAAGTGTGCCTTGAATTCTAAATCAATCAAAGACAGTGTCACCAGCAGAGCACCATCACACCACCTCCTCCATGCTTCATGTTGGAAACCACACATGCGAAGATCATCCGTTCACCTACTCTGCATTTCACAAAGAAACGGCGGTTGGAACCAAACATCTCAAATTTGGACTCATCAGACCAAAGGACAGATTTCCACCAGTCTAATGTCTGTTGCTCATGTTTGGTGGCCCAATAAAGTATTTTCTTCTTATTGGTGTACTTTAGTAGGGGTTTCTTTGAAGTAATTCAATCAAGAAGGCCTGATACACGCAGTCTCCTCTGAACAGCTGATGTTAAGATGTGTCTGTTACTTGAACTCTGGGAAGCATTTATTTGGGCTGCCATTTCTGAGGCTGGTAACTCTAATGAATGCATCCTCTACAGCAGAGGTAACTTCCTTTTCTGTGGCCGTCCTCATGAGAGGCAGGTTCATCATAGCGCTTGATGGGTTTTGCGACTGCACTTGAATAAACTTTCAAAGTTCTTCAAATTTTAAGCATTGACTGACCTTCATGTCTTTAAAGTATTGACGGACTGTTGTTTCTTTTTGCTTATTTGAGCTGTTCTTGCCATAATATGGACTTGGTCTTTTACCAAATAGTGTTATCTTCTGTATACCAATCCTACCTTGTCACAACACAACTGATTGGCTCAAACGCATTAAGAAGGAAAGATATTCCACAAATGAACTTTTAACAAGGCACACCTGTTAATTGAAATGCATTCCAGGTGACTACCTCAAGAAGCTGGTTGAGAGAATGCCAAGAGTGTGCAAAGCTGTCATCAAGGCAAAGAGTAGCTACTTTGATGAATCTCAAAAACAAAATATATTTTGATTTGTTTCACACTTTTTTTGGTTACTACACAATTCCATGTGTGTTATTTCATAGTTTTGATGTCTTCACTACTTTCTACAATGTAGAAAATAGTCAAACTAAAGAAAACCCCTGGAATAAGTAGGTGTGTGTCACGACATCGCCCGAAGTCGGTCCCTCTGTTTGTTCGGGCGGCGTTCGGCGGTCGACGTCACCGGCCTTCTAGCCATTGCAGATCCACTTTTCATTTTCCATTTGTTTTGTCCTTGTCTTACACACCTGGTTTCAATCTCCCAATTACATGTTCATTATTTAACCCTCTGTTCCCCCATGTTTGTTTGTGAGTAGTTGTTTGATGTATTTCAGTCCTTTGTGTGGGCATAGTATTTACTTCATATATTTTGTATATTTGAGTAAAATTACTTTTATTACTCATCTCTGCTGTCCTGCACCAGCTACACCGCCTTACATTGTGTCCAAACTTTTGACTGGTACTGTACGTTTTACGGACACAATCTATTTAACAATAGTTACATTTAGTTTGTTTTAGGCCTGTCCTTCCGCTACCCTCAACCCCTCCCACCTATCTCTAAGCACTGTCCATATTGGATTTCCACCCCCCCCTCAAAAAAAATGTACTGTGCTGTGATGCTTCACAATAGTTTTGAACCTTTTTATTCTCATAGTTTCTACAGATTGTAAATGAAAATATTCGTTTTTTTCTAAAAGTATTATTATATAAAAGTCGATTGACTATGACTTTTCAAGCCACTCAGTTTTGCTATCTGCAGCATTAGCTCTCGGTAAATGTTGCAATTCTTCAGCCATTCCTGGCCCTGTGACCAAAAAGAAGCTACATATGGACAGTACCAAATTGAATGATTGTCACGACTTCCGCCGAAGTCGGTCCCTCTGTCGAGCGGTGTTCGGCGGTCGACGTCACCGATCTTCTAGCCATCACTGATCTATTTTTAATTTTCCATTGGTTTTGTCTTGTCTTCCATCACACCTGGTTCCAATCCCATCAATTACATAGTGTATTTAACCCTCTGTTTCCCCTCCTTGTCAGTGATTGTATGTTTGTGCTAGTTATGTGTTGGTGCGTGACGGGTTTAGTACCTAATTTTATTATTTTTGTATATTTAGGTTTTTGGAGTTTGTGAGCACTTATTAAACGACTCAGTTTATACCAAGTTCGTTCTCCTGCGCCTGACTTCCCTGCCACCAACACGCAGCCCCTTTACAATGATCAAGGTTGTATCCCCCATATACAGTGCCTTCAAAGTATTCACAACCCTTGATTTTTTCCACATTTTGTTAGGTTACAGCCTTATTCTAAAATTGATCAAATTGTTTTTTTCCATCATCAATCTGTGCCCATAATGACAATGGAAAAACTGTTTAAAAAAATTAATTCTGCTAATTAATTGAAAATAAAAAAATGAAATCACATTTATATAAGTACTCAGACGCTTCACTCAGTATTTTGATGAATCACCTTTGGTAGCAATTACAGCCTTGAATCTTCTTGGGTATGATGCTACAAGCTTGGCACACCTATATTTGGGGAATTTCTCCCATTCCTCTCTGCAGATCCTCTCAAGGTCTGTCAGGTTGGATAGGGAGTGTTGCTGCACAGCTATTTTCAGTTCTCTCCAGAGATGTTTGATCGGGTTCAAGTCTGGGCTCTGGCTGGGCCACTCAAGGATGTTCAGAGACTTGTCACGAAGCCACACTTGCATTGTCTTGGCTTTGTGCTTAGGGTCATTGTCCTGTTGGAAGGTTTTCATCAAGGATCACTCTGAACTTTGCTCCGTTCATCCTTGCCTCGATCCTGACTAGTCTCCCAGTCCCTGCCGCTGAAAAACACCTCCACAGCATGCTGCTGCCACCACCATGCTTCACTGTAGGGATGGTGCCAGGTTTCCTCCAGACATGATGCATGGCATTCAGGACAAATAGTTTCATCAGACCAGAGAATCTTGTTTCACATGGTCTGAGAGTCTTTAGATGCCTTTTGGCAAAATCCAAGCGGGCTGTCAATGTGGCGTCCGTCTGGCCACTCTACCATAAAGTCCTGATTGGTGGAGTGCTTCAGAAATGGTTGTCCCTCTGGAAGTTTCTCCCATTTCCACAGAGGAACTCCAGAGCTCTGTCAGAGTGACCATCGGGTTCTTGGTCACCTCCCTGAGCAAGGCCCTTCTCCCCCGATTGCTCAGTTTGGGCAGGCAGCGAGCTCTGTGAAGAGTCTTGGTGGTTCCAAACTTCTTCCATTTAAGAATGATGCAGGCCACTGTGTAATCTATATGGCACAGCTGTCCTTTTTTGGTCTTTAAATGAAACTGGTATATATTTTTATTTATCACAATTTTCTTTAACCAATTTTGGTCTTTAATGCAGGGCTGACAGACAAGTTCCTTACTTTTCCCCCTTGCACTTGCCTCTTCCATTTTTGCGGTAATGCTGCAATTAGTTGGTTGTAATTTTGGGTAGAGCAGATATTTTCATATATTTTTGTTAGCTGCATGTGTGACAACTCCAACAGTCCTATTTATGATATAATATACAGAGTATACTTTTTTTTTTAAATGTATAGATTTTTTAAATTTAATTTTTTTTATCAATTAGTATATTGTAGTTTAACCACAATATTTATTGTATTATTTGTTCTGTTGTTTCTGATGGATTAAACTGAAATTGCAACTAACTTTCTATGGCTTGTTTTAAAAGTAGTGATATTTTGGAGATTATTTTGTTTTCAAATAACTGAAAGTAATAGGTTGCAATCTGAATAAAGGGAAAGGGCTTGAACATGGGGTGAGACATTTTTACTCATTTGCTAGTGAACCAGATTGGATTTAAGTATAACTTTTGTTTGACTGATGCCTTTAGTGAGAGGTCTAATGCTTTAATATTTAATCATTTCTGCAGTCTGAATTCATATTCATAATATAAATAGGCCCTTTTTATTTTGTCTGGCTTGCCGTTCCAAATCAAATGGAATATTTTTTGCTCATATAATTTAAAAAACAGGTCGCTCGGTGTAGGCAAGACCATAAGCAGATAGGTAAACTGGAATATAACTAAGGAGTTATTCAGAATGATTTTTCGACAAATAGACAGGTATTTTCCTTTCCATGGTAGCAAGATCATTTATTTTTTTCGGGATATGTATACCGAGTATGTCCACGTCCTCGTCAGACCATTTTATTGGTAAACTACATGGTAATGTAAAAGTTGTATTTTTTTGTGATTCAATACTTAATATAGTACACATGTGGTTCTAATCCAGAGAGGTTAGAAAAAGTATCTAGATCCACCCTCATCTTAAATGGCACCGACTGCCACTGATTGGTGTTTAAAATTAAGGTTTCAGCATGAAATATCCTTTATTGATTTTTTTTTTACACACTTTAATTTATTTGAATATGTCAATATTGTGAATGGTTTTGCCGCCAAACTGGTGGCTGTGGTGAAAAAGTGATTATTTGGAAGAGTAACAGAGTTAACTGAAAATAATGCCATTATTGATTAGATGTCACGTTCTTTCAAAATCGAACCCAGAAGCAGACCAGGACAAGGAGAGTAGGAAGAAGGTGAGTATTTATTTACAAGTGAATATGAATGGGTAGATATATCCAGATGGCGTAGCGGGCAGCGGTGGTGAGTTGATGGGAGTAAATAGGTGGATCCAATGGGGTAGCGGAATTCTCCGACGACCAGGCGGGAATGGGGTAAATGATCCGGGTGAGTAATGTTCATGGCTAACGATCCGGCAGGGAATGGATGTCAGGTCAGAGCTGTTGAAGGAGGAGGACGAGGAGGAGGGGGCAACAGAGGACTGAGGAGAACCGGCTTGAGGCAGGAGACATGAAAGGTGGGGTGTACTCGAAGCGTTGCCGGCAATTTGAGTCGGACCACAACAGGGTTAATGATTCTCTCCACCACAAACGGACCAATGAACCTTGGTGACAGTTTCCTCGACTCAGTCCGTAGAGGAAGATCCCGTGTAGCCAACCAAACCTTATCTCCGATGGTATAAGCGGGAGCAGGAATACGGCGACGATTCGCCTGGATCTGATACCGGTCAGAAACTCTAAGGAGGACCTTCCTGGCCCGATGCCAGGTCCGGTGGCAACGACGAATGTGGGCCTGGACAGAAGGAACCGAAAGATCCCTCTCCTGAGAAGGAAACAAGGGAGGTTGGTATCCGTACAGGCATTGGAAGGGGGACATCCCAGTAGCAGATGAAGGAAGGGTATTATGGGCGTACTCGACCCAGGGTAATTGAGATGACCAAGAGGTGGGATCAGAGGAGACAAGACAACGCAGCGTGGACTCCATCTTCTGGTTGGCTCTCTCCGCCTGACCATTAGATTGTGGGTGAAATCCAGAAGTGAGACTGACTGTAGCTCCAATGGCCAAACAGAAGGATCTCCAGACAGCAGAGGTAAACTGAGGACCACGGTCAGAAACAATGTCACTGGGCAATCCGTGGACCCTGAAAACCTCCCTAACCAGGATCTCGGACGTCTCCGTGGCAGATGGAAGCTTGGAGAGAGGGACAAAATGAGCAAACTTGCTGAATCTGTCCACAATGGTCAGAATGACCGTGTTCCCAACAGAAGGGGGCAATCCCGTGACAAAATCCAGGGCCAGATGCGACCAAGGTCGCCGAGGAATAGGTAGGGGGTGAAGAAGCCCAGAGCTGGGCCGATTGGTACTTTTGTTCTGAGCACAAACAGGACATGCGGCAACAAACCTCCGGGTATCTTCTCCCATGGCAGGCCACCAAAATCGTCTGCGCAGTAGCGCCATAGCTTGTCACCCTGGCGTTGCTCCGACTATCTTGCTGGCGTGGGACCACTGAAGAACAGCAGAACAGACCAACTCAGGCACGAACAACCGACCGGGTGGACCGTTACCGGGGCCGGGCTGCGTCCGAAGGGCCTCCATCACATCCTCCTCAATCCTCCATGTAACGGCTCCCACAACAAGGTTCTGGGGAAGAATCGTCTCAGTCTTGGCCCCATTCTCATCCGTCTTGGAGAACATCCGGGACAAGGCGTCCGCTTTGCCATTCTTCGACCCAGGTCAGAACGTCAGGGAAAAATTGAAGCGTCCAAAAAACAAAGCCCACCTGGCCTGACGGGAGTTGAGACGTTTAGCCGATTGCACATAGCCAGATTCTTGTGGTCAGTCCAGACCACAAACGGTTGCTCCGCTCCCTCCAACCAGTGACGCCACTCCTCCAAGGCAAGCTTCACAGCGAGAAGCTCCCGGTTACCCACATCGTAGTTTCTCTCAGCTGGTGAAAGACGACAAGAGTAGAAGGCGCAGGGATGGAGTTTACCGTCAGTGCAGCTACGCTGGGACAGGATGGCGCCCACCCCCACATCAGACGCGTCCACCTCAACAACAAACTGACGGGAAGTGTCAGGTTGAGAGAGAATCGGCGCGTTGGTGAATCGGCTCTTCAAGTTCAGAAATGCTCGGTCTGCCTCAGGAGTCCAACAGAAAATTCTGGTGCAAGACGTCAGAGCAGTTAAAGGGGCGGCCACCCGGCTGTAATCACAGATAAACCTCCGATAGAAGTTCGCAAATCCCAGGAATCTCTGGAACTGCAATCTCGTACCGGGCCGGGCCCAATCCCGAACCGCCCGAACCTTCTCTTGGTCCATCTTGATCTTGGTCCAAACTTAACGAGCCGAGCAGTTTAACGGGCGCTGAGGGCAGTTTAACCTCTTGAAACTCCCCATCCCGGATCCGGGATTGTGACTAAGCCTCAGGCTCATTAGCATAACGCAACGTTAACGATTTCTGAAAATCGCAAATAAAATTAAAATAATGCATTTGCTCTCAAGCTTAGCCTTTTCTTAACAACACTGTCATCTCAGATTTTCAAAATATGCTTTTGAACCATAGAAATTGACTAATTTGTGTAAGAGTATGCAAAGCTAGCATAGCATTTTGTGTAGCATGTAGCACGCAACATTTTCACAAAAGCCAGATAACCAAATAAATAAAATCATTTACCTTTGAAGAGCTTCTGATGTTTTCAATGAGGAGACTCCCAGCCACATACCAAATGCGCAGTGTTTCCTGAAAGCGTCTGTGTGTAGGAGAAATCGTTCCGTTTTCTATATTGCGCCTGGCTACCGAAACGAACCGAAAATGCAGTCACCTACAACGTGAAACTTTTTCCGGATTAACTACATAATATCGACCGAAACATGGCAAACGTTGTTTGGAATCAATCCTCAAGGTGTTTTTTCACATATCTCTTCATTGACATGCAGTTCATGGAAGCTTGCTTCTCTCTCTGTGCCCCATGGAAAAATACTGGCAGGTGACTTTTGCGCACCAATTTCGGCGCAGGACACCGGGCGGACACGTGGTAAATGTGGTCTCTTATGGTCAATCTTCCAACGATCTGCCTACAAATACGTCACAATGCTGCAGACACCTTGGGGAAACGACAGAAAGGGCAGACTCATTCCTCTTGCGTTCACAGCCATATAAGGAGATCATGAAAGACAGAGCCTCAAAATCCTTGTCATTTCCTGGATGCCAAGTCATCTTGGTTTTGCCTGAAGCTCACGTTAAAGGGCACGCACAGAGAAGATATTTGTATTTCTGGACACGTCAGAGTGTTTTCTTTCGAACAGTAGCAATTATATGCATAGTCGAGCATCTTTTTGTGACAAAATATCTTGTTTAAAACGGGAACGTTTTTCTTCCAAAAATGAAATAGCGCCACCATAAGTGTAAGAGGTTAACGGGCGCTGAGGACAAACGGAGATGTAATGTCCCGAGCTACCACAGTAGAGGCAGCTGTTGGTCTCACGTCTACGTTGGTGCTCGTCCTTAGTTAACCCGTGCCGCCCCACTTGCATAGGTTCAGGATCTGGCGGTAGGAATCCTCCACTAATCACGTGTGAGGGAAAATGATCAACCCGTTCTGGTCCACTTCCTGAGCCAAATGGTAACCGAGTCTCAGATCGAGCTCCTTGGCGAAGAGAGAACAAACGTTTAGCTTTCCGGTTCCGGGTTGGAGCGAGCGGTCGCATCTACACTTCGGTCCGCAGGTAGTATAACTTTTCATTACATTTTCATTACATTTCATTATAGTACAACGGTTTGATTTGTCTAATCTTAGCAATTTCTTCTTAGCTAGCTACATAGCCGTCTTTGTATCAAAGATAATTGCGTAATTATCGTATTTCGTCGTCCTAACGTAGTCTACACTGCTAACTGCCCAGCAGCTAGCAAACGTCCACTAGCACTGTAGAAACTATTACACTCAACTGAACGACTCGATTAGTGTAGTGTTAGCTAGCTACATAGTTGTCTTTGCTGTCTTCGTATCCAAGATAATTGTGTAGTTTAGAGTGTGTAGACTTAGAGTGATTATCTTATTTACCGAGGTTAGCTAGCCAGCTATTTGTCGTCCTTAACGTAGGAGATACTGCTAGCTAGCTAGCCAACAGCTAGCCAACGTCTTCCGAATTGAACTTCAACAACCCGGTCAACATTCCGCTTCGCTCCACAGGTAGTATCACATTTTCATTTCACTTCATTACAGTACAACGGTTTGATTTGTTTGATCGTAGCTAGCTAGCTACATAGCCGTCTTTGTATCTAAGACAATTGTGTAGTCTAGAGCGATTTTCTAGGTTAGCTAGCCAGCTATTGTCGTTCTTTTAACGTAACGTTACGTAATCAACACTGCTAGCTAGCCAGCTAGCCCCGAATAGCAGCACTGTAGAAACTATTACACTCGACGGAACGACTTGATTAGTGTAGTGTCAACAACGCAGCCACTGCCAGCTAGCCTACAAAGTCAACAACGCAGCCACTGCCAGCTAGCCTACTCCAGCAGTACTGTATCATTTCAATCATTTTAGTCAATAAGATTCTTGCTACGTAAGCTTAACTTTCTGAACATTCGAGACGTGTAGTCCACTTGTCATTCCAATCTCCTTTGCATTAGCGTAGCCTCTTCTGTAGCCTGTCAACTATGTGTCTATCTATCCCTGTTCTCTCCTCTCTGCACAGACCATACAAACGCTCCACACCGCGTGGCCGCGGCCACCCTAATCTGGTGGTCCCAGCGCGCACGACCCACGTGGAGTTCCAGGTCTCCGGTAGCCTCTGGAACTGCCGATCTGCGGCCAACAAGGCAGAGTTCATCTCAGCCTATGCCTCCCTCCAGTCCCTCGACTTCTTGGCACTGACGGAAACATGGATCACCATAGATAACACTGCTACTCCTACTGCTCTCTCTTCGTCCGCCCACGTGTTCTCGCACACCCCGAGAGCTTCTGGTCAGCGGGGTGGTGGCACCGGGATCCTCATCTCTCCCAAGTGGTCATTCTCTCTTTCTCCCCTTACCCATCTGTCTATCGCCTCCTTTGAATTCCATGCTGTCACAGTTACCAGCCCTTTCAAGCTTAACATCCTTATCATTTATCACCCTCCAGGTTCCCTCGGAGAGTTCATCAATGAGCTTGATGCCTTGATAAGCTCCTTTCCTGAGGACGGCTCACCTCTCACAGTCCTGGGCGACTTTAACCTCCCCACGTCTACCTTTGACTCATTCCTCCCTGCCTCCATCTTTCCACTCCTCTCCTCTTTTGACCTCACCCTCTCACCTTCCCCCCCTACTCACAAGGCAGGCAATACGCTCGACCTCATCTTTACTAGATGCTGTTCTTCCACTAACCTCATTGCAACTCCCCTCCAAGTCTCCGACCACTACCTTGTATCCTTTTCCCTCTCGCTCTCATCCAACACTTCCCACACTGCCCCTACTCGGATGGTATCGCGCCGTCCCAACCTTCGCTCTCTCCCCCCCGCTACTCTCTCCTCTTCCATCCTATCATCTCTTCCCTCTGCTCATACCTTCTCCAACCTATCTCCTGATTCTGCCTCCTCAACCCTCCTCTCTTCCCTTTCTGCATCCTTTGACTCTCTATGTCCCCTATCCTCCAGGCCGGCTCGGTCCTCCCCTCCCGCTCCGTGGCTCGACGACTCACTGCGAGCTCACAGAACAGTGCTCCGGGCAGCCGAGCGGAAATGGAGGAAAACTCGCCTCCCTGCGGACCTGGCATCCTTTCACTCCCTCCTCTCTACATTTTCCTCCTCTGTCTCTGCTGCTAAAGCCACTTTCTACCACTCTAAATTCCAAGCATCTGCCTCTAACCCTAGGAAGCTCTTTGCCACCTTCTCCTCCCTCCTGAATCCTCCTCCCCTCCCCCCCCTCCTCCCTCTCTGCAGATGACTTCGTCAACCATTTTGAAAAGAAGGTCGACGACATCCGATCCTCGTTTGCTAAGTCAAACGACACCGCTGGTTCTGCTCACACTGCCCTACCCTGTGCTCTGACCTCTTTCTCCCCTCTCTCTCCAGATGAAATCTCGCTTCTTGTGACGGCCGGCCGCCCAACAACCTGCCCGCTTGACCCTATCCCCTCCTCTCTTCTCCAGACCATTTCCGGAGACCTTCTCCCTTACCTCACCTCGCTCATCAACTCATCCCTGACCGCTGGCTACGTCCCTTCCGTCTTCAAGAGAGCGAGAGTTGCACCCCTTCTGAAAAAACCTACACTCGATCCCTCCGATGTCAACAACTACAGACCAGTATCCCTTCTTTCTTTTCTCTCCAAAACTCTTGAACGTGCCGTCCTTGGCCAGCTCTCCCGCTATCTCTCTCAGAATTACCTTCTTGACCCAAATCAGTCAGGTTTCAAGACTAGTCATTCAACTGAGACTGCTCTTCTCTGTATCACGGAGGCACTCCGCACTGCTAAAGCTAACTCCCTCTCCTCTGCTCTCATCCTTCTAGACCTATCGGCTGCCTTCGATACTGTGAACCATCAGATCCTCCTCTCCACCCTCTCCGAGTTGGGCATCTCCGGCGCGGCCCACGCTTGGATTGCGTCCTACCTGACAGGTCGCTCCTACCAGGTGGCGTGGCGAGAATCTGTCTCCTCGCCACGCGCTCTCACCCCTGGTGTCCCCCAGGGCTCTGTTCTAGGCCCTCTCCTATTCTCGCTATACACCAAGTCACTTGGCTCTGTCATAACCTCACATGGTCTCTCCTATCATTGCTATGCAGACGACACACAATTAATCTTCTCCTTTCCCCCTTCTGATGACCAGGTGGCGAATCGCATCTCTGCATGTCTGGTAGACATATCAGTGTGGATGACGGATCACCACCTCAAGCTGAACCTCGGCAAGACGGAGCTGCTCTTCCTCCCGGGGAAGGACTGCCCGTTCCATGATCTTGCCATCACGGTTGACAACTCCATTGTGTCCTCCTCCCAGAGCGCTAAGAACCTTGGCGTGATCCTGGACAACACCCTGTCGTTCTCAACTAACATCAAGGCGGTGGCCCGTTCCTGTAGGTTCATGCTCTACAACATCCGCAGAGTACGACCCTGCCTCACACAGGAAGCGGCGCAGGTCCTAATCCAGGCACTTGTCATCTCCCGTCTGGATTACTGCAACTCGCTGTTGGCTGGGCTCCCTGCCTGTGCCATTAAACCCCTACAACTCATCCAGAACGCCGCAGCCCGTCTGGTGTTCAACCTTCCCAAGTTCTCTCACGTCACCCCGCTCCTCCGCTCTCTTCACTGGCTTCCAGTTGAAGCTCGCATCCGCTACAAGACCATGGTGCTTGCCTACGGAGCTGTGAGGGGAACGGCACCGCAGTACCTCCAGGCTCTGATCAGGCCCTACACCCAAACAAGGGCACTGCGTTCATCCACCTCTGGCCTGCTCGCCTCCCTACCACTGAGGAAGTACAGTTCCCGCTCAGCCCAGTCAAAACTGTTCGCTGCTCTGGCCCCCAATGGTGGAACAAACTCCCTCACGACGCCAGGACAGCGGAGTCAATCACCACCTTCCGGAGACACCTGAAACCCCACCTCTTCAAGGAATACCTAGGATAAAGTAATCCTTCTCCCCCCCCCCCTTAAATGATTTAGATGCACTATTGTAAAGTGGCTGTTCCACTGATGTCAGAAGGTGAATTCACCAATTTGTAAGTCGCTCTGGATAAGAGCGTCTGCTAAATGACTTAAATGTAAATGTAAATGTAGCTGCGTCCTTACCTCGGACTGGATGGTCAACCAGACAGGATGCGTTCCAGGACACCGGAAACACACTCCAGGATAGAAACACAGGCAAACACAGACTCAGGAAGCGGGATTCGTGACATTAGATCCTTTTTTCATTAATTAAGACTATTTTCTCTTGGAACTATTTTCTCTATCTACTAGAAATTCATGGACAATATGGACACAAATATATGCTTTATACAGTGGGGAGAACAAGTATTTGATACACTGCCGATTCAGCAGGTTTTCCTACTTACAAAGCATGTAGAGGTCTGTAATTTTTATCATAGGTACACTTCAACTGTGAGATGGAATCTACAACAAAAATCCAGAAAATCACATTGTATGATTTTGAAGTAATTAATTTGCATTTTATTGCTTGACATAAGTATTTGATACATCAGAAAAGAAAACTTAATATTTGGTACTGAAACCTTTGTTTGCAATTACAGAGATCATACGTTTCCTGTAGTTCTTGACCAGGTTTGCACACACTGCAGCAGGGATTTTGGCCCACTCCTCCATACAGACCTTCTCCAGATCCTTCAGGTTTTGTGGCTGATGCTGGGCAATACGGACCTTCAGCTCCCTCCAAAGATTTTATATTGGGTTCAGGTCTGGAGACTGGCTAGGCCACTCCAGGACCTTGAAATGCTTCTTACGGAGCCACTCCTTAGTTGCCAGGGGGCTGTGTGTTTCGGGTCATTGTCATGCTGGAAGATCCAGCCACGACCCATCTTCAATGCACTTAATGAGGGAAGGAGGTTGTTGGCCAAGATCTCGTGATACATGGCCCCATCCATCCTCCCCTCAATACGGTGCAGTCATCCTGTCCCCTTTGTAGAAAAGCATCCCCAAATAATGATGTTTCCACCTCCATGCTTCACGGTTGGGATGGTGTTCTTGGGGTTGTACTCATCCTTCTTCTTCCTCCAAACACAGCGAGTGGAGTTTAGACCCAAAAGCTCTATTTTTGTCTCATCAGACCACATGACCTTGGACCTGCAGGATTTTAATCCATGACGGCGTAGTGTGTTACTAATGGTTTTCTTTGAGATTGTGGTCCCAGGTCTCTTCAGATCATTGACCAGGTCCTGTCGTGTAGTTCTGGGCTGATCCATCACCTTCCTCATGATCATTGATGCCCCACAAGGTGAGATCTTGCATGGAGCCCCAGACCGAGGGTGATTGACAGTCATCTTGAACATCTTCCATTTTCTAATAATTGCGCCAACAGTTGTTGCCTTCTCACCAAGCTGCTTGCCTATTGTCCTGTAGCCCATCCCAGCCTTGTGCAGGTCTACAATTGAACCCGGATATCCTTACACAGCTCTCTAGTCTTGGCCATTGTGGAGAGGTTGGAGTCTGTTTGATTGAGTGTGTGGACAGGTGTCTTTTATACAGGTAACAAGTTCAAACAGGTGCAGTTAATACAGGTAATGAGTGGAGAACAGGAGGGCTTCTTAAAGAAAAACTAACAGGTCTGTGAGAGCCAGAATTCTTACAGGTTGGTAGGTGATCAAATACTTATGTCATGCAATAAAATGCAAATTAATTACTTAAAAATCATACAATGTGATTTTCTGGATTTTTGTTTTAGATTCCGTCTCTCACAGTTGAAGTGTACCTATGATAAAAATGACAAACCTCTACATGCTTTGTAAGTAGGAAAACCTGCAAAATTGGCAGTGTATCAAATACGAGTTCTCCCCACTGTATATGAGTATTGTTTTTAAGTATAAATGACCAAAGTTACCATACATTTCCATAGATTACCTGGTAATTACCATTATTACCTAAGACGCCGTCATTTTGGTAAATTACTAGTAGGTTTGAAATACTAACCCTGCCCGTACTGTTGACTTGTTTGGCCTATCTCAATGTAACCATTCAGGACCAAGACTCTTATACTGTATGATTCAAAAGTCCATAGCTATAAACCAGAGAAAATGAACAACCATTGTGTTTCTATTGACATGATGGCTTGTTTGGTGTGCAAACAAAAGGTTAGCTAGTGAAACACAGGTCTCCTGGGGACGTGTGGAAATACAAACACACCACCCGGCAATGCAGTCTGTCAGCGTTCTATACCCATGGTGCATGGCATCACATTTATTCCCATTCAACCCAACTAACTGGGTCTCTGTGTTTCTGCCTGTCTAAATACAGAATGTGTGCACATGCATCTGAATATGACTGCTATGGTATCTCTCTCACCCTCGCCCTATGCCTCTCTATTTTATGTCTTTGGGGTCCTTTACCTTTCAATTTTTATCCTATGAGGGAGTTGTTGGTTTACAGATTGAAGAAAGCCATCCTTGTTGCTCTTTATGCTACTGCAGATATAATTTTCTGTCTATGGCATGTAACGGTGTAAAACACTTGTATGAACAGTAAACAGCTGAACACTCTGGTAAACACTGTACTGGGAGTCTGTTTAGTATAAGGAATGAATGGCCTTGCTGGGAACATAACCAACTCTATCCAGCTCCATCCTGGTTCAGGATTAATGACTGTGTTTTAAGACTGTGGTCCCTCTATGCCCCAAACACATTTATGACCTTCCCTAGTGAGACAGAGTGAGAGCAAGAGAGATAAGGCAGAAACATAGAGGGAGCGATGGCAAAAGAGAGGAGGAAGGAAGGAAGGAAGGAAGGAAGGAAGGAAGGAAGGAAAGGAAGGAAGGAAGGAAAACATGGGATGTACAGTTGAAGTCAGAAGTTTACATACACTTTAGCCAAATACCTTTAAAATCAGTTTTTCACAATTCTTAATATTTAATCCTCGTAAAAATTCCCTGTCTTAGGTCAGTTAGGATCACCACTTTATTTTAAGAATGTGAAATGTCAGAATAATAGTAGAGAGAATTATTTATTTCAGCTTTTATTTCTTTCATCACATTTCCAGTGGGTCAGAAGCTTACATACACTCAATTAGAATTTGGTAGCATTGCCTTTAAATTGTTTAACTTGGGACAAACGTTTCAGGTAGCCTTCCACAAGCTTCCCACAATAAGTTAGGTGAATTTTGGCCCATTCCTCCTAACAGAGCTGGTGTAACTGAGTCAGGTTTGTAGGCCTCCTTGCTCACACACGCCTTTTCAGTTCTACCCACACATTTTCTATAGGATTGAGGTCAGGGCTGTGTGATGGCCACTCCAATATCTTGACTTTGTTATCCTTAAGCCATTTTGCCACAACTTTGGAAGTATGCTTGGGGTCATTGTCCATTTTGAAGACCACTAGGCTACCCTGGGGCGGCTGGGTAGCCTAGTGGTTGGACTAGTAACCGAAAGGTTGCAAGTTCAAATCCCCGAGCTGACAAGGTACAAATCTGTCGTTCTGCCCCTCAACAGGCAGTTAACCCACTGTTCCTAGGCCATCATTGAAAATAAGAATTTGTTCTTAACTGACTTGCCTAGTAAAATAAAAAAAATAAAAAAATTGCGACCAAGCTTCAACTTTCTGACTGATGTCTTGAAATGTTGCTTCAATATATCCACATCATGTTTCTTTCTCATGATGCCATCTATTTTGTGAAGTGCACTAGTCCCTCATGCAGCAAAGCACCCCCACAACATGATGCTGCCACCCCTGTGCTTCACGGTTGGGATGGTGTTCTTCGGCTTGCAAGCATCCCCCTTTTTCCTCCAAACGTAACGATGGTCATTATGGCCAAACAGTTCTATTTTTGTTTCATCAGACCAGAGGACATTTCTCCAAAAAGTACGATCCTTGTCCCCATGTGCAGTTGCAAACTGTAGTCTGGCTTTTTTATGGCGGTTTTGGAGCCGTGGCTTCTTCCTGTCTGAGCGGCCTTTCAGGTTATGTTGATATAGGACTCGTTTTACTATGGATATAGATAATTTTGTACCTGTTTCCTCCAGGATCTTCACAAGGTCATTTGCTGTTGTTCTGGGATTGATTTGCACTTTTTGCAGCAGAGTACGTTCATCTCTAGGAGACAGAATGCATCTCCTTCCTGAGCGGTAGGACGGCTGCATGGTCCCATGGTGTTTATACTTGTGTACTATTGTTTGTACAGATGAACGTGGTACCTTCAGGCATTTGAAAATTGATCCCAAGGATGAACCAGACTTGTGGATGTCTACAATTTTTCTTTTGATTTTCCCATGATGTCAAGTAAAGAGGCACTGAGTTTGAAGGTATGCCTTGAAATACATCCACAGGTACATCAATTATATCAATAAGCCTATCAGAAGCTTCAAAAGCCATGACAATTTTCTGGAATTTTCCAAGCTGTTTAAAGGCTCAGTCAACTTAATGTACAGCACAGTCAACTTCTGACCCAATGGAATTGTGATACAGTATATTATAAGTGAAATAGTCTGTCTGTAAACAATTGTTGGAAAAATTAGTAGATGTCCTAACTGATTTGTCAAAACTGTAGTTTGTTAACAAGAAATTTGTGGAGTGTATGTAAACTTCCGACTTCAACTGTATATGAAAGTTTAGACGGCAAATTTAAAATATTAGAAGATATTTCACATATTTCTTTAACTATTTTAGCACCTAGCAACTAACTTCAAAATGATAACCGAGCAACAAACTAACTTCAAAATATTTATTTTTAACATTGGCCTTATCCTTCACCTGATACCTCCACCTTTGTCCTCTGTTTTTACCACCATGACACAAACCTGTATCCTCATTGGGGAAAAATCATTCTAAATCATTCTACAAGGTCATCTTTGCGACTGAGGAAATATCCAATGTTGATATGTCAAGCTTATGTTACTGTATATATTAGTGTTATACTGGTAACTGCCAAAATAATGGAAACATGTGAGTAAACGAGGACTACAAAGCCTATTGAAAGCAGGTGCTTTCACACAGGTGTAGTTCCTGAGTTAAGTAAGCAATTAACATGCCATCATACTTGGGGTCATGTAAAAAAAATGCTGGGCAGGCCATTATTTTTGCAATTATTTGGGGTACCATGGCTATGCCCCCATCCACAGGGAACGAGTGGTCACTAAATGGTTTAATGAGCATGTAAGCAACGTAAACCAAATGCCATGGCTGTCTAAGTCACCAGATCTCCACCCAATTGAAAACTTATGGGAGATTCTGGAGTGGCGCCTTAGACAGTGTTTTACAACCCATTAAGAAAACACCAAATTATGGAATTTCACGTGGAAGAATGGTATCGCATCCCTCATAGAGTTCCATACAATTGTAGAATCTATACCAAGGTGCAGTGAAGCTATACTGACTGGCTTGTGGTGGCCCAATGCCCTTTTAATACACATTATGTTGGTGTTTCCTTTATTTTGTCAGTTACATGTATATTAACGTGTTAACGGAGGCTGTTGTCACAAACACAAAATCTTGTGTGGTTTAGAGGAATTTATTCAAACCAACTCCTCAGAGTCACCTTCAAAGCAGCTCTTGTATGTCTTTTTTTAAATGGCCCATGTGAAATGTATGTATAAATTAATGATCTGACACCATACTGAGCTGTGGGATTAGCGTTGGCTGAAAGCAGCATGGTGCCCGGAGAGGAATGCTTTATGTTCCCGTTATGTTTGTTACAGAGAGAGTCATTCATTCCTTTCATTATAAAAAATGGCTCTTTTGAGAGAACGCAACATCTGTTAGGGACTCACTAGGCCTGAAGTGTGAGAGGAGAGGAGGAGGACGGATGCTGCCTCTCTCCTCCCTTGTTCAGAGCATCAGCATGGTCCTCTACCATTGCATATGTTGGCTGGTTTGGATAACATTATATTATGGGGTAACATAACACCACATAGCATAACATAAGGGTTTACAAATGAATTAATTGTGGCAGATTGATTGTGGCACAATACAGTTGACAACAGTATAAAAATAATTGAATCAAATTTTATTTGTCACACGTGCCGAATCAAGAGGTGTAGCCCTTACAGTGAAATGTTTACTTACAAGCCTAAATAAACTGATGTAAAAAAACAAAAACAAAAAAATTAGAAAATAGAAAAATAACTACTAATTAAAGAACAACAATAAAATAACAGTAACGAGGCTACAGTATATACAGGGGCTACCGGTACAAAGTCAATGTGAGGGGGCACCGGTTAGTTGAGGAAATGTAGATAATATGTACACTACCGTTCAAAAGTTTGGGGTCACTTAGAAATGTCCTTATTTTTTAAAGAAAAGCACCATTTTTGTCCATTAAAATAACATCAAATTGATCAGAAATACAGTGTAGACATGGTTAATGTTGTAAATGACTATTGTAGCTGGAAACGGATGATTTTTAATGGAATATCTACATAGCCGTACAGAGGCCCATTTTCAGCAGCCATCACTTCTGTGTTCCAATGGCATGTTGTCTTAGCTATTCCAAGTTTATCATTTTAAAAGGCTAATTGATCATTAGAAAACCCTTTTGCAATTATGTTAGCACAGCTGAAAACAATATAACTGTCTTTTTTTAGACTAGTTGAGTATCTGGAGCATCCGCATTTGTGGGTTCGATTACAGGCTTAACATGGCCAGAAACAAAGACCTTTCTTCTGAAACTTGTCAGTCTATTCTTGTTCTGAGAAATGAAGGCTATCCCATATGAGAAATTGCCAAGAAACTGAAGATCTGGTACAGCGCTGTGTACTACTCCCTTCACAGAACAGCACAAACTGTCTCTAACCAGAAAAGAAAGAGGAGTGGGAGGCCCCGGTGCACAACTGAGCAAGAGGACAAGTACATTAGAGTGTCTAGATTGAGAAACAGATGCCTCACAAGACCTCAACTGGCAGCTTCATTAAATAGTACCCTCAAGTCTCATGGCTTGGGGGTAGAAGCTATTAAGTAGCCTTTTGGACCTAGACTTGGCGCTCCGGTCCAGCTTGCCGTGTGGTAGCGGAGAGAACAGTCTATGACTGGAGTCTTTGGCAATTTGACATTCTGGGGGTCTCAAATGGGGGCGTGCTCGGCCCTCCTTTTCCTGTAGTCCACAATCATCTCCCTTGTCTTGATCACGTTGAGAGAGGGGTTGTTATCCTGGCACCACACTGCCAAGTCTCTGACCTCCTCCCTTTAGGCTGTCTCATTGTTGTCAGTGATCAGGCCTACCACTGTTGGGTCATCGGCAAACTTAATGATGGTGTTGCAGTCATGCCTGGCCATGCAGTCGTGAGTGAACAGGGAGTACAGGAGGGGACCCCTGTGGGGCCTGTCATGCCAAATAATGTCCCCCTCTACATCACAATGGGATTTGATGAGTTCTAACTTCTGTTGCTAGGGTTGTTGCTAGAACTTGCAACATTCTGTCCGGATTACGTAATGAACCAAAGTGTCCGTTGCTATGCTGGTTGCTGGGTTACCTTGTAGTGGTCATGAAGGAAGGAGGACACTGGCAGTTCTAGTTGTATTTCACCTCAGAAGTGCTCCCTCAATCTGTGCAAAATTATTACCTCAGTATTGCTCTCCAAAGACTGTGTTTTTGACAGTGACAACCTTCTGACTACCTGCTGCTTCAGAGGCCCAAAAGACTGGAAGGAAAACACTTTCTTTCCCATATATTTGTCTTTATATAAGAAAATATTGTTAAATAGGAATAAATTATTTTTTATATTGACATTTCTAGGTACTTATTTACCTCAGCGACACAGTTTTGTTTAGCTAACGTTATCTACATTAGCTAGCTAACTGTTATTGCTGCTTTCTGTTTATCTAGCTAGCTAACTTCTTGTAGCTGCTTTCTGTTTGTATGTAGTTTGCACTTTAATGGCATCTCTCGAGGAGATTTTCTTTTATCTTTCCAACCAGGCAAAGTACTATGAAGGCAGCACTGATCTCGACTAGAGGCGCAACATTCATAGGGGGGCAGAGAAATTCACAATTCAGGGTAACATTAACATTAAGCTGTTCATTTATATTACTGTTACTGTTAGATAACTGGAAGGATTTATGTACAACCATTTAACAACCATTTTTTATCTAGCTAACGTTAGTTGGTCATCTACATGTCATCTACATGTCGCTAGCTATAGCATTTAGTTATACTGTATGTCTGTCTGTCACATTGAGGTATCTAGCTATAAGTTAACCCTGATCAATCAAATGGATAGGTGTAAACAATTATGGTAACTCCAACTGCCCTTAACTAGGTGTCACTAGATGACAGAGAGAGACCCATACAGAAAGAGAGGGAGGAAGAAAGTGAGAAAGAAAGAGAGAGAAAGTGGTGGGAAGAGAGTGAAAGACAGAGAGATGGAGAGTGAGAGAAACAGAAAGAGAAAAAGAGCAGTGCAATTTTACTTTGACTTTAGTATTACAACAACTCTTGTCTTCCAACTTGTTAGGCAAGCACGTGCACCTACTGGGGAAGGATGGCCAGCAACACAGGAGGGTGATTTTCACTAAGGAGGAGAAGGAGGACGTGCTGACAGAGATGTTGGACATTTAATATGAAATATATTTGCATTTATTTCTGTTATCAATCAAGGTGAGACTGAAGATCAACAAGGTGCAGGATAAGCAGAAGGAGAGCTACCAGAGGAAAATCAAGAAGGGGACCACGTGCTTCGACATACGAGCAAATTACTTGGTTTGGAAGAAGGATGAAGGCGAGACCTGGGAAACCTCACTCCTCTTTCGCTCCTAGCTGGGGTGATCATCCGTTAGGGTTAGGTAAATATAACAACATCTCAGATAATAACTATTTGCACACAAAATAACCTGAAGCTAGTTTTAGTTTTCCGAAAACTGACATTTTTTCTCTTAATGTCTTCATAATGGTTACCTCGGTAGAAGCCAACAATCTTCTCCAGTTGGAGCAGTTGGACACTTCCAACTATTCCGTCACACTCCTAGTTAGACAATTTTACAATTGATCATGCTCAAGCTCTTCTGCAGGTGCAGCATTCAGAAGTAGGAGGCCTCCTCGCGGTGGGCGGCATCGCCATGCTGTCAGCAGTACCAACACTGGCCCAGGGGTTTGTCCAGATAGTCAATCTCAAGGCTAACTACTGGGTCACGGTAAGTAACCTTCGCTGAGAGGTAGGTGCTGTTAAGGTGTATGACTCCAGTGGTCATAACACCATCCCAGAGTTTCTCTCACAATTGACAGTTCAGTTGCCTAGTTCCTTACTGGTCCTTAACCTCTTCATCTTTTGTGTCCAATTCCAAATCAGGTTTTAGGCCAGGGTTGGCATGGAATTGTACATGGGTTTCTAGTTAGTGTTTGCATATCCGGAGGCTCTAGATTTGTGTATGTAATCTGGCAGAAGTCTCCCGGAGTCCATTACACAGCAGGGTTGAGTCATCAACATATTACTACACCTATCCAAGCCCCATCAGGTCAAATACTACAAAGATAGAGTAGGGGGTTAAAGGCCTTAATCAAAAACAAAATCCTTCTCTTGGCCTGTACCTTGATGTGGTGAGAGGGCTTCCAACTAAACCAGGCCCATGTTATTGAACTCCTGACTGAGACTGGCTGCCTGTTGGGAACAAGTGACAGGAAGAACTAGCCACAGCACCTGATCGAACATCTCTTGATTCTGCCTCTTTCCTCTCTCCTCATCCTTTAACTCTTTCTCTCCTCTCCCTCCAGATGAAATTCTGTATCTAGGGATGTCTGATTGCCCAACAATCTGACCACTCATCCCATCCCCTAATCCATCTCCGGCGCCGACAGAAACTTCCGGCGCCGACAGAGATGGCCGCTTCGCTTCGCGTTCCTAGGAAACTATGCAGTTTTTTGTTTTTTTACGTATTATTTCTTACATTAGTACCCCAGGTCATCTTAGGTTTCATTACATACAGTCGAGAAGAACTACTGTATATAAGATCAGCGTCAACTCACCATCAGTACGACCAAGAATATGTTTTTCGCGACGCGGATCCTGTGTTCTGCCTTACAAACAGGACAACGGAATGGATCGCATGCAGCGACCCAAAAAAAACGACTCCGAAAAAGAGGGAAACGAGGCGGTCTTCTGGTCAGACTCCGGAGACGGGCATATCGTGCACCACTCCCTAGCATTCTTCTTGCCAATGTCCAGTCTCTTGACAACAAGGTTGATGAAATCCGAGCAAGGGTAGCATTCCAGAGGGACATCAGAGACTGTAACGTTGTTTGCTTCACAGAAACATGGCTCACTGGAGAGACGCTATCCGAAGCGGTGCAGCCAACGGGTTTCTCCACGCATCGCGCCGACAGAAACAAACACCTTTCTGGTAAGAAGAGGGGTGGGGGCGTATGCCTTATGGCTAACGAGGCATGGTGCGATGAAAGAAACATACAGGAACTCAAATCCTTCTGTTCACCTGATTTAGAATTCCTCACAATCAAATGTGGACCGCATTATCTACCAAGAGAATTCTCTTCGATTATAATCACAGCCGTATATATCCCCCCCCAAGCAGACACATCGATGGCTCTGAACGAACTTTATTTAACTCTTTGCAAACTGGAAACCATTTATCCGGAGGCTGCATTCATTGTTGCTGGGGATTTTAACAAGGCTAATCTGAAAACAAGACTCCCTAAATTTTATCAGCATATCGATTGCGCAACCAGGGGTGGAAAAACCTTGGATCACTGTTACTCTAACTTCCGCGATGCATATAAGGCCCTGCCCCGCCCCCCTTTTGGAAAAGCTGACCACGACTCCATTTTGCTGATACCTGCTTACAGACAAAAACTAAAACAAGAAGCTCCCACGCTGAGGTCTGTCCAACGCTGGTCCGACCAAGCTGACTCAACACTCCAAGACTGCTTCCATCACGTGGACTGGGACAGGTTTCGTATTGCGTCAGATAACAACATTGACGAATACGCTGATTCGGTGTGCGAGTTCATTAGAACGTGCGTTGAAGATGTCGTTCTCATAGCAACGATTAAAACATTCCTTAACCAGAAACCGTGGATTGATGGCAGCATTCGCGTGAAACTGAAAGCGCAAACCACTGCTTTTAATCAGGGCAAGGTGTCTGGTAACATGACTGAATACAAACAGTGCAGCTATTCCCTCCGTAAGGCTATCAAACAAGCTAAGCGTCAGTACAGAGACAAAGTAGAATCTCAATTCAATGGCTCAGACACAAGAGGCATGTGGCAGGGTCTACAGTCAATCACGGACTACAGGAAGAAATCCAGCCCAGTCACGGACCAGGATGTCTTGCTCCCAGGCAGACTAAATAACTTTTTTGCCCGCTTTGAGGACAGTACAGTGCCACTGACACGGCCTGCAACGGAAACATGCGGTCTCTCCTTCACTGCAGCCGAGGTGAGTAAAACATTTAAACGTGTTAACCCTCGCAAGGCTGCAGGCCCAGACGGCCATATCACCTCCACCCTACCTGACACCCTAGACCCACTCCAATTTGCTTACCGCCCAAATAGGTCCACAGACGATGCAATCTCAACCACACTGCATACTGCCCTAACCCATCTGGACAAGAGGAATACCTATGTGAGAATGCTGTTCATCGACTACAGCTCGGCATTCAACACCATAGTACCCTCCAAGCTCGTCATCAAGCTCGAGACCCTGGGTCTCGACCCCGCCCTGTGCAACTGGGTACTGGACTTCCTGATGGGCCGCCCCCAGGTGGTGAGGGTAGGTAACAACATATCCTCCCCGCTGATCCTCAACACTGGGGCCCCACAAGGGTGCGTTCTGAGCCCTCTCCTGTACTCCCTGTTCACCCACGACTGCGTGGCCACGCACGCCTCCAACTCAATCATTAAGTTTGCGGACGACACAACAGTGGTAGGCTTGATTACCAACAACGACAAGACGGCCTACAGGGAGGAGGTGAGGGCCCTCGGAGTGTGGTGTCAGGAAAATAACCTCACACTCAACGTCAACAAAACTAAGGAGATGATTGTGGACTTCAGGAAACAGCAGAGGGAACACCCCCCTATTCACATCGATGGAACAGTAGTGGAGAGAGTAGCAAGTTTTAAGTTCCTCGGCATACACATCACAGACAAACTGAATTGGTCCACTCACACAGACAGCATCGTGAAGAAGGCGCAGCAGCGCCTCTTCAACCTCAGGAGGCTGAAGAAATTCGGCTTGTAACCAAAAGCACTCACAAACTTCTACAGATGCACAATCGAGAGCATCCTGGCGGGCTGTATCACCGCCTGTAACTGCTCCGCCCTCAACCGTAAGGCTCTCCAGAGGGTAGTGAGGTCTGCACAACGCATCACCGGGGGCAAACTACCTGCCCTCCAGGACACCTACACCACCCGATGTTACAGGAAGGCCATAAAGATCATCAAGGACATCAACCACCCGAGCCACTGCCTGTTCACCCCGCTATCATCCAGAAGGCAAGGCCAGTACAGGTGCACCAAAGCTGGGACCGAGAGACTGAAAAACAGCTTCTATCTCAAGGCCATCTGACTGTTAAACTGCCACCACTAACATTGTTTGTTTACATACTCATCTCATATGTATATACTGTATTCGATACCATCTACTGTATCTTGCCTATGCTGCTCTGTACCATCACTCATTCATATATCCTTATGTACATATTCTTTATCCCCTTACACTGTGTATAAGACAGTAGTTTAGGAATTGTTAGTTAGATTACTTGTTGGTTATTACTGCATTGTCGGAACTAGAAGCACAAGCATTTTGCTACACTCGCATTAACTTCTGCTAACCATGTGTATGTGACAAATAAAATTTGATTTGATTTGATCTCATTACATTGTCTAAAGCTACTGTCATTGTCATGTTGTCATTATCTGCTAATAAAGTTTGCTAGCCATATCATACTGGGCATATAATATGTAAAATACGCAGATGAACTAAAAACCACTAGCACTGCAAACAGTCAGAACAAAGAGAGCAGCAGTGCTTGGACTTCGCAGTCTCCCACTTCAAGTCCCCCTTCCGAGACTGCCTGTTGAGAACAAGTGACAGGCAGAACCTCCCAACCACACAGCACCCACCCCTTTATTCCACACACCAGAATTAAGTATTTCAGTCTAATTGCAATGTGAGTGTACAAAAAAATGACCTGTGAAAATAAATTAAATGACACAAATGTACCAAGAAACGATCAAAATGTATTAAAATCTGACATTGTTTTCCAGGATGGTTTTCACAGCTGTTTCATAAGGTTTCATTCCTGAAAGTTTCCTTTGATGGTATGTAATTTCTTCCACATTATTCATTGCTGTATCCTAGGACCTACAATAGATACATATATATTCAACCACAATGTTGTACCAATGAGCTATGGGAGATAGAAAAAAATTAAACATAATAGAGGAATACTGAAATGATATTATTTCAGTGTAGACAAGGGTAAGGCAGGATAAAATAAAAACATGACAGCCAGACAAGCCAGTGTATGACTCAAACGGATTTGCATACGAATGGAGTGGAAATTAGCTGACTTCGTGATCTGTAAGGTAAGTAACTTTAATGTGTCAAGCAGATTACACGTTTACACATGGATTTTGTGTTGTAATGTTAACAAGGTACCAAAAAGTAGTTAGAATTAATGTTTTCATTTTATTAGCTAAACAAAACTTGTTTAAACAGCGAAATTGTCACAGACATCATTGCCTTGTTTGCATAGCGATGATGAAAAGAACGTGATTTAGGCTGTAATGATCTCCAAAATTCTATTCATTAGGTCATCACACTGTTGATATAGCAACGGACGGACGGGCCATCAGGAAGTTCAGGATCCAGTTGCAGAGGGATGTGTTTATTCCCAGGGTCTTTAGCTTACTGATAAGCTTTAAGGGCACTATGGTGTTGAACGCTGAGCTGTAGTCAATGAATAACATTCTCACGTAGGTGTTCCTTTTGTCCAGGTGGGTAAGGGCAGTGTGGAGTGCGCCATCTGTGGATCTGATGGGGCGGTATGCAAATTGGAGTGGGTCTAGGGTTTATGGGATAATGGTGTTGATGTGAGCCAGCATTTCAAAGCACTTCATGGCAACAGACGTGAGTGCTACGGGTCAGTAGTCATTTAGGCAGGTTACCTTGGTGTTTTTGGGCACAGGGACTATGGTGGTCTGCTTGAAACATGTTGGTATTACAGACTTGGTCAGGGACAGGTTGAAAATATCAGTGAAGACACTTGCCAATTGGTCAGCGCATGCACAGAGTACACGTCCTGGTAATCCGTCTGGCCCTGCGGCCTTGTGAATGTTGACCTATTTAAAGATCTTACTCACATCGGCTACGGAGAGCGTGATCACGCAGTCATCTGAAACAGCTGATGCTCTCATGCATGCTTCAGTGTTGCTTGCTTCAAAGCGTGCATAGAAGTTATTTAGCTCGTCTGGTATGCTCGTGTCACTGGACAGCTTGCAACTGTGCTTCCGTAATATTTTGCAAGCCCTGCCACATTCGACGAGCATCGGAGCTGGTGTAGTAGGGTTGAATCTTAGTCTTGTATTGACGCTTTGCCTGTTTCACTACAGACCCTGGTTCAATTCCAGGCTGTATCACAAACGGCTGTGATTGTGAGTCCCATAGGGCGGTGCACAATTGGCCCAGCGTTGTCCTGGTTAGGGTTTGGCGTTGTCCTGGTTAGGGTTTGGCAGGGGTAGGCTGTCATTGTAAATAAGAATTTGTTCTTAACTTCTTGGAACTCTAGGGGCGCAATTTCATTTTTGGATGAAAAACGTTCCCGTTTTAAACAAGATATTTTGTCACAAAAAGATGCTCGACTATGCATATAATTGCTACTGTTCGAAAGAAAACACTCTGACGTGTACAGAAATACAAAGATCTTCTCTGTGCGTGCCCTTTAACGTGAGCTTCAGGCAAAACCAAGATGAGATGGCATCCAGGAAATGACAAGAATTTTTGAGGCTCTGTTTGTCATGATCTCCTTATATGGCTGTGAACGCAAGAGGAATGAATCAACCCTCTCTGTCGTTTCCCCAAGGTGTCTGCAGCATTGTGACGTATTTGTAGGCAGATCATTGGAAGATTGACCATAAGAGACCACATTTACCACGTGTCCGCCCGGTGTCCTGCGCCGAAATTGATGCGCAAAAGTCACCTGCCAGTATTTTTCCAAGGAATACAGAGAGGAAAGCAAGCTTCCACGAACTGCATGTCAATGAAGAGATATGTGAAAAAACACCTTGAGGACTGATTCCAAACAACGTTTGCCATGTTTCGGTCGATATTATGTAGTTAATCCGGAAAAAGTTTTACGTTGTAGGTGACTGCATTTTCGGTTCGTTTCAGTAGCCAGGCGCAATGTAGAAAACGGAACGATTTCTCCTACACACAGACGCTTTCAGGAAACACTGCGCATTTGGCATGTGACTGAGAGTCTCCTCAACATCAGAAGCTCTTCAAAGGTAAATGATTTTATTTATTTGGTTATCTGGCTTTTGTGAAAATGTTGCGTGCTACATGCTACACAAAATGCTATGCTAGCTTTGCATACTCTTACACAAATTAGTCCATTTCTATGGTTCAAAAGCATATTTTGAAAATCTGAGATGACAGTGTTGTTAAGAAAAGGCTAAGCTTGAGAGCAAACGCATTATTTTAATTTTATTTGCGATTTTCAGAAATCGTTAACGTTGCGTTATGCTAATGAGCCTGAGGCTTTAGTCACGATCCCGGATCCGGGATGGGGTTAACTGACTTGCCTAGTTAAATAAAGGTTAAATAAAAATAAGAGTCACGCTCCTTGAAATGAAAGCGGCTTCTGGTTGGGGTATGTATGTACGGTCACTGTGGGGACAATGTCATCAATGAAGCCAGTGACTGATGTTGTGTACTCCTCAATGCCATCGGAAGAATCCCGGAACATATTCTAGTCTGTGATAGGAAAACAGTCCTGTAGCTTAACATCTGCATCATCTGACAATTTCTGTATTGAGCGAGTTACTGGTACTTCCTGTTTTTGTAGACAGCAAGTATGCTATCCAAGTGGTTTGTGAGTGAGTGAGTGAGTGCCTTGCTTGTTGAGTAGTGAGCAGCAAAATGTACAAGGTCAAGCAGGACTAGCAGATTTAATTAGGAATGTTCCTGTTAATTCTAATTAATAAAAAATCCTTGAAATGGAAGTGTGATTTCCAATGTAACCTAATATGATGTGCTCTGGATTGTAAAGGGGGGACCTCTCTCTGTTTCCCTCTCTCTATCTCTCCCTTTCTCTCTTTCTCTCCCCCCTTCTCTCATGCTCTCCTCTTTCTTGCTCTCTCCCTCTCTCTTAGGGGACATGCATGATCTGTCGTGATGTGTGCACAATATTGAGATGCTGGAAATTCTAAACTAGAGACACAGCCTGTCAGTAAAGGGGACAGTCCAAGGTCCAGACAGAATATCCCTCTAATAAAAGCAGTGATGATACTGTGGGTTATGTCAGGGAGGTGGTTATGGATGAGAAATGCATTGTATGTAATTTATGGCATGGTTTATAGCTAATTGTTTTTAAACTCAGCAATAGGGCAACAATGATTTATTGTACATGCAGGAGAAGCACTTTTTTTAAAGTACAGGTGTGCATACATGCATAACGTATAGGGTTTAAACAATTTCCTATGATCACATTTTTTACAAGCTCAGCATGGTAACTGCATTTATTACCTGTAGAATGAATAGTAGCTTGAAGAGGTTTATGTGCCGTGTTGTTATGGAATATGTACGCGGTAAGGAACTACAGGGCAATGGCAACACCCTGTATAACAGTTGTTGGTGTTGGAGATGCTGCGCTTTCTGTAAACCCTGGCTGGGTTGATGAAGTGGGCTGGGAGTAAAATACGTCACCTTCATTCTTCATTGGACCTGCAAGACAATGAAACAGCAGACTTCACCTCGAGGGCATTCTCTGTCTCCCATTGTTTTGAAAACGCTGTGTTGAAGGTCATCAACTCACTCAACTCACTTGTGCTGTATCTTCCATCCTGACAGGGTTTTCTTCTTTTCGAACAAATGGGCACTGCGATCAGCCAAAAGAGAGAGAATGAGAGAGATGAATTACCTCAGAAAGAAAGAGAGAGAGAGAGAGAGAGAGAGAGAGAGAGAGAGAGAGAGAGAAGATGGAGAGAGATAGGGATAGAGAGAGAGAGAGGAATAGAGAGAGGTGGCTTGAGAAAGACAGATTGAGAGAGAAAGGGATAGAAAGCGAGAGAGAGAGAGCAAGTGTGTGTGTGTGTGTGTGTGGGGGGGGGGGGGGTGATGGCAGCTCTGATAGGTTGATAAAGCACGCATTGACACTTAATCTAAACCAGAGGGGCTGGCAGCAGCAGTTAGAAGTGATGAGGAGTCAAGGTAATACATTACAAATGGACATTCTTCCCGAGCTGCTATGCCAAAAGCAGGGTTTAACACAGGTGTGTAACAGAGGGAAAAATGTATGCAAAAATAGAGAAAAGTACATTGGAACAATACATCAATATCACATAGGGATGGTTCATCTTACATTGCAAGACACCAAACAACTAAATAATACAAATATGTATGTAGAAGTATGTATAATCTGCACGATTAAACCTAGCCTTGATTCCCAGGTTTCATCAACAATGAGACTTGGAAGGATGGCATCGCGAAACTAGCTTATTAAACCAAATTTCCTCACTCTCTTTAGTCTGCTATATGTATTAAGCCAGTCATAAATGTCCTTGTGACGGTGACAGAGAGAGCTAGGTCACCACTACAGAAGTCTACAGTGCCGGGGTCCAACCACACAACCTTGGCCACATTGATCCGCATTCCTATTCACTTAGCAACAAGCCAACAACGCTGCACATCAATGTTCTAACTGACCAACTCATTGAATAAACATGGATATTGATTGATATGATCTGTTGCACATAAGGGGTATCTGAGCTCCAATTGTCATGTTTATGGGGATTAACATGTCTTTGAGAAAGTGTCAGCACAGTATGTGTAAAGCGTACTCACTGTGACTGTAGAATTAGAGAATAGACCATAGAAATTTGAATAATTCTGTGACTGTGAGCCTGTGACTGCATTTCTGAGGAGATAGAGTATTTAATGTGGAAAATGAATACTTGAGAATGAAAGTATGACCTGACTTAGGGCTTCCATCAACACAGACCATGTTACTATACCCTAACCAAAGAGGAGATGAATCAAAGAGCATGACATTCTATACCGTATTTTCCAACTTCCTCATTAGTGAACTATTAAAAGTGCTATAGCAGTAGGACTGAGAAAACATCAGCTTGAGTGTTGAAGTGATATCAAAGTTCAGAAACACTTGCACGCATACAGGCTCTCACCCACTCTCACACACACACACACACACACACACACACACACACACGATTGCGCGCACCAACTCCCCTCAGAATATCCACAGTCTCTTTGAAAAGAGAATATGGCGGTTTCATAATTCTGATTTGTGCTTCATGGCAGATCTACTGCATGTGATCTTCAGGGATCTATTACTTGGACGCTTCCAACAGTCAGGAAGAGGCCTAGCAGAGGATATTCCCATTGGAAGAGCTGCTTCTAACGCTGATAGATTCAAGCTGCCTCTCAAATGGCACTCCTGGTTAAATGTACTGCACTCTATAGGGAATAGGGTGCCATTTGGGATGGAGCCTCAGCAGAGTAGGTTTCCGAAGAGAGGGCAGCCTAACCCACAGATATTGATAGACTTTAATATCACATAGTATTGCATGATCTCTGGCCTCTCCTCTGCATTTCCATTACGCCTATCAACGTGTAGGTGCTTATAATATGGTAGGTATTGAAACAAAATGGGCAGAGACACTTTACACGTGTAATAATCACTGAATTAGTTGCTGATTGTTATGAATTATGAATCCAACTCCCTCTGCCTCCTATCTGATGGCATCTTCAGAGAATCATTGATTAGTTTCATATAAACAAACCGGGACCTGTTACGGTATTGACAATATAATGACAAACTTGAGTCTCTGCCATGGCCTCAATGGTCGTTGTTTACGTGCCATGACCAGCATTCACATCAATAAGGAAACAAATGGAGTTCTTTGTAAGCGTAGTGGAATAGAGTCAGAGCTGTCCTCAGTAGAGATGAATGATGAAAGAGCTGGGTACCTGGTTTCTCACCCCTCTCCTTCATATAACGCTAATGATGTGGTCATACACATCAGATTTGGACGAAGCTTGTGATCCACTGCCAGTTACCTTATTAAACACTAGGCTACAGAGCCTTGCAAAATTATTCATCCCCCTTGGCGTTTTTCCTATTTTTTTGCATTACAACCTGTAATTTAAATTGATTTTTAGTTGGATAACATGTAATGGACATACAAAAATAGTCCATATTGGTGAAGTGAAATAACATGTTTCAAAAAATTAAAAACATAAAAAAAGGAAAAGTGGTGTGTGCATATATATTCCCCCCGTTTGCTATGAAGCCCCTAAATAGCAACCAAATAGCTTCAGAAGTCACATTATTAGTTAAATAAAGTCCACCTGTGTGCAATCTAAGCGTCACATGATCTGTCACATGATCTCAGTATATACACACCTGTTCTGAAAGGACCCAGAGTCTGCAACACCACGAAGCAAGGGGCACCACCAAGCAAGCGGCACCATGAAGACCAGGGAGCTCTCCAAACAGGTCAGGGACAAAGCTTTTGAGCAGTGACAAAGTGAACAATTATAAAAATAGATACAAAATAAATACATCTGTCAAATCTAGCTAACATGTAGTTCTCGACATGTATGTAGTTCTCGACATGTACTGTAGGAAGCATTTTATTTTTGGCAGTGAAACGAGGCTACTATGCGCAACTATGCGTAACTATAGTAACTGTAGTTATAAATGCTCAAGTTTTCTGCTTTTTGGTCTTATTTCAGAATAAAAAAAAGTGCATCTTCAAAGTGTTGTGTAAATCAAATGATACAAACCCCCCAAAAAATCTATTTTAATTCCAGGTTGTAAGCCAATGAAATAGGAAAAATGCCAAGGGGTTGAATACTTTCGCAAGCCCCTGTACTTTACTCTAGATCAGGTATTCCCAAACTGGTGTATGCATACCAATGCCGTCGGGGGTACGCCAAATAAAAATGTGATTCACATTTAATAAAATATGTTTTACATTATTATTATTTTTATATTTTCCAACTGGGCTATACATTTGGGTGAGTTTTTCCTCTCTCGCTTGAGTAGCCTCGTTTCACTACCAAAAATAAAATGCTTCCTACAGTACATACTGTACATGTCGAACTACATACATGTCGAGAACTACATGTTAGCTAGATTTGACAGATGTATTTATTTTGTATCTATTTTTAGAATTGTTCACTTTGTCACTGCTCAAAAGCTTTGCTTTGTTTTACAGTAATAATATCACTGTTGTTAGACGGTCCTAAATACAGTTAATTAGGAGTTATTGATAGATATGTCAAGCACCACTGGCTATACGTCAGCACCGGAGGCGTGTGTGTTCATCGATTTCTACATGCTGTCAGGGATCTGAAGCCTGGCCAGCTCAGTAAATGACGAATGGATGACAAAGTCATAGTTAGTCACAGTTATAATTGATTATGTGCTGCTGTTAGTTTTAGTTCAGCATGCAGTGGTCTAATAAACTTTATATTGATTAATCTAGAAAAGTGGGCAGCCCACAGGGTCTCTCAGACAAAGGTGGTGCATTTTGAGAATATACTATAACATGAGAACACTGATTCAGGATTCCACAGAGTGACGAGCTGTGTCAAACAGATTGTTCTAGGTGGAGAGGAAGATCAGAAATGTGTCTGCCTGCTGTTTTAGTAAAGTCCTGCATTTGTGTGAAATTTAAGTACTTGGACTGCAGACCACACTGTAAAAAAAATCTAGTTGTTTCAATGAAATATGATTAAGTAATTTGGTTCCACAGCATTTTTTTGTTTACGCAACTTTTCAGTCAAAGTGTTACCCGAACGTAACATTTTTAGTTGGCGCAAACTTAGCTCCAACATGAAAACTATAGGTAAAAGCTTAGCTCCAACATGAGAAAACTATAGGTAAAAGCTTAGCTCCAACATGAGAAAACTATAGGTAAAAGCTTAGCTCCAACATGAGAAAACTATAGGTAAAAGCTTAGCTCCAACATGAGAAAACTATAGGTAAAAGCTTAGCTCCAACATGAGAAAACTATAGGTAAAAGCTTAGCTCCAACATGAGAAAACTATAGGTAAAAGCTTAGCTCCAACATGAGAAAACTATAGGTAAAAGCTTAGCTCCAACATGAGAAAACTATAGGTAAAAGCTTAGCTCCAACATGAGAAAACTATAGGTAAAAGCTTAGCTCCAACATGAGAAAACTATAGGTAAAAGCTTAGCTCCAACATGAGAAAACTATAGGTAAAAGCTTAGCTCCAACATGAGAAAACTATAGGTAAATTGTCTCATATGTTAATTCAACTAGAAATTATTATTTGGGCATCTTACCAGAAAAAAGGCTGTGGAATTTGTTACACACAACAGTGGTAATAACAATGTTTCCAACTTAAATATTTTAACCACATGATTACCTAAAACACCTTCATTTAGAGTAATTTATATTCAATATATGTCCTCAGCTGGGATTTGTATTCACATCCTCTTGTTTCACAGCACATAAAGCGTCCTGCTATGCCACCATGTCTGTGTCAATAACTGATTTCACCTGTATTGCTACACTTTGCACTTCAAAGTAAATATCAGTTCTGTTAAAGGTACACCCAAGAAAAACTATTTTGTTCATCATGGTGATTAAGGAGAGCTACAGTGCTTTCAAAAAGTATCCCCCCCCCATCTTGGCTATTTCCAAGTTTTGATGTGTTACAACATTTAGATTTTCTGTCAGTGATCTGCACACAACACCCCATTTATGGGTAGCAGTTAGCCTAGTGCTTAAGAACATTGGGCCACTAACCAAAAGAGTGCTGGTTCAAATCCCTGAGCTGCTAATTTGGGAAAAACCTGCTATTATCCTTGAGCAAGGTTGTTAACCTTCAACAACAACTGCTCCCTGGATGCTGATGAAGTTGATTAAGGTAGCCTCCTTTAATGTCTTTAGTCAATAAGTATTCAACCCTGTTGTTATGGTAAGCTTAAATAACTTCAGGAGTAAAGATTTGCTCAACAAGTCAGATAATACGTTGCATGGACTCACTCTGTGTGCAATAATGGTGTTTAACATGATTTTTAAATGACTACCCCATCTCTGTACACCACACATACAATTATCTGTCAGGTTCCTCAGTCAAGCAGTGAATTTCAAGTATAGATTCAACAACAACGAACAGGAAGGTTTTCCAACGCCTCGCAAATAAGGGCACCTGTTGGTAGATGGTTAAAACATTTTTAAAGCATACATTGAATATCCCTTAGAGCATGGTGAAGTTATTCATTAATTACACTTTGGATGGGGTATACACCCAGTCACTACAAAGATACAGGCGTCCTTCCTAACTCAGTAGACAGAGAGGAAGGAAACCGCTCAGGGATTTCAGCATGAGGCCATTGGTGATTTTAAACCAGTTACATAGTTAAATGGCTGTGATAGGAGAAAACTGAGGATAGATCAACAACATTGTAGTTCCTTCACAATACTAACCTAAATTACAAGAAGGAAACCTGTACAAAACAACAAACATACTCCAAAACATGAATCCTGATTGCAACAAGGCACTAAAGTAAAACTGCAAAGCATTTGGCAAAGAAATCCTCAATACAAAGCATTATGTTTGGAGAAAATCCAAGACAACACATCACTGAGTACCACTCTTCATATTTTCAAGCATGATGTTGGCTGCATCATGTTATGGGTATGCTTGTCATCAGAAAGGACTAGGGAGTTTTTTAGGATAAAAATACATGAAATAGAGCTAAGCACAGGCAATGTCCTAGAGGAAAACCTGGTTCATTCTGCTTTCCAACAGACATTATATTTTTTCTTCCACTTTGACATTAGAGTATTTTATGTAGATCGTTGACCAAAAAATGACAATTAAATCCATTTTAATCCCACTTTCTAGCACAACAAAATGTGGAAAAAGGGATTTGAATACTTTCTGAAGGCACTATAAGTTTTGGCCGACCTTTTTTTCCCTTCAGGTAACACTTAGACTGAAAAATTTGAGTAAACCAAAAAAAGTCTATGGAACCATTTACTTAATAATACTTAGTTGAAACTATTAGATTTGTGAGATTTTTTTTTTACAGTGTGCAGGCTGTTGAGGTATTGGAGATGGAAATCAAACTACTTGTTTTCAAATGGAAGTAAGACTGGGAAATCAGTCCTCGAGTTCAGTGGTTAGTTAAGGCTCTGTGTGCCAAAGGTCAAATAGGGTGTGCTTATATTTGTCCTGCTTCACTGCATGTGCAAGTGGGTAACCTGTACGAGTGTGAGGTGTGAAATGGAAATGTGTATTTTTGCATATCCCAATTTCCCCTGAGACACCCTCGGAAAGTGGGGTCATTGCCAGGGATCAGCCATTATTGACCGCGACCCTCGGGCTAAGTGCCTTGCTTAAGGATAGATCGACCGTTTTTTATTTTTATTTTTTTTTTACAACTTGTAATTTCAGAGATTCAAAATCGAAACCTTTTGTTTACTGGTCCAACGTTCTAACTGCTGCCAATCGAGGGAGTATTTTTTAAACTTTGTTGTTGAGGTACTTAATGTTAAACCACCAAACTGTTACAATGTTCAATATTTAACAGTTGTGCATGCATTGCGTGTGTGTGTGTGTGTGTGATTGTATGTAGTACTGCTGTGATCCTCATGCACATGCCTGGTCTGTGCTTCAGTGCTAATTTTGTTGACAGTCTATCACACACACACAGCTCTGACAAACAGCTTAAGGCCTTGTGTGTCTTTCCCTGCTTCAACCTAACCCTGCTTGTGAGCGATGAGGTTTAGCCACCCCACTGGGAAAACCACAAAACACTCTCAGATATTTGACTTGACAGCACAAAAAAACAATTCTCCAAAATAAATGGCTTCAAATGGCACATCGATAGTTGTTTGCTGGCCACATATCTTGCATTTTGTATCTGCTCGCACCCAATCATGCTTTTACATTTTTTTAATGCTTTTGTTCTTTATAGTGATGTAAGTACTCATAATTCCAATTAGATTTTTATAGAGGCTGTCTGATTCTAGTTCAAATACGGCATAACTGTGAACTAAATCAAACACTCTAACCATCTGTTGTGGTTGCGGCATGACCGGAGGGCTGCAGACAAATGAATGCATCAAGTCAAAAGCTTTTCGCTGGCTTGAACATCAAGTGAAACAGACCCTTTTGACTGCGCTGTGAAACCACTTGAACAGTTTGTCCCTGACTTTTATTCTTATAGTCATGTACATGTAAACAGAAAGACAATTGTTTTCAGTTGCAATCCACTTTGGAAAATGTATGATAATCCCTCAAATACATTATAGTCTTGTTATTGCTTCAGGGTCAACCAAAGGCAGAGAAACATAAGAGCATCGGATACCCAATTTATTTTGATAGCTCCAGTATGAATGCCCCAGTATGCCACAGAAGTATGGAAATGACTGTCAGTGGAACAGTATAGTCAGTGGAATTGCAGACAACATAAATGAAGGATCATTATAGAAATATAATCAGATATAAATCATTGAATTTAGTTTTTAGAAATTACTCCACCCTCTCCTGACACGAGGGACAATTTGAAAGAGATCTCTGCATATTGCTTCTGCTTTCTCTATTTGTGATCAAAGAGAGAGCATGCATGAAAAGATTGTATGTTTTCAATATGGCAACATGTGAGGATGCCAACAATGAAGATTCCTGCAAATGTTTCTTAGTCATGGAGGTGTACTGTATGAGATGACCACAAACACTCTACCTCAGCTCTCGGTCTGTCACCACCACGAGTGAGGGATGCCTGAGCTGTCCCTATCCAGGTGTGCTGTCAATGACCAGTATGATAAGATCTCGATGGGGGTAGAGAGAGAAAGAGAGAGAGGGAGAGAGAGAAAAAGAGAACAAGCGAGAGATGCACGACCTTAACCATACCCTTGGTCTGTTATCCCTCTGGGTGGGCAGGAAGGACCCCAGAGCCAGGAGGAGGGGCCCTCAGGGGATATGGACACTCTTACAGGTCATCTGTTGTCACTGAGAACCAGTCATGAACCATTCACATATCACAGATCAAACGAAATCTGGCCCAGGCTGATAGGGGAGGCCTGGGGGAAGCCCTGGACCTCACAGGGTGATGAGTGAATGTGTCCCAGACACAAAGAAATTGAGCTGCATATTGGGAGGATATTGGGGGGAGGGGAATGTCTACAAGCTACATTATGAAGAGTTTGTCTTTGAGTATCAATCAATCACATTTATTTATAAAGCCCTTTTCCCGCAGATGTCACAAAGTGCTATACAGAAACCCAGCCTAAACCCCCAAACAGCAAGCAATGCAGATGTAGAAGCACGTCGAGGAGAGTTTGTCTTTGAAAGAGGCTGGTGAAGCCGACAGAGCTTCATTAGAAGACATATGCTGACTCAAAGGCCAACGCTAAATAAATCACTGCATACTGTAGTGAAGTTGTTTTTACACCGCTCTCATTGTAAGATGTCTTGAACAGGAAGATCTGCTGTGTAATGCTGCTCCCTGCTGGAGACATATCCATATCACGTTGAATATCAAAATAAACGACTACAGTGCAAAGCGCACAATGTGCATTTTCTAATAACCACCAATTTAAAAAATAAAATAATATCATCGATACTACTGTTGTTTACACAAACTCAATAAGAACCAATATAAATGCTCCTATCACTAATTAGCACAGCATCAAAGTGATGTTGTAGTGAATGTGGAATGACTGTTCAGGTTCATCACTCTCCTGATTTACTGTGGTGTCAGACAGCTGGTGTATAATCAGCCTAATTACAGACACTTTTTCTGAGCTGGAACTCGATTCCCCGTGGTGCTGTCTTGTCACCATCAGGCCTGTGATTCTGTGAATTATAGCACAATGGATACACCATAGATAGAACTGGTTTCATCTCTATGGGATGCACATTCTGTGAACAACATACAATGGACACACATTCAGAAGAGACCTCTCTCTCTCTCACACACTTTCTCCCTCTCTCTCTCTCTCACACTTTCTCCCTCTCTCTCTCTCTCACACTTTCTCCCTCTCTCTCTCTCACACTTTCTCCCTCTCTCTCTCTCTCTCTCTCTCTCTCTCTCTCTCTCTCTCTCTCTCTCTCTCTTTCTCTCACTTTCTCACTTTCTCTCTCTCTCACACTTTCTCTCTCTCTCTCTCACACTTTCTCTCTCTCTCTCTCTCTCTCTCTCTCTCACACTTTCTCTCTCTCTCTCTCTCTCTCTCACACACTTTCTCTCTCTCTCTCACACTTTCTCCCTCCCTCTCTCTCTCACACTTTCTCCCTCTCTCTCTCACACTTTCTCTCTCTCTCTCTCACACTTTCTCTCTCTCTCTCTCACACTTTCTCTCTCTCTCACACTTTCTCTCTCTCTCACACACTTTCTCCCTCTCTCTCTCACACTTTCTCTCTCTCTCTCTCTCTCTCTCTCTCTCTCACACTTTCTCCCTCTCTCTAGCTCCAGTTGCTATTGGACTTGTAATTTATAATATATACGTCTAACATTGGTGGGAATGCATTGCACTGCAAATCTATAGGGAAAAGTAGTTGAAAGACAATCCAACAACGTTCACAGGAGTTTGACTGCATGGACTAAAGAACATATCTGTTGCAGTTCAATATCCACGTGGTCAGGAAAATGTAGGGTTTTACTGAATAGTGGGTAGGACAGGCCTATTAAATGATCAGTTAATAGATTCTAACTTCATCTAGTGTAGACATGCCTATCACGCATATAGAGCCCGACTCGGGCCCCCTGTTCTGCAATATATGGCTTAGACAACAGATGACAGTATTCATCCATAGGAGACCAGACCTGGGAGAGAGGCGAAACCGAGACGGTTCTCTCCTAGGAATAGGTTGCAGAAATACAGAGACAATTAAGGGATAAATGTAAAAACCCTTTAACAGATTTGTATTACAAACGTCTGTAAGAAATGAAAAGCTGTGTAACAAACAAACACCCCCCACCATCCCCATCATCTGAATCTCAGCTAGCTTTTCATAAGGGTATATATTCCAATGGAAATATTGTATTACCATTTCCTCAATTGCCAATTTCACATGGTTGGAATATTTCCATGAAAAGCAATTGATGTGTTTGTAGGATTTCACCTCTTTCTTCTTTTCAGTCAGTCATGTGCTTCTCCTGTGGAATGCAGCTCAACATCAAAAGACTAATCAGCTTGCCAGCATCAATACAAAAATCTCACCCGAAAGCTCTACATTTTTAGACTTCAGTATTTAGACTTCAGGGACACTCATCTGCAACCATGCATACTAGTTAACCACTTTGCTGAGGGATTTACAGTGTGAGAAATTTATATTTGACAGACAAAAACAGCACAAGTGTGAATATTCATCATTACTCATATCACAGTGTGATCAAAGAGTCTGTTCTGAGAGTCAACCACGTATAATTAGAATGGGAAGTCATTCCAGAAGTGATAGAATTTAGAAGTCATTCTAATTCTATGGTCAATCCTCTGACCAGTGTGTGAACCAGACTTGACCGACTGTACCATCACAGTTTCCTTTTTCGACAGTATCTAAAAGATAACTGGTCAATGCATGTAGACCAGTTCAGTTCATCCAACCACAGACAATGATAACATCATCTGGTTCTACAGCATATGTAGGGCATTCCTATTCTGTGCCTCCTATTGATGTATGAAACAGCTATGTCCTATTCTGGTAGAGAGGGTCAAGTCAAGAGCATCAAGAACATATGGCCGGGAACTTTGCATTCAAGGCAGGGACAGTGGTCTAAGACACTGCACTTCTGTGCAAGTGCCATCACTACAATCCCTGGTTCAAATCCAGGCTGTATCACATCTGGCTGTGATTTTGAGTCCCATAGTGTGGTGCACAATTGGCCCAGCGTCAGCTGGGGTAGGATGTCATTGTAAATAAGAATTTGTTCTTAACTGACTTGCCGAGTTAAATACACAAATTGTAGGCCTACTAATAGAGCTATGATGGAGCCTCTTGTTTGCAGTGTTCCACTGTAGGCCTATGCCAGAGTAAATTTACACACAACACAATTGTAAAGGGGCAATCTGTAATATACCAGCCTGTGAATTTGTCATTTTAAGTAGTGAAATAGAATTATAGATTTTTTGAAGAATATTGTCTTACCTTATTTATATGATCCACTAGTGTGCTCTTCCTTATGTTCCTGACATAAGGTATCTAAACATGTTAAATAAAGATTGGCAGGGATTAAGGCTGCACATTGGCTTGTAGGATTGCACTATAGAGGGTTGAAATCGACATAATTTTAGTCTTGATTGCACTACATTTAGGCAGCACACAGGTCACCTAAAATATTTGGATAAACCATAATCAAATGAGACTGCTTCATTCTTAGTCACATGACAGTTGACTTCTTGTTTCTAGCGAGAACATTTCGAGTCATGCATATCCACAAAGGTAGGATTTGAACGACTTGGCATCAATATAGTTTACACCAGGGATCATCAACTAGATTCAGACGATTTTTTTTTTCTTGAGTGGATGGTCAGGTTGCCGGTGTTGTGTCGAAAATCTCTCCCCAGTCAGAATTCCCTCCCCATTTGCGTTCTTCATTGCTGCGACTTGCTTGATAATTTGTATACTGTAGATTGATAGCAAGAAGCCCAAACCTTGCTTACAGTTGTATACAATCACATACATATTTCTTATGGGTGGGAATACTGTACTTCGGAGCAGAATTCCAAAATTAAAATGTGTTTTTTTAATAAAGTATTTTATGTCCAAAATAAAATCACCCGTGTTCCGCTAGTTGGAGAACCCTGGCCTAAACTGTAACGTTAGCGGTCTGATTTCGCAGGCGCTCTAGACACTCCAGTAGGACTTTAAATGGCTATTTGCCCTGTTCAAAAGTAGTACACTATATAGGGTATAGGGTGCCATTTGGGTCTTAAATTTTAGTAACATTTACTCTAGCTCTCTTCAAAGCTAAATTTATTGGTCGCGTACACAGATTAGCGGGTGCAGCGAAATGCTTATGGTACTAGCCCTTAAAAATGCAGTAAAATTTCAAACAATTAAAATGTAAGGAGACAAAAAAAGACAAGAACGGCGGGGCAAATCTGATTAGCAAGCCAAATAGTCCTGTAGCAGTAAACACATGACACCTATACACCTGATTTACAGGTCAACCCTTTGCTATGAGACTCAAAATGTAGCACAGGTGCATCCTGTTTCCATTGATCTTCCTTGAGATGTTTCTACAACTTGATTGGGATCCACATTTGGAAAATTCAATTGATTGGACATGATTTGGAAAAGTACACACCTGTAAGGTCCCACAGTTGACAGTGCATGTCAGAGAAAAAAAACAAGCCATGAGGGCAAAGTAATTGTCCGTAGAGCTCCAAGACAAGATTGTGTCGAGGCACAATTCTGGGGAAAGGTACCAAAACATTTCTGCAGTATTGAAGGTCCCCAAGAACACAGTGGCCTCCATCATTCTTAAATGGAAGAAGTTTGGAACCACCAAGACTCTTCCTAAAGCTGGCCGCCGACCAAACTGAGCAATCGGGGTAGAAGGGCCTTGGTCAGGGAGGTGACCAAGAACCCGATGGTCACTCTAACAGAGCTCCGGAGTTCCTCTGTGGAGATGGGAGAATCTTCCAGAGGGACAACCATTTCTGCAGCACTCCACCAATTAGGTCTTTATGGTAGAGTGGCCAGATGGAAGCCACTCCTTAGTAAAAGGCACATGACAGCCAGCTTGGAGTTTGCCAAAAGGCACCTAAAGACTATCAGACCATGAGAAACAAGGAAACCTGGCACCATCCCTACTGTGAAGCATGGTGGTGACAGCATCATGCTGTGGGGATGTTTTTCAGCAGCAGGGACTGAGAGTTTAGTTAGGATTGAGGGAAAGATTATGGAGCAAAGTACGGAGAGATCATTGATGAAAACCTGCTCTCAGGACCTCACCTTCCAACAGGACAGCAATCCTAAGCACATAGCCAAGACAATGCAGGCTTCAGGACAAGTCTTCAATGTCCTTGAGTGGCCCAGCCAGAGCCCGGACTTGAACCTGTTCAAACATCTCTGCAGAGACCTGAAAATAGCTGAGCAGTGACGCTCCCCATCCAACTTGACAGAGGTTGAGAGGATCTGCCGAGAAGAATGGGAGAAACTCACTAAATGCAGGTGTCCCAAGCTTGTAGCGTCATACCCAAGAAGTCTCGAGGCTGTAATCGCTGACAAAGGTGCTTCAACAAAGTACTAAGTAAAGGGTCTGAATACTTATGTGATATTTTTGTATTTTATTTTTTATACATTTGTAAATGAATAAAAAATAAATAAAACCTATGTGCATTATTGTGTGCAGATTGATCAGAAAAAATATATATTTAACCAATTTTAGAATAAGGGGTCTGGATACTTCCCGAATGGAATATGAGTAAGCTCTATCAAGAATCCAGTGTATAAATAAATATGCTCTGTGTATAAACAGTGTCACTGAAATACAATGTACAGTAGGAGAAATGTAATATTATGATGTGATACGTCGGTGATAAAGTATTTAAATAGACAGTGTGAAATGGGAAGTGACCAGTGGTTCTGTGTGTGTGTGTGGGTGTGTGTGTGTGTGTGTGTGTGTGTGTGTGTGTGTGTGTGTGTGCGCGCGCATCACCTGGTAGCAGTTTTTTAGAGTCTCTGTCTTAGCTTTGATGCCCCGGACGGGAGCCGACAGAACAGTCCGTGGCTTGGATGGCTAAGGTCCTTAATGATCTTATTGGCCTTTACTTTGACACCGGGTGCCTTAGATGTCCTGGAGGGCAAGCAGCGTGCCCCTGCTAATGCGTTGGACTGCCCGCACTACCTTCTTTCTGGAGAGCCATAATGCAGTTGAGGGCAGAGCAGTTACCCTACCAGGTGGTGATGCAGCCCAACAGAATGCTCACAATGGTGCATCTGTAGAAGTTTGTGAGGGTCTTAGGGGCCCTGCCGAATTTCTTCAGCCACCACGATGTCGGTGTGCCGAGACCATTTCAGGTCCTCAGTGATGTACATGCCAAGGAACTTAAAGCGTTTGACCCTATCCAATCTTCTCGTGGTGCCTCTGTCTTTGCTTCTCCAGTGTTAACTTGAAAAATGAGGTCCCCATGGATCCCATGTTGTCTAGATCTACTGTTGTTGTTTGACAAAAGGCCGCATTTTGTCCTGATTAGGGTCGATGACTTGGCGATTGTAGATAGTGGGAACACAACCTTGCGCTAAGTTACAGTGATATAAACTGCAACAGCCTTTTTTATGTTCTTTCCCATGTTTCTAAGCATGGCTTTCCTGCATTACATATATACTTCTCATTTGTCGTTGTGATTCCAAACAAAAATGTACATCCTCGGAAGACAACATTCGATTCTATTCTTTTTTTATTCTGACTTCTAATTCTCGCTGTGCTCTGTGCTCACCTTTTTAAAACACGACTAAAACGTATCTTTCCAGATGATGAGCCCAGCTGGGTGGTAATGTGTTGTGTTGTTGTGTCTGCAGGACCCCCAACATTGACATGCTGACTCAGGAGGGGCTGATGCTGACGCAGCACATCGCTGCGGCCCCCCTCTGTACGCCCAGCAGGGCAGCCTTCCTGACGGGCTGATACCCAATACGATCCGGTGAGGCGAGTCATAAACAACAAATCAAATGTTATAAGTCACATGCGCCGAACGGGCGTAGACTTTACTGTGAAATAGTCCAAATAGTAACACAATAGCAATACAATATACCACACAACAACAACAAGAGCTCAATGTGTAGCATATCCTCCTGGGGTATGACACAAAGCTTTGCCAAGTACTATAATTAGATCACTTAACAGACTAGTATTATGTGTTGTTAGGGATGCATTAGTTTAGGCTATGTGGAGAGAACAGTTCATAGAACAGGATAACTAGCATGTTGACCACAATGCAGCAGGATGAAAAGTACATCATCACTCCACTGTATAATTTTATACTTTGTTACTCTCCCCACTTTGTGATTTCACATCAGTTTTTGATCCTATTTTTGTCTTGGGACAGTTAGGGGGTGTATATCATCTCTGCTGCATCTGGCGGTCTTCCCAAAGAAGAAGTCACCTTTGCCAAGGTCGCCAAACGGCAGGGCTACGAGACTGCTCTCATAGGTGAGCCAAAGTTCTCTCCTTTCTTACTATTCAAGCGTCTTTAGGTCCATGAAAAACTCTACATATAACCCATGTATTATCGTCATGAGTCTGTATCAATACACTTTGGGAATAGGGAACACGCAGAAGCAGTGACAGATAATTTGATTGGTTGCAGCGATGTGTCTGTTTTGTTGTTTGAAGGTTTTTTTTCAATTCTGACTGTATCAGCGACATGATTGATTTGAACTGTGTAATAGCTTTCATACTCGTTATTGGCTTCTCAATGGTTGTACAGACAAAGTACATTTACATGTGAGTTGACGTTCAACGTCTTTGACATGCAACATGCCTCACAGGCTTTTCGGTAACCCATGTTGACATATGATTACATGTAATCATTTCCATCATCAGCCTTTTTCCTCCACTGCTTGAAACACGTTATGTGTTGTCTTTCAAGGTCGTTGTTCTTTGAAGATGCCTTAAAGTTGCCCGTTTATATGGTTCATCACTTGCCCCTTCTCTCCACTGTAGGAAAATGGCACCGTGGTCTTAACTGTGAGAGGAACGACGACTACTGTCACCACCCCGGTGCTCACGGCTTCGACCACTTCTACGGTATAACCCTGACCAAACGACGGGACTGTCAGCCCGGCCGCGGCTTCATCTTTACCAATGCCCAAGCACACACACCCTTCAAGGTGATGTGCAGTGTCCAATACATACACTGTTTAGGTTGAACCTTTTTTTAAATGGTTGGGAGCGTGTGTAGAGTGTCTTCTCCATCTGCATTGCTTGCTGTTAGGGGTTTTAAGCTGGGTTTCTGTAATAGCACTTTGTGACATCTGCTGATGTAAAAAGGTCTTTCTCAATACATTAGATTTGTCTACAGTTTACTCTCCATTAGTCAGCACCTCTACGGCCGTTTTGGGGTGTGCTTCAACTCATGCTTTTTACTACAGTGTTGCGTTGCGTATTTGAACTTTTATTTATGTATCCTGGTGTAGCATGCGGTCACGGATCTGTTTCTGCTCTTGCCAACTCCATTGCTGTCATTGTCAAGCCAAACAAAGTGATAAGGAGTTGGCATGATGGCATAAACAGACTGGTAGCCAGACTAGTTTTAATGTCGTTTGTTGTATGTAGTTTGTTTGACCTTTTAGCTACCAAAGAAAGTTGTCCCTCAGGGATATAGGATAGCACATATTCTCAACTCTACCCTACAAGACCCTGGGAGTGGGTGTGGCTACCGTGACCTTTCTGCATGCAAGGGGCGTGGTCACCGTGTGGAGGAAGCTGGTGCTGAGGGTGGTGGTGTTGGTGGGCGCCGTGGTGGCCATCTATGGTACGTTCGTTGCCAACTTCCCCGACTTCAGCTGCTTTCTGATGAGGAACCGGGAGGTGGTCGAGCAGCCCTATTTCTCAGAGAACTTGACCCAGAGAATGACAGATGAAGCACAGAACTTTTGAGAAAGGTGTGTGTTGAGTTTTAAATTTATATTTCCCCTACTACATGATAGATTGAAACAGAATAGAAGCCAAATCAAGTGTTTCTGTGTGCGTGAGTGTGTTTGATTATTGTTTATTATTGTCTTGCATGTGGGAAGAAACTCTAAAGGGCATGGAAGGAAAGTGTGTGTAAAGGGTTGGTGACTTAGGTGACTGTGTCTGTAAAATGAAAGCATACTGTACACGGTAGTTTCCATTGTTGTCATACAATTATTTTCTTCCATTTACACCGTGTGTGTTTACTATTTTGACAGGAACTCTGCACTACCCTTCCTGTTGTTCTTCTCCTTCATCCAAGTGCACACGGCCATGTTTGCATCGCCAGCCTTTCAGGGGACCAGTCAGCACGGTATCTATGGAAACGCCATCCAGGAAGTAGACTGGAGTGTAGGTAAGACTTGATATTTACTCTATATTGCTGTATGGCTTTCTTTTTTTATGTCCAATAAGTTATAAGGTTGCAAGATTTGAAATGTCCACACTAATTATATTTAAAAGGTTGGAAGATTTGATTGGATTTGACCTATTATGTCCTGTTTCATAACATCTGTTCGTAGGTCAGCTCATGCAGACTCTGGACCGGTTGAACCTGAGGGAGAACACACTGGTTTACCTGACCTCAGACCAGCTGGTGCACCTTGAGGAGATCACAGTCCGGGGGGAGGTGCAGAGGCTGGAATGGCATATAGAAAAGTACAGTCTGTAACAGCTTCAAAAGAACAGGTCAACAGAGGCCGAACAGCCAGATGTCAAATTTTCGGTGAAAACAATATTTTTCGTTAATAGGTTACTTTTTTTTTATAGGAGTAAAAATACTCAACCTAAGAAGTGCAGGTGCAGAGAGGCTTTAGTTTGCATCTGCGGTGGTTTAGTAGGGTATATTAATAGGAATGTAAATGGGAAGTCAGAACCAGTCAATGTATAGAATAGAATAGTAGATTACTAGATAAATTGCTCAGATTATCAAAATGTCCTCATGCATAAGAGACGAGGCGTTTCCATGAAAGGTTCTGGTAAGTCTTATATTTCAGTCGAGTGATAAAGGACTTCCCATATTCTCAGTCCTCAGAAAGTGCTTCGATCGGTCTCTGAGCAGTAGGGAAATCCACCAACTGGGAGGGGAGGGATCCAAGTCCCAGGACTTCTCCATTGGACTGGGATGTTACCTGCAGGGGAAGACATTGATGAACCCACCAGCAACATGGACATCTTCCCTACTGTGGTGAAGCTAGCCGGAGGGACAGCACTGGGGGACAGGTGAGTGCTGTGAAATTGCTGAGGTCTAAGGGACATTGTTGGTTCAAGTACTTTTATTCCTATGGTTAAGTCCAAAGCACTAGAAGGGTTTTCGAGCAGCCTCGTCTGTCAGTCAAAACTACAGCGTTTGGAATCTAGGTCACCATAGAAATTGTATGCACTCTCAGTGCTCTGAATCACCCCCTAACTAGAGACATTATATTCACAATAGGTGTCAAAAGGGACCTGCTAGAAAAAATCTCAGCTAATGAAGAAACGGATCAGGCTGATCTAAACCTTTGATCAAAGGTTTTCAAGGGCCTTTGAGGTCTCTCTGCCTACGCAAAGGATCATTCCTACAGCATGCTCCATTTCTGTGTCTCAGAGATAATTTATTGTGTGTGTGTGTGTTTGTGTGTGTCTTCTCTTCCTAGAGTGATAGACGGTCATGACCTCATACCCCTGCTGCAGGGGAAAGTTGAGAGATCAAAGCACGAGTTTCTCTTCCATTACTGTAACGCCTACCTCAACGTTGTCAGGTGGCAGCCTCCCAACAGTAAGTCCACATTTCCAATGTAATAGTTTTAAGAATGCAATTTAATTACTGTAACAGTGCTGCTAATTATGATTAAGAATTCCAATGTTTTTTGTAAGCAAGGTAACCTGTCTAGGACTGGGGTTAGGGTTAGCGGGACCCCCCCGCAACAGCCAGTGAAGGTGCAGGGCACCAAATTCAAAACAACAAAAATCTCGTAATTAAAATTCCTCAAGCATACAAGTATTTTACACCATTTTAAAGATAAAATTCTCGTTAATCCAGCCACAGTATCTGATTTCAAAAAGGATTTACAGTGAAAGCACCACAAACGATTATGTTCGGTCACCACCAAGCCACAGAAAAACAGACATTTTTCCAGCCAAAGAGTGGAGTCACAAAAAGCAGAAATTGAGATAAAATGAATCACTAACCTTTGATGATCTCCGTCAGATGACATTCATAGGACTTCATGTTACACAATACATGTATGTTTTGTTTGATAAAGTTCATATTTATATAAAGAAATCAGAGTTTACATTGGCGCGTTACGTTCAGTAGTTCCAAAACATGTGGTGATATTGCAGAGAGCCACATCAAATTACAGAAATACTCATAATAAACATTGATAAAGATACAACTATTATACAGTGGGGCAAAAAAGTATTTAGTCAGCCACCAATTGTGCAAGTTCTCCCACTTAAAAAGATGAGAGAGGCCTGTAATTTTCATCATAGGTACACTTCAACTATGACAGACAAAATGAGAAAAAAAACAATCCAGAAAATCAGAGAGAGACAAACGGCAGGGAAAATACCCCCATTTTAACTGGACTTGTTGGTAGAAGTAACCTGGATCTACTTTACGTGTGTGTGTGTGTGTGTGTGTGTGTGTGTGTGTGTGTGTGTGTGTGTGTGTGTGTGTGTGTGTGTGTGTGTGTGACCTCACTGGGTGATCCGTAATAACAGACTTTTTAGTATTTGTCCTCTCAGGAACACCAGAAAAACATACAGTAAATTGTGCACTTTGTGACAAATGTATTTGTAAAAAAAAAAGAGAGAAAAAAAAAGGTAGCAATATGAATCAAATGTGATTGTTGAGGCCAGCAACTCAGTGCACTGATTAACACAAGGGTCCAACTCAAGTTGGAGAATTTCTAGTTTTATCCTCCGGGGTGCTACAATAACCCTGTGTTACCCTTGTAGGTTACCGATGATCATTTAATCACTGTTCATCATTTAGACACTACAGGGTCTCTGTAAAAGGCATCTGCACATCCAAGAAGCAATGGAACTGAGTGGGCAACCGACATGAAAAGAAACGGCTGTATTAACGAATAGAGCTGTATTAAGATGTTCAGTAGAGCTGCCGTGTCTAATGCCAACAGTCAGTACAGAGTCAGCCAGAGTCCCTGAGCCACACATGGCTCATCCCCCTGTGGCCACAGCCAGCCGTAAATCTTCATCACCCAGACTAGCTTTAAGCTTAGCTCTTCATTTGATCTCAGATTTCAGTGACGTTTAGTTAATATGTATCTTAGTCTCCCGTTAACTCTATATCCAGCAGTCTATTTGTCACCAACTGCCATTAGCAAATCTCTGAATATTAAGGAGTGCTCTCTCCCCTGCTTAGTCATTTATATGATGGATGCTGAATTCTGATTTTTTTGTGTGCGCATTCCCACACACCCGTTGCATTTTATGCCATGTGTTATTTTGTTATTACCATGTGTTCATTTGTTTCAACACATTTTTCTGGTGTAAATGATTAATGGTCTGATTTAGGTGGGGTACCAGCTACAACAGCACTACTGTTGCTACTAATAACTACCAGCACCAACTACAGAACGACAGCCACTATCACTAGAACTGGGATTGATATTCTACTTGACTGATATTCTACTTGACTGATATTCTGACATTGTGTATAAATCTAATTATTTTCCTCCATCCATGGCCCTGTAATCACGGTGGCTGATCATTATTGGATCCATCCACAACAGAGAGTTTGGCAGTGATAGAAGCCAGCTCTTTATCTTATCTTTGACTCGGGCCTGCTTCCCAAATGGCACCCTATTCCCTACATTGTGCACCACTTTTGACCAGTGGCCAGGGCTCTGGTCAAAAGTGGTGCACTATTTAGAGTGCCATTTGGGACGTAGCTCCCGTGTGTCGGCTTGGCCACTGGTCCGTCACATCCAGCCCAGCCTCTATGCTCTCGGACGCCAGAGAAGTGGAGCGCAGCAGTTTTCCTCAGAGGAAACCTAAACAATATTAAACCATACGCCAGGGAATCTATGTCCCCAGGTGTTAATTACAACTGTGGACAAAAAATTGGGCTAATTATTAACAACAGCAGGGAGGCTGGATAGCGGTAGGAAAACACCATGGTTACTTCACTTCAGTGTGTGGATGGTAAATCCTGTTTACTTACAGGACTGTATGGCCTAGTTTGTGATGTACAACTGATGTACAATTCATTGAAACACTGATTGTGACATAACAGATATTTTTATGATTGGACAAAAATGTTTACACAGTCATTATGTGGTTTCTGATCAAGCTAAATCTCAGCTTTTAGTGTACAGATCAGCTCTTTGCCCTCATGCTGACGAGTGTACAGTGCTAAACGTGATTTATTTCAACTCATCCAAGCCTTTTTGGACAATTATGCTTCTATCAGTCACATTTGGTAAGTAGTTATGATAATTCAGCCTTGTCGTGTTAATAGATGCAGATACGGTTCTTCAATGTTTTGGGGTTAGACTATGTCAGCAATTGCTACTGGATTTGAAGACCGCGAGTCATTTAAACAGAGCACATTTTGCCTTGGTTTCTACCCAGGCATGAAGAATAAGTATCCTCAGAAGATCCGGAGGGAGGTGTGTGTAGTGAGTGTGTGTGAGTTCAACCACCGGGGGGGGGGAAAGAAGATCTCTTGAACACAGTGCACGCCGATACCCGAGGACCGGAGGAAGTTAAATGGTTCCTCAGGTGGAGAGAAGAACGTGCAGAGTTCAAACAACCATTTCTATGGTAACATCAAAGGGGTACTCCATTCTTGTCCTGGAGGAGATGAAGGACCTCCGCTAGGTTAGCGTGACGCCACTGCCCGTTCTATTATGTACTTCCGTGAAGTGCCCTACTGATTTCCCCACCGCCTGCCACTGCTGGCTCAGGGGTAATGGATCGCTGCTGGAAATTGATGGTGAGGCGTGTTCAAAGACTGATTTTCACCTAGTTACCTCACTTGAGATATATAGTTACATGCAGTTGGCTGATATTCCAACGTCTCCTCGGATTATAGAGTAGCTATTACTGTTGATTTCATGGGCTACAGTGGATTTGCAAAGAGAAAATTATACATTTTACTTGAATTATTGTATTTTCTTTATTTTACACACTTTAAAAAAATCTAAAATAAATAATGTGATTACACCATATTTACAAGAAAAAACACTATAATTAAAAAGAATACTCAATTGAAATACAACACTACTGGATCCAGTTTTCGTTCTTCAGAAACCTCACTGCATCGTCATGACCCTCTTTACAATACTGGTTCATCCTTTCCTCTAATGGAGGGAATAAGGACTGGTTTAACCTGATGATGTTCTCCTTGGAAAACTGAGGGATAAAAACAACACAAAACATCAACAAAAATATCTACAAAATCGAAGCAATTTAAATACTGCAAAAGAACTGTCCAGGCAAAATTATGTGCAAAACCATACAATGAATGCAATACACACTTATTGAAGATGTGTACTGTCTATCCCTGTGAATATGTAATCAAACGGTGATCATACTCACCATTACGTCCATGTTGGCCAGTTTGAGGTGGAGGTTCATGAGCCCTCTGTGTTTTGGGCAGATGTCTTGGGGACCTGCGAAGGGGGAGACTGTGATGGTACGTCCCTCTGGCAGGATGGGGAGACTATCCGTGAATCCCCCGTCAATCCATTTCTGAAGGATGTGTGTTACAGTTAAGTTGATAGATTTTCAGTTATAAACAAACAAAAAAGTAACAGTAAGCTCGTAATGGATAACATCCATGGGTTGAGTTTGAGATGCAGTTCAAGTTATTACCTGACCTTGCCATTCCACCGGTTTGATTCCAGCATAGACGGGCACAAAACTACTGGCCAAGAGTGCCTTAAATTAAAAGAAGCAAAGGCTAGGTCAGACCTAATCCTAAAATATGTAGTGAAAGAGATTTGTAAAGGTTCCTCGACCCACACATATTGTTAGAAATGCATTGCTCTGTCACTTGACTGGCTAAAACACAGAACTGACCCAACAATGCAGTGTATCAGGGGGAAAACAATGGCTCCTCAAACATTTGCGACAACATTTTGTGTTAAAGCCAAGGTACAGTAATATAAACTGCTCAGGCTTGTGGCCGGCTACCTTTATGAGGTCCTCCCTGGAGGCAAAGCTGGACACGATGGTGTTCTTGCCACTTTTTGAATGTGTTATAGAGATGTGAAGGCGATTGCCTGCTTTAATGTGGGCATCGCCAGGCAGAAACTCCTCGATTCCCTCCCTGGGGAGAACAAAGGGACAGATACTTTTTTGTCATGTTTTTAATAATGAATTTAACAACACTGTACGGCTCTATAATAAAACTTGCACTTATTGCACAATCTGTTGGCTGTGTAATGCGTGCACTTAATGAAGATACAAACGCAACCATTGTTCAGTTCTATAGCCTTAGGTTTAATTTACTCCCACAAATGAATAGCATTTATTATAAAGGTGTTACAAATGAAAAAATGATTGACACACCCAGTTATCGAGACATGGCTTCAACGCAAAGAAATACACGGTGTACAACGCATTGTGAACACTTATTCCCATTCAACCCAACCAACTGGCTCTGTGTTTCCGCCTGTCCGCCTGTGCACATGCATCTGAATATGACTGTTCTATACACTGAGTATACAACACATTAAGAACACTTGCTCTTTCCATGACATAAGCCTGACCAGGTGAATCCAGGTGAAAGCTATGATCCCTTATTGATGTCACTTATTAAATCCACGTCAATCAGTGTAGATGAAGGGGAGGAGACCGGTTAAAGATGGATGTTTTTTTTCTCCACCTAAAGGACATGAAGCCAACTTGACACAACTGTGAGAAGCACTGTAGTCAACATGGGCTATGCTTTTGACAACTTGTAGAGGTGGGTGCAGCTCAATACTATGGTGTTCCTAATCTTGGTATATTCAGTGTATAGCTCTCTCAGAGTTAGTGACTACCTGAGTGTAAGCATGAAGTTATATCCAGGAGTCACAGCTCCAAACCTCTGGCTTCTGACATCTTTCGCAAATCTGAAGGTAAACTCTTTGACACTCTATTGGAAAAAGACCAAATGCATCAACCAGCAGCCTAAACACAACGGAAATGTACAAGAAATAGAAGAAAGAAGAATAGGCTGATGATGATGATGAAGACCTTACTATCTTACCTGTAGTTTGTCTGGAGCAGTGACCATCACTGCAGCCACCAGAGCTCCAGCAGATGCCCCGGCACATGCCCTGAGAGAGCTCACCAGCTTGTCTCCATGTCTCAGGATGGCTCCACATGCGCCCAGTTGGTAGATACCCAGGAATCCACACGCAGCAAAAGAAAGGTTCACCACTGGCACTGTCATCTCTATAAAGAGAACATAGATAGCATTATTCATTGAATAAACTATGAGGTTGATTGACAAACATAGCTGTTACGGAGTAACAATAGCTACTGTAACTTCACCAGTGAAATATCGTGTAAAAGCCTAATCAAATCCATATTGGCACAGTGGAATTTTGTAGCTAGATAACTGAATGGGGCAGGCAGCACTAGTAAATCTGATGTGGGAAACTGTAGTAGGCTAGGCTGAACAACATACGTAGTAGGCTTATTCACTCATTACAGAGGCAGTCGAACTAATACTGCAAACTACAACAAGTCCCCCTGCACGTTAATAACAAGTGGAGCGTTCAAGGTTTATCTACACACACATAAAAAAAAGCTTCCTTACCGTTTATGGTGGGATTATGGTTTTAGAAACAATTGCAGTAAACTAAAACGCTTATTCTGCACTGCTTTACAAATACGATGACAATGTAAAGAAGTGCTAGATCCGTGCTTTACTTCCGGGGTTTCCGCGCTGTTTCAAAATAAAAGCCTACAACGATTTACAAAACTATCCGTTGAAATTGACTAAACCTGTGAGAAAACATTGGGATACATGGTCTGGTTTGTGTTTGTGCAATAAAAAGTGGAATGTCTACTGAACAAATTATACTTTGACGTCTATAGAAGCAGCTGAGCTACAATAATGCATATTTGTCCCGGTATCTTCCAGCGCATGTGTTCCGGCTTCAGACAAACACGCTGCGGTCTTGGGCCCGTTGCGAGCCACGCATTTACGCTTTATGACTTTAAAATGTTAAACACTCTTAAAACTCTAGCCCCACAGTGGACATGGGGCAAGTCATAATACCCATAAAACCCAGCAAAAACAGATGTTTTTTTTTACATAGAGGATTTTAGAACCACTTCAAACAAGGTATGTGTTTCGTGGCTTTCCCTGGCGTGACGTTTTGATAACTCTGTAAATCTCTCTCTGACAAGGTGACTTTTATCAATATATTCGGCTCAATTTACTCTCAGATTCGAAAATACTATTAGCATCAAAGTAGACATGCAAGACTACAAATCCCTCCAAGCTCCTGCACATCTGGCACATGCATTTCAGTGGAGGCTGCTAAGGGGAGGAAGGCTCATAATAATGGCTGGAATGGAGCAAATGGAATGGCATCAAACACATGGAAACAATTAATGAACATGCACGCTAAAGAGGCCTTTCTACGGACTCTGAAAAACACCAAAAGAAAGATGCCCAGGGTCCCTGCTCATCTGCATGAACGTGCCTTAGGCATGCTGCAAGGAGGCATGAGGACTGCAGATGTGGCCAGTGCAATAAGTTGCAATGTCCGTACAGTGAGACGCCTAAGATAGTGCTACAGGGACACAGGACGGACAGCTTATCATCCTCGCAGTGGCAGACCACGTGTAACAACACCTGCACAGGATCGGTACATCCGAACATCACACCTGGGGGACAGGCACAGGATGGCAACAACAACTGCCCGAGTTGCACCAGGAACGCAAAATCCCTCCATCAGTGCTCAGACTGTCCACAATAGGCTGAGAGAGGCTGGACTGACAGCTTGTAGGCTTGTTGTAAGGCAGTTCCTCACCAGACATCACCAGACATCACCGACGACGTTGCCTATGGGCACAAACCCACCCTCGATGGACCAGACAGGAATGGCAAAAGGTGCTTTTCACTGACGAGTTGCGGCTTTGTCTCACCAGGGGTGATGGTCGGATTCAAGTTTATCATCGAAGGAATGAGCGTTACACTGAGGCCTGTACTCTGGAGTGGGATCGATTTGGAGGTGGAGGGTCCGTCATGGTCTGGGGCGGTGTGTCACAGCATCATCGGACCAAGCTTGTTGTCATTACAGACAATCTCAATGCTGTCCGTTACAGGGAAGACATCCTCCTCCCTCATGTGGTACCCTTCCTGCAGGCTCATCCTGACATGACCCTCCAGCGTGACAATACCACAGGCCATATTCCTCGTTCTGTGCTTGATATCCTGCAAGACAGGAATGTCAGTGTTCTGCCATGGCCAGCGAAGAGCCCGGATCTCAATCACATTGAGCACTTCTGAGACCTGTTTGATCTGAGGGTGATTTCCCCCCAGAAATGTCCAGGAACTTGCAGGTGACAAATCTGGTGCAGTCCATGAGGAAGAGATACGCTGCAGTACTTAATGCAGCTGGTGGCCACACCAGATGTTGACTGTTACTTTTGATTTTGACCCCCCCTTTGTTCAGGGACACATTATTCTATTTCTGTTAGTCACATGTCTTTGGAACTTGTTCAGTTCATGTCTCAGTTGTTGAATCTTGTTATGTTCATACAAATATTTACACATGTTAAGTTTGCTGGAAATAAACGCAGTTGACAGTGAGAGGACGTTTCTTTTTTGCTGAGTTTATATTTTAATAATTGATTCATTAGCCCATTGTTGACATAGTCCCAAAATGTTTAGCTTGTCAGCAATCAAGTATTCAAGATATGTAAATTTCAAAATACAGAAATCATCCCTGTATGATGCATTTTGCATCATATGATACTGCGTTTTAATGTACAGTATGTTCATACGATATCTGGTTGACTATCAAAATCGACGATGGCCTCCTGGAGGTCAGGGCCCCCCCAAAACATTTAGGGGGGCCCCCTGGAGGTTCCCTTCATGCCCGGTCAGTAATTCAGCCATGATTACTACAAGGTTTAGAAAGCTGGTTTACCTCCCAAACTAATTTACCTACCAATCTGTAAAATGGTAGCTGAAATGGGCTAATTTAGTGACTGTCAGTGACTGACATTATAAGAGGAAAACTGCTGATGCAATATAAAAAAAAAAATGAAATTGCAACCTTGTGTTTTCTACTATTCTAACTTGCAACAGTAAGTTGAGACCCCAACTGAGTTCCCATATTTAAAAAAAATATAATTAATCATATATATTTGTCCAATGGTAAGTCCGTCACTGACTGGAGGAACTCTCTGTCAGGACCCGGTTACGAACCTGGGTCTCCGGAGTGAGAAACAGTCACTTAACCAACTGAGCCACGAATAGACAGCAGAACCCAGAAGATGAGGCAGACACAGCAGTACTTAAGACGGTGTATTTAATAAAGAAAAAATCCTAAAATACAAAAAAATGGCAAATCCAAAAGGTGGTAGGAAAAACACAAAAAGACCTCAAAAGAAAATCACCAAAAATAAACAAAAGCAAAAAACAGAATACCACAAGAACTTCACCCGGAATCGACAAGAGCACACAGAACACTAGGGCAGGGTGCTAACATACAAACACAGAGCACAGAACTGAGGGAAACAAAGGGTTTAAATACAATCAGGGGAAACGAGACACAGGTGCAAATAATAATGGGGATCAAGGGAAAAACATAGGGACAAAAGGCACAATGGGGACATCTACTGACCAAAACCCGGAACAACCCTGGCCAAATCCTGACACTCTCTTTGCTGGATGTGGGTTCGGATCATGTGTGTCAGTCGCTGAGAGTGAGGGGGGCGGACAGGCTGAGGGAGACCTAGTCCCCTTTGTATTATTGGACTGGCTGACCCAACTATACTGAAAACAAATATAAATGCAACATGCAACAATTTCAAAGATTTTACTGAGTTACAGTTCATATATGGAAATCAGTAAATTGAAATAAATTCAGTAGGCCCTAATCTATGGATGTCACATGACTGGGCAGGACTGCAGCCATGGGTGGGCCTGGGTGGGCATAGACCCGCCCACTTGGGTGCCAGGCCCCCACACTGGGGAGCCAGCCCTAGCCAATCAGAATCACCCCCCCAGACAATTCCACAGTGAAGAAGCCGGATGTGGAGGTCCTGGGCTGGCGTGGTCTAGAGTTGTGAGGCCAGTTGGATGTACTGCCAAATTATCTAAAACGTCATTGGAGGTGGCTTACGGTAGAAAAATTAACATTAAATTATCTGGCAACAGCTCTGGTGGACATTCCTGCAGTCAGCATGCCAATTGCACGCTCCCTCAAAACTTGAAATATCTGTGGCATTGTGTTGTGTGACAAAACTGCAGTGGCCTTTTATTGACAACAGAACAAGGTGCACCTGTGTAATGATCATTCTGTTTAATCAGCCAGGTTGACAACATTCGAGAGAAATAATGAAGTGTAATCAACACTTTACATGTTGCATTTATATTTTTGTTCAGCATACTGTATATTATACACACTCTCACTAATTGCAATGTTGAGCCTCCAAACCCTTAGAGATGAACACCTGTGTTATTATTGTTCTTCAGCCATGGCTCTTCTCTTTGCTGTGACAAGTCATTTTGTGTTATAAAGAATGAAGCCAGTGTCCCACATTTAGATGAATAGGGCATGTGTGGTTTAATTGTGGTTTAATTGTTGTGGCCTGACTAGATTGCAGTTTGATGGCTCAACATCCTAAACGTGCCAGACAGGATCCTGGAGAAGGAGAACACATTGGACCGATTAATCGTCTGCCTTGTCTGCTGTCCTGCCAACGATGCCCACATATGGAGCCTCCTGTAAGGTACATGTAAGGTAATAGGATGGAGGACTCTGTTGGGACCGAGTTGAAACAGCACAGGAGACCACATGAAGACTATTGTCCTCTGAAATTACAAAAATGTATGTTTTAATTATTTCAGATTAATTGCATATTTTCTTGTCTGAAGCAGAAAATTATTTCAATTAGTTATTTTAATAATGTCTACATCCTAATTTACAGCAGTATTTTCAACCAGTTAATGTATTCAAATAGAGAGCCCAGTTTATCCCCCCTAAGGGTCCATCCACGTACATAACCTTATCATGTTGTGACTTTAATAATAAACTTGTTGTGTATATATACGCTTATATTATTAGCTAGAGCTAGATAGCCTCTGTCTGTATCTCTCTACACTTTAAGCACAGTCCCCAGAGTTCAATTCTTCCTGTGCAACCACTTCAAACAGTCAGCACTTATTTCCCAAGGCCCCAGAATACCAGAACAATAGGAATTCTCCCTAGTCTCACACATACTCCTCCTTACTGGCTTGTCAGCACAAATTCCCTGCTCCTTTAGTCTTGCTTATGGTTATATATAATGTGCATTAGACGGGTTACGCTCTCTAGAGAAAAACATTGGCTCTATCGTGTCGTTCAGGAGTAGGTGTGTGGGTGTGTGTGTGGGTGGGTGTGTGTGAGTCTGTGTGTGTGTGGGTGGGTGGGTGGGTGATGGACTGTTTAAACGATGAAGTGGAGATAATGTATAAGCGGTGGGTGAGATGTGGAGATGTCGGTAATAACACGAGTGTGGCGGGTAAACATTTTTCTTCATGGTTTAAACACAGAAGAGACAGAATCAGGTCTGACTGACTCAATAGTAGCACCATGTCTGTGAAAGCCCAACCAATGTTGTTGAGTCTCATTAAATCAATACTCCAAGACACACTACCCTTATTCAATATGACCCACTGTATGATGTTAAGGTAGATGCTAGCAGTCTGGTACCAATAACTGCCCATGGCAATGTACAATATGATAACTCTTGATTACATGGAGATTCAATGAGACCAATATAGCTATGAGTGTAAATGGCATAAAATCTGAATCATTTGGACCCCTTAAGCATTATAGCCTCTGTGTACCCACTTACAACACATCATAACAAGTTCTAATGTAAGAGTAAGAAAGTGAAAAAGCTTCAAGTTCCTCGGTGTACCCAACACTGATCATCTGAAGTAGTCCACACACACAGACAGTGTGGTGAAGAAGGCGTGACAGCGCCTCTTTAACCTCAGGAGACTGAAGAAATTTGACTTGGCCCCTAAGACCCTCACACATTTTACAGATGCACTATTGAGGACATCACCGCCTGGTATGGCAACTGCACCGCCCGTAACCGCATGGCTCCCCAGAGGGTGGTGCGGTCTGCCCAATGCATCACTGGGGACACACTGCCTGCCCTCCAGGACACGTACAGCACCCGATGTCACAAGAAGGCCAAAAAGATCATCAAGGACATCAACCGCCCGAGCCACGGCCTGTTCATCCTGCTACCATCCAGAACACAAGGTCGGTACAGGTGCATCAAAGCTGCGACTGAGAGACTGAAAAACATCTTCTATCTCAAGGCCATCACAGTAGTTAAGTCAATGCAACTCCGACGTTGCTCGTCCTAATATTTATATATTTCTTAATTCCATTCTTTTACTTTTAGATCTGTGAGTATTGTTGTGAATTGTTACATACCACTGCACTGTTGGAGCTAGGAACACAAGCATTTCGCTACACCCGCAATAACATCTACTAAATATGTGTATGTGACCAATAACATTTGATTTGAGATGGTGCAATTGTGGTATTCATTTTTCCTCCCATGTTTCATCACCCCCTACAGTAAAATGATTGCAATATCTCTCTCAAGGACAAAACGAGCTAAATTAAGCAGTCCAATTTCAGATATAAAGCTTATGGAACGAGGACATAATTATAATTAAGACAAGAAACTACTCGACAAAAGAATTATGTGGAGGAAAGAAAAGCTGTAAGAGCATCCTCTTCCTCTGTGCTGTGAAATGGAATGATGGCTGAATGGTGCTGAGACTGAAACCAGGACTTTGTCCCAAATGGCACCCTATTGTCTAGATGGCGCCCTGCTTTTGACCAAGCCCAATAGGGCTCTGTTCAAAAGCTGTGTACTACATAGTGGATAGGTTGCCATTAGGACGCAATCCAGAGGTAATTCGAGTTCTCATGGCTAGTGCTTACCGATAAAGCCAGGAGCTTTTTTTTTGTTTGGTGTGAGGGAGGCAGTAGGGAGGGATAGATGGAGGGAAAGATGGAGGGAGAGAGGGATAGACAGAGGGAGGGATAGATGGAGAGAAAGATGGAGGGAGGGGGCATTATTTCTCTCTCCCCGTCCGGCCGCTGCTCATGACTGTAACTGCCACCGCAAAGACAGAGCAAGGTCATGTTGATAAAATAAATCTGCTAAAAGATCAAATACTTCCTGTAGATTGAAGGGGAAATGCAATTCATGAGCTGGGGGGATGGAAAGAGAAATCAAAGAGGGGGATTGAAAGAGGAGTGGAGGGCAGGGTGCAGGGATGGATAGAGGGATGGAAGGACAACAGGCAGACCTATAGAAAAGACCATTAGATGAGACAGATGAAGGGGTAAAGGTGAGGCGCCTTTCAGACAGCCCGTTATTCGCTATCTGCACTGTGTACAAAGAGTATGAATATTCGAATGATATCACTATCAATAGAACTCTGTCTGCACATGGAGGAAGAGAGGACGTGAGTGGGTATTCAACTCGCTAAAATCGCATTTCTCGTCATAGTAAGACTGCTGCATCACTTATTGATGTATTTCATTTTACATGGAAGTGATTTGATTGTTCAGCATGTAGAACTGAACAATATATCAGATGAACGACAATACTGTACACTGTAGAAGAACAATAAGAATATTACATTTTTTCATTAACTTGCAGAGAATGGGAAATTGCCGTTGTTCACAACCCACAGCACAAATGTAAACGTCATCAGACCCAATTAGAGCTGCATGTGGGTAAAAATAGCTGACAAATATAGCCTTTAAAACAACCCAGACTGAAGGTAAGAACAAAGCTATGGGTGGAACTGTGAAACGCCATCATGACGTCAGAAAGCTAGGCTTATATTAGACATAGCACAGAGAGGGCCTGTCTCAATATTGTTTCGACAGCCAGGTCACCTGTGAAACAAGTCAGTGTTAGCCACTAGGGGAAGCAGTGAGTGATGTTACCTTCAAGAAGATTTGAATTTTGCTAGGGCGTTGGCAGTGGGGAATGTGTAAGCATCTGCTTCTAGTGCAAAAGGTTGCATATCCAAATCCAGCAATATAAAGTTGTCTTTAAGATTTTAGTTTGAAGCCTATCCCAAACCTTAACCCTTACCTTAACCATTCAGACTTAATGCACAAGCTTAGAATTTCAGAGTTAATGGCTAAATTTAACCCTAACCTTCAAAAGCCTGAGTTATTACCACAAACACTTTGAAATTTGACATTTGGAACAACTTCGAAATTTGACACTTGAGAAACATAGATTCATGTCTAATTCTGACGTGAGACTGTGAGAGCTTGTGTTTAGATATTTCTGTCATATACAGTTGAAGTTGGAAGTTTACATACGCCTTAGCCAAATACATTTAAAATCAGTTTTTCACAATTCCTGACATTTAATCCTAGCAAAAAATCCCTGTCTTAGGTCAGTTAGGATCACCACTTTATTTTAAGAATGTGAAATGTCAGAATAATAGTAGAGAGAATGATTTATTTCAGCTTTTATTTCTTTCATCACATTCCCAGTGAGTCAGAAGTTTACATACACTCAATTAGTATTTGTAGCATTGCCTTTAAATTGTTTAACTTGGGTCAAACATTTTGGGTAGCCTTCCACAAGCTTTCCACAATAAATTGGGTGAATATTGGCCCATTCCTCCTGACAGAACTGGTGTAACTGAGTCAGGTTTGTAGGCCTCCTTGCTCTCACACGCCTTTTTAGTTCTGCCCACACATTTTCTATAGGATTGATGTCAGGGCTTTGTGATGGCCACTCCAATACTTTGAATTTGTTGTCCTTAAGCCATTTTGCCACAACTTTGGAAGTATGCTTGGGGTCATTGTCCATTAAGCCAACAGCATACCACTGCTGGCTTGCTTCTGAAGCTAAGTGGGGTTGGTCCTGGTCAGTTCCTGGATGGGAGACCAGCTGCTGCTGGAAGTGGTGTTGGAGGGCCAGTAGGAGGCACTCTTTCCTCTGGTCTAAAAAAATATCCCAATACCCCAGGGCAGTGATTGTGCAGGGTGCTGTCTTTCAGATGGGATGTTAAACAGGTGTCCTGACTCTCTGAGGTCATTGAAGATCCCATGGCACTTATTGTAAGAGTAGGAGTGTTAACCCTGGTGTCCTGGCTAAATTCCCAATCTGGCCCTCAAACCATCACTGTCATCTAATAATCTCCAGTTTACAATTGGCTTATTCATCCCCTGTAGCTATTCCCCAGGTCGTTGCTGCAAATGAGAATGTGTTCTCAGTCAACTTACCTGGTAAAATAACTAAATACAAATTTAGAAGACCCATTTGTGAACAAGCTTTAACTTCCTGACTGATGTCTTGAGATGTTGCTTCAATATATCCACATAATTTTCCTCCTCATGATGTCATCTATTTTGTGAAGTGCCCCCACAACATGATGCTGCCACCCCGGTGTTTCACAGTTGGGATGGTGTTCTTCGGCTTGCAAGCATCCCCCTTTTTCCTCCAAACATAACGTTGGTCATTATGGCCAAACAGTTCTATTTTTGGTTTATCAGACCAGAGGACATTTCTCCAAAAGGTATGATATTTGTCCCCATGTGCAGCCTTTCAGGTTATGTCGATATAGGACTTGTTTTACTGTGGATATAGATACTTTTGTTCCTGTTTCTTCCAGCATCTTCACAAGGTCCTTTGCTTTTGTTCTGGGATTGATTTGCACTTTTCACACCAAAGTACGTTCATCTCTAGGAGACATAACTCTCCTTCCTGAGAGGTATGATGGCTGCTTGGTCCCATGGTGTTTATACTTATGTACTATTGTTTGTACAAATGAACGTGGTACCTTCAGGTGTTTGGAAATTGCTCCCAGGATGAACCAGACTTGTGAAGTTCTACAGTTTTCTTTCTGAGGTCTTAGCTGATTTCTTTTGATTTTCCCATGATGTCAAGCAACGAGGCACTATGTGTGAAGGTTGAGTTTTCCTTGAAATACATCCACAGGTACAACTCTAATTGACTCAAATGATGTCAATTAGCCTATCAGAGGCTTCTAAAGCCATGCCATCATTTTAGGCAGTCAACACTGGACTTGTGATACAGTGAATTGTAAGTGAAATAATCTGTCTGTAAACAATTGTTGGAAAATGACTTGTGTCATGCACAAAGTAGATGTCCTAACCGACTTGCCAAAACCATAGTTTGTTAACAAGAAACTTATGGAGTGATTGAAAAACGAGTTTGAATGACTCCAACCTAAGTTGTATGTAAACTTCAACTGTACATATGATATGTGTAATGTAAGACAACCTAAGTGTTTGTAATCTTCCGACTTCAACAGTACAGCCCCATTGACAACAATAAGAAATATACAGAGGCCTAAACTGTTACAAATCTCAGACCATTTCTGACTCCTCACTGTGTTCCTTCCCAAGATAAAATGATGACAAACTATTAAAAGGTGAAAAATATTGGATATCCCTCAGAAAGGAGAGGGGGAAATAACAGTAGTTGTGATTCTGAGAACGGATGCCCGGTCTGGGAGAAGGTGTTCCACATCACATTGAAGCCGGGGCCAAATTGAAACTCAATCACTCTCTGGAACGGGATACGTTTCAAAGAAAGAAAGGAAGGAGAAGAGGGGATAAAAAGTTTGTGTGCTGAATCAAGTGTACTGTCGTCATTTTTGTGCAGACCTGTGAACAAATATGAAATATGTGACATTGTAAAAAAAAAATATACTTGTTCATTTCTTGTGCTCTAATTAGAGCCTTGCTTTGACATTCCATCAAAAACACAGATACATTCAGTAGATTGAACTTGATAAACATGTTCATAAACAGACAGTACTGAACACTATCATAAGGTTCAGTTTTTCACGCACACACGCTCACACACACACACACACACAGACAGACACACACACACACACACAGACAGACACACTTTATTCTATACCTAATGCTGTAGCTGCACCATGTTGGCGTTGACCTGTGGTCAACTTAGTGTTTTGTGATTGATTTTTTATTTAACTTTTCTGTCACACACTGGCTGTTAAAGTATACTGCCGTTCACAGTCGAATCATGTGCAATTCACCCACATTTTGACCTTATCTTTGTGGGTCGACCGTTTCTATACAAAATACATTGCTCAATGAAAGGCTTTCAGTATCTGATGTGATATTGAGGAGTACTTACAACCAGCTGAAATTTTCAGTAGGCAATTCAGTAACTCAGATTTTTACTTCAATCATTAGATACCCATTCTGGTCTGTCTATAAACCCCTTTCAACTTTACTCATATTATAAACAAAATAAAAAAGCAATACTTTAAATACATAATTTAGCCTATGATTGATTTAACAGGTTTTTCAGAATGTATTTTTCTGGCTTAGCCTTTTGAAGATGAACTCATGAACATCAAATAGAAATGCCACTAAATTATGCATAACTTAAACCTCAAGTCTTTTTGCAAGTATCTGTCCGCACTGTGGTATTTGGCCTAATCAAATATTAATATTTTGTTCCAAAAATAAAACAGGATCCATTACAAAATTCAGAAGATATAAAGTTTGGCATCTCAAGTCCTGGGACAAAAATATGTTGGAACAGTTTGTTGCCTAAATATCTTAGTAGCTTAGGCTCAACAACATTACACGGATTCACATGATTGAAATACTGTGTTCCGTCTTAAGTGAAGTCAGTAGCTACATTCATTCCTCATTCTGATATGACATAGGACCATGCGTTTTCCCTGACCATGTGACCTCACGAGGAAATACAATCGGGACCCTAGTTATATCCTAGCACACAAGAGGAGGACACCGGCTTAGACTTCCAGCACTTTGAACCTAACTTACACTGACTGCATACAGGGTGGTCCAACAAAGGACACAGTAAGAGGTTTGATTTAAAGTGCTTAAGCATATTTACCATTTAAAAATGAACAACTGGTTTATTATTCTGTCAATTACACAGCTGCCTCATTATTTTTTTGTTGTCTTTTGATGTCTTTCTATTTATATCTTTACGCACCGGCACATTAGAGACAGGCTTATCCTCCTTGGGTCCTCGCTGTAGAATAGCTTGTAATCCAACTGGTATGTGTGTCTTAGCTTCTGCTCACTTTTCCTGTTTCTGCAATACAGGACACGTCTGTATGGGGACATGGCCCCAAAATAGGTTTAAGATGTCCTCCTCGATCTGAATCTGATCAAGTGACCATATTCATCCCATTTCATTTGTTTAAAAGAAGGCAAGAACACGACACGAAGGTGACCAAGAAGCACCTTTGGTGAAACGTATATACGCATTTCACCTCTAAACGTCTTTGTCCTTCAGTTTAGGTTGTCTTCAGAGAACAGTATTTTAGAATCAAAGTCATAAACAGAAGAGCGGCACTAATCAGATATCTCATTGTGCTGTAGCTACATCCCTCCGGCTACATCTCTCCGGCTACATCCCTCCGGCTACATCCTCTGGCGATGCCTCATCTGAAATAGAATTATCATTTCAAGTTCATATCCAGATTAGAACTTTTCCTGCTTTGCATTGTCTGAAATAATGCAAACTGATTGAGGCTCAGGAGTTTTGCATTTTGACTATGTTGACAATCTTATGACAAAGCCAGAGCATTCTTAATTAGATTATTTGTTCAATTTTTTTAATGGCTCTGCCAATGGGATTGAACTCTGTTATTAGTATAAAACAGCTTAGGCAGAGAGCATATTTTATTGAAAGATTTCTGGCAGTGAGGCATTAATGGCGTTGAAAGGTTGGGGCAGCAGCATTTACACTTGTCTTCAACTCAAGGTCCTTTTTAAGCAGTATGTTAATAAGGTTTTTATCCGAGACTCGTCAACAGAGCAGAGGGAAATCACTGGATGTGTCCCAAATGGCAATTGAGCTGGTAACCCTATGGGTCCTGGTCAGAAGTAGTGCACTGTATAGGGAATAGGGTGCCATTTGGGATGCTACCTCTCTACCAGCCCATTCTAACGTAAAAACACAACAGTCAGCAACTTGACTATTGGTAAAATGTGTTATTAACTCATGGCCATGTTGACAGTTTTTTAAATCCCTTTGGCACTAATTTCAGACCCTGGTGGTCATTTTTCAAAACTCTATACACAAAACTCAAAACGGTCATCACTTGTAACACAGGCTGTCCAATGTTCAGAACATTGCATTGTGCATTCATATCTTTAAAGAAACCTTGCACTTGCAGAATCATTGGTTCAAATAACTCATTTATCATGCAATACCATAGGAACATTCATTTAGATCACCCACATACAAGATACCGATAGTTTCACTGTGTAGTTGTTCGTTTAATCATTAAATATTGTAGTACAAAATATGTGATACATGTTTCATTATGGTACTACACGTAAATACATCACTGTAAAAGGACTAGTAAAGAGAATACTACAGACACAGTGGAATCATTGAAGAAAATATGAAATGTATTGATGAAATACAATAAAATCACTCATAGGGTTCTTTGAATCAAAGCAAAAATAATTTGCTACAAAAAAAGAAAATAACTACAGTAAAACAACAACTGCAGTGTTCCTCACCTGGCTTACTGTAAAACATCACTGCAGTGTTCCTCACCTGGCTTACTGTAAAAAGCCAAACATAGGGTTGATTACTGTACTTCTATATTTCCCTCAACTCTGTCTTGTGGATTTGGCCATAGGTTCTCATCCACATTTCAATGGATGTTTTCATTAGGCAAACATGTTGGGAAGAATCTTCGGGCATGGCGAAACCAGGCCTGACACTGGTCTGCCGTGATGTCATTGCATGCGTCATCCATGGCCTGGAGAAGGGCGGCTTGTTCGTGAGGGCGCCTCCTCCATGTGGAGAAAAATTACTCAATAGGGTTTTAGGAAAGGAGAGTTTCGGGTAAGTACAGGGTGGTAAATTGTGGTTGGGCCTGAAACCATGCTTGCACCATTTGAGCTTGGTGGAACCTGACATTATCCAACACAATGACATAGGTCATGTCATCAGCTTTACAGACCTGATTTAGCTCATCAAGGAAGGTTACATTCGAACAGTGAATCATGTGGCTGCCTGCAACTCAATATATAGAGTATACAGAGTAGAGAGCTTTAGTTGTTGTTTGACCTAACATTGGAATGGGCAAGATGAATAATCTAAGCAACTTTGACAGTGGTATGATTGTTGATGCCACACATAGTGATTCTAGCATCTCAGAAACAGCTGCCTTCCTGGGATTGTTATGCACTATAGTCTCTAGAGTTTACAGAGAATGGTGCAATAAACAAAACACATTCAGAGAGAGGTCAGAGGAGAGTCCAGACTCATTCAAGCTAACAGAAAGGCCACAAATGCTCAAATAACAGTTGTTTAAAACAGTGGTTTGCAGAATGGCATCTCTTAACGTACAATACCGTGAATAATTCAGGCTGTTGTGGAGGCAAATGGGGTTCCTACCCAGTACTAGATAGGTGTACCTAATAAAGTGTCTGGTGAGTGTACAGTAATGTCAAATCTGAAAACATAGTCTGGAAAAGTGGTACATGGGACCATAGAAACAGTGTCTGATAAAGAATGATGATGAAATATTACAGCCATAGATAATGTAGTCCAATTGGTTCATGTTCCACTGTGATTGGTGTCAATGGATCTCGTTATCCTGAAACTTTCATGATCTAAACATGGAATATTGTTTGTCAGTTTCCATAAAACTATGCATTAAGAGTAATGCAACAGTTACTTATCATTTTGAGCAGTTGTATCAGTTGATAGTTAGATCATTGTAATGAAATTAATAGACAGTCATTTCAGATGTAATGTGTGAATTGCATTTTCAAATGGTAATACTTTGATGTTAAGTTGTGTCATTTTGAACAGGTGATTGTAGTTCAATGAACAAATGATCTTAGCTTTATGTGTATTGCATCCAAGCAATTGGAAAAAGTGTTGGAGTTTTGAAAAATGTGCAATTTGATCATTGGTTGTGAGTTTTGTGTCTAGAGTTTTGAAAATGACATCAAGGTTTCCCAAAATTAGTGCCAAAGTGATTGTAAAAAACTGTAATTGGTCTGTGTAACAGTCTTCTTTAAGAAATACCATGTGGCTTTTCAAGATTTTCTCTGACCATGAGTCTACTACAGCAGAAATTCTAAAAAGAGGTATTTTGCCAAATGGAGCTCTTACCTCCTCTTTGCAAAGAAGTGTTTGTATGCATGTGAGTGTGTGTTTGGATTTTGTGCGTGCAATGTGTGTGTGTGTGTGTGTGTGTGTGTGTGTGTGTGTGTGTGTGTGTGTGTGTGTGTGTGTGTGTGTGTGTGTGTGTGTGTGCTTCCTGTGATATATCCTCCAGTTGATTCCAAAGAGGCTGCTGCGATGGAAGTGTGGACGGAGTCAGTACCCATCTCTAACATGTGGGGGAGCAGTAGCTCTGTCCGCCATACTGTGTGTGTGTGCTTTGGCATTGGCATTTTTTAATATGCAGCTCCCCTACGATATATAACCCAAAGAACCTTGGACTGCTCTGAAATAGGTGTGCTTTGCTCCCTTCAACTGGTGTAATATAATCACTTACGTGAGAGATGCTACAGATATCCATCTCAGCTCTTAGGGTGATTTCGCAGCGAGCATAAAACATTCGCAAATCTCAGTTAGTGATCTGTCTCTCCATGACATAATATCTTGCCAGTGTTTTATAAAAGGGGGAAATGGTTCGTAAAGTCATCGGGTTTCAGACCCTGACTGACACTGTCTAATATTGTCAGTTACTAGGAAGCCATCTCCGTGACCAATCATTTTAGTGTTAAAGTTTCAGCCCAATTTGTTTCTCCCAGCGAATTGCCAGTGACCAAGGTTCGGTCCCGAATGGCACCTTATTCCGTATATAATGCACTACTTTTGACCAGGGCCCATACAGAGGTGCACTATATAGAGGACAGTGTGTCATTTGGGACACAGACAAAGTGTCACAGGATTGTATCTATGCTAATGCACAGCGCAGAGGAGTTGTTCCGTTCTCCATGGGACAGACAGCGATTGTCATATGCCACTGGTCAGTTGGAGTTAAGTGGTTTAGCGAGAGGCAAACTGAATGCTACAAGGATGAGTGTGTGTGTTTGGGTGGGAGGGAGGGAGAGAGAGAGGTTTACTGTATCAGAATTTGGTACTATAATATCATACACACTGTATCTTTCTCCTGTTGTGGTCTATTAACCCAAATCCCAGCCAATGTGAACTCTAATGTGTAGAGTCTAAATCAAATCAAATTGTATTGTTCATCACATACACGTGTTGAGTGTTATTAGATGTTATTTCGGGTGTAGCGAAATGCTTGTGCTTCTAGTTCCGACAGTGCAGCAATATCTAACAAGTAATATCTAACAATTTCACAACAACTACCCAATACACACAAATCTAAGTAAAGGAATGGAATTAAGAATATATAAATATATGTATAAGCAATGTCAGAGCGGCATAGACTAAGATACAGTAGATAGTATAGAATACAGTATATACATATGAGATGAGTAATGCATAGACTAAGATACAGTACATAGTATAGAATACAGTATATACATATGAGATGAGTAATGCAAGATATGTAAATATTATTAATCTGACATTATTAAAGTGACTAGTGTTCCATTTATTAAAGTGGCCAATAATTTCAAGCCTGTATATGTAGGCAGCAGCCTCTCTGTGCTAGGGATGCATATTTAACAGTCTGATGGCCTTGAGATAGAAGCTGTTTTTCAGTCTCTCTGTCCCAGCTTTGATGCACCTGTACTGACCTTGCCTTCTGGATGATAGTGGGGTGAACAGACAGTGGCTCGGGTTGTTGTTGTCCTTGATGATCTTTTTGGCCTTCCTGTGACATCGGGTGCTGTAGGTGTCCTGGAGGGCAGGTAGTTTGCCCCCGGTGATGTGTTGTCAGGATGCTCTCAATCTGTAAAAGTTTGTGAGTGTTTTAGGTGACAAGTCAAATTTCTTCAGTCTCCTGAGGTTGAAGAGGCACTGTTGCGCCTTCTTCACCACACTGTCTGTGTGGGTGGACCATTTCAGTTTGTCAGTGATATGTACACCGAGGAACTTAAAACGTTCTACCTTCTCCATTGCTGTCTGGTCAATGTGGATAGGGGGGTGCTCCATCTGCTGTTTCCTGAAGTCCACAATCATCTCCTTTGTTTTGTTGACATTGAGTGAGAGGTTATTTTCCTGACACCATACTTCCAGAGCCCTCACCTGGCTGTCTCGTCATTGTTGGTAATCAAGCCTACTACTGTTGTGTTGTCTGCAAACTTGATGACTGAGTTGGCGTGCATGGCCATGTTGTCATGGGTGAACAGGGACTACACGAGGGGGCTGAGCACGCACCCTTGTGGGGCCCCAGTTTTGAGGATCAGCGAAGTGGAGATGTTGTTTCCTACCTTCACCACCTGGGGGCGGCCCGTCAGGAAGTCCAGGACCCAATTGCACAGGGCAGTGTTCAGACCCAGGGCCTCGAGCTTAATGATGAGCTTGGAGGGTACTATGGTGTGCTGAGCTATAGATAGGGCATTGTGCAGTATGATGACGATTGCATCGTCTGTGGACCTATTGGGGCGGTAAGCAAATTGAATTGGGTCTAGGGTGACAGGTAAGGTGGAGTCGATATGATCCGTGACTAGTCTTTCAAAGCACTTAATGATGACAGAAGTGATAGTCTACGGAGCGATAGTCATTTAGTTCAGTTACTTTTGCATTCTTGTGTGTAGGAACAATGGTGGCCATCTTGAAGCATGTGCAGACAACAGACTGGGATAGGGAGAGTTTGAATATGTCTGTAAACACTCCAGCCAGCTGGTCTGCGCATGCTCTGAGGACGCGGCTGGGGATGCCGTCTGGGCCAGCAGCCTTGCGACTCAAGTCGGCCATGGAGAAGGAGAGCCCACTGGCCGTGTCTGTGGCACTATGTTATTCTCAAAGCGAGCAAAAAACGTGTTTAACTTGTCCGGAAGAAAGACGTCGGTGTCCGCGACGTGGCTGGTGGACCATTTCATTTTCCTTTTGTTGTCCTTGATTGTCTGTATACCCTGCCACATACAGTACGTCTTGTGCCTGAGCCGTTGAATTGCGACTCCACTTTGTCTCTATACTGATGTTTTGCCTGTTTGATTGCCTTGCGGAGAGAAAGACTACTCTGTTTGTATTCTGCCATATTCCCAGTCACCTTGCCATGGTCAAATATGGTGGTTCGCGCTCTCAGTTTGCACCAATACTGCCCATCTATCCACAGTTTCTGGTTAGGGTAGGTTTTAATAGTCACAGTGGGTACAACATCTTCCTGGTCGTAATGCTGGTTATGCTGGTTTGTTACCGCCACTCTGATATCCAACAGTTCTTCCCGGCAGTATGTAATAACACATAACATTTTCTGGGCTAATAATGTAAGAAATAATTCATAAAAAAACAAAATATTGCAAAGTTTCCTAAGAACTAGAAGCGAGGCAGCCCTCTCTGTTGTACCATCTTTGGCGAGCAGAGAAAGGATACTGTGTATCTCTTGTTTAGATGGAGAAGAAGAAGAGTCTATGGAGAGCAGAGAAAGGTTAGTTTATATCTAGCTTCTCATTCTACTACATACTGTACTATCTTTATATTTTGTTGTGGTCTTAATGCTAAAACCTGTGTTTAGTAAGGATGAGTAGAAGAAGAGGAGTCTATGTGCTCTCCTACCTTCACTTCCTTGTTGTGATCACGCCCGTTAAATGCCTCTTGATTGGACGTTTGTTCTCATAAGTGTCAGCTTCTCAGTAGCAAGATAGAGTTGTTTAAAGGAGGCAGGCAGCTATAAATATTCAGCCTCTCTACCTCTGCAGTGGCCTCGTCCTCTCTACCTGCATGGCTGCAAATAGGGGACTGGGGAACTGACTATACTACCACAGAACCTTCAGGCACCTTATAGTATTACGCTGTACAGTGGTACAGTGTACTTCATTAGTTTCTTCAGTTTTGGAGAACACCTTATCTCTCACTCACTCACTCACTCACTCACTCACTCACTCACTCACTCGTGAGTGCTGCGTGAGGAATTTGTTTTAGAAATAAACATTTCTAATCCTGATAAATAGAATGGAAAATAAACAATCATTTGAATGAATAATGTTCTTGTGGAAAGGTCTGGTGCATCAGATACATTTTTGACCAAGAAGTTTTTATCTCAATCTATCCCGCCTCCATTAGAATATAATTCTGTGTATGGTGATTAAAACATCACTTGATTTACAAAACATACATAATTAGAGACTGGATACATTTGAAAAATAGACTCCTCTCTACAATCTAACATAACACCAACAATAGTAACTCAACCCATGGTTGCGAAATGTTTTAAATGCGTTCTATGGTTGAAAATGATCTTTCCTCTAAATAATTTCTCTTCCAAATCTACGGTCACATTTTATCCTCATAGGCCTGATCCATTTATGTGTCCCAAATGTCAGCCTTTTCCCAATGTAGTCCAGATCCCCATATGGGCCCTGGTCAAAAGCAGTGCACTACCAAGGGAATAGGACACCATTTGAGAGGCAGCCAAATGAGGCAGAATCGCTGGAAGGCTCGATTGGTGTGTATCGGCTGACGGTGATATTTAGGAAACATTGTTAGCTCTTTCACAATGCATCTCCTGTCCCTGCATGCTGCTTTGGCCTATCTCCCTTTTCATCTGCCTGAACTCTTAAAATGCACTTTCTGTCTGTCTCCCTGTCTGTCTAGAGAAACCCACCAGTGTGTGTGTACGTGGTTGTTTGTGGCGAGCGAGACCCACCAATGTGTGTGTGTGTGTGTGTCATGGCGAATGAGTCCCACCAGTGTGTGTGAGTGAGTGTGTGTGTGTGCCCACCATTAAAACACCGCAGTCAGGGCTGAATGTGTCCCGAAGAAGAAAAGGGCAAATCCTTGGAGCGTTTAGCCCCAGGCAGCCCTCATGCTCTCTCACATTTTATAATCATTGATCACATCTTGATCATGAAAAGGAAAAGCTGCAGTGATGTGTCTCAGGCAGCATGCCAAAGGGCCCCTTATTCGCTATATTGTCACGTTCTGACCTTTATTCCTTTGTTTTGTCTTTATTTAGTATGGTCAGGGCGTGAGTTGGGTGGGCAGTCTATGTGTGTTTTTCTATATTTTCTATTTCTGTGTTTGGCCTGATATGGTTCTCAATCAGAGGCAGCTGTCTATCGTTGTCCCTGATTGAGAACCATATTTAGGTAGCCTGTTTTCCTTTCTGTTTTGTGGGTGGTTATTTTCAGTCTTTGTGTGTCTGCACCACCTAGAACTGTATTTTTGAAGTGTTCAGTTGTTTATTAAAAAGATGAACACTAACCACGCCGCGCTTTGGTCCTCTCCTTCTTCCACTGACGACAACCCTTACATATATAGTGCACCACTTTTGACCAGCGACCAAAGGGCTCTTGTCAATGACAAAGGGAAGTTTTTTCTTAATGATTATTTACCATGAATGGATGGGGATGGTGAAAGACCACTTCCAATCTTGCCACTGTAAGCGTGAACGCTACACTTCTAACTACACATAAATAAAATATATATTTCCTGTTGCAGTTTGATTAGTTTCAGAGACATCAAATACCTAACAGAATAACAAAAATAGCACCTTGTGATACTATCTTGGAGGAAGAACTGTCTGCGTAGGAACATAATAGAAGATAGTCATTAAATATACATATTCTTAATAAGTGAGTCGTAGGCCAATCCTACCGATACTCTTTCTACCAACAGCCCATTACAACAATATTTTTTCCATAGTTACTGTAACTACAGGAATTTAATAACAAACATCATGGGATTCTATTGGACTCTGGAGCTTAATCAATGATTTTGTATCAACAGCGTTGCCAATGTCGCATCAGGCTACTCTATATCAAATCTCCAGTATTCTCTCTCTCTCTCTCTCTCTCTCCATGCTGATTTTCATTTCCTTTAGATTGGTCTGGCCTATAGGGAGGAAGTGTGAACCACCATGATATAGAACAGCTCTGCAACTCTAATGAAGGAATGGACAGTTAAAGGCTCTGTCTTTGAGATGGCTGGCGGTTCGGTCGATTGTCTTTCCACCTCCTCTTTCCAACCAAAAGCAATTTCTCTGAGTCATTACCCCTTCCTCTCCCTTATGTCTTTGTGGACTGGGAGACTTGATGTCTGGGGCTGCATCCCACACATGGAGCCCTATCTCCTTCATAGTGCACTACCTCTGACATTTGGGACTCTGCCTGGGCCTGGCAGTGTAGTGTAGTGTAGTGTGGAGCTTAATCTGCTGGATGTGAGACATTAACTCACGCAACGTCCCTCAGGACTAGGGCTCCTCTCCCCTGACCGACGAAGTGAACACAGTGGCACTGCCCGCTGCCCACCAACCAAAGCTACACACACGCTCCATCAGCTACCCCAGGGCAAGGTTTGTGTGTGTGTTTGTGCAAACCTGAACATGTGTGTGTGTGTTTGGGTTTCTTTAAGTATGCTTCCATATACGTGTGTGTGTGTGTGTGTGTATGTGTGCATGTGTGTTTGTGTGTACCTGCATATGTGTGTGGGTTAAAGTGCTCTCCTGACAGTGTGTATGTTTGGATGGGAGGTAGGCAGGGAGGGATTCCTCTGTTAAACTATGGACATATACTTCCCGTCACGGAGGCCGATTGCAGCCGACAGCTGCCTGCAGCTATGTGTTAACAGAGTGAAGGAATAAGAAGGAGAGAAAAATGGACTTTGGAGTTTTGCACTAAGAGGTGGCATGGCCTTGGGTTGAGAACTGGAGAACTCCAAGTCAGACCATGAAAGAAGTAACAATAGATTAACTTCATCCCATTGATTCTTCTGTATCCAATTGGCAGAATTGGAGAACACCTTATCTAGGTGTGTGTGTCCCCACCTCTCTCTCTCTCACTCTCACTCTCGCTCAGTTAAATATTTGATCAGTCATCACAGCCTGTGGTTGGGGCTGTTTTGCTGTTCCACCTCTTCTGCAGGGAAGCCTTCAGGTGGAAAAGAGAAGCGTTCACGTGGAATTCAAATGGCAGCATATTTCCATCATAGTGCAGTGCATTACTTTTGACCAAGGCTCATAGAGCTCTGGTCAAAAAGATTGCACTTTATAGTGAAAAGGGTGCCATTTGAGACGTACAAAGAGTCTGCTACACCTTTCGTCCACAGACAGGCAAATGAATGATAGCATGGACTTTAGAGGCACCCAGACTAACCTTGACTGACTGATTTGAGTTCCTTTCTGATGGTTTATTAGCTGTATTTCATTCAAGACATAAACAACCAATTTATTTGGAGTTAATTTCTCTATTTGTTATCACTTCTCTCTATTTGCCTGTGGCCCGAATTGACTGTCAGAATGTAAATGAACAGAGGCACTGAGCTGAACTGTCCGTGGTGCTGAAAAGAGGAAGTGGGTTTGGTTTGTAGTGAACACAGCTGCTAAACATGGCAACACATTGGGATGAGTCCCAAATGACAACCTGTTCACTATATAGAGCACTACTTTTGACCAGGGCTCTGGTCATAAGTAGTGCGCTATGTAGGGAATAGGGTGCTATATTTGGGATGCAGACTGAGTGATGAATGTTGAACTCCTACTGAAGGCAAAACCGGGTAGGTGTATTGGTGGGTTTGACCTTCAGGTCGAAGCTTTGCTTTCAATAAAGCTGCGGGAGCATTTAACAGTGTGCTGGTGATGTCCATCTTTCTTTCATAGGTTATAATATCCCTCATGCAGACAGTGGTGTTTTTGGACATTTCAAGCCTAAAAAAACCAACAGCTTTATATGTTTAGAGAATATCAGAATTGCTCTCATACTTTAGTCTTCTTTAAACTCTGCTGGCTTTCAGAGCAGGGAAGGATTTTTGACACAGCCCAAAAAAACATGGAATAATGTTCAAGTTATCAGTTTCCCTTGGCGGCAAAATAAATCAAAATGTCATGAGAGGCTTTCGAAGCATGTAGTCCATCATTCCAGGCAGCTGTCTTCAGTCCACCCTGCTTATACCCCCACTGCTTCCCATGATGACAGCATGATGTGGCAATAACATCCAATGGCCTTTCACATTATACTTGTGCCTTCCTCCGACCAACACACCACCTCACTACCCCATATCACTGTTCTGCACAGTTAAAAAAAAAACCTCTATGCTTCATAGATCATGTATAGGCTACTAATCACAATGGCAATGTAACGTTTGATGTTTTATGCACTGGCTGTGAGTGTAAGCCCTGTATTAATGATCCTGATTCATACAAACCCATTATTTTCAATGTACTGTGTAAATGTGTATGTCCCAAATGGTGCCCTATTCCCTATATAGTGCACTACCTTTGACCACGGCTCATATGGCTCCTTAGGGAATATGGTGGAACTCATGCCCGATAAAGACACTTTGAGTTAAGTGTATGGTTCTTGATGTGGCATCTACGGTTCTTAAGAATTCTAAAAGGTTCTTGTAATATATGGAAGTTTGCAATGTGATGTATACCTTTCATAGCACACAGCATAGTGGCTAGTGTTAACTGGTGTTGATTTTCCAGTGTAACATTTCTAGTGTTGATTCAGGAGTTAAATTAACACTGTAAATAGATAAATTAACAATCAGTGGTGTTAAAGCACCCCAGTGTTGTTGTTCAACCAGTGTTGAACGAAAACCACTCCCATCATTAACGTATTTCCCAGCATACTCTATAGCAGGTTGATGTTTAGATGTTTCAGGTTGATGTTTAGATGTTTCAGGTACTCTCATATCTTTGTCTTCCCAACCCTGGCAGTCATTCTCTCCAAATGTCGGATATCCCCACTCTGGCTGGATTCCAATACGAATTACATATCACTTTGCAAGCCAGCATAATGTGACTTGCAGGCAGGGCCTGATTAATGCAGGGGCTTAGCGGGGCTGAAGCCCCTGGGCCCATGCCCGTGGGAGGCCCAGGAGGCAGCAAAGAAAGAAAAAGGAAATATATACAGTATACAAAACAAAACATTAGGATTACCTGCTATTTCCATTACATAGATTGAACAGTTGAATCCAGGTGAAAGCCATGATCCCTTATTTATTACACTCGTTAAATCCACGTAAATCAGTGTAGAAGGGGAGGAGACAGGTTTAAGCCTCCAGACAATTGAGACATGGATTGTGTATGTGTGCCATTCAGAGGGTGAATGGGCAAGAGAACATATTTAAGTGCCTTTGAACAGGGTACGGTAGTAGGTGCCAGGCGCACCGGTTAGTGTGTCAAGAACGGCAATGCTGCTGGGCTTTTCACGCTCAACAGTTTCTCGTGTGTATAAAGAATGGTCTGCCAACCAAAGGACATCCAGCCAACTTGGCAGATCTGTGGGAAGCATTGGAGTCAACATGGGCCAGCATCCCCGTGGAATGCTTTCGACACCTTGTAGAGTCCATGCCCCGACGAATTGAGGCTGTTCTGAGGGCAAAAGGGGGCCTAGGAGCCAACCACTGGAAAGCTCAGGAGCTCGAACTCAATGAGCGTAGACAGCCTGCTGCTGCCACTCTGCTAATCATCAGATGGGGGGAGGAGAGGAGATAGGGGGACCATGTGGGTAACTGGGGGGCCCTGCCTTGATTGGATAACTGATTAATACAACAATTTAAATAAACTGCATAATAAATAAATGCCACTGGTCAATTGTGTGAGTCATGTGTAATTTATAATCCAATCAGAAAGCTGTCACCAAATATGGCACATAACATGTATGGGGTATAACATGGTTACAGAAATATTGCTGGCTAGCCTGCCTACTGAAAATGGTGGGGGAAAAAGTGTCCTGCGTGGGGCCCAGAAAATGAAATGACTGAAAAGAAAACAACAGCAGGAGCAAGAATTTAAATGAAAAAAATACCCAAACTGACTGGTTATTTTTATGCGCAACACAAAGATACAAAGTACAAGGACAACTAAAGGCCTGCAATCGCACATATGAGAGATCAACCCATTGGTAGAGTGGGTGCCTTGTGCTGCATATATTCTGAATTTGGTTGGGGTAAAAACTGTGAACTGTTGCCTCAGGACAAATTAGTTTTTCACGGTGGTGCAGTCAGCATTTAACTTTTGCTACAAATACACTTGGCGATGGCAGATTGTTACATCAGGTTTACAACCAAATGAAAACAGACTAATTGAAACCCTCAAATCTCTGAGCATTATGCCTCAATTATGCCAATGTTAGTCAGTCTCTTCTATTTTCACGCTCAAGGACATATCTAAGGACAAAAATCAAACTCTGGCCAATCGTAATGAGACTCCATCACTCTATTACCCAAATGGATAAACTTGAGATTGCTTTTCTCTGTAACTTGTGGAACAAAATACCTTTTCAGAATGGAAGCACTTCAGGCAGTCCAACTGGACCTGTCTAACACTGTTTGTTTGGTGGCCTCCTTGAAAGATTTTATGGCTGGGCTCCGGGTTCAGTTTGATAGCTATGAGGCAAAATCAAAGGGCATGTCACCAAGCGTGGAGTTGTCAAAGGCAGAGCCTGACTGTCATATATCATTGGAAGGTCAGCAGAAATCTGCCATCGGTGTGTTCACTGTCATGATTGACACGCTTTTTTCCAAGTTGAAAAGAAGGTATGAGTCACACAAATCGTCCAGTTTAAAGAATTTATAAAAAGTGAGAAAAACACATCTGCCAGGGCATTGCTTCACATGCTGAGATAGGAATCTACAAGCAGTGTTTCCTAATGTTGACATTTCCTTGTAAATATTCTTGACTTTACCTGTTACCAACGCATCAGGGAAACGGTCCTTTTCAAAGCTCTTGTCAAAACACAGACTGATCAACAATGGGACAGGAAAGACTGAACCATTAGACTCTAATGAGAATGATATACTCAGTGCACTCGATTTCAAGGACTTACTGTATATACAGTACCAGTCAAAAGTTTGGACACACCTCCTCATTCAAGGGTTTTTCTTTATTTTAAAAATGTTCTACATTGTAGAATAATAGTGAAGACGTCAAAAATATGAAATAACACATATGGAATCATGTAGTAACCAAAAAAGTGTTAAACAAATGTATTTTATATGTGCGATTCTTCAAAGTAGCCACCCTTTGCCTTGATGACAGCTTTGTATACTCTTGGCATTCTCTCAACCAGCTTCATGAGGTAGTCACCTGGAATGCATTTCAATTAACAGATGTGCCTTGTTAAAAGTACCTTTCTGTAAATCAGATGAGTTGTGACAAGGTAGGGGTGGTATACAGAAGATAGCCCTAATTGGTAAAAGACCAAGTCCGTAGTGAAACCACTACTAAAGGACATCAATAAGAAGAAGAGACTTACTTAGGCCAAGAAACACGAGCAATTGACGTTAGACTGGTAGAAATATGTCCTTTGGTCTGATGACTCCAAATTTGCGCTTTTTGGGTCCAACCGCTGTGTCTTTGAGACACATAGTAGGTGAACGGATGATCTCGGCATGTGTGGTTCCCACCGTGAAACATGGAGGAGGAGGTGTGATAATGTGGGGGTGCTTTGCTGGTCACACTATCAGTGATTTATTTAGAAGTCAAGGCACACTTAACCGGCATGGTGTCGTGACGTTAATCTAATAATTAACTAACTATGTTTAATTGTTACCTGATTAAATTAATCATGTAACAATTAACTCATTAGGATCTGAGGCACAATGAGAGCGGTTCTTTAAAGTGTTACCATCTCCCAACTTAAACTTTACCTATCACATCTACTGTTGAAGTTGGAAATTTACATACACTGGGTGTCATTCAAACTCGTTTTTCAACCACTCCAAAAATGTCTTGTTAACAAACTATAGTTTTGGCAAGTCGGTTAGGACATCTACTTTGTGCATGACGCAAGTAATTTATCCAACAATTGTAGACAGACAGAATATTTAACTTATAATTCACTGTATCACAATTCCAGTGGGTCAGAAGTTTACATACACTAATTTGACTGTGCCTTTAAACAGCTTGGAAAATTCCAGAAAATTATGTCATGGCTTTAGAAGCTTCTGATAGGCTAATTGACAACATTTGAGTCCATTGGAGGTGTACCTGTGAATGTATTTCAAGGCCTACCTTCAAACTCAGTGTCTCTTTGCTTGACATCATGGGAAAATAAAAATAAATCAGCTAAGACCTCTGTAGACCTCCAGTCTGGTTCATCCTTGGGAGCAATTTCCAAATGCCTGATGGACCCACGTTCATCTGTACAAACAATAGTACACAAGTATAAACACCATGGGACCACGTAGCCATCATAGCGCTCAGGAAGGAGACACGTTCTGTCTCCTAGAGATGAACGTACTTTGGTGTGAAAAGTGGAAATCAATCCATGAACAACAGCAAAGGACCTTGTGAAGATGCTGGAGGAAACAGGTACAAAAGCATATATATCCACAGTAAAATGAGTCCTATTTCGACATAACCTAAATGTCAGCTCAGCAAGGAAGAAGCCCCTGCTCCGAAGCCGCCATAAAGAAGCCAGACTACAGTTTGCAACTGCACATGGTGACAAAGATGGTACTTTTTAGAGAAATGTCCTCTGGTCTGATGAAACAAAAATAGAACTGTTTGGCCATAATGACCATCGTTATGTTTGGAGGAGAAAGGGGGAGGCTTGCAAGCCGAAGAACACCATCCCAACCATGAAGCATGGGGGTGGCAGCATCATGTTGTGGGGGTGCTTTGTTGCAGGAGGGACTGGTGCACTTTACAAAATAGATGGCATCATGAGGGAAGAAAATTAGGTGGATAAATTGAAGCAACATCTCAAGACATCAGTCAGGAAGTTAAAGCTTGGTCGCAAATGGATCTTCCCAAGCAATGATCCCAAGCATGCTTCCAAAGTCGTGGCAACATATAAAATTAAATATTTAAAATAATAAAAATCCCTCAAACATACAAGTATTTCACACCATTTTAAAGATACACGTCTTGTTAATCTCACCACAGTGTCTGATTTCAAATAGGCTTAACGGCGAAAGCACCACAAACGATTATGTATGAGCCAAGTCACAGAAAAACACAGCCATTTTTCCAGCCAAAGAGAGGAGTCACAAAAATCAGAAATAGAGATATAATTAATCACTAACCTTTGATGATCTTCATCAGATGACACTCATAGGACTTCATGTTACACAATACATGCATGTTTTGTTCGATAAAGTTCATAGGTATATAAAAAACATCTCAGTATACATTGGCACGTTATGTTCAGTAGTTCCAAAAACATTCGGTGTTATACATGGAACTTTAGATACACTTCTCCTTAATGCAAACGCTGTGTCAGATTTCAAAAAAGCTTTACGGTAAAAGCAAACCATGCAATAATCTGAGTACGGCACTCAGAGACCAAAACAGCCAAACAGATATTCTCCATATTGTGCAGTCAACAAAAGTCCGAAATAACATTATAAATATTCACTACCTGTGATGATCTTCATCAGAATGCACTCCTAGGAATCCCAGTTCCACCATAACTGTTATTTTGTTCGATAATGTCCATCATTTATGTCCAAATAGCTCCTTTTGTTAGCGCGTTCAGTTCACAAATCAAAATTCATGACATGCATTCACTAGGAGCAGACGAAAAGTCAAAAAGTTCCGTTACAGTCCGTAGAAACATGTCAAACAAATCTTTAGGATGTTTTTAACATAAATCTTCACTAATGTTCCAACCGAAGAATTCCTTTGTCTGTAGAAATGCAATGGAACAGAGCTCACTCTCACGTGAACGAGCGTCACAAGCTCATGGCATTCTGGCAGACCTCTGACTCAAATCCCCTCTCATTCGAATAGACAGCTGCCTCTGATTGGGAACCCTACCCGGCAATCAAAGAAAGACAAAACTAGAATACCCATCCAAATCACACCTTGATCTTACCAAATAGAGAAATAAAAAGGTTATAAGGTCAGGGCGTGACAGTACCCCCCCCCCCCCAAAGGTGCGGACTCCGGCCGCAAAACCCGACTCTATGAGGGAGGGTCCGGGTGGACATCTGGCCTCGGTGGCGGCTCAGGTTCGGGGTGTAGACCCCGCGCCGCTTGCTGGTCCCTCCGCTTCCGTGGAACAGATCCGTGGATCGTCGCCGGAGGCTCCGGACTGTAGATTGTTGCCGGAGGAACCAGACTGCCGACCTTCGCCAGACCTGCTGGAGGTTCCGGACTTCGGACAGTCTCAGGAGATTCCGGACTTCAGACCGTCTCAGGAGGTTCCGGACTGGGAACTGTCGCCGGAAGCTCCGGACTGACAACTGTCATTTTTTTGTTGCTGCCTCTCGTGCTTGCGTCTTTTCCTAGATTCCTGGTCTCGTCGCCGTTCCTCTCTCGCTGCCTCCGCCTGCTTCCATGGCAGGGTCTTGTCCCCTGCCATTACCTCCCAGGTCCAGGATGTCCTCCAATCCTGGGCACGTTGCTTGGTCACTTGGTGGTGGGATCTTCTGTTACGTCCGTCGTTGAATGAGTAAGACCAAAGCGCAGTGTGGAAAGTGTTCATCGTACTTTATTAAATGAACACAAAAAAACACCAAAATATAAACAAACGTAAAGCTCTGTAGCGCTAAACAGCAACTATACAAAGACAAGATCCCACAAACTAGGGCGGAAAACAGGCTGCCTAAGTATGATTCTCAATCAGAGACAACGATAGACAGCTGCCTCTGATTGGGAACCCTACCCGGCCAACAAAGAAATAGAAAACTAGAATGCCCACCCAAATCACACCCTGACCTAACCAAATAGAGAAAGAAAAAGGCTCTCTAAGGTCAGAGGCGTGACACAGGGACTTTTTACTAGGATTAAATGTCAGAGATTGTGAAAAACTGGGTTAAATGTATTTGGCTAAGGTGTATGTAAACTTCCGACTTCAACTGTGTATATATGTATACAGTACCAGTCAAACGTTTGGACACACCTACTTTTTCAAGGGTATTTTTTATTTATACTATTTTCTACATTGTAGAATAATAGTGAAGACATAAAACTATAAAATAACACATATGGAATCATGTAGTAACCAAAAAAGTGTTAAACAAATATATATATTTTATATGTAGCCACCTTTTTCCTCGAAGGCAGCTTTGCACACTCTTGACATTCTCTCAACAGTCTTGAAGGTGTTCCCACATATGCTGAGTACTTGTTGGCTGCTTTTCCTTCACTCAGCGGTCCAACTTATCCCAAACCATCTCAATTTGGTTGAGGTCGGGTGAGGTCATCTGATGCAGCACTCCATTGCTCTCATTCTTGGTCAAATAGCCCTTACACAGCCTGGAGGTGTGTTGTGTCATTGTCCTGTTGAAAAACAAATTATAGTCCCACTAAGTGCAAACCAGGTGGGATGGCGTATGGCTGCAGAATTCTGTGGTAGCCATTGTCATGACTGTCCACGAGAATCCAAATAGGTCAGATCAGGTATGCAATGAATAACTTCAATCAGACCTCCTTTCACTAGTAGAGGGGGGAGGACTAGTGGGGATTAACAACTCACATCCTGTCATAAATCAAGGGAAAAGATGCAAGCCTCCCTCTCCAAATTCACCAAAGGAACGCTATGCGCTCTTAGCTGTAAAATTAGGCCCCCATGAAAAGGCCTTATGAAATATGTATTATGTTAAAGAATTAAATGACAACACACTCACTTGAAATCTCACTTGCTGAAGGCCACAGGATGGAAAATAAATGAATGCTGCAACCATATCTCTGTCATTGGCAAACACAATCATGGGTGGTACTGGTAACTCTAAAATTCACTTGAAAGGCATCCTGGGAAATATGCAAATAAGGTTTAAAACCCTACAGCAGGTATATACAATTCCCTTCCTGTATGGCCAAAACATTTTTTTGTTTACAATTTTTGTCTGGTTCTTCAGAGGCCCTAAAATAGTTTCCCATGTGGCATCGCTCTCAAGAACCTATTCGGTTCCAACTTGCACCTTTTTATTTAAAGAGTGTATGTACATCTGCTGACGCTCTACCAGCAGTTGAGTTCAACTTGAGAGTGAATGAGTTGTCATTTTTTTTCAATTATTTAGATGGTTGTTGTTAGGACTGCATAACATTCTTTGTAAAGGAAAAGTGAGAGACTGTAGGGAGGACGTATTTACACATGGCTGTGATAGTGTCGTGATATCTTGTAGCACGAGCTGCAGTCTCAATAAGCTCTCTCTGTATCTCTCACTCTCTCTGTCACACTCTCTTGCTCTCAATCTCACTCACTCTTTATCGCTGTGCTTTAAGGTTTATTCATCTTCATTAGAAGAGAACAACTTGACAACAGTGGAAGCCTAACAGGCTGCAAGGAAAGTGCAGCCTGTAATGCAGCCTCCAGGTAAAGTGATACACTATGCAATATATACCAACGTATGTGGACACCCCTTCAAATGAGTGGATTCGGCTATTTCAGCCACACCCGTTGCTGACAGGTGTATAAAATTGAGCACACAGCCATGCAATCTCCATAGACAAACATTGGCAGTAGAATGGCCTTACGTGGCACTGTCATAGGATGCCACCTTTCCAACAAGTCAGATTGTCACATTTCTGCCCTGCTAGAGCTTCCCCGGTCAACTGTAAGGGATGTTATTGTGAAGAGGAAATGTTTAGGAGCAACAACGGCTCAGACACCAAATGGTAGGCCTCAAAAGCTCACAGAACAGGACCGCTGAGTGCTGAAGTGCATAATGTGTAAAAAATCGTCTGTCTCAGGTCGCAACACTCACTACCAAGTTCTAAACTGCCTCTGAAGCAACTTCAGCACAATAACAGTTCATCAGAAGGTTCATGAAATGGGTTTCCATGGTGAAGGAGCCGCACACAAGCCTAAGACCACCATGTGCAATGTCAAGCGTCGTCTGTGGTGGTGTAAAGCCCGACGCCATTGGACTCTGGAGCAGTGGAAATGCGTTCTCTGGAGTGATGAATCACGCTTCACCATCTGGCAGTCCGACGGACTGATCTGGTTTTGGCGGATGCCATAAGAACGCTACCTGCCCCAATGCATAGCTTTCAAATTTGTGGCAACAGTTTGGGGAAGCTCCTTTCCTGTTTCAGCATGATAATACCCCTGTGTACAAAGCGAGGTCCATACAGAAATGGTTTGTCGAGATCGGTGTAGAGAAATTGACTGGCCTTTACAGAGATCTTACCTCATCCCCATCGAACACCTTTATGATGAATTGGAACGCCGACTGCGAGCCAGGCCTGATCGCCCAACATCAGTGCCCAACCTCACTAATGCTCATGGCTGAATGGAAGCAGGTCCCCTCAGCAAGTGGAGGCTATTAAAGCAGCAAAGCGGGGACCAACTCCATATTAATGCCCATGATTTTGGAACGAGATGTTTGACGATCAGGTGTCCACATACTCTTGGTCAGGTAGTGTGATTTGTAGGCTACAGGTGTGAAACATTGAATCTTGATTTGGGAACCTTATGAGCTGTGAAAACAATAGCCCCAAAATGTCAGGCCTAATGCAGCCATTCCATACCTTGTCATGCATGACTGTGCTGCTGCAACTCCGTACTCTTTAACTCTTTGTGTGTGTGTGTGTGTGTGTGTGTGTGTGTGTGTGTGTGTGTGCTCGTGTGTGTGTGTGTGTGTGTGTGTGTGTGTGTGTGTGTGTGTGTGTGTGTGTGTGTGTGTGTGTGTGTGTGTGTGTGTGTGTGTGTGTGTGTGTGTGTGTGTGTGTGTGTGTGTGTGTGTAGAAGAGAGAGCCACATAATATACATTTAGTGAATATCTTGAGTGTATATGAATGGATAGTCCTGTTATGTAATGTGTTGTAGTGCATCTGTGTCAAAGCTGTTAATTGGACTGACTGGGTTTGTACTCCATACAGCACTCATCATTATCTCTGTTACACAAACAGATGGCATGAGGGTTATGCACAATCTTTTCGTCTATATTTGGATAGGCTCCCCTGGGAAAAACATGAACAGGCATCTATTTAAATATATCTTTTGATTATACTTTTAAAACCAGCCCTTTAAATCCAGGAATATATTGAACATTTAATCACAACATATATTCCCCAACAAATGTTGCATGAGAAGTTGGGAATGGATGTGTTCCTCTTTGAAAGGTTCTGAAAGACATAGGGTGATTTGATGAAATGATATGCATTACACTTTTCATATTTGCTTGTTTCTAGCCTAGGATACTGATCTCTGCTAGAAATGGAGATTTTAGCCTAGCTGAAGGCATGTATATTCTTAGCTACTAAACTCCAGTCTAGAAATTAGGTTGCGCTGGGAATGAACGATGCATGGGTTTCACAGAAATATTTGATTCAGAAAAGGCATGCATATTTCATGTACAGTACAGCAGCAGGATATCAATCTCGGCTACATGGCATGCACAGTTGGAAATATTGATTCCTCAAGTTGCATTTCTCATCTCACCAATGTATCATGGGTCTGTGTTCGTTTAGTCACTATTTTGGAGTCCACATAGAATTGTATTTGTGGATCTGGAGACCAAAAAACCACCATGAATAATTGGGTGGATTTATTTTACTCTGTTATGTTGCCTTGAATATATATATATTTCGCCTTTCTCTCTCCCTCCCTCCCTCCCTCCCTCCCTCCCTCCCTCCCTCCCTCCCTCCCTCCCTCCCTCCCTCCCCCTCCCTCCCTCCCTCCCTCCCTCCCTCCCTCCCTCCCTCCCTCCCTCCCTCCCTCCCTCCCTCCCTCCCTCTCTCTCCTCTCCTCTCTCTCTCTCTCTCTCTCTCTCTCTCTCTCTCTCTCTCTCTCTCTCTCTCACACACTGACTGAACGGATTACATATTCACACAGGCTGAGATAGTGATATTATTGAGCAGGACCTGCAGTCTCACTAATATTTCTCTGTCTTTCATTCGCTCTTTTCCTCTCTCTCTCTGCTCTCGCAATCTCCCTCTATATATATTATATATATATATATCTATCTATATCAGTTAGATGGCATACAATAGATGACATCACGAGGCTGGAAAATTATGTGGATATATGGAAGCAACATCTCAAGACATCAGTCAGGAAGTTAAAGCTTGGTCACAAATGGGCCTTCCAAATGGACAATGACCCCAAGCATACTTCCGAAGTTGTTGCAAAATGACTTAAGGACAACAAAGTCAAGGTATTGGAGAGGCCATCACAAAGCCCTGACCTCAATCCTATAAAATATTTGTGGGCAGAACTGAAAAAGCGTGTGCGAGCAAGGAGGCCTACAAACCTGACTCAGTTACACCAGCTCTGTCAGGAGGAATGGGCCAAAATTCACCCTACTTATTGTGGGAAGCTTGTGGAAGGCTACCCAAAACATTTGACCCAAGTTAAATAATTTAAAGGCAATGCTACCAAGTACTAATTGAGTGTATGTAAACTTCTGACTCACTGGGAATGTGATGAAAGAAATAAAAGCTGAAATAAATCATGACATTTCACATTCTTAAAATAAAGTGGTGATCCTAACTGACCTCAGGCAGGGACTTTTTACTAGGATTAAATATCAGGATTTGTGAAAACCTGAGTTTAAATGTCTTTGGCTAAGGTGTATGTAAACTTCCGACTACAACTGTTTTGACAATATACTGTATATACATTATATAGTACCTAAGGAAGGCATGCAGATCCCTTGACTTTTCCATATTTTGTTACTTTACTGTCACACCCTGATCTGTTTCACTTGTCTTCATCCCCTCCAGGTGTTGCCCATCTTACCCATTATCCTGTGTTCTGTGATAATCTATTGCCAGTTCGCTTTGTTTTGTCAAGCCTACCAGCTTTTTTCCCCTATGCTTCTGTCTGTCTCTAGTTCCTGTTTTCTAGCTTTCCCGGGTTTGACCATTCTGCCTGGCCTGACCCTGAGCCTGCCTGTCGTTCTGTACCTTGCCATACCACCCTGAATCACTGGCCTCTGCCTGCACTGAGCCTGAGCCTGAGCCTGCTTGCCATTCTGTACCTTTCGGACTACTGACCTTTGCCTGCCCGTGACCTGTCATTTGCCTGCCCCACTATTTTTATAATAAACCTTTGTTACTTCGAAACTGTCCGTGTAGCCAGGGTCCGGTGGCGGTCCGCTTGTCATTGATACCTGGAGGTGGTCTTGAGAATTTCCGACCGGGCTCTCTTCCAGGTAAAACGACAGCGGGAGACAAACATCTGGGAAGAGCAGGGGCTGATAGCCCAGGGAACACGCAAAGGGCGAGAGACCTGTGGCAGAGCAAGGAAGGGTGTTGGGGGCATATTCGACCAACACTAGTTGCTGGCTCCAGGTGTTTGGTTGGTGGAGGCAGCGAAGGGTTGTTTCCAAGGTCTTGGTTGGCTTGCTCCGAATGGCCGTTGGACTAGGGGTGGAACAAGGAAGACAGGCTGGCCGACTACCTAATGAGTGTGCAGAATGCCTTCCAGAACTGGGACGAGAACTAAGGACCCCAGTCGGAGACCATGTCCACCGGGAGTCCATGGATCTGGAAGACGGGCTGCACCATGACCTGGGCGGTCTCTTTGGCAGAGGGTAGCTTGGGGAGAGGAATGAAGTGGGCGGCTTTGAAAAACAGGTCCACTACTGTCAGGATGGCGGTGTTGCCATCAGATGGGGGAAGACCCGTAACAAAGTCCAGGGATATGTGAGACCAGGGACAGTGAGGGACAGGCAGTGGCTGAAGAAGACCAGCTGGAGCTTGCCAATGAGTCTTGTTCTGCGCACAGACTGTGCAGGCAGCAACCATGGTCGGTCTCCAAAAGCGATGTTGCAAAAAGGCTAGGGTCCAACGGGAGCCCAGGTGGCAGGCAAGCCTGGAGGAGTGGGTCCACTCCAGGACCGAGGAGCAGACAGTGTCAGGAAAAAAACATCCGGTTATCTGGGCCCCCTGGGTTTCGGGCTGAGAAAGCTCTGCCCTCATGGACCTGCTTCCCTATTCCCCAGCTGAGTGCCGTCATCAGACACGAGGTGGGAAGGATGGTCTCTTGTGGTCGGTCCAAACAATGAACGGATGCTTTGCCCCCTCCAGCCAGTGCCTCGTAGTGCCATCGTAGTTCCTCTCCATGCCATTGAGGTGATGGGAGAAGAAGGCGCAGGGATGTAAACTGAGGACCAGGGCAGAATGCTGGGACAGGACAGCCCCCACCTTTGACATCCGAAGCATCGGCCTCCACTAAGAACTGACGGGACGGGTCATGATGAACCAAGATGGGAGCTGTGGTGAAACGGTGTTTGAGATCCTGGAACGCCCGGTCAGAAGCTGGGGACCACGTGATCGGAACCTTGGGAGAGGTGAGTGCAGACAGGAGGGAAGCCAGGGTGTGGTAAACCTGGGTTAAAGCGGTGATACAAGTTGTCAAATTCCAGGAAACGTTGTCGCTGCACCCTGGACATAGGCTGAGTCCAATCCACCACTGCTCTCACCTTCCTGGGATCCATCTGTACACTCCCTGCAGCAATTATGTAACCAAGGAAGTAAATGGTAAAGTGATATAATTCACACTTCTCCGCTTTCACAAAAAGCTGGTTCTCCAGGAGGTGTTGGAGAACCTGTCGGACATGGAGCACGTGTTCTTGGGCGGTGCGGGAGAAGACGAGGATGTCGTCGAGGTAGTCAAAGACGAACCGGTTCAACATGTCGGGGAGAACATCATTAACCAGAGCCTGGGACACAGCTGGGGCATTGCTAAGGCCAAGTGGAATGACCAGATACTCGTAGTGACCTTTGGCCATGTTGAAGGCAGTCTTCCACTCGTCCCCCTCCCATAGCTGCACCAGGTGGTAGGCGTTCTGTAGGTCCAGCTCGGAGAACACAGTGGCCCCCTGGAGCGGCTTGGAGGCCAAAAAGATGAGTGGCAGCTGGTAGCGGTTCTTCATCGTGATGTCGTTGAGGCCCCGGTAGTTGATGCATGGGCGTAGCGTTTTGTCCTTCTTATCCACAAAGAAGAACCATGCACCAGCGAGGGAGGCAGAAGGAAGGATGAACCTTACAGCTAAGGAGTCCTCAATATCAGTCTCCATAGCCTTGGTCTCCGGACCTGACAGTACAGTTGTCCATGGGGCGGAGTGGTGCCTGGGAGAAGATCAATCCTGCAGTCATAGGGTCAGTGAGGCAGAACCGAAGTGGCCCGGGCCTTACTGAACACCTCCCAGAGGTCCTGGTACTCCGCGGGAATGGCAAAGCGGTCTGGGGCGTCTTCCGAGCCCACAGAAAGATGTCCCGGGGCAGGCTGCGCTGACTTCAGACAATGGGCGTGGTAGAACAGGCTCCAGCCCAGCGTCCAAGAAACTCTCATTGGCCCCAAAGTCGATGAGTACCCGGAGAGATTTCGACTGGTTCACCCATAGCAGGATGTCATGGAAAGGGTGAGAGTAAGGGGAGAAGAAAGTTCTCCATAATGCCCACCAGAGTACTCGTCCCTTCTTGATGAGCCTGGTTTTTAATTGAGAGGTAGCTACGAAATGTCCCGTAGCTCCACAATATAGACAGCTCTGGGTGTGGAGTCGGCGTAAGCGCTCAGTCTGAGTCAATCTAGCCCTGCCCAGGTGCCTGGACTCCGAAGGAGGTGAGTCAGCAGCCTTTAGTGATTCCCAAGAGATCTCGTGTGACGTTGGGTTCACTTGGACATGAAGTTTCGCGGGCTCCGGGCTTCTTCTGTGGCAAGGTGGAAATTGAGTGAAAACAAGGGCGACAGGGCACAGATTCCCTCTCCCGCCTATGTTCTCAAAGCCGCCCATCGATCCGGCTTTGAGGCAGTCAAGGTCTATGGGCAGCTCCCGGGCTGCAAGCTCATCTTTGACCACCTCCGATAATCTGTGTAAGAACATGTCGAACAATGCTTCCGGGTTCCAGGCTATCTCAGCCGCCAATGTGCGAAAATCCACTGCTTAGTATACCAAAGTACGGGAGTCTTGACGTAGCTGGAGCAGCTTACGAGCAGCCTCTCTCCAAGACAATGGGGAATCAAACACCTTCTGAACTTCCGCCACAAACTCCTCTAGACTGAGGCAGACGGCGGACTGTTGCTCCCACACCACCGCCGAAGCCCAGGTGAGTTCCCTCCGGGACATCTGCGTTATGATGTACGCTATCCTAGAGTGATCCAAGGGGAACGAAGAAGGCTGCAGCTCGAAAATGAGTGAGCACTGGGAGAGAAAAGCCTGTCAGGTTCTGGAATCTCCAGCATAGCGCTCCGGAGTAAGCGGGGTTCTCCGGACACTGGGGTAGGCTGGGAGATTACAGGTGTGATCCGCGCAAAGTCTCAAAGAATGCCTGGTCATGGCATTTTGCCAGGGTATGGAGTCCCTCCATAAGACATTGCAGTAACTCCGTGTGTCACCCAATGGTGGCTCCTTGCAGGGAGACAGCATTGTGGAGCTGGTCTGAGCCTGCTGGGTCGGTCATGGCCAGTTCGTACTATCACGTTTTAGGGAAGACTCAGATGCAGAAGTAACAAAAGTTTATTACTAGAACAGGGGGCAGGCAAAATGACAGGTCAAGGACTGGCAGAGGTCAGTAATCCAGATCAGGGTCAAAAAAGGTACAGAATGGCATTCAGTCTCCGGGTCAGGGCAGGCAGAGATCAATAATACAGTGTGGTGGGGCAAGGTACAGTAAGGCAGGCAGGCTCAGGGTCAGGGCAGGCAGAATGGTCAAAACTGGGAAAACTGGAAACAGGAACTATAGAAAAGACAGGCGCAAGGGGATAAACGCTGGTAGGCTTGATGAACAAAACAAACTGGCCGCAGATAAACAGAGAACCCAATTTTTCAGTTTTTGATTTGTTAAAAAAGTTTGAAATATCCAATAAATGTCGTTCCACTTCATGATTGTGTCCCACTTGTTGTTGATTCTTCACAAAAAAATACAGTTTTATATCTTTATGTTTGAAGCCTGAAATGTGGCAAAAGGTCGCAAAGTTTAAGGGGGCCGAATACTTTCGCAAGGCACTGTATATATATCCGGAGTAAGCGGGGTTCTCCGGACACTGGGGTAGGCTGGGAGATTACAGGTGTGACCCTATATACAGTATATATATAATGTATAGAGAGCTTGTTGCGCAGCATATCAAGCCCTGGGCCTTCTGTCAGAGTGACTTCAGTCAGGTCTAGACTGAGAGCATTCCAGAGTTGCATGCCTTGCCATTGTCAGCTGCACCATGAAATCTCTGTTCAGCCATGTTCAACACAATGCTCATCGCACACTCAGAAGCATGGAGTCTCTGACAGAAATATCTCATGTAGGAGAGTGAGAGACAGCATGGGAATATAGATAAAACTACAGTAAAGCAAAGTCTGGTAGAGAAACCCTGCACAAAGAGAGAAAGCATTTTCTTTGTATTACACAATACTTATACTGTATGGACATATTTACATTACAGCAAGTGCCTACATTTCTTTGACAATTTGGAATACAAAATTCAACTGTCAGTATGTGCAGGCCTATGTGATAAATGTGGGAATTGAACCCACAACCTTGGCATTTTAAGCACCGTACTTTTTCTACCATCTGAGTCCCACAGGACCACTTCAGTTCAGTGGTATGTTTGTTGTAATATCAGTGCCTTAAGCTATAAGAATCAGAACTCTGACATTGACACACTGGCCTCCAAGGGGAACATGTCATCAAATTACCTCAGATGTCAGTCAAAGCTGAAGGACAGACTGTCTCTCTGCATTAAACAAATTATTTCATGCATAATACCACCAATAATAATACAAAAATCTTAATATAATTTGAAAATGACTGTATATTACCATTTTCTGTATATATGTTTTGTTATTTTCAACAACACACATTTACTTCTCTGGCAATCTTTTAGTTTCAGATAATACTGTTAATCTAGTATTGGGAAGTAAATAATCATTGAATGAAAAATGTCAGTGACTGTAGGAAGCCTGATTAGAAACATCAAGTTGTTAAAAAGACTGATTATTGTTTTTTGTTTCTCATTTTGTTAAAAAATGCATCTTCCACATTCTTCTTTTCGACCTAAAGATCAAATCGCAGGAATTCCGATCGCTATCCAGTGTGGAATCCGCTGTTCTGTTTGTTTACTTCAACAATTCTTCACGTGGCAAAGTCACTACATGGTCTTATCAACGGCGAGGTAGGCTAATTCTTTTATAACGTTTGATAGAAAATATACATGGCTCGGACATGCAATGCCACTTCGAAATGCGAATGCAATGGGCTAATTCCATGTTGAAGACAGGATAGGCTACATGTTTGTTATAACTAGACATATTACAGAGGGACTGTGTAGGCTACTATTTAAGTATAAACATCCATGACCGAAATACACAAATTTAAGCGACTGCATAATTAGCTTCGGCACAGGTTTTTATTGGCCAGTGAGTGGTCAAGCCCTCATCACTCCTCCAACTAATTAATTAATAGAAAGCCTGCCTCTTTATGCTAACGCCAGCTGGTGCGCCCATAATTCCCATTGTGGAAATAGCAACAATATTTATGACACATTCCTTGACTTATGGCGTTACCAACTTTGCTAGGATTTGCCGTTGAGTTTGGTTTGTTAAAATAGAGCCACCTATTTTATTTATTCCTTTATTCAATGTAATCCATTAAATATATTCCACATATATGTAACAGTTTAATATGATTATATCTGCCAGCAGAGACTTATTAGTGGTTCCAGGCTTAGGCTTAAGCTTAATTGAGCTAGCTAATTCTTCCCCCTCTGATCTAAACTTTGTCCCTCCCTTTCTAACACACTTATTTGTGCATCACAACAAGGCGGCTTGCATAAAACAAAGAGATAAGAATCCAGACTGATAACGAACGACCAATGACATGCATAATCAAGCTATTTTACTCAGCATTACAAGTAGGAGCCTAGTACCCGCAGACCTGCCCAGCCGAGCCCAGACTTTATGATACAGGAATAATTAGTGGTGTGAGATAAGGCCAGAGGAATCTATCATCAGACTCCTGGGCACTGGGATTTCCAAGTATCAATGGGGAAATGGCTGCTCCTCTGCTCTAGGAAGACGATCCATCATTTAACATGCTAACGAGGCAAGAGATTTTAACATGGAGATAATACAGGTGCACCTTTATCACATGGCCTCTGAGACTTCAGTGGGGTAGAATGGGATCTCCTCTCTCATTATCTCTGCCCTGAGTTATAGTGAACTTGTTCCTCTTTGAGAAAGTAGCAGCAGTATGTGCAGTGGCGTGTATTCATGGATGCTACGGGCAGCCAGGCATCCCCAAGAAATTGACCAAGAAAAAAAGAAAACACCTACAAAATAATTTTCCTTTAATTCGCAAGAGGCTGAATGTATCTCACCGGTTAAAGCATCCGAGCAAACGACACAGCGCCCCCGCCCCTGTCTCAGTATGTGTAGCGCATCTATCTGAGACTGTCTGGTCAGAAAGAATATGACATTGTTGCCGGCCGAAGCATTGAATGCAAGGGAAGCAAGCGAGCATTTGGCGTCCCTTGATAAAATAAATATACCATAATATCCCATCAGCATTGAACTAAACTGAGCGAGTCTGTCCCTCTGTGAGAAAGCGGTAGTAGTATATGAACACCTCAGAGTTAGGTGACTGCTAGTCAACTTGATTCATATGCAGAGGTAAATTTGAAAGATGTTTTTGTGGGTAATAGTTCACTGTTTAAGCGCATGCTTGAGTCCCACTCACCCTGGGCTTTTTTCTACCAGTGGTTCTAACAAAATACAGATGACCTCAGTCGATATGGAATCACCTTTTTGTGAAAAATTAGTTGGTCCATCGCCTGTGTATCTCACAAGTCTCTCAAGACATCAGTCGACTACTATTTGTTTTTATTACTGACAAATCATTCGACTTGATTGAAATGGGCAAACCTTGAGAGCTGAACATTACAAACACTTTGGTGTCATTCAGCAATACTAGGGAGAGAACAAGAAATTGAGGTGACCCTTACTCTGTTACCAGATAGTATTCCAAGGACATTGGTTGTATTTTGGGAACTGTATCTATTCATGTAGTACTATTCAGTTTCATTCTTCCTGGCGTGTGATTTCAGAAGCACCTATAGATAGCCTACTAATACTGTAGTCTGGACCAAGTATCCCAAAAGTCTGCCTGCGTCTATGGAAAAGATACCCTGCATCTCTCTCTCCCTCCAAGGACAGAGAGAGCGGCACAGCTGGCACCACACAGTTGGCAACCTGAGCTATATTCTGTAAAGCTTCTGTACTATATAAAGAAAGTGACAGGGCCTTTGTCAGTCTACCTGCCCCACTTTCCTTCCCCGAGAACTTCCTCAACTTTGTCCTAAAAATCATGCCTCGAGAGAAGAGGTGTGAAAGGTGAACAAAGCCTTTCCAAAAAGCCTCAGTCCTTGCCAAGCATCATCGTCATTCAAAGCAGACTCCTGCTGTGCCTTCCCCTATTTCCTTTCATTTGTATTCCAAGTGCTGACTTGATATAGGCCTACTACCGACCAACATTGACAACGGAACAATGCATGAAATCTAAGTTGCCATGTCATGGCCCTTAAATGAGTCTTGAGAGTAGCTCTTCAATCATTTACAGGGGTTTATGAATCCCTACATCAAATACCAATGTTATAAATGACTTATTCCAAGATCTAGAAACATTTCTCACGTTGCTTTGATGTAAAATGCCTTTTTAATCTTCGGATCATCAAACTGAAAGAAAATGATTCTTAAACAACTTGGCATTTGATCTTTTTGAACAGAAATGTTCCTCAAAGCAATAACTTGTTGATGACTTGTCTTCTTTATGGTTCGTCTTGAATATACAGATGTGTAAACACACTTAACAGTACACACCAGTAGAGTCTACACTAGTTTTTGATTTTGTTAACTACCAACTCCTACTTGCAGACCCAGTGAAAACTGACGATCAGTAATGTGTTGATTTCTGTGTGTAGCTTCTCATTTCTACTCTAGTCAAGCAGTGCAACTAGCAGACCCAGTCAAGTCAGTGATAAGTGTCAAGCCATAATATGTGTTGGTGTAGTTTTGAGTTTCCACACTAGTTTCTCTCAGTTGTTAGCTACCTATAGTACCAAGCTGGACAACTTGATGACTGTCCATTGATGACTGTCTTAAGTTAAATTCACACACTACCGAGACCGAAGATACGGAGCGTAGCACTGTGTTGTAATGTCGTTTTTTTTTGGTCACAAAAGGGGCGGCTACCTCTAAAACGCTCCGGCATTCAATTTACTTGTGTACTACCTGAATACTGAGAGGTGACTTATCATGTATTTTTTATTGAATGTTATAGAGTCAAAAATGAATAATGATCTGATTATTTCAGAGATAGAGATGTGGAAAGCTAAAGAAAGGTAAAAACGAGTGGAAAGCTAGACCTTTAACTGTCGACCCATAATGTGTTGGTAGCAGTCGATCAATGTCTCCCCACTCGTTTCCATTGAGTCCAGAAGTCTTAACAGAATCCTATTGCCTGCCTGTCCACTAATGAGGGACAGTTGAGAAGCAATCTCACCTCAGAGTGGAGGACATTGTTCTCCCGCTACATTCAATTTGCACCAGTTTCATCCTAATGCAATAGCCCCCAGTCCCAGTTCCAGCAGATTAGTGATAAACTGCTGTAGCAGGAGGACAAAGATCTTAAGTCTTTGTCAGACAACATTGATTGATAGGACCCAGTCAGGTACACGGAGACAATGTGTAGGCTAGTTAATTAGCTATTTGCTTCTGTTTCTAAGTTACGGGCTTGACATCTTCAACACTCATACATGACAGTCGGGCACGGACACGCCATGCGTCAGAGTGTGCAGCATCTATCTGTCTATGTCTCATGGAAAGGAGAAAACGATGGTTACCACCATCCCAACCTGTCCCCTGAAGGCTTGTCTGGCTAAATGATCAAACGGGTTGTCTCTGATAGAGTGACCTCAGGTGTGACTGTGTCACTGCAAGACAAGGTCGTTACATTGAATGAACAGTCCAATGTCACCCTGTGAAATGGCTCTTCTCAGCAGAAAGTGAATTCGAAGGTAAGTTGATGGAATCACATGAGTCATATCGCTGTTTACCTTGTACAAGACACCATGAGAAAATGCACAACTTGATGAAGTTTAACCTGACCCTTGTAGGTGGGAAAGTTATAGCATCAGGTGATTTTTTTTTAGAATGCACATAAGGTGAGACAGTCCGTGATTTATATTCCACAAATGCAACAATGATGACTCATGCTTTTAAACGAGAATCCTCACTCCTCCAGAAGGATTGTTTTAAAACCCCACGCAGTCAAACTTTACAGACAGGCACTTCTTTTAATTTGGTATCTGATTGGCATTGGGAGTTGTATTTGTACCTGAAAGCCAATCAGGGATCAAACAATTTTTCAACAATTTGGTTGTCGGGCGGCAAATGAACCTTTCACTATCTATCTAATTAAAAGCCAGAATGTACTGTATGGACCCTTCGTAGACCAGCCTACTCCGTAGGGAGATGAAACTTTGCAGTTGACCAGATGTGTCTGTCTGCTTCTTTCATCTTTCTTTACATCCTCCTCAGTGAAGGATGCCACATCTCTCAATGCATGACTACCCAATCTGAGGCGCATTTCCCTCATCGAAAAGGAAAGAGAGAGAGGGTAAAAAACAGAAAGAATACATGCTTTGCAGAAATTAGTGCGTAAACAAGTATAAAAGCCAAAACTTGAGCTACGTTTTAATTGCATCCGTTTCGTCTTTGCGCTTCAAACGGCAAGCTATTGGTGGTTGATGCTTTGATCTACCTCTCTGTCTCCCTCACCTCGCCTCGCTGGAGTGAGGAGGCTTCGACTTGGCTCCCCTGTCTGTTTAGGGATGAAAAAGCAAAAGCTAGATCTTGTTATTTGCATGATGATCGACCAGGCAATACTCTTGCTTATAACTATTTGTATTAACCTTGGCTATTAATGATGAACAGGGCCTCAAGTTTGCCATCAAATATCCACGTTCCAGTGATTTCTTTCAATGCACTACTTTACATAACCGTTTGTGTTCTCTCCCACTCAACCTTGGCTATTGATGATGCACAGAGCACCTGTCATCCACACAACAATACGAGTCATTTAGTAAACCCCACAGATTAATTTACAGTGTCAATAGGCTTGTAGTAAGGCATCTGAGACGTTGTAACCTAACTATACATAGGAAGAGATGGTCCAACTGTTAAATAAATGCAGTGTGTTGTCATTAATTCAGGGTACTATCTACATTGTGTCCTGTCTAGTCTCTCGTCACAACCTTAACATTAGTATCCCAAGATTATTTCATTAGTATCCCAAGATTATTTCCAGTCAAATATTGATTAGACTCCATTTCTAACTGGCTTTTCCTTTGGGTTAATTTAATTTTGTCTTATTTAAACCTTATTTAAACCTTCTCCCATTCCATCCCATCCCCATTGGGAGATGGTAAGCTTGTCAAACATGGGCAGCAGCCTAAGCTCAGTTTACTACAGAAACACAGGTGTTTTCTTGTGAGGGTCCAGGAAGTTCATCAACATTTAACACCTGTACAAATAAATAAAACCTCAGCTCTGTGAAGCAGTTCCTACACACCCATAGAAAGAGCTACCTGAGCAGTTTCAGTGCTTTGATTTTAATTTCACTTATGATACAATTAACGGGTAGGATAGAAAGGTAAGGCGGTGGAGCTCCACATACGCTGAGTTTGACATCAAGCCCCACCAGGGGAGAGATAAAACACACAGGAGACTGCATGCTGGGTGGAGAAGCCATGGTCTGGCAACATCACCTTACTGAGTGAAGGGAGGCGACACTTATGAATCACTTCTTATTAAATATTAGTATGAGCTACCTCCTCATAGTGAATCTGGAAGAAAATATAGTAGCACTATGATCTTACCATAAACATAACCAGTTTACAACCATAACTCAAACCACAATCCACCTCAAACATGATACCTCGAAAGAGAAGACTTGCAGTCCAATCTGAGACTTGTAATAATAATTGGTGTATATACATATACAGTACCAGTCAAAAGTTTGGACACCCCTACTTATTTCAGGGTTTACATTATTTGGACGATTTTCTACATTGTACAATAATAGTGCAGACATCAAAACTATGAAATAACACATATGGAATCATGTAGTAACCAAAAAAGTGTTAACCAAATGAAAATATATTTGAGATTCTTCAAAGTAACCACCCTTTGCCTTGATGACAGCTTTGCACACTCTTGGCATTCTCTCAACCCACTTCATGAGGTAGTCACCTGGAATGCATTTCAATTAACAGGTGTGCCTTGTTAAAATTTTAATTGTGGATTTTTTTTCTTCTTAATGCATTTGAGCCAATCAGTTGTGCTGTAGGTCCATAGGGGTAACAGTCGATATTATGTCAAGAACAGCTCAAATAAGCAAAGAGAAATGACAGTCCGTACTTACTTCAAGACATGAAGGTCAGTCGCAAAAACCATCAAGCGCTATGATGAAACTGTCTCTCATGAGGACTGCAACAGATAGGAAAATGGAGAGTTACCTCTGCCGCAGAGGATAAGTTCATTAGAGTTACCAGCCTCAGAAATTGGCAAATTAACTGCACCTCAGATTGCAGCCCAAATAAATGATTCACAGAGTTCGAGTAACAGGCACATCTCAACATCAACTGTTCAGAGGAGACTGTGTGAATCAAGCCTTAAAACCACTACTAAAGGACACTAATAAGAAGAAGACACTTGCTTGGGCCAAGAAACACGCGCAATAGAGATTAGACCGGTGGAAATCTGTTTTATGAGTCCAACTTTTAGATTTTGGTTCCAACCGCCATGTCTTTGTGAGTCACAGAGTAGGTGAACCAATGATCATGTGTGGTTCCCACCGTGAAGCATGGAGGAGGAGGTGTGATGGCGTGGGGGTGCTTTGCTGGTGACACTGTCTGTGATTTATTTTGAATTCAAGGCACACTTAACCGGCATGGCTACCACAGCATTCTGCATTAATACACCATCCCATCTGGTTTGCGCTTAGTGGGACTATCATTTGTTTTTCAACAGGACATTGACCCAAAACGCACCTCCAAGCTGTGTAAGTGCAATTTTACCATGAAGGAGAGAGATGGGGTGCTGCATCAGATGACCTGGCCTCCACAATCACCTGATTTCAACCTAATTGAGATGGTTTGGGGTGAGTTGGACCGCAGAGTGAAGGAAAAGCAGCCAACAAGTGCTCAGCATATGTGGGAGCTCCTTCAAGACAGTTGGAAAAGCATTTCAGGTAACTACATCATGGAGCTGGTTGAGAGAATGCCAATAGTTTGCAAAGCTGTCATCAAGGCAAAGGGTGGCTAATTTGAAGACTCTAAAATCTATAAATATATATTGATTTAACACTTTTTTGGTTACTACATGATTCCATATGTGATATTTCATAGTTGTGATGTCTTTACTATCATTCTACAATGTAGAAAAAAGTTTTAGAAAATAAAGAAAAACCCTTGAATGAGTGCAGTAGGTGTGTCCAAACCTTCGACTGGTAATATATATATATATATATATATATATATTGGCCAGGTTTATGAAGGTGACAACGAAATCCATTTTGTTCTATAATGCTCCCAATGTACAGTATATTGTTTAAACCCTCGGTGCTATCAAACTCTATGATGTATTGTGTTTTCGCTCACAACTGTGAAAGCACAGAATGCTAAATTAGTTACAGGATCCTCCAATTAAGATATTGATGATTGTCGTGTCAAGCTCATTAAAATGATAAAAATACAAAAAAGATGTAAGAAAGTATAAATATCTGAGTCTTTTACTGAGACAAACTTCCTTGCTTTCCAAAAACATGGTTGTTTATGTTTCTCTCCTCTATCTGAATTAATGAACATATCTCAGTCTAATTGGAAGCTAAGCAGGAGCTGCCTCACCTTCAATGCCTTCAATACATTCTGCAGAAGAGAAAAAGCTGCCAAAACGCAAAGTAAATCAAGCAAAAATTAAACATGATGGTCTTCCAAAAGCAAGGCCTTTAATGAACAAAAATACTAATTCATTGAGCTGTGTCAAGGAATGGTGCATACACTCTGGGTTGAATAGATATAGAGATGGGTGGCGGGCGCAGTGTTAATTCATGTATTAATGGGAGTTGTAACAGGTTCAGAGAAACGTACAGGTCTAAAACAATGCCATTCAGTGGAGGGGCCGACAGTGTCATATTGAACCCCATTGTGATGGTGTCAGATTTGTAATGTTAACTCCACTGTTGTCGGATGTTCACAGTTTAGCTTATTTATGTGACACAGCACTTTGTTCCATGAATACTACTGTCAATTCGAAATGTTACGCTGACACTTTTTATCTATAGCAACCAAACACCAGCGGATCTAGTGCCAGTCTGTTTGTGCTATCATGCAAACAAATGTTCACTCCTTATCACTCTTGTTTAGCTTGACAATGACAACAATAGATTAGGCAAATGCACAAACAGATCTGGGACCAGGCTGTAGAACAGTGGTATTCAAACTTTTTTGATGCAAAAATGTCTCACCACCCCAACCCAAATGTAATGACACAACCTCACATCAACAAATAACCTTCAATTAATTACATTTTGATCTCTTCTCAAAATTAAAAGAAACCAAGCAGTCATGAGCGTTGAGCCAGTAACCGAAAAGTCTGTGGTTTGAATCCCCGAGCCGACTAGGTAAAAAATCTGTTGATGTGCTCTTGTGCAAGGCACTTAACGCTAATTGCTCCTGTAAGTCACTCTGGATAAGAGCGTCTGCTAAATGTAAAATGTTTAAAAAAAGAAGAATGTGCAAGGCTTAATCTGGAGTGCAAAACTCACCAGTCTTACTCAAAAAAATTTGTTTTAAATGGAGCAGATAGCTTTCATTTGAGATTTCAAACAGGTGAAAAACAGCAGGGCACATTCAGTAAATGGTTGAGTCACGATAATCTATTTTCAAATCAAATTGTATTTGTCACATGCGCCAAATACAACAGGTGTGGTGTAGACCTTACAATAAAATGCTTACTTATGAGCCCCTAACCAACAGTGCAGTTTCAAAAAATATGGATAAGAATAAGATATAAAAGTAACAAGTAATTAAAGAGCAGCAGTAAAAAATAACAATATATAGAGGGGGTGCTGGTACAGAGTCAATGTAAGGGGGCACCGGTTATTTGAGGTAGTATGTATATGTAGGTAGAGTTAATTAAAGTGCATAGATGACAACAGATAGTGGCAGTGGTGTGGAGAGGGGAGGGGGAAGGATGCAAATAGTCTGGGTAGCCATTTGACTAGAGGTTCAGGAGTCTTATGGCTTGGGGGGTAGAAGCTGTTTAGAAACCTCTTGGACCTAGACTTGGTGCTCCAGTATCGCTTGCTGTGTGGTAGCAGAGAGAACAGTCTATGACTAGGGTGGCTGGAGTCTTTGACCATTTTCAGGGCCTTCCTCTGACACCGCCAAGTATATAGGTCCTGGATGGCAGGAAGCTTGGCCCCAGTAATGTACTGGGCCGTTCACACTACCCTCTGTAGTGCCTTGCAGTCGGAGGCCGAGCAGTTGCCATACCAGGTTGTGATGCAACCCGTCAGGATGCTCTTGATGGTGCAGCTGTAGAACCTTCTGAGGACCTATTCCAAATCTTTTCAGTCTCCTGAGGGGGAATAGGTTTTTGCCATGCCCGCTTCACAACTGTCTTGGTGTGTTTGAAACATATTAGTTTGTTGGTGATGTGGACACCAAGGAACTTGAAGCTCTCAACTTGCTCCACTGCAGCCATGTCGATGAGAATGGGGGAGTGCTCGGTCATTTTTTTTCTTCTGTAGTCCACAATCATCTTATTTGTCTTGATCACATTGAGGGAGAGGTTGTTGTCCTGGCACCACATGGTCAGGTCTCTGACCTTCTCCCTATAGGCTGTCTCATCGTTGTCGGTGATCAGGCCTACCACTGTTGTGTCATCTGCAAATTTAAGGATGGTGTTGGAGTCATGCCTGTCCGTGCAGTCATGAGAGAACAGGGAGTACAGGAGGGGCTGAGCACACACCCCTGAGGTGCCCCTGTGTTGAAGATCAGCGTGGCGGATGTGTTGTTACCTACCCTTACCAGCTGGGGGCGGCCCGTCAGGAAATCCAGGATCCAGTTACAGAGGGAGGTGTTTAGTCTCAGGGTCTTTAGGTTATTGATGGGCTTTGAGAGCACTATGATGTTGAATGCTGAGCTGTAGTCAATGAATAGCATTCTCACATAGGTGTTCCTTTTGTCCAGGTGGAAAAGGGAAGTGTGGAGTGCAACAAAGACTGCATCATCTGTGGATCTGTTGGGGCAGTATGCAAATTGGAGTGGGTCTAGAGTTTCTGGGATGGTGTTAATGTGAGATATGACCAGCCTTTCAAAGCACTTAATGTGCTCCTCTCAAAGGCCAAAGACAGGGGCCTGACACTACTGTACTGCAACTACGGCTTTTTTGGTATATGTGATGTGTGTGTGTGTACTGTGTGTGTGTGTGTGTGTCTACAAAATTCATCAGGGAAAAGCAAAAGAAATCATCAATCATGTATTAATATAAAATCAAATAACAGTACATTAGTGTTACCGGTTTAAACAAAACACGCCAAGGGACACCGAGATGGCTGGTATATGTTACCCATAGATTAACATTTTGTCGTGTTAGTGCTACGTAATACCTTCTCTTTGACATATCCACAGAAAGAGCAAAACAGCCCCTTTGGCAATGTTGTATAATGAGCAAGTCTATGCTTACTGTAGATGGTGGTCAACTCATGTGTCACAATGTCACAATGAACAGCAAGGAAAGTGTATGGAACGGCATAAAATAGTTGAGATTCACACCGATGTTTCAGAACACCTGCCATCATCTGTTCACACGATATGTCCACATTATATATGGTAACATTTGGACAAGAGAAAAAGCACACCCAGGTGAATGAACTGCTGTGTACTTGAAAGTGAGAGAGAGAAACCGTAACAGTATCTTCTATGTATTACAGGTACTCAATCCATGGTGGTAGTCTTCGTGCTGTGTTCTCTGTGCTTTGGCTCGCTCCATAATTCCATTATGTATTTTGTGAAGTGTGTGCTGGTGGTGCTGTGTGGTGGAGAGAGCGCCACAGAACATTACAAGCCCATCACACGCTCACCACGCCTCATTAGAGCGCAACTAGCTGTACACTCCAGACCCAAGAGACACACACACACACACACACACACACACCAGAGGTTGTTAGGTTGCTATATCTCAGTACTTACCTCTCATTGACAGATGCAGCAGTGTTCTGGCACACAATGGCTAACATGTATCACCCAGTTGAACAACGTAGAGATAATACCCACATAGCTTTTGCAGTTCTCTTTTTCTCTTTTTATTTTCTTCATGACCATAAAATATAGTGAGTGTTCCAGCACAAAATGGCTAATAGGATCTTAATTTGATCACCCTGTTGTTAAAGGAAATTTCCTGCACAGCATGAAATGCAAACTTGTGGTGTATTCAAGGTTTAAAAAGGCTTCTAAAGTTTGCAATTTCCACTTTAACATTTCAGACTTGATTTGCCCTTACTAAAAATATACCAACCCCCACAAAAATGTCCATTAATTATAATTCACATAATTATTCACATTTACTCTTGTTGCAGGATTATTTTTCTGCTGTAAGAAACTGGTCAAATTTAGATCCTACATCCGTAATACCCAGGTGGGTATACATTGGTGGTGGAATGGGGGATTTGTAAATATGTAATGAAAATGACTTATTATTCCTTGTAGCTTTTGCAATGCTCTCTCTAGCCATCTTGCTATAGGTGACCTGCAGTTAACTTTTGAAGAGCAAATCGAATTAGCCTATACAACATGCTTGTGTAGCACATGGGGTTGTGTGAAACTTACTCCTCAGTCTGAGTTGTCCCCACTTGTGCCAGTGAATAGCTAGCTTAGACGCTTCAGGAGGGTGGTCACGAGTGCTATCAAGGCAGAGGTCCAGAGTTTGCTCAAAGTATGGGCTGAATCAGGAGGATATGGTACTCACTAAGCAAGCAGCGTGATGTCCTTTACTTTCATTTATTTTTATTTCACCTTTATTTAACCAGGTAGGCTAGTTGAGAACAAGTTCTCATTTGCAACTGCCACCTGGCCAAGATAAAGTAAAGCAGTTTGGCACATACAGAGTTACACATGGAATAAACATACAATCAATAATACAGTAGAAAAATCTATATACAGCATGTGCAAATGAGGTAGGATGAGAGGTAAGGCAATGAATAGGTCATGGTGGCAAAGTAATTACAATATAGCAATTAAACACTGGAATGGTAGGATGTGCAGAAGATGAATGTGCAAGTTGAGATACAGGGGTGCAAAGGAGCAAGATAAATACTTTGAGCGTACCAAGTAATTGGGCGTCACTCTAAAGCGGGAAGGTGGAATAAACGAGTCAGGAGTAGGTTTTCTTGATTGAACACAGTTCTCTATTGAGAGCATTTTGTCAACAAAAACATTCTAACATAATCAATGAAAAGTCTTCAAAGGAAAAACATACATCTTCTTCTCCAGATGAAACAAGAACACAATAGGATTATCTTTAAACTACAACAAAAATAAATCACGGGATTGTCACCGTCTTAGTGGTTCTTTCTGCATAGCTTCTCTCTGTCGGTGGCCATCTTCCAGAGATAGTTTTTCCCCTTCTCTGCTGGTTCCATTCTCTCTTTTATAGGGGAAGGAGAGTATGTCATTAGTACCGTCAGCTGTGCTTAATTGACTCTGGTTACCTTGTCTCCCATGCCTTGTTGGGCTACTATCCGTGAGCCCAGCCTGCCCTCTAGTGGTCCTTCCACAATACATACAGTATGGGGATGAGGAAGATTGGATGGGCTATTTACAGATGAGCTATGTACAGGTGCAGTGATCTGTGAGCTGCTTTGACAGCTGTTGCTTAAAGCTAGTGAGGGAGGTAAGAGTCTCCAGCTTCAGAGATTTTTGCAGTTCATTCCAGTCATTGGCAGCAGAGAACTGGAATGAGAGGCGGCCAAAGGAAGAATTGGCTTTGGGGGTGACCAGTGGGATATTCCTGCTGGAGCGACTGCTACGGGTGGGTGGTGACCAGTGAGCTGAGATAAGGTGGGGCTTTATCTAGCAGAGACTTGTAGATGACCTGGAGCCAGTGGGTTTGGCGATGACTATGAAGCGAGGGCCAGCCAATGAGATCATACAGGTCGCAGTGGTGGGTAGTATTTGGGGCTTTGGTGACAAAACGGATGGCACTGTGATAGACTGCATCCAATTTGTTGAGTAGAGTGTTGGAGGCTATTTTGTAAATGACATCGCCGAAGTCGAGGATCGGTAGGATGGTCAGTTTTACAAGGGTGTTTGTCCAATATGCTATAGATAGCTAGCAGGCCGCGCTTAGCAGAATGGGAGGAGTGGGCTTCAGGAGTAGCCCAGGAGCCCTAGCCGGGAGATCGTTCTAGCATGGGCTAGCCCCAGGCTAGATGGTGCTTGCTCCTGGACGGAAACGTTAGGCAGAAGTAGTCAACCCGGGTTGCGGTTAGCTAGCTGCCATGATCCAGATGAAAGGGTTCTGAGTTTGCGGTAGGAATCCAGGTATGCTCTGGTTTGAAACGCGTTGTACGAACTGGCAAGAGCTGTCCGAGCTAAAGGTTAGCTGACTGATAGCTGGTAGCTATCAGTTGAAGTCGGAAATTTACATACACTTAGGTTGGAGTCATTAAAAAACTTGCTTTTCAACCACTCCACAAATTTCTTGAAAACAAACTATAGTTTTGGCAAGTCGATAAGGACATCTACTTTGTGCATGACACAAGTAATTTTTCCAACTATTGTTTACAGTCAGATTATTTCACTTATAATTCACTGTATCACAATTCCAGTGGGTCAGAAGTTTACATACACTAAGTTGACTGTGCCTTTAAACAGCTTGGGAAATTCCAGAAAATTATATAATGGCTTTAGAAGCTTCTGATAGGCTAATAGACATAATTTGAGTAAATTGGAGGTGTAGCTGTGGATGTATTTCAAGGCCTACCTTCAAACTCAATGAGTCTTTGCTTGACATCATGGGAAAATCAAAATAAATGAGCCAAGACCTCAGAAGACTGTAGACCTCCACAAGTCTGGTTCATCCTTGGGAGTAATTTCCAAGCGCCTGAAGGTACCACGTTCATCTGTACAAGCAATAGTACGCAAGTATAAACACCATGGGACCATGCAGCCATCATACGGGGACCACGCAGCCGCTCAGGAAGGAGACGCGTTCTGTCTCCTAGAGATGAACGTACTTTGGTGCGAAAAGTGCAAATCAGTCGCAGAACAACAGCAAAGGACCTTGTGAAGATGCTGGAGGAAACAGGTACAAAAGTGTCTCTATCCACAGTAAAACAAGTCCTATATCGACATAACCTGAAAGGCCGCTCAGCAAGGAAGAAGCCACTGCTCCAAAACCGGCATAAAAAAGCCAGACTACAGTTTGCAACTGCACATGTGGACAAAGACTGTACTTTTTGGAGAAATATCCTCTGGTCTGATGAAAAAATATAGATGATGGATGGCAGGAGGACAATTATGTGGATATATTGACGCAACATCAAGACATCAGTCAGGAATTTAAAGCTTGGTCGCAAATGGGTCTTCCAAATGGACAATGACCTTAGGCATGCTTCCAAAGTTGTGGCAAAAAGACTTAAGGACAACAAAGTCAAGGTAGTGGAGTGGCGATCACAAAGCCCTGACCTTAAACCCATAGAAAATGTGTGGGTAGAGCTGAAAAAGCTTGTGCAAGCAAGCAAGGAGGCCTACAAACCTGACTCAGTTACACCAGCTCTGTCTGTAACGGTTGTCTGTGGTGGAAGAAGGTGAGGACCAGAGTGGTAAGTGTTTATATTATTTAATAGAACACTAAAATACAAAACCAACAAGAGAACGAAATGAAACCGAAACAGTTCTTTCTGGTACAGATACGAAACAGAAAATAATCACCCACAACTCAAGGGTGAAAACAGGCTGTCTAAGTATGGTTCTCAATCAGGGACAACGATTGACAGCTGCCTCTGATTGAGAACCATACCAGGCCAAACACAGAAATACCAAATCATAGAAAAAAGAACATAAACTGCCCACCCAACTCACGCCCTGACCATACTAAAACAAAGACATCAAATCAAATCAAATTTTATTTGTCACATACACATGGTTAGCAGATGTTAATGCGAGTGTAGCGAAATGCTTGTGCTTCTAGTTCCGACAATGCAGTAATAACCAACAAGTAATATAACTGGGGCGGCAGTGTAGCCTAGTGGTTAGAGCATTGGACTAGTAACCGAAAGGTTGCAAGTTCAAATCCCCGAGCTGACAAGGTACAAAATCTGTCGTTCTGCCCCTGAACAGGCAGTTAACCCACTGTTCCTAGGCCGTCATTGAAAATAAGAATTTGTTCTTAACTGACTTGCCTAGTTAAATAAAGGTAAAATAAAACTAACAATTACTAAACTACTGTCTTATACACAGTGTAAGGGGATAAAGAATATGTACTTAAGGATATATGAATGAGTGATAGTACAGAGCAGCATAGGCAAGATGCAGTAGATGGTATCGAGAACAGTATATACATATGAGATGAGTTTGTAAACAAAGTGGCATAGTTAAAGTGGCTAGTGATACATGTATTACATAAGGATGCAGTCGATGATATAGAGTACAGTATATACGTATGCATATGAGATGAATAATGTAGGGTAAGTAACATTATATAAGGTAGCATTGTTTAAAGTGGCTAGTGATATATTGACATCATTTCCCATCAATTCCCATTATTAAAGTGGCTGGAGTTGAGTCAGTGTCAGTGTGTTGGCAGCAGCCACTCAATGTTAGTGGTGGCTGTTTAACAGTCTGATGGCCTTGAGATAGAAGCTGTTTTTCAGTCTCTCGGTCCCAGCTTTGATGCACCTGTACTGACCTCGCCTTCTGGATGATAGCGGGGTGAACAGGCAGTGGCTCGGGTGGTTGATGTCCTTGATGATCTTAATGGCCTTCCTGTAACATCGGGTGGTGTAGGTGTCCTGGAGGGCAGGTAGTTTGCCCCCGGTGATGCGTTGTGCAGACCTCACTACCCTCTGGAGAGCCTTATGGTTGAGGGCGGAGCAGTTGCCGTACCAGGCGGTGATACAGCCCGCCAGGATGCTCTCGATTGTGCATCTGTAGAAGTTTGTGAGTGCTTTTGGTGACAAGACAAATTTCTTCAGCCTCCTGAGGTTGAAGAGGCTCTGCTGTGCCTTCTTCACGATGCTGTCTGTGTGAGTGGACCAATTCAGTTTGTCTGTGATGTGTATGCCGAGGAACTTAAAACTTGCTACTCTCTCCACTACTGTTCCATCGATGTGGATAGGGGGGTGTTCCCTCTGCTGTTTCCTGAAGTCCACAATCATCTCCTTAGTTTTGTTGACGTTGAGTGTGAGGTTATTTTCCTGACACCACACTCCGAGGGCCCTCACCTCCTCCCTGTAGGCCGTCTCGTCGTTGTTGGTAATCAAGCCTACCACTGTTGTGTCGTCCGCAAACTTGATCATTGAGTTGGAGGCGTGCGTGGCCACGCAGTCGTGGGTGAACAGGGAGTACAGGAGAGGGCTCAGAACGCACCCTTGTGGGGCCCCAGTGTTTAGGATCAGCGGGGAGGAGATGTTGTTACCTACCCTCACCACCTGGGGGCGGCCCGTCAGGAAGTCCAGTACCCAGTTGCACAGGGCGGGGTCGAGACCCAGGGTCTCGAGCTTGATGACGAGCTTAGAGGGTACCATGGTGTTGAATGCCGAGCTGTAGTCGATGAACAGCATTCTCACATAGGTATTCCTCTTGTCCAGATGGGTTAGGGCAGTGTGCAGTGTGGTTGAGATTGCATCGTCTGTGGACCTATTTGGACGGTAAGCAAATTGGAGTGGGTCTAGGGTGTCAGGTAGGGTGGAGGTGATATGGTCCTTGACTAGTCTCTCAAAGCACTTCATGATGACGGAAGTGAGTGCTACGGGGCGGTAGTCGTTTAGCTCAGTTACCTTAGCTTTCTTGGGAACAGGAACAATGGTGGCCCTCTTGAAGCATGTGGGAACAGCAGACTGGTATAGGGACTGATTGAATATGTCCGTAAACACACCAGCCAGCTGGTCTGCGCATGCTCTGAGGGCGCGGCTGGGGATGCCGTCTGGGCCTGCAGCCTTGCGAGGGTTAACACGTTTAAATGTTTTACTCACCTCGGCTGCAGTGAAGGAGAGACCGCATGTTTCCATCACAAAGGATCTAAGGTCAGAACGTGACACTGTCAGGAGAAATGGGCCAAAATTCACCCAACTTATTGTGGGAAGCTTGTGGAAGGCTACCCGAAACATTTGACCCAAGTTAAACAATTTAAAGGCAATGCTACCAAATACTAATTGAGTGTTTGTAAACTTCTGACCCACTGGGAATATGATGAAAGAAATAAAAGCTGACGTAAAACATTCTCTCTACTATTATTCTGACATTTCACATTCTTAAGGTTAGGCAGAGAACTATGGAACTCTACTATTGCCCTGAAACGAAACGCCAGGCGGTGCATATTGATGCTGCTTGCCTAGAACAACACAACACAGAAACCCCATCTTCACTAACAATGTAATTAAACGGTCCTGACAGCCTAGTGTGTGTGTAGTGTGTTTGTGTAGTGTCTGTGTGCATGTGTGTGTCGTCTAGTGTGGTGCAGCTGCATTCATACGGTAGAGAACATAACAGATCTCAAAAGGCTGAGGGGTAGAGGAGACATGAAGCTATTCACTATGGTATGAGGGGTAGAGGAGACATGAAGCTATTCACTATGGTATGAGGGGTGAGGAGGAGACATGAAGTTATTCACTATGGTATGAGGGGTTACGAGGAGACATGAAGTTATTCACTATGGTATGAGGGGTGAGGGGTTATGCATTGTGGTATGAGGGGTAGAGGGAGACATGAAGTTATTCACTATGGTATGAGAAGGGTGAGGGGTGAGGAGACATGCTATTCACTATGGTATGAGGGGTATGAAGCTATTCACTATGGTATGTGGATATGAAGTTATGCATTGTGGTATGGGTAGAGGAGACATGAAGCTATTCACTATGGTATGATGGGGTGAGGAGGAGACATGAAGCTATTCACTATGGTATGAGAAGCTATTCACTATGGTATGAGGGGGAGGAGACATGAATCTATTCACTATGGTATGAGGGGTGGGTGGAGGAGACATGAAGCTATTCACTATGGTATGAGGGGTGAGGAGGAGACATAAGCTATTCACTATGGTATGAGGGGTGAGGGGGAGATATAAAGTTATGCATTGTGGTATGAGGGGTAGAGGAGACATGAAGCTATTCACTATGGTATGAGCTATTCACTATGGGTGAGGAGGAGACATGAAGCTATTCACTATGGTATGATGAGGGGGACATGAAGCTATTCACTATGGTATGAGGGGTGAGGAGGAGACATGAAGCTATTCACTATGGTATGAGGGGTGAGGGGGAGATATGAAGTTATGCATTGTGGTATGAGGGGTAGAGGAGACATGAAGCTATTCACTATGGTATGAGGGGTGAGGAGGAGACATGAAGCTATTCACTATGGTATGAGGGGTGAGGAGGAGACATGAAGCTATTCACTATGGTATGAGGGGTGAGGGGGGAGATATGAAGTTATGCATTGTGGTATGATGGGGTAGAGGAGACATGAAGCTATTCACTATGGAATGAGCTATTCACTATGGTATGAGGGGTGAGGAGAAATCAAGCTATGCAACATGGTATGAGGGGTGAGGAGGAGATATGATGAAGTTATTCACTGTGGTATGAGGGGTGAGGAGGAGATATGAAGCTATTCACTATGGTATGATGAGGGATATGAGAAGTGGTATGAGGGTTCGACAGTACAGAAAGGCCTAAAAACCCTTACATTTCTGAAAACTTTAGAATAAATTACACTCATGGACATCTTATAGTAACACAAGGAGATAAATGGATATGGGGATATGGAGAGATAAAGTGAGAGAGAGGTTGGAGATCGAGAGAGAGAGAGCGGCAAGAGTCAGGGAGGGAGGGAGGGAGGGAGGGAGGGAGACAGACAATGAGAGAGAGAGAGAAGCTATTCACTAGTAGAGGGGGAGGGAAGGAAAGTCAGAAAAGACTCGGGTGTATGAATGATTGTTATGATTTGGTCAAATGGAGAGGGTAGTTTGAGGTCATGCCAAAGAAGAAGGTGGCGGCAAGAGTCAGGGAGGGAGGGAGGGAGGGAGGGAGGGAGGGAGGGAGGGAGGGAGACAGACACGGGTGTATGAATGATTGTTATGATTTGGTCAAATAGCACCTCTTTCACTCAACACAGGAGGTAGCACTCCCATCCTAAACACATACAGTAAATGCCCCCTGTCTTAGTGTGTGTGTGTCTGTCTGTTTGTCTGTCTGTAATCTCAAAGACAACTGCCCTTTCTGTTATTGCCTTGCTGCACAGGGAAATGGTATTTTCCAGCTGACCTTCTCTTCTTCGACAGAGCTTTCAGTCCACTGCAGTCAGTTATACTTAAGGGTTACGTCTCAAATGGCACCCCATTCCCTATATAGTTCACTACTACTTATGACAGGGCCCACAGGGCTCATTGAGGACACAAAGCTTAGAGATGATGGTGACAGAGACAGACTTTATTGCTATACATCTATGAGGTACCGTAGAGAGAAATACTAGCACGGGATTGGAGTCCCTGTTTTTAATCAGGTGTTATTAATTATTCAATCATTCCATCGGTAGTAACAGATCCCAGTACTCTCTACTTGCCAGTATGTGGTCAGTGAGGAGGACTCCCTCTTGAAGAGGTGCTGCATGTTTTAAATTGTACTACAATGTCTTGTGTGGTTTTCACCTTTCAAATGTCCTATTTGGTAAATAGCGGACTGTAAAGTAGGCCTAAAGCAGATCAAATAGCATAACGTTTTGGGGAATTGTTGACATACAGTATCACAAAGTGCATTACATTTATATGTATCCTTCTCACCCTTCTTATTTTACTTTAATAAATGAGCATTCAGTGTTGTTTCTATTTGACGGCAGTGTTTAAACGTAGTGCTTTGATTCTAATTCAAGTAGGCCTACGAGTCTTCCACCAAGGGTGACTGAAGACGATGAAGTGGAGTGGAGCTTTTTAGAAACACGGCAGCTATAATCTGCCAATCACATGCTAGTCTGTAAAATAAGAGAAACGTACTGGTAGTTAGGAGGAGTCAACAGAAGGATGATCTTAATGTCCCACTGTGTCAGTCCACTGTCAACTCAATGTATCAACACACACGTACACACACACACACGCGCGCACATGTGCACACACACACACAAAAACATATTTCACTTTGCAATCCCGCTATTCCAGTAGAGAGTAAGACATCCACCAGTCATTTCAGAGAAACATTAGTGTGTGTGTGTGTATGTGTGTGTGAGTGTGTTTAGGTTGTGTAGGGTGGCTTGCATGAATTTTGCTCTTGGCCTTTCTTCGCCTCACTCTTTCATACTGGATTTCTAGTTGATCATGCTTTATATTCCAAATGTGTCATTCATATTAATGTTGGCGCTCTCTCAAAGGAAGGGCACACTGATGTTATCCCTGTACTGCAAGAATTCATTAGCATTATACAGAGAGTGGGTCCTGGCACACTCTCCAACACATCCATGCAAATGGAAATGGATAGCTAATGTATTGTGGCAAGCAAGGATGTTTGTTTGATCTATGTTGGGAATTTCTCAGATGAAGAAAAACATATTTCAGAAATGACAAACGTGTCCGTAGCTGTTGTTGTTGCTCTTTCCATGTTTGGATATTACTATACAGTAGAAAAGCCTCAAGGATTTGCTCGCAATGTATAGAAAACATGACGTACGTTTTTATTTTGTGTTTGACTTGTGTCACAAATACCACCGAAGGTGGCTCCCCTTCCTGCTCGGGTGGCGCTCGGCAGTCGTTATCGCCGGTCTACTAGCTGCCACCGATCCCTTTCTCCTTTTCGTTGGTTTTTGTCTAATTGTTTTCACCTGTTCCTTGTTGGGGTTTTGGGATGGGTGTTATTTCAGTTTCTTTTGCCCGCTGGTGTTTGTGCGGACTTGTTGGTTTGTTATGTTTGGTGATGTATCGTGTTTGTTTTGGGTTTTAGCTGTCCAGTGTTTGTAACTAGGTTTTGGGTTTGTTTAGCGCCAGTGTTTTAGGACTTTCACCCATGTTTGGACCTGTCACGTTTTGAAGGACAGTAAAGCGTTTTTCCCGTTCACTTCGCTCTCTGCATTTGACTCATCTCACTCATTACAACTTGTTTAGCTTCAGTGCGTTATGGATATTGGTCATTTTTAATGAAGGATCTATTTTTGTGGAATAGGCTATGTCATAACAGCTAGCAATCCTCGACAAGTCCAGTCAAAAAACCTAATTTGCCTTGCATTGTCAATGATTGCTTCACAAATCACCTAAGCTCCCACTGTGTCCCACTGTTTCCTAGTCTGACCATATTTGGTTCAAGCAGGCTGAAAAGGAGCCCATCATTTTCAGGATCATTGTGAGACTCCCCCAGGGCCTCGGAGGAGACCTCACGCAGTCAGACCGAGCACATTGTTTCATGATAGAAATGTGATGTTTTACGTCTCAAATGACACACTATTCCCTTTACAGTGCACTGCTTTTGATCAGGCCCCCTGGTCAAGAAAGTAGTGCACTATTTATGGAATAAGGTGCCATTTGAGACACAGACATGATCTCTCTTTCTCTCTCTGGTGTTATGCCGGGTCAGGGTTGGATGCGCAGTTTGCTGCCATTTGCTAGTGATCATGAGCCAATAAGGCCGATGGCAGTGTGATCTTGCAGCTAGAGAGCACATCATATGAGGTGTGAATAAAAACCTTTCCACCTGGACATGCAAGAGCTACTGGGGCCGTGCTTGGACATGCAAGGAAGGAGCTGCTGGCTTGATTATTGGCCTTTAATTGTCCATGGTTGTTGAGCTAAGACAGTGATCGTGTTAAATTGCTGAGAAATGTATAGCTGTTGAATTCTCAAGGTGAAATTTGGACATACTGTGCTTGATCCAAATGAACAATGGGAGTATAAATATACACATTTTGTTACATTATAGCCTTATTCTAAAATTGATTTAAAAAATAGTTTTTTTCCCCTCATCAATCTAAACACAACAAGCCATAATGACAAAGAAATGCATTCCAGATGACTACGGTACCTCATGAAGCTGGTTGAGAGAATGCCAAGAGTGTAACGCTGTCATCAAGGCAAAGGATGGCTACTTTGAAGAATCTAAAATCTAAAATATATTTTGATTTGTTTAACACTATTTTGATATAATTCCATATGTGTTATTTCATAGTTTTGATGTCTTCGCTATTATTATACAATGTAGAAAATTGTAAAAATAAAGAAAACCCTTAAATGAGTAGGTGTTTCCAAACGTTTGACTGCTACTGTAAGTATTCAGACCCTTTACTTAGTTGAAGCACCTTTGTCAGCGATTACAGCCTCTAGCCTCCTTGTGTGTGGCGCTACAAGCTTGGCACACCTCAAGAACATTCAGAAACTTGTCCCGAAGCTTGGCTGTGTGCTTAGGGTTGTTGTCCTGTTGGAAGGTGAACCTTCGCCCCAGTCTGATGTCTTGAGCACTCTGGAGCAGGTTTTCATCAAGGATCTCTCTGTACTTTGCTCTGTACTTTGCTCTTTCCCTTGATCCTGAGAAGTCTCCCAGTCCCTGCCACTGAACAACATCCCCACAGCATGCTGCTGCTTCACCATGCTTCACCGTAGGGATGGTGCCCGGTTTCCTCCAGGTTTGACACTTGGCATTCAGGCCAAACTTGGTTTCATCAGACCAGAGAATCTTGTTTCTCATGGTCTGAGAGTCCTTTTGCTGCCTTTTGGCAAACTCCAAGCAGGCTGTCATGTGCCTTTTACTGAGGAATGTCTTCTGTCTGGCCACTCTACCATTTAGACCTGATTGGTGGAGTGCCTTGACACAATCCTGTCTCGGAGCTCTACAGAGAATTCCTTCGACCTCACGGCTGGGCTTTTGAGCTGACATGCACTGTCAACTGTGAAACCTTATTTTTATTTATTTTATTTATTTTACTAGGCAAGTCAGTTAAGAACAAATTATTATTTTCAATGACGGCCTAGGAACAGTGGGTTAACTGCCTGTTCAGGGGCAGAACGACAGATTTTGTACCTTGTCAGCTCGGGGATTTGAACTTGCAACCTTTCGGTTACTAGTCCAATGCTCTAACCACTAGGCTACACTGCCGCCCCGGCTACACTGCCAGTTGTGTGCCTTTGTGTGCCAAATCATGTCCAATCAATTGAATTTACCACAGGTAGACTCCAATCAAGTTTTTTTTATTTTCACTTTGTCATTAATGTGTGTGCGCCTTCCCATTTGAATTGTGAAAAATGAACTAGTGATTTATCATTGTGTGTCATCATTGATGATCAATTTTTTGTTATTTTATCAATTTTAGAATAAGGCTGTAACGTAACAAAATGTGGAAAAAGTGAAGGGGGCTAAATACTTTACGAACTGTAGATGTACAGTTTTGAGTAGACTATAGATCATGGAAACACCTCACTGAATTTAGTGACCCTCAACAATTGAAGTCTCCTTCCAAAGGAATGAATACATTATAAGAATGATAATCAGAGCAAAACAGACAAGGACTGTGTAGTGTGTATACCACTCTGCCAGTAATCAAGACTTTGCCTCTTTGAACCACTAACTACTATGAGAGAACGTCCTCTTCTGAAGTAACGTCAGCGAGGAAACATGAACACGCTCTGCTCTTAGAGCTTCACAAGGACAAGGTCTTACAGTGTCTGACTCTTTAACAAGTGTGTTGGCAGGCAGACTGGTAATGACTTAGGGGGCCCAGGAACCCTCGTAGATAAGTGACTTTGGCCTCAGCTGCTGCAGCCTCCAAATTCATGTTTGGAGCACTTCTCTAAGGTGTCTGTTATGTTATTATCTGGGGATCACATTATGTTGTCCTCATTAACTCTCCTTGGCACACAGAAAAGCATGAACACCCAACCACCTCACCTCTCTGGTAAAAATAGTGTCTCACTCTCATCTGGCACTATCTGCCCCTCACTTATTATTTGGCAGAGAAATATTGTTTCAATTTTAAAATATTTAAGTCACTGAATAATATTGAACCGCCTGTTATAATCCATATTATACACCATCATAAGGGTTTCTACATGTGTATAACACATAATAAAGCATTATGCCTGCTGGCTTGAAATAATGTTCTACCTCATATTTCTTTGACCTCAAGACTGGCAAATTATAGTTGCATGACAATTCTCTAAGAAGCATGCTATTAAAACTTAACATGGATAAGAAAGGATACACAGAGAGAATAGAACATCTGAAAGAATATAGGCCTACATTCTTGTGTTGTGTTCGAAGCAATCACATCAAATGTCCCTGCAAACACAACTCGGCATAACTGAATCCGGCCACAATGTCATAACGCCATATGCTCTGTACTCTCAGTAAACGACTCGCGGTGTAATTTTGAGCATGAACATTTTAGTGGGTTAGAATCTCATCTGCCACTCCCTACTCAGCTGAATTCATGCTTTAGGAGAGCTGGCAGCCCCTCTCTCTGGCTACACTGCTCCATGCTCTGCTATCAACCTGCACCAGGCATATAAGCAGATTGACTCCCTGACACTTTCCCCCTCACCCCTTATTCGTAGTGTTTTTTAATGTTTTCTTTCCCCCAGATTTAGCCTTCATTCGCTACTGTCACAATTGCAGTAGGTTGCAAAAGTTGCTGAATAGTTGAATGGGATATGAATTAATAATTTTGTCAGTGATAAAGAAGGGTGTGGTTTTGTTCGATTGAGAAAGTCTTCATCATGCGTTTCTATACAAGTGTGCATCAATATCCTCAGCCAGCAAACTTCCACTTCCTCTTTCACCTGAATAACAGTAGAAAGCAACACTTCACCAGACAACTAATTCAGCTGTGAGCTCTCTGACCCCAGCTAAACACGAACACCACTCTACACTCTTCTAAACGTGTGCACACGAACACCACTCTACACTCTTCTAAACGTGTGCACACGAACACCACTCTACACTCTTCTAAACGTGTGCACACGGACACCACTCTACACTCTTCTAAAAAAAGGTGCTATCTAGAACCTGAAAGGGTTCTCTGACTGTCCTCATAGGGGAACCCTTTGAACAACCCTTTTTGCTTCCAGGTAGAACCCTATTAGGTTCCATGTAGAACCCTTTCCCCATAGGGTGCTACATGGAACCCAAAATAGTTCAACCTGATACTAAAAAGGCTTCTCCTATGGGGACAGCCAAAGAACCCTTTTAGAACCTTTTTTTTTTTAAGACTGTACATTACACCGGAACTTTCTAATCTTTTTCACTCAACTTTCATCATTGTGGAACATCTCCACTCCCCATTTTTCCTGCAATTCAATACATTTTGCAATGGGGCGGGGATAAATTGTTGCAGTTTCAAAGCTAATCACCTGCAATTCTATAATTGTGTCATGTCGTATGTGTGATCATGTGATATCTGAGTCATTCAAACATCAGTCATTTTGACTGCTCATGAAATTGTTTATTTTATTACTATGCATTTTTAAATTCATGCCCCCTTCTGGCCTCGACTTTTCCTAAATAAGTCTTTATAACACACTGCCGTGGTTAAAATCGTAGTATCACAAACAGAACTGGAGTTATGACCAGTTTTAGGAGGGCATGAAATGATTTGAATGATTTTCCCTAATGCACCTCCTTCTCCAGACAGTAGGGCCTGCTCCGCTCATTCTACCAACATTGGAAGGTGCAGTGGCTAGTTGATAACCACCCTAATAATTGCTTCATAACTGAACCTAACCTATACCGAAACTAATTTCACACATACAGTATGTGACGTTTCAGGAAACTAGGCATATGTCGCATGTGACTACTTCACAGGAGAGGCATTTGAACATAAACATTACAGTTTTTATCAAAATTTGTTTTATGGCACTTGCAAACTTTCATGTGCCTTAATAATGGCCGTAATTGTAAATACAAATAAAATTGTTAAATTACCAGCCTAGTTACGAACCTTCCCAATAGCCGCTATTGGCTGAGATAGTGGATGGGCTGGACATGCCGAGAGATGAGTTTGGATTGGTCTGCCATGTAGCAAGCCTCAAGACTCCTGAACAGTCTCCTGAACAGACTCCTGAACATCTAATGAAATGGCGACCCTATGCTGCTACTCTATGTTATTATCACTTTAATAACCTGTTGAAACTCTAGGGGCGCAATTTCATTTTTGGATGAAAAACGTTCCCGTTTTAAACAAGATATTTTGTCACAAAAAGATGCTCGACTATGCATATAATTGGTAGCTTTGGAAAGAAAACACTCTGACGTTTCCAGAACTGCAAAGATATTTTCTGTGCGTGCCCTAGAACGTGAGCTTCAGGCAAAACCAAGATGAGACGGCATCCAGGAAATGAGCAGGATTTTTGAGGCTCTGTTTTCCATTGTCTCCTTATATGGCTGTAAATGCGAGAGGAGTAAGTCTGCCCTTTCTGTCGTTTCCCCAAGGTGTCTGCAGCATTGTGACGTATTTGTAGGCATATCATTGGAAGATTGACTATAAGAGACCACATTTACCAGGTGTCCGCCCGGTGTCCTGCGCCGAAATTGGTGCGCAAAAGTCAGCTGCAAGTATTTTTCCACAGAATTCAGAGAAGAATGCAGGCTTCCACGAACGATATATCAATGAAGAGATACGTGATAAAACACCTTGAGGATTGATTCCAAACAACGTTTGCCATGTTTCGGTCGATATTATGGAGTTAATTCGGAAAATGTTTGACGTTGTAGGTGACTGAATTTTCGGTTCGTTTTGGTAGCCAAATGTGATGTACAAAACGGAGCGATTTCTCCTACACACAGACGCTTTCAGGAAAAACTGCGCATTTGGTATGTAACTGAGAGTCTCCTCATTGAAAACATCCGAAGCTCTTCAAAGGTAAATGATTTTATTTATTTGGTTATCTGGTTTTTGTGAAAATGTTGCGTGCTAAATGCTACTCAAAATGCTAAGCTAGCTTAGCATACTCTTACACAGATTAGTCAATTGCTATGGTTCAAAAGCACATTTTGAAAATCTGAGATGACAGTGTTGTTAAGAAAAGGCTAAGCTTGAGAGCAGGCGCATTATTTTCATTTTACGATTTTCAGAAATCGTTAACGTTGCGTTATGCTAATGAGCCTGAGGCTTTAGTCACGATCCCGGATCCGGGATGGGGAGTTTCAAGAAGATAACTCTGCCTACATGTACAGTGGTTCTTCATGTAAAAGTGTTGAGCTCATGTCGTGACCGTTTGTGGATAGATTGTGGCAGATTGTGGTCAATTGCGTCATTCTGACATCAATGGCTGACACTTAAATAACGTGCCATAGAATTCTGCGGCACCCCGCAAGGTGTGCTGCAGTAACACCGCAACTTTTATTAAAGGAAGAACCACTGTACATAATACCCCAATTACCTCGACTAACCAGTGCCCCCGCACATTGACTCCGTACCGGTACCCCCTTTATACAGCGTCGCTATTGTTATTTTACGGCTGCTCTTTAATTATTTGTTACTTTTATTTATTTTTTTTGTCATAATTTTCTTAAAACTGCATGGGTTAGTATGGGTTGGGATTATTGTCGCATTCAAAACAACTGGGAACTCTTAAATTTCCAATTCTGACTTCAGTCTGTTCAAAACAACTGGAAACTCGGGGAACAAATCGTTTTGAACGGTCATCCAACTCGGAATTCCAACTCGGGAACTCGGGCGTCTTTATAGAGCCCTGACTTTCCGACCTGAAGATCACTGATGTCATGATTCGGCCTCGTATTTTCCAAGTTCCCAGTTGCCTTGAAAGCACCATTCTGTTAATCGTTTAGCTAGATAGATAGCTAACTAGCTACATGTCTAAACAAAAGACTCTGCTTCGCCAGATGATTACATGACCCATCAAGTTAGCCAGGCGTATTTCGGGGTGATTATGGTCATCTATTGTACTTCATGAAAATGTGTACATGTTTAGACAGTATTGACCAATCCACTTAGCTGGGGGGTGGTTATAACATTTCTTTCACATAACGCATCAATTTACACAAGTGTGTCTGCGTAAGAATCATCTAATAATTATAAAATATTAATAGAATATTTATCTGTGTGCAAATATGCAAATAAGAATTTCACTGCACTGTTAACACCTTCTGTATCCTGTGCATGTTACAAATAAACTTTTATTTGATATGGTGTGCGTTTACCAGAGACAGTCATGTGAAGAACAACATGACCTGCACCAAAGTCAGATTAGGATAGGCCTAGGCCTTATACCACTTCTCGTATTGAAATCTTTGTTTGTTTACTACACCAGCTCACTCTGTTTATCAAATGGCCTCACATGTGAATCCTTAAAGAGATGGGTGGAGCGAACACGGAACCCAAACCCGGCTGCGCACGTGTGCCATCGTGCATAAATTAATTTTGTCCCCCCACACCAAACGCGATCACGACACGCAGGTTAAAATATCAAAACAAACTCTGAACCAATTACATTTATTTGGGGACAGGTCGAAAAGCATTAAACATGTATGGCAATTTAGCTAGCTAGCTTGCACTTGCTAGCTAATTTGTCCTATTGAGATAGCTTGCTGTTGCTAGCTAATTTGTCCTGGAATATAAACATTAAGTTGTTATTTTACCTGAAATGCACAAGGTCCTCTACTCCGACAATTAATCCACACATAAAACGGTCAACCATATCGTTTCTAGTCTACTCTCCTCCTTCCAGGCTTTTTTCTTCTCTGGACTTTATATTGCGATTGGCAACTTTCATAAATTAGGTGCATTATCTCTACTGACCTCGTTCATCTTTCAGTCACCCACGTGGGTATAACCAATGAGGAAATGGCACGTGGGTACCTGCTTCTATAAACCAATGAGGAGATGGAAGAGGCAGGACTTGCAGCGCGATCTGTGTCAGAAATAGAACTGACTTCTATTTTAGCCCTTGGCAACGCAGACGTTTGTTGGCGCGCGCGAGCAGTGTGGGTGCAATAATTGAATAGTATAGATTTTTAAATGATTTTGCAATGCTCGCGCATGCGACGGGAGTGGTTTATTCAGCCTTTTTAGGTTTATGAGGGTGTGAACGATGCTGAATTATTGTAGACAAAGAAGAGCTCTCCAGTAGGTGTACAAAACATTCAACGGCCATTTTCTTAAAAGTGGGGTTAAAAGTTGATCAACTTTCAAAGCAGTTACTTTCGCATTGTACCTCAACTGCAGTGTATGAAATACAATTTTCAAGCTGTGAATCTCTACTTTTATCCAACCTAAAAAAAATCACAATTTCAAATGTTGCTGATGGTCACATATAACAACAGATGAAATAAATGAAGTAAAGTAGGAGATGGGAGAAAGGGGAACAATGAGCGAGTTGATGAGCGAGTGGGAACGTACAGTATAATCCATAATTATGTTATCACCAATTGTGAACGAATAACTGGGCATGCAATTTTATTGTATTCATATATTCTAATTATAATCTCAAAAGGGTATGTACCCTATATCAGTCCTCCAGAAAGGAAGGGAAGGCACCGTTTTTAGAAAATATCCACATCGGGCATTATGTAAGCGAGTGTTGGAGGAGATGAGGCTTGTGGAACCTTATGTGGGCAAGGGGAGAAATGTCACCGCGGACAATTTCTTTACTTCACTGTCATTGCTGAACAAGTTGCTTGTGCAAAATAAGGCACCTGCACAGCCGTTGTACTCCACAATGGTACTGAAGAGTGACCAGACAACACTCACATTATACCAATGCAAGGCAAGAAAGAACGTTTCTGTCATGAGCACCATACATCCGACAGTTGCGATCAACGGGGACACAATAAAGAGAAAACCGGACAGGTATGCCAATATTACATAATATGCCTCACCATTTTTTTTTTAACCAGGCAAGTCAGTTAAGAACATATTTAATAAAACTTAGTTATTTACAATGACAGCCTACCGTGAAACAATGAGTTAACTGCCTTGTTCAGGGGCAAAACAACATGTTTTTACCTTCTCAGCTCGGGGATTTGATCCAGTAATTTACCAGTTACTGGCCCAATGCTCTAACCACTAGGCTACTTGCCGCAATGCGTTTGCCCTTCTGTATAACAGGTGTTGTTTATCCTATGGGAAAATAATCCTGAGGTTTTTCTACTCTATTCTGTTCCATAGGTTGGTGTGGATGTTTTGGATCCGATGGCACAGCTAGTCTCTGTGAAAAGAAGGCACCAGCCACTGGCCTGCTGCTGTGTTCTACAACATGATCGACTTGGCTGCGATCAATGCACACGTGTTATTCAAGCAGTGCAGTCAAAAACGTGTTTTTCCTGCGTTTTATATCTCGTTCCACACTATGAGGTTGGAATAACTCTGTGAAATTGTGAAAATGATGATAATGATCCTTTAGTGTAAGAGCTGTTTGAAAAAGACTGCCTGAAATGTAAGCCTGTTTAGGTCAGATGGAGTTTTTGCCTGCACCAGGCGATACATTAAGGTACTTAGTTGTTACCCAGAAATGATTTGATATTGAGATCAAAATGGCTGCATTGGACCATTACTTCAATTTGTATTATTACAAATGTGTTTGTTCACCCCCCCCACCTGCACATACCCCCCTGTTTGGGAACCACTATATTACTACAGATTTGTAGGCTACAGGTGTGAAACATTGAATCTTGATTTGGGAGCCTTATGAGCTGTGAAAACAATAGCCCCAAAATGTCAGGCCTAATGCAGCCATTCCATACCTTGTCATGCATGACTGTGCTGCTGCAACTCCGTACTCTTTAGCTTCCCACCTTAATCTCCCTCCCTCCCTCCACTCCTCCCTCCATACCTGTGTGTGTGTGTGTGTGTGTGTGTGTGTGTGTGTGTGTGTGTGTGTGTGTGTGTGTGTGTGTGTGTGTGTGTGTGTGTGTGTGTGTGTGTGTGTGTGTGTGTGTGTGTGTACGTACGTGTGTGTGTGTGTGTGTACGTGTGTGTGGGAGCTGAGGCCGATGGGAACACTCCCCTCGATCCTCACATCAGATATACTGTATGTCTACGATCTATTGTTCTTTTCCAAAAAGAAATCAGCAGCAGCCTCAGAGAGAAAGACTGTGCACGTCAGTGAGTATATACATCACATTGCTGGTCATAATTCCCTTCATTGAAATAAATGATCACAGATTCAGTATCTGGTGGTGACTAACAGCGAAAGGATAACGATTGATTCAAAATTACACAAATTAACAAACAAACCTTAGCATGTTGAACCAACATTTATTATAACCACATAACTAGAATGACTCATCTCCTGTTTCTGTAGCATGAGGCAGCTTGATGTACAAGTTCCCCGGGACAATAAGCTTATAAGCACATACTATCTAGTTATACTATATTCAGGCCATCATAACATGCTGTGTCCTTCCGAGTAGACTTTTCATCTATGTCAAAACTGAGTGGCATCAGCTTGTTCCTCCCTGGTTAAGGTAACAGCTCTGACATGTTGACAGCTTTGACGTGTGAGAATGGAGTGATCCTGACTCTTGTGTAACATGGGTTACAGTAATAACATGCGACGATGATGGAGTTGCCATCCTCTGGTGTCTATCAAGCTTTGTCTAACCCTTTAGACTCATGGTCTGCATCTCAAATGGCACTCTATTCCCCATTTAGTGTACTACTTTAGACCAGGGCACTTTATAGGGGAAAGGGTGCCATTTGGAACACACAGCCGATCACAAGCGACAATAAAGGCATGATGGCATGTCCCTTCGAACACGTACAGTACACACATGATACTGTAAATAGAATGATATATATTGTATCCAAGCCACCCATTAACATTAGACTGTAGGCTGCATGTTGCCCACATTCAAAGTGATAAAGCTTTAAAGAAGAGCCTGAAAAAGCATCTAAATAGCTTTTGTAATATATGTAGCAATTATAAAAAGATTTTCATGCCTACATGGTCGACTGACAGCAGTTATAGGCTACCACCATCAGTGAAAAGATTGCAGTGTACAAGATGCCATGTGAAAACCATGACAGCATGAGCAACTATTAATCATTTGTGTAAAAACAGACGCTGACCAGAGAAGCTGAATAATTCCATATCTTCATTAATTCTGAGGTGTCATGCTAAGGGCTGTCTTTCTATTTCTGTGACTGGTAACAGCTGGCTACTGGATCAAACAGCAGTAAATTCCGATTTCAGCTCGCATTTGGAAACCTGACAAATAGAATGCGACAAGAGGTTTATAAATAGACGTGCTTCTATTTCATTGACCAAACAGGAGCAAAACAGATTAGTTCACGACGCCCCAAGCTATGTTACGATCTGACTGTGTTCTCATAGAAAAGTAGGCACACCCCGCTGTAAGGCTGCACAAACTATTCAACTGGTTAAACTTCTGGAAATACAAATCAGATCTCAAGTGAAAGGCTTAAGCGTTCATCCAGAATCAGACAACGGGAGAGATGAATGACACCAGGAGACTTTCTGGCATTTTAAATTGCAACCGTTCTTAAAATGGTGACCGATATGGGCTATCAGTCAGTTAGGGTTAGCATTATTAGCAGTTGACTTTGATCCTGACACAAGTTTCCTCCTAGTCAATAACATCCTCTGAAGTCCACTGGACTGTTCTTTATTTGTTTGTACCGCTACTGCCATTGCAGAGATTACACAAGGCTGTCTGTCCGGAGTAGATGTAATTTTCTCTGAAATGTTTGAACTGAACGCAAACCCAGCCAGAGTCAGAGAGAGAGTCAGAGAGAGAGAGTCAGAGAGAGAGAGTCAGAGAGAGAGTCAGAGAGAGAGTCAGAGAGAGAAGCAGGGGTGAATGTGATGCTAGCCAGCTGCCAATGCAACTCTGTCAGCCTACTGCTTAAACACGGGCTTACCACTCCTGTCCATATGTCACATCAAAGCGTTGGTAGGTGCTTTACTTTCAGAGACCGACGGGGTAACCTGTAATCTCTCAGAGTAAACAACATTTGGCTGGCCCAGGCCCTGCACAGCATTTTGATCACACTTCACTGTTAGAGAACACCTGTGGACGACTAGCGAAGATAAGACCTGTCAGACATGGTGAGGGGATGGGAGGATGGGACTGCACCCTGAATATCAATAGCTGGGGGGACAAATAATCGTCTGAAGGTAATTCTATTCCAAGGTCCCTTTGGCGACAGCATGCGGCTGAGAAATTGTAATTAGTCCAGATAATGTTGGGTGATTAAATCAAACGTGGCACCAGGTAATCTTTGTAGAAAATAGGGTGTATAATGAAAACAGGGATTTCTGCTTTAACTCCATATGTCCATATGGAGACGTTTCCGGCGCACAATGACGTTAAAACACAGTAGCTCAAAGGTCTTCTGTTTTGATTATATCTTCAGACATCAGCGATCAATGGTGATCATTTGTTTCCAAGGTAACACATTGGTGAAATCCTTATTTTATAGAGAGCATAAAGGTGAACTAATGTGTTCTGTTTGAATGTGGATGGGAAATACCCCCTGAGCTACTATTCCTACTAAAATGAATTGTCCATGAAGTGTGGCCACATGGATATCTATAATGGGTATATTAGCACATAAAGATAACCAATGGTTTTAAACAAAATCAATATGCATGAGCTTGTGTTATAGTCTAAACCCTCACATCATAAATAATGTACATTGATGTAGGTTGATCACTATAGACAAATGCAAATCACATAATTTCCAGTAATGGGTTATAACTATTTAATACTGATGTAAATATATATATTTCAACACTATCACAACTCTATCACAACCCAGTGTCCGCTATTTACTGGATCCAGGAAACTGCTCTAGCTTTTCCCTCATTCACAGGGTGTCCTCTCCTTATATGTAAATTCCCAGATACTTTCTGTTCTCATTACTGATAATGGTAATGAGAAACAGGGAAAAGCATGTACTTGTCACTGTTGGCTGGAGTGTGGTGATAAATAGTCCCAATTAGCCATAACCTTCACTGAGTGACCCTGGCTTTACCCAGAAATCTGCTTAATTTGTTTGGAAGAAGCCCATGTGTTGACACGTTGGGCACTGTGGAAAATAGAGTGGGCGCAACAACTTTCCCCAGCCATTACCAGCCTCACTTTTTCTCAGCAAAATGCCATTTACTTTGGTCATCGCTAAACTGACATTTTGGTTCCTGTATTTTGTTTATAACTTTTCCAATAAAATACCCTGAAACACACATTTTTATTTAGTGTGTTATTAAGTTTGACTTTATCTAGTGTTACAAGGGTTTCTCAAGGACTATACTGTAAACATGTGACTTCTGTCTACTTGGTCAAGCACTCGATTCTATAGATAAGAAGAGCACTTTTAAAAACTGTTCTACAACTTGATTCCGGTTAAAGCGTACTTATCGCTAATTTTAATTACGGTTAATTATTATAATCACCCCATTTAGTATGATACTTATAATTAGATGTGTATATGAGTATTCAAGAGGACTCCTAGCCTTGATGATGGCTGGCTGCAGTGTCTCCTGTTTGTTTCCTATTAGCATGAGTAACTTACTTCTGTCATTAGAGGCTATGATGATTTGAATATTTAGCTTGGTAAGAGACTTACCAATGCTTACCAAACTGTTCCAAGGTTTATGTTTATTTAAATCCCACAGCAATGCAGCAGGATTCTCTGACTTAATTAAATTGTAAAAAGTGGGCAATAATGAATCAGGAAAAAGACAAGATGTGATGTTTCTTTTTTATTTAGATTGTGAGAATTTATTCAATATTAACTTCCTGCAGTTTCAATTAAATAGCATAATTAATGACAGAGGGAAGGAAGTATACACTCAGTGTACAAAACATTGTACCCCCTTTAGCCCTCAGAAGAGCCTCAATTCGTTGGGGCATGGACTCTACAAGGTGTCGAAAGCCTTCCACAGGGATGACTCGTTGACTCCAAAGCTTCCCATAGTTGTGTCAAGTTGGCTGGATATCCTTTGGGTGGTGGTCCATTCTTGATACACATGGGAAACTGTTGAGCGTGAAAACCCCAGCAGCGTTGCAGTTCTTGACACACTCAAGCTGGTTCGCCTGGCACCCACCACCATACCCTGTTCAAAGGCACTTCAATATTTTGTCTTGCCCATTCACCCTCTGAATGGCACACATCCATGTCTCAATTGTCTGGTGGCTTAAAAATCTGTCTTTGACCTGTTTCCTCCCTGTCATCTACACTGATTATCCACATGTGTAGCTAATGTAGTATAATGGTACATTTTTGTACCTAATATTTTCAATATAAAGGTACAATCATTGGAGGCATGGCTTAGTGGGGGAGTGGCCTTCAGTTCTTTTTGTCCACCCGTGAGTGGAAGTGTTGTACCAGTTTAAGTGGTCTATTGTTAAGTTCATTTTGAGCATGTCCACTGCAGATTCTGAAGTCTTAATAAAGGTTTACATAAAAGCATGTGACCATAAAGAGCTGTAATACATATTGTAGTGACCTTCACCCAACACTGAGCAACCTAGTCAAGAGATACAGACCTCTTGGTGTAATTGTTCGCATCCCGGTCGGGGCTACCCCCTGGATTTGTTACACTGGTGTCAAGAAGTGGGATGTGGAGTGGCATGTACATGTGAGGGACTTCATATAGAGAAAAGGTAAGTTTTCACCACTTAAAAGGAACAAACGGCTTTGTCTTTGTATGGGTACCCTACAAAGGCATAACATATTTCCAACTGCAAGGGTACCTATAAGTAATGGTACATTGGACTACCTTACAGGGTAGCACTACAGTAACAAGTGTTTGTACCCCTTTAAGTACAATTCACCTTTTTTTATTGAGAGTGCATTATGATCTAAGTATGGTCTGACTGTACAGAAACACAGGGAACTGTGGATTAAATTAGCCCATACTTTATTACAGTAACGTCGCCCAAGATCCGAACTACACATACTACATAGGTATACAGTAAACTAGTTTGCATACTGTAAATATGTATTAATGAGCACCATTACATAGCTACTCTAGAAACATATGCATCACTCCATCTCCATGCTAGTCAGCTGGGTAGATACACCTCTTTCTTGACTACAGATGGGGAGACTCTAGGAGCGTATGGTTAGCTGTTCCACCTCAGTTAGGGAGCAGGAGAGCAGCTGTCGGGAGATTGGCCGCCGACCCTGTAGCTGTGAGCAGAGCAGACATCAAGGAAACCCTCCCTGATCACTGCCTTCTGATCCCTGGGAGACTAGGAGATATAGGATAAATACATCATCTCTCCAGAAGGATTTCCTCCATCTTTATTAAAACAACCATTTTACAGTAACCAATTTTCAACCATTACAGTAATAATTTTTCAATCATATCACCTCCCGATCCAGAGTAATCGTGAGAGGGAAAGGGGGTCGTTAAACTCTGACGAAAGGAACCATCACAACGGATTCAGCGTATTACAATAGCACAATGCCATGCTGTTCACCTCCAGTGGAAGTTTCCCAATGTTTCCTATTTCCCCAAAACAGCTGCCTAAACACTTCTTAAAACCGGAAAGAGCATATTAAGAATCCCCAGTTATTCCTGACTAGTAAGAAGGCATCACTAGAAGTCACACATTAGTGTGTGTGTGTGTGTGTGTGTGTGTGTGTGTGTGTGTGTGTGTGTGGGAGATCCCCCCAGTCCAGATGGCTCTTCTGTAGGGCACCCTGCTGAACACACCACCAGTAGACTGGGCCAGGGACTCGTCCTGCCCTCCTAATAAGAGATTCCGTCTGCTCGGGGCCTTGCCTCTTATGGCTGCTAGGGCCAGGCCTCATATGGCTGCTAGGGCCAGGCCTCATATGGCTGCTAGGGCCAGGCCTCATATGGCTGCTAGGGCCAGGCCTCATATGGCTGCTAGGGCCAGGCCTCATATGGCTGCTAGGGTCAGGCCAAATAAGGCTGCTAGGGCCAGGCCACATATGGCTGCTAGGGCCAGGCCTCATATGGTTGCTAGGGCCAGGCCTCATATGGCTGCTAGGGCCAGGCCACATAAGGCTGCTAGGGCCAGGCCTCATGTGGCTGCTAGGGCCAGGCCTCATATGGCTGCTAGGACCAGGCCTCATATGGCTGCTAGGGCCAGGCCTCATATGGCTGCTAGGGTCAGGCCACATAAGGCTGCTAGGGCCAGTCCTCATATGGTGCTGTCTCTGTATGTGTCTCCTCAGCCCAGCCACACCTGTAGAGCCCAGCCACCCCACCTCACAGTGCTCCTCACTGACTGCATGTAACATGCCAACATCTTAAGTGCTATTATATACAGCCGAGAAGAACTATTGGATATAAGAGTGACATCAACTTACCAACATTACGACCAGGAATACGACTTTCCGGAAGCGGATCCTTTGTTTGGACCACCACCCAGGCCACCCCAGGTGGTGAAGGTAGGAAACAACATCTCCACTTCGCTGACCCTCAACACTGGAGCCCCACAAGGGTCCATGCTCAGCCCCCTCCTGTACTCCCTGTTCACCCATGACTGCGCGGCCATGCACACCTTCAACTCAATCATCAAGTTTGCTGACGTCACAACAGTAGTGGGCTTGATCACCAACAATGACGAGACAGCCTACAGGGAGGAGGTGAGGACACTCGGAGTGTGGTGTCAGGAAAACAACCTCTCACTCAACATCAACAAAACAAAAGAGATTGTGGAAACAGCAGAGGGAGTACCCACTTATCCACATCAATGGGACAGTAGTTGAAGGTGGAAAGTTTTAAGTTCCTTGGCGTACACATCACAGACAAACTGAAATAGTTCACCCACAAAGATAGTATGGTGAAGAAATTTGGCTGAAGAATTTGACTTGTCACCTAAAACCCTGACAAATGTTTACAGATGCACAATTGAGAGCATCCTGTTGGGCTGTATCACCGCCTGGGACGGCAACTGCACTGCCCTCAACCGCAAGGCTCTCCAGAGGGTGGTGTGGTCTGCACAAACTACCTGCCCTTCAGGACACCTACACCACCTGATGTCACAGGAAGGCCAAAAAGATAATCAAGGACAACAACCACCGAGCCACTAACTGTTCACCCCGCAACCATCCAGAATGCGAGGTCAGTACAGGTGCATCAAAGCTGGGACCGAGATACTGAAAAACAGCTTCTATCTCAAGGCCATCAGACCGTTAACAGGTTCAATAGAGATGAGCAGGTTCAATAGAGATAAAAGATGAACAGGTTCAATGGAGATGAACAGGTTCGATAGAGATGAACAGATTAACAGGTTCGATAGAGATTAACAGGTTCAAAGAGATGAGAAGGTTCAATAGAGGTAAAAGATGAACAGGTTCAATAGACATGAACTGGTTCAATGGAGATGAACAGGTTCAATAGAGGTAAAAGATGAACAGGTTCAATGGAGATGAACAGTTTCAATATCGGTAAAAGATGAATAGGTTCAATAGAGGTAAAAGGTGAACAGGTTCATTAGAGATGAACAGGTTCAGTAGAGGTAAAGCAGCATAGAGGCCAAGCCTCTCTGGAGGCACTAGAAAGAGAGAGGTGATGTTGACATTTAGCAAATTGAGAGGAACTACTGGTCCACACAGGGCGCCCAAGATGAAATAAGTGACAGAGAGCCCTCACAGAAGCCAGATAAGTGAGAGGGTGTCTGTCAAACGTCAGAATTGGGATATTTTCTCCTCTTTCCTCCTTTTTTCTCATCCTCTCTGTATTTTAAGTGATACTGAGGTGAATATCAAGTGATGTTCCGTTGAACGGAACTCACTCGACGTGTTTTTTTTACCAATAACTTCACAAGCTAGTTTTCCTAAATCGATCATGTATTCTACATATAATCAGTATGCCACAATGTACCCTATCTTCTCTCTTGTTGCAGGTTTCTGAAAGAGAATCTTCTCGCCTGGTTGCCCCTGTTAATCTGGACCAAGGTCTGATGAGTTATGAAGCCACTCTGTTTTTATGTAGCTTCTCCTCATGAGCCAGCAGGCCCTGACAGATGCCTGGCTATAGGATGCATCAGATGTGGTCGAGGCAGAGAGAGGCTATCTGATGCTAAAATCGGAAAGGTATACAGTACAGCGTGACCTTGGCTGCTCCAGAGAATTAGTCACTTGGAATGATGCATCATTTTATACCTCCCTATTGCATACTGATTACACTGTTTCTGTGAGATCCATTGACACACGTGTTATGTTATTGGTACCAGGGAGTAATCACTTGTGTTGAATTGTTTCAAGGTTAGTACCAGAATGTGTCCATTGTTACCATACAGTTTTGTAGTTGAATTAATACCATGTACATTCCAGGTAATTAACAGCTCAAACAAGGGCTGTAACAAAACAAAAAGCTGTCACTTCCACTGCACAGCACGTTGTAACAGTTGAGCTGACAGGGTGAGAGTTCAGCAGACTTCATGACAAAACATCCACAGTAGACAATAATTCATCATTTACTTGAGCGCATATCTCTAATGTTTTTTCTAAACTGCTCTCAGCTGGAGATGCATTCAGTAGCAAGCCAAATTATTGATTCATGTTTGGCTCATTCATCCCCTCTCCTCCTTCCTTAACTGTTCCCTAGGTCGTTACTGTACAACAGAATATGTTTCTGTCAAATTACCTGGTAAAATAAGGGTAAATAAATACATTCACCTGCTGGGTAGACTGTCTGTCAATCAATAATGCATGTAGTATAGAGGCTAGGATGTCAACGTTCATTGTTCACACTGAGCATAAACCCCCATGCATTCACCTGCAGTCTTGTAGACAGAGAGGATGTATGATTGTTATTCAACGAGTCACAACGGTATCTATTAATCATGCTGTTTCAGTTTCTGACCAGGTGGAGAATATACTGTCTGCATCCCAAAATGGCACCTTATTCCCTACATAGTGCACTGCACTGTATAGGAAATAGGGAACCAATTTGGGACACAGTCTTTTGATTCGTGTGTGTGGTTGTTACCTCTAGATTAAGGTCTTTGTGCCCAACGTGTTTTATTATTTCCAGGTTAAACTTCTGACAGCTTGTAAAGTAAAATACATCCCTGTTTTGTGCTGATGGGATACGGACAATCTCTTTTCTGCTTCAGTGTGAACGGGTGCTTTTGTTAAAAGTTCTCTCTTTTCTCTCTCCTTTTACCTTTCTCCATAAGTTCAATAATATGTTCCTTCATCTCTTTCTCTGAAAGCATTGTTGTCTAGTTGAAATGTTGTTGTTGAACCATCCAACAGAGACCAATTTCAGCATTATTACTGGCCTCTCTGTCTCAGTTGACGCCACGTCAGAGAAACAACAGACTGCTCCGATGCTGATGGTAGGTAGTTTCAACTAGTCATTCCTGAAAAACGGCTTGTTTGAAGCACACACACACACACACACACACACACACATCCATTCAATGTACTTTTATAAGTTTTCCCTCCACTTAAGCCACCACTCAGCACACTCTCTTCTTTTACCTTACAGTTCAAGCACCTCCCTCAGCCCACATAAACCAATCAAAAAACAATAGAACTGCCCTCACTCGGCAGAAGAGTACATGCAGATCAGTCCAGAAGGACCTCTGCGCCACCTGTACCTCATGTCTCTTATGTTACACATAGAGAGCTGACTCATGAATAGGACTCATGACACTCATGGATACAGTATGTGTCTGAACTGGTTCCATGTCATGTTGTCATGGCAGATAATGATATGCAGTTGTTCTATCTAGATTCCAAATAATGATGGTCCATCTCAGCAAGAGCTGTTGTCTCTTTATATTTTCGCAACCCTTGACTGGATTATCAGAGTTTACTGTCTCTCTATGAAATTGTCTTATTGTGAATGAAAAAAGACAATATTCATTTATAAAGGACCTAAGAGAAGTTATTCATTTAATCTTATATCTGTTTCCCCATGTATATGAATCAATCTAATTTTTACTGTCATCTTTTCCCCCTTACTCTGCTGTTACCGTGGCGTCCCGCCAGACTCTCCTAAGACAAACTCCTCACCAGCCATTCAGTTTGTAATTATCAATGCCAGGGACACCCCTGATGATTTATTGTCATTATTCTAGCAGGGGGATCAAATGTAAATCTGGATAATGGCTGTCATTTTTAGGTTCTGCGCAGAGAAACTTAGCATACAGATTGATTCTCAGCTGTCCGTTGGGTTGGGAGTTGGAGTCAATCAGGAAATGAAACAACGGTAGCTGTGGGGGTGGTGTGTGTGTGTGTGTGTGTGTGTGTGTGTGTGTGTGTGTGTGTGTGTGTGTGTGTGTGTGTGTGTCGGTGTGCGTGTGTGCGTTGTGAGTCATGTGTTCAGTGTAGTGGAAGGATGCTCTCCTCGAGAAGAAAGGAGCCCTGAGTTTCTCACATCATGAGTCTCTCTCTCACTCTAATCCAGTTCCCACTGGACTCATTATTACACCAGAGATAGGATGGAAGAAATACTCTGAAGGAACAGAGCAAAATAGGCTGTTACACACTGTACTTAAGCTCCCATTAGAGGCCACTGAGAGAGGAAAGGAGAAGGCTATTGTTTGGTATAAAGAAAATCTATTTTGTATATTTTAAACAATGCATGCAGAGAAAAAGAACTGTCCTATGTGTCTCCCATTGGGCCCTCAATTATAAAACGATTCTGTAATGATTTCATATTTGTATCACGTTCAATGTCAAATATCTAGACAAAGGCTTTGTCAAAATGACAAGACCATACGGTCCACTATCACCAACAACAAAACATGTCAATAGGACGTTACTGATTGAATCTCAAAGTGATAGATATTGGGTGCGACTATGATGCATGGCCTTCGTGACGTCAGCCCTGCTACCTCTGACTAGGCTGTCATGGATGAGGGATGATATCCCTACATCGACACTGTACATAGGCACATCCACAGCAGATTGTACTCAGTGTTTACATCTGATGTCACTGAGTCCGAGTCGGGTGGAAACATCCACCTTATGGTGCTTGATCCCTGAATATGCTGCCACACTCACCTCACAGCAAGTCAGAATGGTTTGGGTTGAGTCTCAAATGGCACCCTATTCCCTATATAGTGCACTACTTTTGACTAGAGGCCATAGGGTCTTCCTTCCTCTGTCCACAATGTGTTGTGTGATACGATAATTTATGCATTGCATTATGATTGGGTACTTGTGCTGACACTAAAACTGTCTCAGATGTCAATCTTTATTCGAAAGGAGAGTTAAGGGGGGAGTTCCATCTCAGCCATATAACTAGAATTACTGGAACGTGAATGGTGGAATTCTAGTTCTGTGGTTTCATTGTCAGCCAAGTTGACTACATGGGAGAGGTATAGTAGTAGCAATTTATCCCTCACGTTGAATCCCATGGAGCTTTAGTTTTGTTTGCATTTAAGCCTTCATCTCAATGTGGATGCTGAAAAAAGGGGAGACAAATTAGAGGGGTTTTAATGAGTATGCAGTCATCATCTCACCCACGTTGATTTGCGATGCCAACCCATATATACTCTGTTGTTGCCCTTTTCATGACTTCTTAGTGCGAAAATTCATCACTTTGGAACTAAGCAATTTAGGAGACTACATAATATCGCAGCACATTTTTCATTTAAATTTCCTCCCCCTCGTTTAATGATAAAGAAACAAATAGTTTTATTTCTCACACTAAATTGACTGTTTCATTTGCAGGATTCTGGTTCTCTCTCCTCTCTCTCCTCTCCTCAGCTCATCTGTTGGCAAATGATAATGTGCCTATGAAAATGTGTCATTTTCTATTTATAGAAATTGGCTGCCTGCCAGGCTAATAACTTCCGTCTGACATTTCTGAGAGAACTGAGATTGTCAATTTACTGCTCACAGAGCCGCACACTAGGCTGGCCCTCCTCTGTGTTTCATTGAGCACGCTGATTGGTTCTTTGTTATACTAAGGACATGGTGAAGAGAATCTGCAACTGAAGCCAATGCACCGTGCAGTGAAACCATAATCATAGAAATAGAATCACTAGAGCGGCCATATAAACTACCACCATTGACTTGAATAGAGAACCCCATTCTAGTCATTTTTATTTTTGTGCCCATTACTAGACAACGTTCTAAGAACACAGAGCGTGATGCTAACGCCACTCATTATCTACATAGAGAACAGCCATTTTCTGACAAGGTGGAAAAGCAAAAGGAGGTCAATTGTTAGAAAAACTGCTTTGATTGTGGGCTGATAATCATGTTTTATGAATTGATAAACAAACACGTGTTTTTCCATTCATGATTTAATTAGATTTCATTAACATGTATCAGGCATACAATTAAACCACAAGAAAAATGTAGAAACAAACATAAATGTTCTCATCATGAACATCATGCATATATCAGTTGATAACGAAGGGAAACCAACACCTTGGAGCAATGGAGGGATTTTGTCCGAGAAGAACAACAACATAATAATCAATCTGAGCTGACTTTGTTTTCCTCGATTACAACAAACGCATTGACTTCAAAACAAAGACCCACTGGGCAAAAATTGGTTGAATCAATACTGTTTCTTGATTAGATTAGAAAAAAGTCAACAATGTAAGTGAAATTCATATTTTTTCATCCAACTTTTAAACTAAATCCAATTGGATTGGTTGGTTCATGCCAACTGCCAGCCACAAAATAAAATTAGCCAAGTTCTTTTACACCCTACCAAATGGTAGCTATAAAAGCAGAGGAGGCGCACAGTGCAACAATATGATAAAGTGTGAATATTTCTGCCACTCACACACGGTTCCAAATAAATGACATTATTACGTGTTCCACCACCCATGTTATTTACATTATTAAATGTCCATGTGGCCTCTGTTATGTTGGTAAAACCTCTCGTTCTCTCAAACAGAGAATTAGTGAATATAAAAGTTCAATCAGGAGAAATGACAGGGGTTATCCAGTCGCTGTACATTTCAATGACCTAAAGCATGACATTTCTACCTTTAGATTTTGTGGCATAGAGAAAGTTATGATAACAGACAGGGAGGAGATATCAATAATACTCTGAGTTAAAGGGAATGTTTTGGGATTTTCACCCCCCAGACATTAATTCCTAAAGGACTTAATGATGAAATGCCTATGTATGTTATGTTGTGAATTTGAACATGAAATATGTGTCTCTTGTAGATTACTCTGACGTTTTTCGTATGATGTCCTCATTGAGATTTTACAGACGTGTTTAATACGCCTTATTTATACACTTTTGTAATATTTATGAAATGCATATTGTTATATTTGGTAGCACTTATTTATTTTTCCTTTGCCTCCAACCCCCTTCGATGTGTAGAACGGATGTGGGTGGGGCCAGGTCCACATAATGGTGCAACTTTCAAAAAATCCCAAAAGCTCTGACGAAGGACGTGTGGCCAATACGTAAGCTTATTAAAGATCGGTGATACTATCAAGAGCAGTGTGCGGTTTCACTTTTCCTTCAAAGTAAATCCCATGCCATTTTTTTTTATTGATTTCATGTTGAATTCACGTTAATTGACAACTCAATCAAATGTAAATCAAAACTGGATATTGAACTAACGTCTGTGCCCAGAGTAGGCTAGACAGCCAATACAACACATGACTTTCTTCTAATGACCAAAATCCCAATGTCTACAGACAGCTCTTGAACTCCAAAGAAAAAGCTGCTTCATTCTGATGCTGATCAGCAATCACAGTCTAAGGCTGAGGCATGTGAGTGAGTCTCAAAAGCCAATCAATATTTGAGTTCTGGAGTAAGAGGTATAAACACCGGTGCTATCCCTCACTCCCCTGCCTGATCATCTGCTCCTGTCCGGTTATGGATGGATGACTCCTTTGTTGGCATATGGAAACATGTGAGCATTTATCCACAGATTTATGATGATGAGGATGGGTCTAGATCCGCCTGTGAAATTATGAACCCTGTGATGGGAGAACCATTTACGTTTTTTTTTTTAATGTAGATAAAGTGACTGGATGATAGATCTAGATTGCCACAGCATGGTTTCTGATACAGTATGATTGATTAAAAAGAGACGCAAGGAAACAATTTCAAGTTCTAAATTAAATATGGCAATTTATTACATATTACAGATATTTGTGGTTAATATTTCAGATAACCTTTGTTATTGTGCTCTTAAGTTGCACTAAATTACTGAATAGAAGATTGGTCGTACACGCCAAACCCCTATATCTGACTACATGGTAGGCTTCAGTAGAGAAACTCCACTTCAACACGTAGAAACAACAGTGGGGAAAGGTTTTCCCTTTCTAAACGTATAAATTATTATGACGGTGTGTGATATTATTGCAGCACCAGTCATTTCAGTCATTTGCTACCTGGTCTGATTAAATGAACTCATTTCACGGTCCGCCGGGCAGTCTGAATCCCGAAAATAAGGGAAAATTGTCACTTGCCCGGCCCCTCAGATGGACAGCCTGGCTGAGCTGAGAGATCAGGGAATTTACAAAAATGTGTAAATCATGCCCCCATAAAGAGCTGCCATGGCACAGTTCACATTAGCGCTGAAGATATTTCAATATCAGCATGCCAGGGAGTTCAGATGCTGGAAAATAGATGGACAATTCCTGGGATCTCCCCACTCCCCAAACAATTTAGTTCCTGTCAATGTTGCCAATCTACAAGGAAGATTATGGGAGATGCTGGGTAAAAAATATTTAACGTTCAATCTATTGCATCGATTTTCCATGGTGATGTCCACAGTCTGTCGGATCATAACTCAGACAACTTACCTACATGTTTCAAGCAGAACACCATAGTCCCAGTCCCCAAGGAAGCGAAGGTAACTTGCCTAATTGATTGATTACAGCCCCATAGCACTTACGTCTGTAGCCCTGAAGTGCTTTGAAAGGCTGGTCATGGCTCACATCAACACCATCATCCTGGAAACGCTAGACCCACTTCAATTCGCATACTGCTCCAACAAATCCACAGATGACACAATCTTGAACACACTCCACACTGCTCTTTCCCATCTGGACAAAAGTAACACCTATCTAAGAAGGCTGTTCATTGACTACAGCTTTGCGTTCAACACCATAATGCCCACAAAGCTCATCACTAAGCTAAGGACCTTGGGACTAAACACCTCCCTCTGCAACTGGATCCTGGACTTCCTGACGGGCCGCCCCCTAGGTGCTAAGGGTAGGCAACAACACATCTGCCACGCTTATCCTCAACACTGAGGCCCTTCAGGGGTGCGTGCTTAGTCCCCTCCTGTACTCCCTGTTCACCCACAACTGTGTGGCCAAACACGACTCCAACACCATCATTAAGTTTGCTGACGACACAACAGTGGTAGGCCTGATTACCTACAATGATGAGACAGCCTATAGGGAGGAGGTCAGAGACCTGGCAGTGTGGTGCCAGGACAACAACCTCTCCCTCATTGTAAGCAAGACAAAGGAGCTGATCGTGGACTACAGGAAAAGGAGGGCCGAACAGGCCCCCATTAACATCAACGGGGCTGTAGTGGAGTGGGTCGAGAGTTTCAAGTTCCTTGGTGTCCACATCACAGACAAAATAAATGTTGGCTGTTAGCACTGAGGAGGTGTGCAATAGCAGGAAGACCACTTTATGCAGCTCACCCTGCACTATCAGCTCCAATGTAAGATGAGTAAGTCATAAGATGAGTAAGTCTACCTCTGATAAGCTTCCCAGTAAAGCATTAAAAACAATCAAGCAACACAGAAAAGTGCCATAAATAGTCCATATTAACATATGTAGCCAAAGAATCAAGGTCCATGAAGTCAATAACTTTCTTGTAACAGATGACATTCAAATTCTGACTATCTCTGAAACTCACTAAGATAATAATACCTACAGTGGTAGCAATACATGATTATAACAGCTACAGAAAAGACAGAAATGCCAACGGAGGCGGTGTTGCGGTCTATATTCAGAACCACATTCCTGTAAAGCTTAGAGACGATCTAATGTTAAATACTGTTGAAGTAATATGGCTACTAGTTCATCTGCCTCACCTAAAGCCTATTCTTGTGGGAAGCTGCTATAGACCACTAAGTGCTAACAGTCAGTATCTGGATAATATGTGTGAAATGCTTAATAATGTATGTGATATCAACAGGGAAGTATATTTACATCAAGCTGCCCACTCAGGAAAAAACATCAAACTGTAACTCGTGCCTGCAACCTGGATCAGGTTGTCAGTCAACCTACCAGGGCAGTTATAAACAGCACAGGAATTAAATCATCAACATGTATTGATCACATCTTTACTAATGCTGCAGATATTTGTTTTAAAGCAGTATCCAAATCCATAGGATGTTAGTGATCATAATATAATAGCCATATCTAGGAAAACCAAAGTTCAAAAGGCTGGGCCTAATATGATGTATAAGAGGTCATACAATAAGTTCTGTAGTGATTCATATGTTGACGATGTAATGAATATTTGCTGGTCTGTGGTGTGTAATGAGGATCAACCAGATGCTTCACTAGACACATTTATGAAACTACTTATTCCAGTTACTAATAAGCACACACCCATTAAGAAAATGACTGTAAAATCCCCTTGGAATGGTGAGTAATTGAAAAAATATATGGTTGAGAGAGGTGAGGCAGAAGGTATGAGAATAAAGTCTGGCAAACTAACTGATTAGAAAAAGTACTGCAAATTAAGATATCATGTGACTAAAACAGATACAAATTCAAATAAACTACACTATGAAACAAAGATAAATGATATAAAGAATGTTAGTAAAAAGCACCTAAAATGAAATTTTAGGGAAAAAAAGCCAACACGACTCTTTCATTCATTGAATCAGATGGCCATTCATCACAAAGCCCACTGATATTGCAAACTACTTTAATGACTTTTTCATTGGCAAGATAAGCAAACTTAGGGATGACATGCCAGCAACAAACGCTGAGGATAATCACAGATCAAATCAAATCAAATTTATTTATATAGCCCTTCGTACATCAGCTGATATCTCAAAGTGCTGTACAGAAACCCAGCCTAAAACCCCAAACAGCAAGCAATGCAGGTGTAGAAGCACGGTGGCTAGGAAAAACTCCCTAGAAAGGCCAAACCTAGGAAGAAACCTAGAGAGGAACCAGGCTATGTGGGGTGGCCAGTCCTCTTCTGGCTGTGCCGGGTGGAGATTATAACAGAACATGGCCAAGATGTTCAAATGTTCATAAATGACCAGCATGGTCGAATAATAATAAGGCAGAACAGTTGAAACTGGAGCAGCAGCACGGTCAGGTGGACTAGGGACAGCAAGGAGTCATCATGTCAGGTAGACCTGGGGCATGGTCCTAGGGCTCAGGTCCTCCAAGAGAGAGAAAGAAAGAGAATTAGAGAGAGCATATGGGGGGTGGCCAGTCCTCTTCTGGCTGTGCCGGGTGGAGATTATAACAGAGCATGGCCAAGATGTTCAAATGTTCATAAATGACCAGCATGGTCGAATAATAATAAGGCAGAACAGTTGAAACTGGAGCAGCAGCACGGCCAGGTGGACTGGGGACAGCAAGGAGTCATCATGTCAGGTAGTCCATGGTCCTAGGGCTCAGGTCCTCCGAGAGAGAGAAAGAGAGAGAGAAGGAGAGAATTAGAGAATGCACACTTAGATTCAAACAGGACACCGAATTGGACAGGAGAAGTACTCCAGATATAACAAACTGACCCTAGCCCCCGACACATAAACTAGGGCAGCATAAATACTGGAGGCTGAGACAGGAGGGGTCAGGAGACACTGTGGCCCCATCCGAGGACACCCCCGGACATGGCCAAACAGGACGGATATAACCCCACCCACTTTGCCAAAGCACAGCCCCCACACCACTAGAGGGATATATTCAACCACCAACTTACCATCCTGAGACAAGGCTGAGTATAGCCCACAAAGATCTCCGCCATGGCACAACCCGAGGGGGGGCGCCAACCCAGACAGGATGACCACATCAGTGAATCAACCCACTCAGGTGACGCACCCCTTCCAGGGACGGCATGAGAGAGCCCCAGTAAGCCAGTGACTCAGCCCCTGCAACAGGGTTAGAGGCAGAGAATCCCAGTGGAAAGAGGGGAACCCGGCCAGGCAGAGACAGCAAGGGCGGTTCGTTGCTCCAGAGCTTTTCCGTTCACCTTCACACTCCTGGGCCAGACGACACTCAATCATATGACCCACTGAAGAGATGAGTGTTCAGTAAAGACTTAAAGGCTGAGACCGAGTTTGCGTCTCTGACATGGGTAGGCAGACCGTTCCATAAAAATTGAGCTCTATAGGAGAAAGCCCTGCCTCCAGCTGTTTGCTTAGAAATTCTAGGGACAATTAGGAGGCCTGCGTCTTGTGACCATAGCGTACGTGTAGGTATGTACGGCAGGACCAAATCAGAGAGATAGGTAGGAGCAAGCCCATGTAATGCTTTGTAGGTTAGCAGTAAAACCTTGAAATCAGCCCTTGCTTTGACAGGAAGCCAGTGTAGGGAGGCTAGCACTGGAGTAATATGATCAAATTTTTGGGTTCTAGTCAGGATTCTAGCAGCCGTATTTAGCACTAACTGAAGTTTATTTAGTGCTTTATCCGGGTAGCCGGAAAGTAGAGCATTGCAGTAACCTAGAAGTGACAAAAGCATGGATTAATTTTTCTGCATCATTTTTGGACAGAAAGTTTCTGATTTTTGCAATGTTACGTAGATGGAAAAAAGCTGTCCTTGAAATGGTCTTGATATGTTCTTCAAAAGAGAGATCAGGGTCCAGAGTAACGCCGAGGTTCTTCACAGTTTTATTTGAGACGACTGTACAACCATTAAGATTAATTGTCAGATTCAACAGAAGATCTCTTTGTTTCTTAGGACCTAGAACAAGCATCTCTGTTTTGTCCGAGTTTTAAAGTAGAAAGTTTGCAGCCATCCACTTCCTTATGTCTGAAACACATACTTCTAGCAAGGGCAATTTTGGGGCTTCACCATGTTTCATTGAAATGTACAGCTGTGTGTCATCCGCATAGCAGTGAAAGTTAACATTATGTTTTCGAATAACATCCCCAAGAGGTAAAATATATAGTGAAAACAATAGTGGTCCTAAAACGGAACCTTGAGGAACACCGAAATTTACAGTTGATTTGTCAAAGGACAAACCATTCACAGAGACAAACTGATATCTTTCCGACAGATAAGATCTAAACCAGGCCAGAACTTGTCCGTGATATTGCCACTCCTATTTGTCACATCTTCAATTTAAGCCTACTAGAAAGCATGTGCCCTCAGGCCTGGAGGGAAGCTAAAGTCATTCCACTACCCAATAATAGAAAAATCCCCTTTACTGGCTCAAATAGCCAATCAATCATCTTATTACCAACCCTTAGTAAACTTCTAGAAAAAATTGTGTTTGACCAGATACAATGCTATTTCACAGTAAACAAATTGACAACAGAATGTCAGCATGCTTATAGGGAAGGACACTTAATAAGCACAGCACTTACACAAATGACTGATGATCGACTGAGAGAAATTGATTATAAAATTATTGTGGGGCCTGTCTTGTTAGACTTCAGTGCAGCTTTTGACATTATCGATCATACTCTGCTGCTAGAAAAACATATGTGTTATGGCTTACACCCCTGCTATAACGTGGATAAAGAGTTACTTGACTAACACAACACAGAGGGTGTTATTTAATGGAAGCCTCTCAAATATAATCCAGCTAGAATCAGGAATTCCCCAGGGTAGCTGTTTAGGACCCTTGCTTTTTTCAATTTTTACCAATGACATGCCACTAACTTTGAGTAAAGCCAGAGTGTCTATGTGTGCGGATGACTCAACACTATACACGTCAGCTACTACAGTGACTGAAATGACTGCAACACTCAACAAAGGGCTGCAGTTAATTTCAGAGTTCGTGGCAAGGAATAGGTTAGCCCTAAATATTTCTAAAACTAAAAGCATTGTATTTGTAACAAAACACGCACTAAACCCTAAACCTCAACTAAATCTTGTAATAAATAATGTGGAAATTGAGCAAGTTGAGATGACTAAACTGCTTGGAGTAAACCTAGATTGTAAACTGTCATGGTCAAAACATATTGATGCAGTAGTAGCTAAGATGGGTAGAAGTCTGTCTATAATAAAGCGAGGCTCTGCCTTCTTAACAGCACTATCAACAAGGCAGGTCCTAAAGTCCCTAGTTTGGTCACACCTTGACTACTTCAGTCGTGTGGTCAGGTGCCACAAAAAAGGACTTTGCAATTGGCTCAGAACATGGCATCACGGCTTGCCCTTGGACGTACACAGAGAGCTAAAATTATTAATATGCATGTCAATCTCTCCTGACTGAAAGTGGAGGAGTGATTGACTTCATCGCCCCACCACCACCACCACCCCGCCTTTGCTTTTACATTGCTGCTACTCGCTGTTTCTTTTCTATGCATGGTCACTTTGCCCCTACATACATGTACAAATTGCCTCGACTGGCCTTTGACCCCGCGCAATGACTTGATGCCCTGTATATAGCCTTGTTATTGTTGTTTTATTGTGTTACTTTTGTTTAAAAAAAATTACATTGGTTTATTTGGTAAATATTTTCTTAACTCTATTTCTTGAACTGCATTGTTGGTTAAGAGCTTGTAAGTAAGCATTTCACGGTAAGGTCTGCACCTGTTGTATTGTACATGTGACAAATACAATTTGATTTGATTTGATTTTACAATTGTATTTTCTTGTATACTAGTTTCAATGAGAATGTGTTTGCCTTACAGACTGTGTTGGTATGGAAGAGGAGTTATCTAGCAGGTAGCTACGTCACTTCTCTTCTACTGGTGTTAGAAGATGTGCTGTCTACTAAGCTGTGCTTGTCAACGTGCTCACATCCATTACATCTTACACTGTTTGGCCTAGTGTGTGTGTCTGTGTGCCTGTGATGTGTGCATGTGTCTGTATGCATTTCCAGTAGTTGTTGCTAGTGGGTGAGATATGGATGAGAGGAAGAGAGAACGACAGTCCCCTTAGGGGACAGAGTGCTACCACAGGCGCTGTGGACAGAGCTGAAAAGACAAGGCACCATGTTGATTAGTCACTTTCAATAATGCCCAACCATTTATTCTCACTCACCATCCACAACAACCAGAATACCCAGTAGGGAAAAATGTACTCACACAAAACCAAACTCCCGCACATCATCCAAAACAGAACTTTATGTGAAATTGTCCAACAGTTGGCATAAAAGCAATACTCAAATGACTTGCAAAATGTCACAGTAATGTCGGTCACGCCGGCAAACACCAAAGCATTGCTTTTATTTGATCTACTAACTGGACATTCAGAGAGTGTAAACGAAAGTGACAGAGGGAACAAGTGGAGGAGACAGTTCACTGAAAAGAGAGGGAAAAGAGGAAAGCCTTGGATTTCAGTTCAAGGTGTCAGCTGCCTCCAGGGGCTGCTGTTGCTTCAGCTTGTATAGTTTATCACATATTGTTTCAACTGAGTTACCAGCTAAAAAATACCCCTTATTAATTGTCTAGGAACGTGGACAATGTTCTGATAATGTCCCTCACGCGCTTCACGACTTCCCATCCACTCATTTAGGTGATAATGATCTTTCTGTTGATGTAAGAAAATGTGAGCGATATCTCTCGGCTGTCACCCTTCCTATCAGCTACTAGCTGATTGGACACCCCCAGGCATAATGGAACTCTATACTGGGTTTATTTCCAGTTTATCCTTATTCTATATATTCTCATATCCAAATGATTTCAATATGTCCATATGTATCAGCGTGACTAATGTATTGTTCACTCAGATAGGGGCGGCAGGTAGCCTAGTGGTTAGAGTGTTGGGCCAGCAACTGAAAGGTTACTAGATTGAATCCCCGTTGTTCTGCCCCTGAACAAGGCAGTTAACCCACTGTTCCTAGGCCATCATTGTAAGTAAGAATTTGTTCTTGACTGACTTGCCAAGTTAAAAAATATGAGGCCGGCAACATTGCAGACAGCTGCCAGTCTGAGTCACTAAATCAGGGAAGAAGCATGTTTTTAGACAAATAATCAATTTACACAAAAATGGTGTTGCATTCACAACAATAAATTACCTTAATCAAATAAAATCAAATGTGATTTGGCACATGCTTCGTAAACAACAGGTGTAGACTAACAGTGAAATGCTTACTTACGGGTCCCTTTCCAACAATGCAGAGCTAAAGATACAGATGAAAAATGAAATATGCAACAGGCTTCACTAACCTGAGAACATGGTCTAGTATTTTGGGGGGAGTTTGTGAATAAATGCTACCATGATTACGGATTTTCCTGAATGAATCGTTGATAATGTTGAGTGAGAAAGTCACAGAAGCACAAATATCATATCCCCTCCAAAAATGCTAACTTCCCCCGTTGTTGTAATGGTGAGAGGCTAGCATGTCTTGGGGGTACGATATTTGTGCATCTAACTTTCTCATCATTATTCACGATTCATTCAGGACTATCCATAACCATAGTAGCATCCACATGAATGTAAAAGTGTTCAGAAACATATTATTCTCCATTTACATTAAAAGTCACTCCAAAATGACAATACATTAGTTACCATTCATTTCTATTGGGCACAAAATAATGTGAAACACAACCAAAACAAACAGCAAATGCATCCAACAAGTTTGTAGAGTCATGGACTTGATGTAATCAATGTGTGCTTGGAATATGGGAACAAATACTACACATTTGACTACTTGAATACACATATAAGTGAATTCGTCCCAGTACTATTGTCCCCTAAAATAGGGGGACTTTGTACAAAAAGTGCTGTAACAGTTCCCATCAAATTAAAGCTGACAGTCTGCACTTTAACCTCACACTGTAGTCTTTGTATAATTTACAGAGCCAAAACAACAAAAGATGTGTCACTGCCCCAATACTTTTGGAGAATTAGAGAATTAATTATGTCATTGAGATTAAATAAACAACATTTCTGACGGGGACTAAAAAATAAAAATGTATAACATTAAATAAATAATTATGTATTTATTCATTTATTTTTCCTTTCCAAGAAAATCTTTCAACAATATATTCACTGTGCTCTACTTTGCACACAACTGCTCACAACCAATTTGAGAGGATGAAGCCTTTTAAAGTTGGGTGAATGGCAATCTGGAATAGATTTGATCTATAATCATATTCAATATCCTCAAGACAGAAGGCAAAGTGAATGAAATCATTATTGAATTTCCATCAGAGGCAGACATATATTGTTGTTTTTTAGTTGTTTTTTTAATCAGGGACATCATTTATTGAATCACCAAACATGGCCTTGCCTTAACGTACTACTGTTCAAAGGACACAAGACTGCGGCTTGAAGGAACAGCACTTTTCTAAGACACTTTTGTGAATAAAGTGTTATCCTCTTCTCTGCAGTACCTGAATAACACAGAATAGTGGGTAAGCATTCTTCACTGGGATAGCAGAAACCCCCGCAGCCCCCTCAAGGCGGAGGGGGGGGGGGGATAGCAGCTCTGGGGGCCCATGCGCCCGTCATCTCACACCTATAGTGCCTTCATTATTGTGGAATCAGTATAATGTTGTTGATCCATCCTCAGATTTCTCCCATCACAACCATTGAACTCTGTAGCTGTTTTAAAATCACCAATGGCCTCATGGTGTCATCGCTAAATTGTTTCTTTCCTGTCTTTCAGTTCAGAAGGATGACTGTATCTTTGACGGGTCTGGGTGGTTTAATATGTCGTGCATAATTATTAACTCATACTGAGTTTATTTCCAGTTTATCCTTATTCTATATATTCTCATATCCAACTCTGTGAATACGTTTCAATATGTCAGTATGTCTGAGCGAGAAGTGTGATTAATGTGTTGTTCACTCAGATATGGGGAGGCAGGTAACTTAGTGGTTAGACTTGTCACCGAAAGGACTTGTCACCGAAAGGTTGCAAGATTGACTTCCCGAGCTGACAAGGTAAAAATCCGTCGTTCTGCCCCTGAACAAGGCAGTTAACCCACTGTTCCTAGGCCATCATTGAAAATAAGAATTTGTTCTTAACTGACTTGCCTAGTTACATAAAAATATGAGGTGCTTTAATAAGGGGTGTTTTTAATTGGTAAATCAATTGAAACAACATCAGGAATAGACTATACAAGCTGAAGCAACAGCAGCCCCTGGAAGTAGCTGACACCTTGAACTCAAATTTGGCAGAGAGATTAGAAGAGGTTGGATGAAGAGTAGAGTGCGACAGAGAAAGAGACAGAGCCTCATCCCAGTAGTGATAAGACTGGAGAAGAGAGGAAAAGAGAGCCACAGCTCTCATCCCTATCCCAGCAGTGATGCACAGAGCCCCTCTGGGACAGGGTTGGATTATATAGCCCACTCCCTCTCTCTCTCTCTCTGTTGTGATGCGTGAGGGTGATGGTGAGGAGGGAAACTGGATCAGCACAGCAGTGCGGTTGGATTATCCTCTCCAAAGCCTCACGGGCTACGAGCTTATTAGAAGGCCTCCACTATTACCAGAGGGATACACACACGCGGGCACACACACACGCACTCACATGCACACAAACACACGACACAATTAATGTCCACCTCCCCCCACCCCCCATTTAGCATGTAGTTTATAATAGAGCACTATTGACTCTATATTAACTATATTATGACTTTTGAATTGAATTGAGTTTCCCTTTACCTTTAACATTAGCTGTTTTGTGTATCTGGCATCATCATGGAAGCCCATTTAGGAACATACTTCCATGGAAATGCATAACTGTAACACTCTCTCCAGTTACAGAAGGACATCTATTAGACTTAATGAGGAGTCTGGCTGGAGTGTAATGGCTGATGAACACCTGAATGGGAAAAATCATTGGCAGCGATTACAGCTTTGAGTCTGTTTGGGTAAGTCTCTAAGAGCTTTACATATCTGGATTGTACAATATTTGCCCGTTAATTCTTTTTTTTTTTTTTCATGTTCAGCCAAGTTGGTTGTTGATCATTGCTGGAAAGACATGTTCAAGTTTTGCCATAGATTTGCAATGCCAATTTAAGTCAAAACTGTAACTAGGCCACTCCATCTTTTCAATTCCTTCTTTGAGTATTGTGGAGTAACTACAATGTTGTTGAAAAATCTGACATTTTCTCATATAACAACCATTAAACTCTGTAACACTTTTAAAACCACCATTGGCCTCATGCTGAAATCCATCCTCTCCGGCAACTGAGTTAGGAAGGACGCCTGTATCTTTGTAGCGACTTGGTGTATTGATACATCATCCAAAGCCTATTTAATAACTTCACCATGCTCAAATGGATATTCAGCATCTGCTTTAATTAAAACCATATGGGGCTACGGGTTCCCAACTAGGAACCCCTCCCCCCCCTTCAGCCCAAACGGTGGCGCAGGGAAAGCAAAAATATTCTTAAAAATATTTAACCTCCACACATTAACAAGTCCAATAGCTTAAATGAAAGATAAACACCTTGTTCATCTACCCAGCATGTCAGAATTTTAAAATGTTTTACAGCGAAAACATAGCACATATTTATGTTAAACCACCACTAGGGAAACATACAATATGTAGCCACATGGCTATGCAAAATAGCACAATCACAAACGCAGGATTAAAAGAAAAATAATTCACTAACCTTTTGAAAATCTTCATCAGATGACAGTAATAGCACATGTTACACAGTACATTTATGTTTTTTTCAATAATATGCAATTTATATCCATAAATCTCCATTTACATTGAGCCATGTTCAGAAAATGCAGCAGAAATGACTGGAGAAATTATAAATATCTCCAGCAGCTAATGCCAGATAACAGCAATAAACATCATAAACTTTGACTAAATATACATGTTCTACATATATTTAGAAAGATACACTTCTTCTTAATGCAAACACTGTGTTACATTTATTTTTAACTTTACAGAATTCGTTCACTATTCAATAATCTGAGACAGCGCTCAGCCATTAGCATTATTTCTCTACTATGTTGGATTCGACAAAAATACAATTTTATAACATAAATATTCCCTTACCTTTGATGGTCTTCGACAAGAATGCCGTGGAAGGAGTTATACTTACCTAATATAACGTTTGGTTGCTGTTGGTGTGTCTTTGTATTAGCAAAAGCTAACATCTTCAGGTGAATTACCCCAAAAAGGACTTCTGATCACGAAAATTGCGCATAAAAACTTCAAATTTACATATTATATGTCGACTAAACTGGTCAAACTAAGTGCAGAATCAAGCTTTAGGATGTTTTTAACGTACAAAACAATTGGCGATTAAATCAAACATAACGAACTCTCTTCAGCCAGATTGGAAAAAAAAGTCCATTTTCACAGAGCGCGCTCCTGAAAACTCGTGACACCTCAGTATTTTGCCCACCAAGCAGTCAAAGCTCGTGCTATTTTCTCCGTTGCATGTCTCATTGAAAGACGAGAGCGCACTGAAGAAATAGAAACTGTTCCCAGATCCGTAGCTGGTTGGGAAGGGTGGGGCGATGACGTCAAAGTTGGAGCAACTTTCTTAGGAGAGAGAGAGAGTTTGGGAGAATGGCTGCCCTGTGAGTTCTGCTTTACATACAGACATAATTCGAACGGTTTTAGAAGCTTTAGAGTGTTTTCTATTCAATAATAATTATTATATGCATATATTAGCAATTTTTGACAGTTTTTTTTTTAGTTTACTTTGGGCACACAATTCATCCAAAGGGGGCAGTATTTCCCATAGCCCCATCAGGTTTTAATAAAAGAAAATGTGTTTTACACATCTACCAGTCGGTGCCGTTCTTTACAAGGCATTGAAAAAATCACCCTGGTCTTTGGAGGTTGAATCTGTTCTTGAAATTCCTACTGGATTGAGGGACTCACAGATAATTGTATGTGTGGGGTGTGGAGATGTGGTGATCATGTTAACCACTATTATTGAACACTGGATGAGTCCATGCAACTTTTATTATGTGATTTGTTAAGTACATTTTTACTCCTGAACTTATTTACGCTTACCATAACAAAGAGGTTGAATACTTATTGAGTCAAGACATTTCAGCTTTTCATTCTATATAAATGTGCAAAAAAATGGACAAACAAAATTCCACTTTGACATTATGGGGTATTGTGTGGAGATCAGTGACAACTTTAAATTCAGGCTGTAACACAACAAAATGTGGAAAGTCAAGGGGTGTGAATACTTTCTGAAGGCACTGCATGTCAAAATATATTTGTTTTGAAGTATAAATAACTTTGACAGTAACCCTCCTTTTTAATTTCCACATGTAGCAGGAAACATGTTTTTGTTGTCCAATTTACATGAGTAGTAGGTGACTCAGGCAGACAATATAGTTTTCATGCATCTAATTAGCCTATTTCCCAGGTGCGCTGGCGGTAGCCTGCCTCGGCCTCTTAACCTAATTGTCTATCAAGTTTAAAAAAGCTAGGTGAATCAGGTCGCACTCAGATGGAGAGTGGGTGCTCAAGATGGATAAACAAAAGGCAAGACCAAATGGTGCATAAGAACGCCGCAAAAAAAGCTTTCTCTAGTGAAGCTTGTGCCAAACTACCACATCAGCTAAACTACCACCTCATCCTCGTCCTCGACTGACAAAACACCATCGCAGGTGGAAGCCATAGGCCTACTTATGCAGCAGCCAGCACTAGCAGCCTCCCAGTGCCGACAGAGACCTCACTTCCCAGGCTCAGCAATGACAGTGGCCTTGCTCCTCCTCTTCTTCCTTCCTTCCTCTTCTTCCTTCCACTCTCTAGTGAGAGTGCCGATCCCCCATCGCCTCCTGTTCCAGAAAAGCAATCCGACGACTGCCAGAGACCTACCCCTTCTGTGAACACTGGTGGAATCTTGAGTCCCAATGTGTGTTATATAAAGTCTTCCAGCTAAATACTGTATATAGCTATACATATGCTAGTAGACTGCATTGTCTATATAATAAAACAATCCAGAATAAGCTGTTGTTTTGACAGTGGGCTGACTTTATTATTTGGCATTAGTAGACTGGTTTTAAGCATCAGAAACGTTCTACAGTCCCAGTCGATATTAGATTGAACGTCTGTGTGGAAAACAACCTGTGGTTACCTAGGTTACCCCATAGGCTCACAGCAAGTACTTCACCCTTTTCAAATGCAATTTTCTTGTGCTCTGCTTGTTTTGGTCAATTTCAAAACTACATTTAAGAAAAGTACAACATGTCTAAAGATGACTACGACTGGAACATTAAGCTAGCCAAGACTAACAACACAAACAAACAGACTATACAGCTACAAGTAATGAGTGGAGTTAGACAGACTATACTGAACAAGTTAAATGGTTTACCTGTGATTAAATGTTTTCCATACACATAGCTACTTGTAGCCTACTTGGACACCGGGTCCCCACATTTCCCACTCCACCATGCCACATAGCAATCCACAGGGCTCTTCTCACAGCCTCTATTTCGCTGTGTGTTCATTGCCAACCGTCGGTCCGGATTTTTGACCTACATGTACATTGAGCAACATAGCAACTTTTGGGCATATTTTGTTTTTTCTCTATAGCGAAAAATATACTATGAAGTTGTCTCTTTTACAATGGGGGTCAATAGGAAAGAATGTTTGTTTTCCCCAATCTGTGGGCCTGGTCGAGTGGAATTCCTTATTATTACGTGAATATTGACTCGGCGTATCCAATAATTGAGAGAGCGCAAGTATGGCGAAGGGAGGCTATAAGCCTACAGGACAGTTGTATTTTAATAAAATAGTAATATATGCCATTTACAGACACGTTTATCCACTTTTATCATGCATGCATACATGTTACGTATGAGTGGTCCCGGAAATGGATGAAATTGATTGCTAATTAGTTTGCTGTTGCAAAGAAAGTCCATTTTACAATCTGCAAAGTTTAAATTTACCACTTGAATTACTGAACAAGTAAATACATTTTTTGCCACCAGCCAGCATTCTTAATAGCAGCATTGCGACACCGTAGGTCTAAAGCTTCATGAAACATAAAAAACGTTAGGCTTAACATGACAAAATGATGACCAAATAAAAATAAACACAAATCCATGAAAGCAAAGCGATTTAGTCCAATGGTTGCATCTCAAAAGTCACCCTATTCCACAGAAAGAACAATACTTTTGACCAGGACCCAGTACTCAGACCAAGGCTATGGTCAACACTAGTGTTCTATATAGGGAATTAGGGTGCCATTGGGGATAGACGTAATGATTTATCCCATGCAGGTGTGCAGCAGCCATTACACTCCAGCCAGACTCCTCATTAAGTCTAATAGATGTCTTTTTGTAACTGGAGAGAGTGTTACAATTATGCATTTCCATGGAAATATGTTCCTAAATGGCCTTCCATAATGATGCCAGATACACAAACCAGCTGACGATAGGGAAAGGGAAACTCAATTCAACCACATAAAATAGTCTAGAGTAAATAGTTCTCTATTATAAACTACAGGCTAAATGACTAAGGCTATACCACAGCAACAAATCAATAGTACTTTATCTACACGCTTATACTAGAAAGAAATATCAAGACAATACTATACTAAGACTTCATGTTTAGTGCAATAAATACACTTTTCCGGGGTTTCCACCAGAGTATTAAAATCACACACACATTTGTCCTAATTCCTTCTTCAGTGTGTTATTCATTGTTGTCATAAACATTATCCTTATTACAAGACGTGAGCTGTTTCCCAAATGGCACTCTATTTCCTATATAGTGCCCTACTTTTGACCAGAGCCCTATGGACCCTCATCAAAAGTAGTGCACTGCATATAGGAAATATAGTACCATTTGGGACGTAGCCATGATAAGCCATTAGACAGCTCCTACGTGAGATATCTTTAGTGGCCATCCAATGGCACGACCACAACCAGGCACCCTGGCAGGAACACAGGGTGTCATTTGAGTGTTCCCTCTTCCCCGCAGTTTGTGTGTATTTGGGTGGGAATCTCAAATCGAAGTTTGTGTCACATGCGCCGAATACAAGTGTAGACCTTTCCGTGAAATATTTACTAACAAGCCCTTAACCAACAGTGTAGTTCAAGAAAAGTTAAGAAAATATTTACCAAATAAACTAAAGTAAAAAATAATAACACAATGAAATAACAATAATAAGGCTACATACAGGGGGTACCGGTACCGCGTCTGTGTGCGGGGTTCAGGTCAGTTGAGGTAATTTGTACTTGAATATACATTTGTGTGTGTGTGTGTGTGCGTGCATCTGTACCCCTCTGGGGAGGAGAACCCAGCCTGGCTGCTGTGCTGATCCAGTTCCCCTCCTCACCCATCACAACAGAGAGAGGGGCTCTGTATAGCACTGCTGGAGAGCACTCTGGCCAAAAGTAGTGCAATATTAAGGGAATGGGGTGGCATTTGGGATGCAGTCATTATAAGGGATTGGAGGAATATTCCCTAAACGTACTAGATATTTCTGTTGACTCTGACAATTAATCTTAATGGTTGTACAGTCGTCTCAAATAAAACTGTGTAGGACCTCGGCGTTACTCTGGACCCTGATCTCTCTTTTGACGAACATATCAAGACTGTTTCAAGGACAGCTTTTTTTCCATCTACGTAACATTGCAAAAATCAGAAACTTTCTGTTCAAAAATGATGCAGAAAAATGTATCCATGCTTTTGTTACTTCTCGGTCAGACTACTGCAATGCTCTACTTTCCGGCTACCCGGATAAAGCACTAAATAAACTTCAGTTTGTGCCAAATATGGCTTCTAGAACCAAAAGAATTGATCATATTACTCCAGTGCTAGCCTCCTTACACTGGCTTCCTGTCAAGGAAAGGGCTGATGTCAAGGTTTTACTGCTAACCTACAAAGCATTACATGGGCTTGCTCCTACCTATCTCTCTGATTTGGTCCTGCCGTACATACCTACATGCACGCTACGGTCACAAGACGCAGGCCTCCTAATTGTCCCTAGAATTTCTAAGCAAACAGCTGGAGGCAGGGCTTTCTCCTATAGAGCTCCATTGTTATGGGATGGTCTGCCTACCCATGTGAGAGACGCAGACTCGGTCTCAACCTTTAAGTCTTTACTGAAGACTCATCTCTGGGTCATATGATTGAGTGTAGTCTGGCCCAGGAGTGTGAAGGTGAACGGAAAGGCTCTGGAGCAACGAACCGCCCTTGCTGTCTTTGCCTGGCCGGTTCCCCTCTTTCCACTGGGATTCTCTGCCTCTAACCCTATTACAGGGGCTGAGGGCTTACTGGTGCTCTTTCATGCCGCCCCTAGGAGCGGTGCATCACTTGTGTGGGTTGAGTCACTGATGTGATCTGATGTGATCTTCCTTTCTGGGTTGGCGCCCCCCCTTGGGTTGTGCTGTGGAGGAGATCTTTGTGGGCTATAAGTTGGTGGTTGAAGATATCCCTCTAGTGGTGTGGGGGCTGTGCTTAGGCAAAGTGGGTGGGGTTATATCCTTCCTGTTTGGCCCTGTCCGGGGGTATCATCGGATGGGGCCACAGTGTCTCCTGACCACTCCTGTCTCAGCCTCCAGTATTTATTCTGCAGTAGTTTATGTGTCGGGAGGCTGGGGTCAGTTTGTTATATCTGGACTACTTCTCCTGTCTTATCCGGTGTCCTGTGTGAATTTAAGTATGCTCTCTCTAATTCTCTCTTTCTCTCTTTCTTTCTCTCTCTCGGAGGACCTGAGCCCTAGGACCATGCCTCAGGACGACCTGGCATGATGACTCCTTGCTGTCCCTAGTCCACCTGGCCGTGCTGCTGCTTCAGTTTCAACTGTTCCGTCTGCGGCTATGGAATCCTGACCTGTTCACCGGACGTGCTACCTGTCCCAGACCTGCTGTTTTCAACTCTCTAGAGACAGCAGGAGTGTTAGAGATACTCTTAATGATCGGCTATGAAAAGCCAACTGACATTTACTCCTGAGGTGCTGACTTGTTGCACCCTCGACAACTACTGTGATTATTATTATTTGACATTGGTCATTTATGAACATTTGAACATCTTGGCCATGTTCTGTTATAATTTCCACCTGGCACAGCCAGAAGAGGACTGGCCACCCCCTCATAGCCTGGTTCCTCTCTATGTTTCTTCCTACGTTTTGGCCTTTCTATGGAGTTTTTCCTAGCCACTGTGCTTCTACACCTGCATTGCTTGCTGTTTGGGGTTTTAGGCTGGGTTTCTGTACAGCACTTTAGGATATCAGCTGATGTACGAAGGGCTATATAAATACATTTGATTTGATTTACCTCATAAAAACTTGGTCATACCTAAACTCAAAAATGTCCTTACAGCCTGAGGTGTATATTACAAAGGAAACTAGATCTACTCAGGGTTGTCTAAAGCTAGCCATCTTCAGTTAGCTTCCCATTGCAGTTTAGGCTTCATCCATACCACGACAGTGGATATTGCTAGTCCACCTGTGGCTAACTCTAGTGGGGTTGTAATTGAGCGTGCATGTCTTATGTGGCTAGTTGAACGCTGATGTCACGCTTTGGTCTTAGTATTTTGTGTTTTAGTTTATTAGTTAGTCAGACCAGGGTGTGACATGGGTTTATTATGTATTGTAGTTTCGTATTTGGGGTTTGTAGTATTTGGGATTATAGTTGATTAGGGGTGTGTGTGTTTAATAGGTTTGGCTGCCTGAGGCGGTTCTCAATCAGAGTCAGGTGATTCTCGTTGTCTCTGATTGGGAACCGTATTTAGGTAGCCTGGTTTTCGCTTTGCATTTCGTGGGTGATTGTTCCTGTCTCTGTGTCAGTTCCACCAGTCAGGCTGTAATAGGTTTCTCGTTCAGTTTGTTGTTTTGTATTTATTTGTTATTCATGTATAGTTCGTTTTGTTTGTTTCACTATTAAACATGAGTAACTTACACGCTGCATTTCGGTCCGACTCTCTTTCAACAAAAGAAGAACGCCATTACAGCTGAACTCTTCATGATGACAATGCTGAAACATCAATCCATGGGCAAGTCAGTGCCACATTTTCAGTTGTGCCAAAATCAAAATGTGGAAAAGTTATCTTGTAAATTCAGCAGGCAATAGACTTTTAGAGGTGTTGTCTTTATTAAAAAAAAAAATTAAAAAAGGGGGCTCTTTATCTTTGGTCTGCTTTGCTGTGGTTATCAATGCACAAGCATATTTTTTCCCCACTTATCAACAAAATATTTTTATTAAGTCACGCAAATGTTTTACTCTGCATGAAGTTTCAAAAGCATTTGTCATTACTAAATGTGTAATGTGATAGGTATTTTTACATTACTATTTTTTAATACACAAAAACATTTGATTAATAATATATTTGCTGAATAATATATTCCTCACATGAAGTGGACGATGACTATCTTTGCTAGCGTGAGGGAATCTGTCCTCATTGGTCCTCAACTCTCGGCTCAGACACTTAATTCAATGATAAATGGAGTTAGCTCAGAGTTCGCCTGCCCCGAAGCAGGTTCGATTAGATCTGAAGAATTCGTTGCCATAGAAATGAACCTGGCTAAAAGGTGAGCCACTGTCGTGTTACTGGTTATCCCAGGTTGAACTCAGAGTTGACCAAAGTTACCACACTAACTCGTCAAACAAAATTTGTAGTTTAGGGCCCAGCATTATAACAATAGGGGGTGAAGTTGTTGCTTGAGGCGTTATAAACTTTGAAAAGTGGCTTAGTTTCTATAAGGATAATCAATTTGTAGTGTTGGTGATTCCATCTATTTTGACACAGTGGTTTATCCAGTGGGAGAATCAGCTCGGTAACTTTGCAGTTTCTCTTACTCAGCAGATCGCTGTGGTGGAAAGAGAGGGATGAGTCCCGTGGCCGAGGAAATATGCAGACACAGACATATGCCATCCAAAACAGGCCGCAAAGTAGGCTAGCACTCCGTCTCAGCTGTGTTGTGGGAATCTGGTCAGTACATGACTGTCTGTCGCTGAGCCTTTACTGTCATGATGAGAAGAATCAAACTATTATGCACAGCAAGACTTTTAAAATGTTGAAACTCCGGAATAATAACAGCGCTCCGGAACACTCCTCCTCTTCTAGTGAGAGACTCAGCGTGATGTTTTACTGAGACCATGTAGTAGATATGAGAGAGGGAGAGGTGTGAAATAAAAAGAGAGAGACAAATACAGAGAGAGAGAAAGATGGATGGATGGGTGTGTAGATAAATAGATTTTCTCTCTGTGTGATTAATTCTGCGAGCGGCAAATTTCTGACAGTAAATGGCTGAGTGTTTGAGAGGCAACGAACAACCGGGTGCTCACAAACACGTACTTCTCCCCCTGAGCGGGGTTCCGCTCCCTCTCTCCATCTTCCCCTCTCTCTTTCTGCTTCATTTACTCCCCGTGGCTCACCTGAGATTGATGCGCTTCGCGCCTGATTGTGGTAATTATCCCTGTCCTGCTGCTGCAATACATTATGCACAGCACACTCACATAACATGGAGAGGGCTGGGAGGAGGAGAGGCTAGGTTGGAGACGCTGCTATTCATTTCACTCCTGTTGCCTGCTGTGAGATGCCAGCTACCTGGCATCAGACTCCCCCCCCCCCCCCCACACACACACTGCAACCTTGTCATAGAGGGGAGAGGAGAGGTTGATGGCTGGCATCTCTTGGATGCACTCTTCAACATTTACAACCAAAGCCCAGGGAGAAGCGTAGCTATGATTCCCTTTTCTCTTCTGATCTTTTTCACAGTGAATAAAAAGCTATTCAGGTTATTTACTTGGCATTTCCTTTCACTTTGAATTCATAAAATTCCTGGAGGCAGTGCGACAAAAAATATAAATGCAGTCTATACTGTTTGCTGATGTAAAAGAAAAAAAGAGTCTGGCTGGAATGTAATGGCTGATAAATCATTAAGTGTATCCCAAAAGGGCACCCTATTCCCTGCAGTATATAGTGCACTAGTGTTGACAACAGCCCTGGTCTATTGACTTTGGGTCCTATACAGAAAGATAATGTAGATAAAGTATATACTCCAATGTTGTGATGCATTTAGCTTTTTGGTGAGTTTTCAACTCCCTTTTCAGTACATCTCAATTCTACGTATCCAGTTTATCATCACTGGTCTATTGTACGCTACAAAAAACTACACTTAAACATTCCTGTTGTAAACCTTTTATCTGTAATATCCCCCTTTACCCTATTTTAAAAAGAGAACATTTTATATATACCTTTCATGATCACACAATTACATTCTGCCGCATTGCATTTTTTTCAAGTAAAGATAATTTTCAGCTAATTTAAAAATAATTAATGTATGCATTCATCTCAGGGGCTTGTGCTAGGCACTTTAGGTAATTACCATATCTTCCAGCTCGTTGCTTTATTGAGGGGGAAAATAAATGACTCAACATTCATCGTTCAATAGAATTTGAGATGCGAAGTCAGTTGATTTAGGATTTCTGCCTTGATGTCTCGGTGCCTCTGAGTCCTCCCTGTGACCTTGCCCTGGATTTCTTCCATACAGAACCACCCAACATTTTACCCAGCTGTGCCCAGACGCCTTATCGGGCAGAAATACGCTAATGTCTACTAATTAAAAACACCAATGGCTGCACTTTGTAAAACAAGACTTTTAAACATTATTCCCATTTCCCCCAAATAATTGGTTCCTCCTTTGAATAAAACGCTGAGTTTGGTATTTTTATTGCTTCAACTCATATCTCTGAGTTTGGTCTTTGCACAACTTCAACCCATATCTCTTGACTTTGGTTTTGTCATTGCCTCATCCCGAATCTCTTGAGTTTGGTCTTTGCATAGCTTCAACCCAACTAATTATCTCCCAAGCCCACCAGTAGATTTCAGATCTTCTGCATCCACATAAAATGTTTGAGCTTCTGGGTTGTTGCTTGAAACGAGGAAATGTATTGTGGCCACAATTTTAGAATCTCAACTGTAGAAAAGGATCTCCCTTTAATCCAATAGCCCTAGACTGTGCACTTTAATTACAACCTCCTAGTATGTTCTATTCTGAACAAAAATATAAATGCAACATGTAAAGTGTTGGTCCCATGTTTCATGAGCTGAAATAAAAGATCCCATAAATGTTTCATTTGCACAAAAATTATTTCAAATGTTGTGCACACATTTGTTTACATCCCTGTTAGTGAGCAATTCTCATTTGCCAAGATAATCCATCCACCTGACAGTTGTGGCATATCAAGAAGCGCTGGAGGGTAGGGCTGCCGTCTTATCGGCTCTCAACCAATCATGCAAATGTTTTGTTTTTTTGCATTGTTCGTAACTTGTTTTGTACATAATGTTGCTGCTACCGTCTCTTATGGCCAAAATGAGCTTCTGAACATCAGAACTGGGATTATTCACCTCAAATTGGATGATTACATATTTTAATATAGAATTAATAACATTATTATTTCAATATTATAACAAAGTGTTAATATCCCAACATTGGGATATGCATAGGTGTTGACAGTACAACAAAGCAGATTAACCAGAATTACATTTACATGCTCGAGTGGCCGGAAGAAGCTATCTGAAAGCCACGCCCCTACTAAGCCACGCCTCCAGTCTTCTGATCTGACTCGGTGGATCATAGCTCCATAACCCAGCATCAACAACCCAACTTAAAGAAAACAATGGGTTGTTTGTGACCAAACTGGCTGGGTCAAAATTACCCAACGCATGTTCTGTCCAATATTTATCCGAAGTGGGTTGTTTTTAACCCATGATTTTTTGGAGTGTACATATACTGACAAATGCCTAGATAATACCTATATAATGTATACTTCTAATAGAGTGTGTGAATTATTAAGGTATATGTACTAACTGAGACCACACACTGTGTAAAAGATGACATCAATTAACCCTTGTGTGGTGTTCGGGTCTGTGGGATCCATTTCTAATGTTTACTAAAAGAAAAATGATACAATTGATTATTTTTTTCAACCTGAGACTCATTTTCTGTGAAGTGCACATTTTCATTGAGTGCACACATTTGAATTACACATATGGTGTTCTGGTCCACTGGACCCGAGGGTAATACAAGTGTGTGTGTCGGTGAAAACAAGTAAAAAAATGAAGCAAAAAATGTTGTTGTGTGCCTTCACACTGTCTTCCTCCTCACTGGGCCTGCTGTTTCAACTTAGCACCAAGAACCTGTCTGCCTGCCGCCTGCTTTTCTCGCACTCTGTACCCTTTGTAGTGTGTGAAACTACACAATGTCTTGCGGGAACCTGCACAATGTTATTACAATACATTATTTCGATACATTGTAAAAAATGCAGTATTTTCCCACACTACCCTGGCCAGGTGCAAATTAGGGGAGGGACACAAAAAAGAAATAGCTTTGCACGTGTGGCTCTTTACCACAATCAGTCAGTAAGGCAAAAATAATGTCTGCTCAGAGGGCCTTAAAAATATTTTTTTTTGCAGAGAGAGAAGCTGGTGTGGAAGGAGAATTTTCAGAATATGAGGATCATGTCTCTGTCAATTCGGAGCCTGACAGTGATTTAGAAGAAGAGGATGAGATTCACCCTCAGCCAGCCCCAGGACCAGCCCAACAGCAACCAACTCATTAGCAGGAGGAGAAATATGGATGTCGAAAAATGATGAAATTGAATGGTCTTCTTGCCCAAGGAATGAGCCAACCCACATGGCTCGCAATGTGATAAGGATGCAACCAGGGCCGACACGGATGGCTGTTACTCATGTGCAGGACATAAAAACTTCTTTTGAACTGGTAATCCTAGACACCATCCAGAAAATCATTCTGAACTGCAATAATTTGGAGGGAAGGCATGTTTTTGGAGAGAGATGAAGGAGATGGACCAAACTCATTTACATACATACTTTATGGTTCTTATCCTTGCTGGTATATCCCTGTGGGATGCAGAAACTGGCAGAGAACTTTTCAGTGCAGCAATGTCTCTGGAAACTTCCACATTATTTCCAGGATTACCCACTTCGATAACTGAGACACCAAACCAGCTCGGCAGCAGAGAGACAAGCTACCTGCAATCAGGTCAGTGTGGGACATGTAGGTGGACCGCCTTCCCCTGTTTTACAACCCTGGTGTCACGTACAATGCCTTGCAAACGTATTCACCTCCTTTGCCGTTTTTCCTATTTTGTTTCATTACAACTTGTAATTTAAATAGATTTTTATTTGGATTTCATGTAATGGACATGCACAAAATAGTCCAAATTGGTGAAGTGAAATTTAAAAAAAGCTTGTGGCAAAAAAATAAATAGATGGGAATGTGGTATTCACACCCTTTGCTATGAAGCCCCTAAATATGATCTGGTGCAAACAATTACCTTCAGAAGTCACATAATTAGTTAAATAAAGTGCACCTGTGTGCGATCTAAGTGTCACATGATCTGTCACATGATCTCAGTATATATACACCTGTTCTGAAAGGCCCCAGAGTCTGCAATACCACAAAGCAAGGGGCACCACCAAGCAAGTGGCACTATGAAGACCAAGGAGCTCTCCAAACAGTTCAAGAACAAAGTTGTGGAGAAATACAGATCAGGGTTGTGTTATAAAAAGTATCTGAAACTTTGAACATCCCGTGGAGCACCATTTAAATCCATTATTAAAAGACTTAAAGAATATAGTACCACAACAAACCTGCCAAGAGAGGGACGCCCACCAAAACTGCAAGGAGGGCATTAATCAGAGGCAACAAAGACTTGCACATTCATCTTCTGCACATCTACCATTCCAGTGTTTAATTGCTATATTGTAATTACTTCACCACCATGGCCTATTTATTTCCTTAACTCCCTTATCTTACCTCATTTACACTCACTGCATATAGACTTTTGTTTTCTTTTGTTCTACTGTATTATTGACTATGTTTTGTTTATTCCATGTGTAACTCTGTGTTGTTGTAAGTGTCGAATGTCTACGCTTTATCTTGGCCAGGTCGCAGTTGCAAATGAGAACTTGTTCTCAACTAGCCTACCTGGTTAAATAAAGGTGAAATAAAAGGAAAAAAAGACCAAAGATAACCCTGAAGGAACTGCAAAGTTTGAGACTGGGATGGAGGTTCACCTTCCAGCAGGACAACGAACCCTAAGCATACTGCTAAAGCAACACTCGAGTGGTTTAAGGGGAAACATTGAAATGTCTTGGAATGGCCTAGTCAAAGCCCAGACCTCAATCCAATTGAGAATATGTAGTATGACTTAAAGATTGTTGTACACCAGCGGAACCCATCCAACTTGAAGGAACTGTAGCAGTTTTGCCTTGAAGAATGGGCAAAAATCCCAGCAGCTAGACATGCCAAGCTTATGCCAACCTACCCTAAGAGACTTGCATCTGTAATTGCTGCAATCGGTGGCTCTTTACAACGTATTGACTTTGAGGGAGGGGGGTGAATAGTTATGCACGCTCAAGTCTTTGGGGTTTTTGGGGTCTTATTTCTTGTTTGTTCCACAATAAAAAATACCTTCAAAGTGGTATGCATGTTGTGTAAATCAAATAATACAATACATTTTAATTCCAGTTTGTAAGGCAACAAAATAGGAAAAATGCCAAGCGGGTGAATACCACCCAAGCCACTTTATACTCCCTCACTGGCCACTTGGTCATCGGGCTGCTGATTAACCCCTCACATGTCACCATCGTCTCGCGTACCTGCGCCTCATGACACTCACCTGGACTCCATCACCTCCTTGATTATCTTCCCTATATTTGTCACTCCCCTTGGTTCAGTGTTATTGACTCTGTTGTCATGCCGGTGCATTGTTTGTGTTTCATGTTTATTGATTCATTTATTTATTAAAACACTCACTCCCAGAACTTGCTTCCTGACAATCAGCGCACTTGTGACAGAATAACACCTCACCTAAGGGAAGCATCAAAGAGTGTTTTATTTTTTGTGTCAGAGTAATGACGTTGGGTCCAGGAACTGCTACAGGCTCTTATGCCTCAGCCGGATCGCCAGGCTCCCCCTGCTTCAGCCGGCTCGTTGGGTTTTCATGTCTCCGCCGGATCGACAGGCTCCCAGGCTTCCACCGGCTCGTCAGGTTCTCATGCCTCAGCCGGATCGCCAGGCTCCCCCTGCTTCAGCAGGCTCGTTGGGTTTTCATGTCTCCGCCGGATCGACAGGCTCCCAGGCTTCCACCGGCTCGTCAGGTTCTCATGCCTCAGCCGGATCGCCAGGCTCCCCCTGCTTCAGCCGGCTCGTTGGGCTTTCATGCCTCCGCCGGATCGACAGGCTCCCAGGCTTCCACCGGCTCGTCAGGTTCTCATGCCTCAGCCGGATCACCAGGCTCCCCTGCCTCAACCGATCTGTCAGGTTCCCGAGCCCCAGCTGACTTGACAGGTTCCCGTGTCTCAGCTGGCGTTCTCACGCATCAGCAGGGGTGATACGTCCGCTCCTGATCCCCGGGTTTGTCCCCTTTGACGGCATCCTGCAGCTGGAGCCGCGCATCGGAGAGGGGGTGCTGTCACGTATACTCCCTCTCTGGCCTCTAGGTCATCAGGCTGCTGATTATCCCGCACACCTGTCACCGTCGTCTCACGCCCCTGCGCCTCATGACACTCACCTGGACTCCATCACCTCCTTGATTATTTTCCCTTCCCATCACCTCCCTGGTTATCTGTCACTCCCCTTGGTTCTTTCCTCAGGTGTTATTGACTCTGTTTTCATGTCGGAGCGTTGTTTGTGTTTCATGTTTATTGTTTCATTTATTTATTGAAACACTCACTCCCAGAACTTGCTTCCTGACTCTCAGTGCACTCGTTACACCTGGGCCCAACGTTACCTTTGACGAGCAGCTTATGTCATTTAGGGGCTGCTGTTCCTTCAAGCTGAACACACCGTCTAAACCCGCAAAATATGGAATCAGGATCTGGGCTGCCTGTGATGCTTCTTCATCATATGCGTGGAACTTGCAAGTGTATATGAGGAAGCCAGATGGAGGAGTCCCTTAGAAAAACCAAGGGATGTGGGTTGTCCTGGATGTGACACGTGGCCACAACATCACATGCAATAACTTTTAATCTTCGCACAAGTTGGGACAGGAGCTCCTCAAGAGGAAACTGATGATGGTAGGAACAGTACAAAAAAAACGACCCAGGGCTCCCACCTCAGCCACTGAATACACGGAACAGGCCTATCAATTACTCTAGGTTTGTGTTCACGGCCGACATGTCCCTAGTGTCCTACATGCCAAAGAAAGGCAAAAATGTAGCACTCATGAGTACACTGCATAGGGATGGGAGAATCTTTTTTTAAATTTTACCTTTATTTAACTAGGCAAGTCAGTTAAGAACAAATTCTTATTTTCAATGACAGCCTAGGAACAGTGGGTTAACTGCCTGTTCAGGGGCAGAATGACAGATTTGTACCTTGTCAGCTCGGGGGTTTGAACTTACTGGTTACTAGTCCAACGCTCTAACCACTAGGCTACCCTGCCGCCCTATCTGTGGCCAGGAACATCAAAAAACAGAAATCATAATGGATTACAATGCCACAAAAGGAGTGGTGGACTATTTAGATAAGCTGGTGACTGGATACAGCTGCAAAATTCTTCAACATCTTGGACATCTCGGCGTACAACGGGGTTGTCATCTGGATGGCGAACTCAGATTGGAACAGAGGGAAGCTCTGTTTCTCGAGGAGCTGGGCAAGGCATAGGTAAGACCTAAAATCCAGAGGAGGCAACATATCCCAAGGACCCCAGCTTCTGCAGCCATCAGGAGGAGGATGCTGGTGCCCAATCCACCCGACCCACAGAACCAACAACCCCAATACCGGAAGTAAGTGTGAGTGATGTTGTTGCATGTGTGTGTGTCTGACTCTCCTACCTTGACCTGCTGTAACTATATATGTGAGTGAGACGTTAGTAAAATTACTGAACTAAGTGTTTTCATCATGCTAGATGAACAAATTGCCGGTATCAACAAGAAGAAGCGCTGCGGTGTGTGTGAACCCAAGAAGGACAGGAAAACACAGTACACATGCATCCAGTGTAATAAATACATTTGCAACAAACACACAGTTAAACTCTGTCCATCATGTGGTGTGTAGACCGGCCTTGTGTTCAATGGGGCTCATTTATCATTTCCATAATATACTGTATGTAAAATGTGTCCTTCAATTTGTTCAGTTCAAAGCAAATAACATCAATAATGATAAAAACCTTGTTACATTTACATTTGTTAAAAATAAACATGATTTTTTTTCCACCCATGTCTTGATAATGATAGATTTTTGTTTACAAAAGTCACATTTTGTCCCCAAAAAACAAATAGCGCTTTTATTGATAAATGTGATTTAGCAGAGGTAAATGGCAAATATGAACCATATAAGCTGTCTATATTGTTTGTAATTGTTGTAATTGATATAACTCAACATCTAAGTATTTTTACATACTTTTTATGGCTGTATTGTTTGAAAAAAACAATCATGTTGTGGGTCCATCAGACCTGTGAACATTGGGTGAACAACAAAAACAACAACAAAAACAAGGTTTAAGCTACAGAACATAGTTTTTCTCCCCCAGCCATATGAATAAAAACACTACTTCTCTATAGCTGACAAGGGAATAGAAGAGTGATGTTTCAAATTTCAGGCAGTCAGTGTGACATGCATAATCAAAGACAGACAGATTGGGATTCTCAAAGTTAAATGGACATGCTGCTCGGATTGTTTTTTTGTCAGTTGGTCTCCACAGCAAAGGGCTTTGTGTCAAGGAAAGGTTCTGAAACCAGAATGTCCATGAAACGTTTATGGAGACACGCATAAATATATCAAATTGCTTGCATCCCAAATGGCACCCCTATTTCCTTCAAGTAGTGCACTCAGGAAATTGGGTCCCATTTGGGATGCATAAATTAATTGTCTGTCTGTCTGTCTGTCTGTCTGTGTCTGTCTGTCTGCCTGTGGCTGTAGCTATAGATTGATGGCCTACATGCTTGGTGTTGACCAACCTTATATAGACGACATAACCTACTGTATGTAGCCTGTCAAATCCTGATTAAAAGAATAGTGCATGGCAGCTGCTGCTTGTGAATGTACCACTCTGCTCTCTTCTCTCCGGTGACACTACAATCACACGCACGCACACACGCACGCACACACACACACACGAAATGCACACACGTACATGCACACACTTTCCTTTCTCTTGTTTATTTTCTAGCTTTTTTTCCACACTTCCTCTTAATTACACATGCTCACACATCCTGTCAGCGGATAAAAAAAAATCATCAATCTGTGCATCTAATCCAGATTTATACAATGACATTATATCCATAATTAAAAAGAAGATTAATAGCATCTTTAAAATATGACCTACACAGAGTACGACGACAGCAACAAAGTTCTAGAGCTGTTTGGTAAACAGAGGCTGCTTCCCAAATGGTACCCTACATTGCCTATATGATGCACTACCCATAGGCTCTAGTCAAAAGTACTGCACTGTGAAGGGAATAGGGTGTCATTTGGGACACAGGCACAGTCTATTTAGTGCATAATAATGCTGAGGAGGTATTTCACCTACATCTACCCTTCGTGTGCCACTGTGTTAACGAGGGACCATGCACTCACAGCTGGAGATAAACTAATGCAGAGAGATTTAGATACATACTCTCTCTATCACCGACGTGAAGCTATATAATGAATAGGTTATATTTGGACAGTAATGTTAATTACTTATATGAGTCATATGAGTCAGGGCTGTGGCGGTCACAAAATTTCATCAGCTGGTGATTGTCAAGCAAATATCTGTAGGTCTCACAGTAATTGACCGTTAATTAACATAAAGGGGTTCCACACGCGCAAGCTGCTGATTTACATTCCTTTGAATCATCTACATTTTAAAAGTCTAAAGTGTAATAAATCCATTTAATTGCCTGTACACCATCACAATAAACCCATTATTTATTTTAGGCAGGTCTTTCCTATGAAACATGGATACAGAATGGACTGTATCCGTCTGACTCATCAGATACCCTGCTGCTACAGTTTATTATCTATCCTGTTGCCTAGTCACTAAAAAGTATTTAGTCAGCCACCAATTTTGCAAGTTCTCCCACTTGAGAGAGGCCTGTAATTTTCATCATAGGTACACTTCAACTATGACAAACAAAATGAGAAAAAAAATCCAGAAAATCACATTGTAGGTTTTTTTAATGAATTTATTTGCAAATTATGGTGGAAAATAAGTATTTGGTCACCTACAAACAAGCAAGATTTCTGGCTCTCACAGACCTGTAACTTCTTCTTGAAGAGGCTCCTCTGTCCTCCACTCGTTACCTGTATTAGTGGCACCGGTTTGAACCTGTTATCAGTATAAAAGTGTTGTTTGCATATCCCACACTCCCTGAGAACCCTCAGAGAGTGGGGTCACAGCCAGGGTCAGCCATTATCAACGACAACCCTGGAGCAATTAGGGTTAAGTGCCAAGCTCAAGGGCACATTGACAGATTTTCACCCTGTCAGCTTGGTGATTAGAGCTCGCATCCTTTCGATTACTGGTCCAACGCTCTAACCGCAAGGGTACCTGCCTCCGCACATGTCTACCTCAATTACATTGTACATCGACTCGATACTGGTACCCTGTGTAATAGTCACGTTATCATTACTCATTGTGTATTCATTCCTTGTTGTATTATTTTTCTATTATTTCTCTTTTTTTCTCTCAGCATTGTTGGGAGTGGCCGTAAGTAAGCATTTCACTGTTAGTCTACACCTGTTGTTTACAAAGCATGTGACAAATAACATTTGATTTGATTTTGAGGTCACTTTCTGACCTCTGTTCATCGATGGCTGAGTTCAGTAAGTGACTGTCCGTGAGGATTAGATGGCACTAGATGACAGCTTTAGTTCACTCCGTTGTAGGACAGTAAATAGCAGTGGTTTGTGAGAGTGAGTGTGTGCTGGGCATAGTGTCATCTACAACTAAGACTGCCATGCCATAGGCAGGAACCTGGTGGGTGGATGATATACTGATATCTCCACCATAGACAGTCACCTCTTTACATTAATCCTGGGATACATCGCAAATGGCATCCTATTTTCAAGGTAATGCACCACTTTTGTCCAGGGCCCATAGGGTTCTGGAAGTAGTGTACTATATAGGGAATAGGGTGCCATTTGGGACACAGTCCTGGAGTAAATCTTTCAGCAAAATGCTGAGCCATGGATCGTTGAGAGAGAGAGTTAATCTTCCATTAATATTCATAGTTAATATTCAGCACTTGCAGTAAATAATTTTTCTGTAGCCAGCTCAACGGGTTCAAGTAGCAGAACAGGAGACAGACTGCAGACATGGCCTGATAGTAAGGGAAGATACTGTAGATATCGATATGTTTTCGGTGGATCATGTTGTATATTCGATGAGAGCACCTATATTATTGGACTAGACCGAAATATACACAAACGTATGTAGACACCCCTTCAAATGAGTGGATTCGGCTATTTCAGCCACACCCGTTGCTGACAGGTATATAAAATCGAGTACACAGCCATGCAATCTCCATAGACAAACGTTGGCAGTAGAATGGCCTTGCTGAAGAGCTCAGTTCATTTCAATGTAGCACCGTCATAGGATGCCACCTTTCTAACAAGTCTGCTCGTCAAACTTCTGCCCTAGAGCTTCCCCGGTCAACTGTAAGTGCAGTTATTGTGAAGTGGATACGTCTAGGAGCAACAACGGCTCAGCCGTGAAATGGTCGGCCACACAAGCTGACAGGACGGGACCGCTGAGTGCTGAAGCGCATAGCACATAAAAATCACCTGTCCTCGGTTGCAACACTCAAGTTCCCAACTGCCTCTGGAAGCAATGTTGGCACAATAACTGTTCATCGGGTGCTTCATGAAATGGGTTTCCATGTCTGAGCAGCCGCACACAAGCCTAAGATCACCATGTGCAAGGACACAATGAATAGAAGTGTGCATGAGGGTTCACACGGTAAGTGAATTACTTTGCTTCGATAAATAATGGTAGAACTACATATTAATGATTGAACCGCCAGCCATGACTTTAATGTACAACATGTTGTGCAAAGTGAAACTGTTGCGTCACTGCAGTATTTACACCCCATCGAAGGTTTTTGATGGTCTTTTGGAAGGTATTGTTCCAGTTGAGCTGTCTCAATTGATATTGAGAGATACCAAGATCTGTCCTTTGCCTGCCCTCTGTTTTGTAAATAAAAGTCTGTGTATCGAACTGTCTGCATCTGGGTCTTATCATGAGTTCTGATAGTCTTAACATTTGTAATGTTTTGATATTCCAAGTGCAACCTCTCAATATTGTATTCTTCCTCAGCAATGGCAGCTGCAGCTCCTCAAGCGTTGTTGATTCTGACCATACAAGGAAGCTAAACCTCAGCTCCCGTCCAGCATCTGTTGATGACTTGATAAAACATTTTGAAGGCCAAGTTTGAGTTTGATGACGACTTACGCTTGCAGTATGAAGACCCTGACTTTGATGGACAACTTACCTACTTGATGGACATTGAGGAGTTGCCACAAAAGTTAACACTGCACCTTTTAGTGGAAGGAGGAGATACAAGTTCTACAGCTGATGCAGAAGTGTCTTCCCCAGAGCGCCTCAGTAGGTGGCCGCCAGACGTTTTTCCCCTGCCTACTTTTGCATTAGAGGTAGACTTGAAGCTTAGAGAAGGAAATGCTGCCTTTGAAAGGAATGGAAAACATATCCAAACAGGCCAAAAACATCACATCTTAGTGAAAGTTGCTACTGCTGTGTAAATGACAGAGAGTTAGGTTGGCAGCTGAAGGTCTTGTTTACGAAACACCCCTGTCTGAAAGAGGCTGAATCGGACACTGGGTAGAATGGATGGAAGAACAGCATCAAATGCAAGATGGGTAACTACAGAATCAAGTTGAGGAGAACAGCATGTCAGCAGGTCTCCATAAAGGCAGGAAAAAGAAGCCAAAGCAATCCAGAGAATGAACCACCACACTCAATCAGAAAGAGACCTAAGTGGGCTGAAGTTAACTTTCTGCCAAACCTCCCCCTTGGAGAGGGCTCGGGGAGTCTTGCAACGCTGAGGTAGGAAATTGTCCAAGAAGTTCAGAAGAGGGAAATTAACTTACCCCTGATCGATAGGAAGATGTAGCTCACATTCGCCCTGCGACATCAGGGTGTAGTCACCGACATTCCACATGTAAAGGAGTTCCTTGATCTGCCTGCTCTGCGCACAAAGTCACATGTAAAATTGCAATGCTGTTTTTACACGAATTAGACCTGCTTTAATATATATTAAAAGTTGTGCTGAATTAAATTGTGATATTGTGTTCCAAACTTACGATAACTTCTAAATACTGTCCTTTGTTGTACATCTATTCGAAATGTAGGTGTATGCAGAGTTCCAGTGAATTACAAACCAGAACCTGCCAAACATCTTCTATGCTGAGATTGACCGTCACATCCCTCGGTTGAGGACCTTGTATAGACAGATGGCATCGAAGACTGGAAGGACTGCTGATGCTTTGGCTGACATTCTGAAGTGTCATGATCTACAGGTAAGACTAATGCAAATATCAACTACTTATTAAACCTTGAGGGGAGATTTCCCTGACACAGATTAAGCCTTCGTCCTGGACTAAAATAATTTTCTATGGAGATTCTCCATTGAGCTTGCTTTTTAGTCCAGGACTAGGCTTAATAAGTATTTAAAATGCACCTGAGAGTTTGCCCTTGAAAAGGAATTGACCCCAACCATGGTGGAAGTGCTACTGTAGTGTTCTCTTTAAAAGTGAACCTTGGCGGTATGTAGGCTAATACCAAATCAAATTGTATTGATCACATACACATGGTTAGCAGATGTTATTGCGAGTGTAGCAAAATGCTTGTAGGTCATGATGTTACTTAGATCTGCCATTTTCCTAAACGTATAATTTCCTTGCTCAAATGCATTGAGATGACTTTTTCTAAGCATGTTGTCCCCCGTTATTAACATGACACTTGAATAGGTCTACCACTGTTACCTTTTTTCAAACATGTAGTCCACTGTTTGTAACACGGCACTTGAATAGGCCTAGCACTGACAAGTTGATTTTGGGGCTTGCATATGGGGCGCAGTGGAGGTCTGGGTCGGGTCAATTCCATTTTAAATTCAGTCAATTCAGGAAGTAGGAGGCAATGAGGAAAATATTAGAATTTTAGTTTACTTACCAAATTGACTAAATTCATAATGACTGACCCAAACCTGACCTCTACTGAGACATTGCCACATTGACCACAATCTGTGCTCTTTAGTTATGAACATTGCACTATGTTCTCTAACATGTGAACCTTTTACTGTATCTTCTTTAAATGTACTCTGATCAGGTGTCTTTTCTCAGGAAATGTGTTATTGTTACTGAAATAATAAATCCATATTATTCCTGGTGTAAAAGTATTCATTTGGACATGATTTTTAGTTTCTTTCTATTAACATTGCAATTATTTTGTTTGAGTTGGTACTACAAAAAAAACAACCTACCCAATCAGTTGCCACAAAGTTTTTGATTAGAGGTACAACTACCTTTTGATTTAAGTAAGTTATAGTTGTAAGGTTCTGGGTGTAGCTGGTGCAGAGGAGTCAGGCGCAGGCCAGCAGAGATGAGTAACACAAGGAACTTTACTCAAAATGTACAAATACATGAAGTAATACCAAGCCCACAAACATTGGACCGAACTTACAATAAAACAATCACACACAAAAACCATGAGAAAAACAGAGGGTTAAATAATGAACATGTAATTGTAATTGTAAAACAAAGACAAAAAAAAATTAAAATTAAAAGTGGATCGGCGATGGCTAGAAGGCCGGTGACGTCGACCTCCAAACGCCGGCTGAACAAGAAGAGCCACCGACTTCGGCGGAAGTCGTGACAGTACCCCCCTCCCTTGATGAGAGTCGACACCGGGGACAACCCGGAGGACGAGGCGCAGGGCGATCCGGATAGGGGCGGTGGAACTCCCGCAGCAACATAGGTTCCAAAACGTCCTCCACCCGCACCCAGCATCTCTCCTCCGGACCGTACCCCTCCCACTCCACGAGGTACTGAAGGCCCCTCGCCCGACGCCTCGAGTCCAGTATGGCTCGAACAGCATATGCCGGGGCCCCCTCGTTGTCCAGAGGGGGTGGAGAAACCTTCCGCTCCACATCCTGGTTTACTCTCTCCACCTGCCCGTTACTCTTAGGGTGAACGCCCGGAAGACGTGTGTAAACAGGTCCTCTGCAGTCTGCAGGGCCGTAGGGAGACCAGGCAAAGGAAGGAGAGGCAGGACTTAGAGAACCGATCCACAACGACCAGGATCGTGGTGTTACCCTGTGAGGGAGGAAGATCTGTGAGGAAATCCACCGATAGGTTTGACCACAGCCGTTGTGGAACGGGTAAGGGCTGTAACTTCCCTCTGGGCAGGTGCCTAGGGGCCTTGCACTGGGCACACACCGAGCAGGAGAAAACCTAAACCCTCACGTCCTTGGCCAAGGTGGACCACCAGTACTTCCCACTTAGACAGCGCACTGTCCGACCAATGCCAGGATGACCTGAGGAGGGTGACGTGTGGGCCCAATAGATCAAGTGGTCGCGGACAGCAGACGGAATGTACAAACGCCCAGCTGGACACTGGGGAGGAGTGGGCTCTGTACGTAACACCCGCTCGATGTCCGCTCCAGCTCCCACACCACTGGTGCCACCAGGCAAGAGGCCGGAAGTAGGGGAGTGTGATCTACGGACCCCTCCTCTGTGTCATATATCCGGGACAGTGCGTCCGCCTTAGCATTCTGGGAACCTGGTCTGTAGGACAGGGTGAAAACAAAATGGGTAAAGAACATGGTACACCTTGCCTGGTGAGGGTTCAGTCTCCTCGCCGCCCGGATGTACTCCAGATTGCGATGGTCAGTCCAGATGAGAAAAGGGTGTTTAGCCCCATCAAGCCAATGTCTCCACGCCTTCAGAGCCTTGACAACAGCCAACAGCTCCAGGTCCCCCACATCATAGTTACGCTCTGCTGGGCTGAGCTTCTTCGAAAAGAAAGCACAGGGGCGGAGCTTTGGTGGCGTACCCGAGCGATGAGAGAGCACGGCTCCTATCCCAGCCTCGGGCACGTCCACCTCCACTATGAACGCCAAAGAGGGATCCGGATGAGCCAGCACTGGAGCCGAGGTAAACAGAGCCTTCAGGTGACCAAAAGCCCTGTCTGCCTCAGCTGACCACTGCCGTCGCACCGGTCCCCCCTTCAGCAGTGAGGTAATGGGAGCCGTTACCTGACCAACGCCCCGGATAAACCTCTGGTAGTAGTTGGCAAACCCTAGAAACCGCTGCACTTCTTTTACCGTGGTGGGAGTTGGGCAATTACGCACGGCTGAAATGTGGTCACTCTCCATCTCCACCCCTGAAGTGGAAATGTGGTACCCTAGGAAGGAGACGGCCTGTTGGAAGAACAGACATTTCTCAGTTTTGACATACAGATCATGCTTCAACAGTCGACCAAGCAACCTGCGCATCAGGGACCCATGCTCGGCACGTGAGGCGGAGTATATCAGAATGTCGTCCGTATACACCACTACACCTTGCCCGTGCAAGTCCCGGAAAATCTTGTCTACAAATGTCTGGGAGACTGATGGAGCATTCTTCAATCCATACGGCATAACGAGGTTCTCATGGTGTGCTGAGGTGGTACTAAATGCAGTCTTCCACTCGTCCCCCTCCCGAATACGCACCAGGTTGTAAGCACTCCTGAGATCCAAATTTGTGAAGAAGCGTGCCCCGTGCATTGACTCTAACGCACTGGCTATGAGAGGCAGCGGGTAGCTGTACCTCACAGTGATTTGGTTGATACCTTGATAGTCAATCCACGGGCGCAGACTTCCATCCTTCTTCTTCATAAAAAAGAAACTTGAGGAGGCAGGTGAAGTGGAGGACCGAATGTACCCCTGCCCCAGGGATTCGGAGACATATGTTTCCATAGCCGCCGTCTCCTGTGACAGGGGATACACGTGACTTCTGCGAATTGATGTGTCCAGCAGGAGATTTATCACACAATCCCCCCGTCGATGGGGTGGTAATTGAGTCGCCTTCTTCTTACAGAAGGTGAGAGCCAAATTGGCATATTCAGAGGGGATGCGCACGGTGGAGACCTGGTCTGGACTTTCCACCGTTCTAGCACCGACAGAAACCCCTAAACACCTCCCCAAGCACTTTTGTGACCACCCCTTGAGAGCCCTCTGTGGCCACAAAATAGTGGGGTCATGACAGGCCAACCAGGGTAGGCCCAGCACCATGGGAAACACAGGAGAATCAATAAGGAAAAGACTAATTCTCTCCTTGTGACCCTCCTGATAACCATGCACAGTGGCCTCCCTAATCAGCCCTGACACTAATGGTCAATTATCTAGGGCGTGCACAGGGAAGGGCATATCCATAGGAACAATGGGGATCCCTAAACTATGGGCAAATGTTCTGTCAATAAAATTCCCAGCTGCGCCTGAATTTACGAGCGCCTTATGCTGGGAATGCGGGGAAAACTCAGGAAAATGTATAAACAGAAACATGTGAGCAACAGGGGCTCTGAATGAGCCTGGTGCCGACTCACCTGGGGTGACACGAGAGTGCCCTGCCTGCTATCTCGACTCCCAGAAGAACCTCCCCAGCACCGACCAGCAGTGTGCCCTCTGTGGCCAGAGATGGTACAGGGAACGGCTCCTCCCCCAGGCGCCCTAAGCTCAGCACCTCCCAGCTCCATGGGCGTCGGAGCGGTGGTGCTGGGGGATGGACCTGACAGGCCCCGATCCGGACGTCCACGGGTAACCAGCAGGTTATCCAGCCGGATGGACAGGTCCACCAGCTGGTCAAACATAAGAGTGGTGTCCCTGCAGGCCAACTCCCGACGGAAGTCCTCGCGCAGACTGCACCGGTAGTGATCGATCAGAGCCCTGTCGTTCCATCCTACGCTGGCAACCAGGGTCTGGAAGTTCAAGGCAAACTCCTGTGCGCTCCGCATCCCCTGCCTCCAGTGGAACAGACATTCACCCGCCGCTCTATCCTCGGGCGGGTGGTCAAAACTCTGCGTAATTGTCCAACATCGATTCTCCTTCACGCCATACGATGTTGGCCCACTCCAGGGCTTTCCCTGAGAGACAGGAGACGAGGGTGGACATGCTCTCACGTCCCGAAGGAGACGGGTGGATGGTCTCCAGGTAGAGTTCCAGCTGGAGTAGGAACCCCTGGCATCCGGCAGCTGTCCCATCATACTCTCTCGGGAGCGCAAGCCGAATCCCACTGGGACCGGGTGAAGGAGGGGTGAACTGTGGTGCCTGTTGTAGTGGTGCCGGTGGAGGAGCTGGCAGACCTCCTCCTCTTTCCCATCGGTCCATCGTCTGCAGCACGCGATCCATGGCGGTGCCGAGACGTTGCAACATGGTCGCATGCTGCTGAACACGCTCCTCGACCGCCAAAGGGGGGTTGTCTGCTCCTGCTGACTCCATTTTCGGGTGCATGATTCTGTAAGGTTCTGGGTGTAGCTGGTGCAGAGGAGTCAGGCGCAGGACAGCAGAGATGAGTAACACAAGGAACTTTACTCAAAATGTACAAATACATGAAGTAATACCAAGCCCACAAACATTGGACCGAACTTACAATAAAACAATCACGCACAAAAACCATGGGGAAAACAGAGGGTTAAATAATGAACATAATTGGGGGATTGAAACCAGGTGTGTAAAACAAAGACAAAACAAATGGAAAATTAAAAGTGGATCGGCGAAGACTAGAAGGTCAGTGACGTCGACCGCCGAACGCTGCCCGAACAAGAAGAGGGACCGTAAGCATAAAACAAAAATATAAAGTTAATGAAACATAAAGTTTGCAGTAAAACTACTTGAAACGGGTGTGTTACATTTACTTAAACATAATGAGTTAAATTGATATACAGTACCGGTCCAAAGTTTTAGAACACCTACTCATTCAAGGGTTTTTCTTTATTTTCACTATTTTCTACATTGTAGAATAATAGTGAAGATATCAAAATGATAAAATAACACACATGGAATCATGTTCCATTGGTTTTCAAATCAACTTTCTTTCATTGTCCAGTAGCCAAAGGCACAATCCTAGTCATATACCAACCCATGCTAGCTGTTGCATCTTTAGATCTCCCCTCTTTATACATTTCGAATGGATATTTTCATCTCTATCACGAAATACTCACATGTGCAGTGCGCTTTTGAAAGCAGTGAACATTTGCGCGCAACCTACTGCCGTGTGAGCATTGCTGTGCTTATAATTTGAATGAATAATAGTTGATTAAAAAATTAAGCAACAAGTTTGGATCTGTTGCATCAGTCTTACTTTTTTTATGTAGCCGAGGCCTACTTGTTTTATGAATTTGTGATCTATCATCCCACAACTGTACTAGAGTCTGTTTGGAATAGGCTATTTCTTTTCGCACACAATGACAAGCTGACCAATAGCATAGGTAAACTGTTTCACTATGGGGGATAGTAGATTGACATAGGCTAGTGATTTTGATGTTTGTTACTCGTCTTGTTGGCTGAGGAAAAGTAAATGTGGACAATTATTTTAAGATCTGCAAAGTGCGCATCAGAATTCGATAAGTAGGACACTTGTTGTTGTATCCTGGAGTTGCTTGTTCTAGTAGAATGAATTACCATAATCTAAATGTGATTTCTGTCTTTCCATGCACCGTGGGTGGATGTTCTAATCAGGCTAATCAGGTTACGGTCCCAATGCATATGGATCCTGTAAATTTCTCAAATGTCCGGTAAATTAAAATGCTGCCCACATTTCCTTAAGGGAAACCCTGGCACACACACACTATCACTTCCTTGTTAGGGCTTGTCTGGATTTCACAAAATATATGAAAATGAAAATGCCAGTTGCTTAGGAAACGAGAGCAAGGGCATGCCGGCGTTGCATTTAACTGTGAATTACCCAAGTTACCCTCTGGCCCTCATCTATCTTGTAAAATGTGCTGACCCTCCAAACTCCTAGGATATTACATGTAAGTCTCCCTATACAACAAATAATATTTCCCTCTTCCCTTCCACCTCTCCTCCCATTCACCCCACACCTCAATCCCTTCCTCTACTCTGTGAAATGAACCTGGACCAGATGATCAGAATATTGTGTTGTGTGTCACATAAATAGCGGCCCCTTGAAAAGTACTTATAAGATGCATTCAGGCCGCTGTGCTGGACAATCTGCACACAACATTCTATTTCTTTGTGCCAAGTGCTCTTTCAAGCCATCACTGATTGTGTACGCCAAACCCATGTTCTCTATTTTTCTATTTCTCTGCCACCATTCTCTTTTTAGAGTAATAGTTTATACCTTTCAAAGAAGCCCCCTGCCAAGAAGAAAATTATCACATAGTTGATGGCATTAGTGGACCAGACTGTTGCTCATATTTCAGGTTTTTGTTGTTGTTCAAAAAATCATCCATCTCCACACATTTCCTGAGCACCAGTAGGCAACATAATTGTAATTAAATGGATTTACATAGCACTTTTCCAGATGCTCTGAGCTTACATATACTGAACAAAAAATATAAACGCAACATGCAACAATTTCAAATATGTTACCTAGTTACATTTCATATTAGAAACTCAATCAAGTGAAATGAATTCATTAGGCCATCATCTATGGCTTTTACATGACTGGAAATACAGATATGCATCTGTTGGTCACAGATAAAAGGTAGGGGCGTGGAACAGAAAACCAGTCAGTATCTGGTGTGACCACCATTTGCCTCATGCAGCGTGACACAACTCCTTCGCTAATAGTTGATCAAGCTGTTGATTGTGGCCTGTGGAATGTTGTCCCACTCCTCTTCAATGGCTCTGCGTAGTTGCTGGATATTAGCCGGAATTGGAACACGCTGTCATACACGTCAATCCAGAGCATCCCAAACAGGCTCAATGGGTGACATGTCTGATGAGTATGCAGGCCATGGAAGAACTGGGACATTTTCAGCTTTCAGGAATTGTGTACAGATCCTTGCAACGTGTGGCTGTGTATTATCATGCTGAAACATGAGGTGATAGCAACAGCATCCCGTCACGGTATTTCTGTGCATTGAAATTGCCATTAATAAAATGCAATTGGGTTCATTGTCTGTAGCTTATTCCTTCCCATACCATAACCCCACCGCCACAATAGGGCAGTCTGTTCACAAAGTTGACATTAGCAAATTGCTCGCCCAAACAACGCCATACAAAAACAATGTTGGATGCAGCTTATGGTAGAGGAATGAACATTGATTTCTCTGGCAACAGCATGCCAATTGCAAACTCCCTAAAAACTTGAGACATCTGTGGTATTGTGTTGTGTGACAAAACTGCACATTTTAGAGTGGCCTTTTATTGTCCCCAGCACAAGATGCACCTGTGCGCAAGTTCTTTAATCAGCTTCTTAATACGCCACACCTGTCAGGTGGATGAATTATCTTGGCAAAGGAGAAATGCTCACTAACAGGGATGTAAACAAATTTGTTCACAACATTTGAGAGAAATGCTACATACTGGGTGTTTCTCAATATGCATACTACTGTGATCCACACTCCCATGCTCCGAGTGCATTCTCCGACCACGTTCTCTTGAAGTTCTCTTGAGTATGTTCTTCTGAGGACGAGAGTGTGGAGAATACATAAAACAATACATTTGAGAAGCAATCACTCACCCTACTGTACAGTATTACCTCACGCTTCACCTCCCCATTGACTGAACCTTCTTCCAGCCAGGACAATGGCAACAATTGACAAAACAAGACATACACAAAGTTAACATTTTACATCATAATTATCAGCTAGATATGTGAATAGTAATAGTCTGGCTAGCCAGCTAGTTAAACAGGCAACAATTATCTAAAACTAATGTTATGCAAGGTAGATGTATATTTTCCTTGGTAGCTACCAATTCTTCGTGGCTAGCTAGCTAGCCAGTTTGCCCTATTGATTTACAATGGACTTTTCCATTCATTGAACCGTTTTCCAACCAGGACAACAATGGCAATAGAGACGAAACAAGATATACACAAAGCAACCATTTTACTTCATAACTATGAGCTAGATATATGTAAATTGTAATAATGTAGCTAACCAAATAGTTTAACAAAAAATGACCTAAAATTATTATGCAAGATGGATGTCAATTGTTTGAGGGTAGCTAACAATTCTTCGTGGCTATCTGGCTAGCTAAAAGTACTTGTAGCTAGCCAGTTAGCCCTACTGACTTATTATGGGCTTGTGATCCACGGATGTAGGCAGAGAAACGTGCCAAAATTAACACAGCATGTATTTATTTACGTATCAAGATAAAATATTGTAGTCAGGCAACATGTGAGATGTGAATAGGCAACATTTCATTCAGAATTCGGAGTGTTTTTTTCTCTCGCTTCAGCTCAAATAATGCCCACCATTGACTTAAAGAAATTCTGCCTCATTTTTTACGTGGTTGCATCATTTCTTTGCATACTTGCATCAATGCATGCTTCAAAGCATGTACAAATGGAGTATGCATTTGAGAAGTGCCCGCAGTGATCTGTTTCATTTATTTGGACTCATATGCCGACCCTCACGTGCTGCAATTGGCGTGCTCAGAGCAAGGTAGTATGCATTTTGAGAAACACACTGTATGTGCCATACTTTGCAATAGGTGGCTCATGTATCCTGTGTTCACAACAACACTGAATGTTGATTGTACTAGAATATGTACAGCACCAGTAAAACGTTTGGACACACCTACTCATTCAAGGGTTTTTCTTATTTTTTTACCATTTTCTACATTGTAGAATAATAGTGAAGACACCACAATTATGAAGTTGGAGTCATATGACATATGGAGTCATGTAGAAACCAAAAAAGTGTTAAACAAATAAAAATATGATTTATATTTAAAGTTCTTCAAAGTAGCCACCCTTTGCCTTGATGACAGCTTTGCACACTGGCATTCTCTCAACCAACTTCATGAGGTAGTCACCTGGAATGCATTTCATTTAACAGGTGTGCCTTGTTAAACGTTAATTTGTGGAATTTATTTCCTCCTTAATGCTCTTGAGCCAATCAGTTTTGTTGTGACAAGGTAGGGGTGGTATACAGAAGATAGCCGTATTTGGTAAAATACCAAGTCCGGAGTATGCATATTATGGCAAGAACAACTCAAATGAGCAAAGAGACAGTCAATCATTACTTCAAGACATGAAGGTCAGTCAATCAGAAAAATGTAAAGAAATTTGAAAGTTTCTTCAAGTGCAGTCGCAAAAACCATCAAGCACTAAGATGAAACTGGCTCTCATGAGGACTGCCACGGGAAAGGAAGACCCAGAGTTACCTCTGCTGCAGAGGATAAGTTCATTAGAGTTAACTGCACCTCAGATTGCAGCTCAAATAAACTGTGTGTTTGTGAGACACAGAGTAGGTGAACGGATGATCTCCGCATGTGTGGTTCCCACTGCAAAGCATGGAGGAGGAGGTGTGATGGTGTAGGGGTGGTTTTCTGGTGACACTGTCATTGATTTATTTAGAATTCAAGGCACACTTAACCAGCATGGCTTCTACAGAATTCTGCAGCGATACTCCATCCTGTCTAGTTTTTTTTAGCAGGACACTGACCCAACACACCTCCAGCCTGTTTACGGATTATTTGACCAAGAAGAAGAGTGATGGAGTGCTGCATCAGATGACTCCTGAGTGGCGAAGAGGTCTAACGCACTGCATCACAGTGTTAGTGGCATCACTACAGACCCTGGTTCAATTCCAGGCTGTATAACAACTGGCCGTGATTGGGAGTCCCATAGGGCGGCACACAATTGGCCCAGTGTCGTCCGGGTTAGGGTTTAGCCAGGGTATGCCGTCATTGTAAGTAAGAATTTGTTCTTAACTGACTTGCCTAGATAAATAAGAAAAAAAATTACCTGGCCTTCACAATCACCTGACCTCAACCCAATTGAGATGGTTTGGGATGAGTTGGACTGCAGATTGAAGGCCAACAAGTGCTCAGCATATGTGGGAACTACTTCAAGACTGTCCAAACTTTTGACTGGTACTGTATGTGGAGAATAGATAAGTACACCCTGCAGGTCTGGTCCTATATGCAGCAAATATAAAATATTAAAGCCTTGAGTTAAGTGCTATATTGCTAGTGATGAGAGAGAGAAGGGTTTAATGAGACGCATTATATAATTAGGGCCAATCAGTGTTTTGCAGATTGCAGAGAATTCAGTCGTATTAGCATAACTCAATAAAGTCATTGGATAATAACATCGACAAGCTGCCAGACCGTTCTCATGGAGGGCAAATGATAACTAGAAGGAATCTGAGGGGCAATGCCCATTCTAGTAGTTATATTATTGTCACAAAATGCATCTAGTGTATGGCATGCTAGACAGAGTTTGTAGAGGAGTGACTTCATACACACATGCAGTAGATAGAAAAACAAGAAGTTTGATTATCTTAAAATAACATATTTTTGTGTTCTGTTAGCAGTTTTATCCATTTAACCCTCCCAAGTCAGTCAGCGATAGATCCATCCTTTAGTCTTGATAGCCTGGTCTGAAAACTATCTGAGTGTGCTACTTAAGTTTTGGGATTCTGTGGATGTGTTCCCAATGCCACCCTATGGGCCTATTAACTTAACCAGGGCTGGAGATCTTAAAAACGTATACACCCAGCCTGGTAAACAACAACATTGCAATCACAGTTTGACACAATGGTTGGCCTAGTTCTGTAATTATATTATACTGTTCATTTTTATTTGCAATATGTTTGGCTTTGCAGGGTCTTTGAGCTTTCGTTCTTCGAGATTTACCAGAGAGAAATACCACACACAGATGTGTGTATCTTCTGGGGGCCATGCAGTGCTGCTAGCTATACATAGACAGGGGGGAAGTTCCATAGTCTCATACAGGGTTGCTGCTGGTGTTTCATTCATGACTTAACCACGCCTGTTGCATGTCACTCCTGTGGTACTGATGGTTGGATTTATCACGTTCAGTGATAAATTATCGTTTTTATATCAAAATTGCTATCTGAGATTCAAATATCAACAAAGCAAACACCCCAACACTTTTTTCGCTAAACATCTGTGGTATGGGCCTGGAGAAATTAATTGAACTAAGCTCATGGGGAATTTCTAAGTACTATTCTTCAAGAATAAATGGCTAAATTCATTTAAAAGTCCAAAAATCTATGTACAAATCAAAGATTGCCCCTTTAAGGACCGCATTAAACAACAGAAATGATCCCAATGAACTTTGACAGACCTTGTAAGTACACCATGTAATTTAAACAACATTAATTGTAAAGAACATAAGATATTACTGACATCTGAATGGTAAAATATATATTTTTTAAATTAAGAACCCATGTTGTTTTATCATCTTTGCCAAGGTCAATGTGGTCTGGTGTTTACAAGCAGCACAAATATTACAAACCGAAATGTAGTCGGCTACTTTCCTTTCCTTCTCCAATCTCCTGCGGTCATTTGTTCATTCTGCTGCCAGTGTACATGTAAATGAAAGTGGGTCAGAAATTCATCCAATTCTGAATGTGTGCCTCCAAAATGGCACCCCATTCCCTTAGTAGTGCACTACTTTCGACCAGAGCCCTATGAGCTGTGGCCAAAAGTTTATAAGGGATAGGGTGCCATTTGTGTTGTAGTGTCCCCTACAATCTCCATGCCCTATCCATCTGTTGTCCGTGCTGTCCCGATGTGTGTTGTGTGATGATGTCATTACTTGAGCCCCTGGCATCCCTCCAGTTTGGTCTGGTCTGGTGGTACAAATACCAAAGGTCACAAGTTAGTTAGTGTGTGTGTGTGTGTGTGTGTGTGTGTGTGTGTGTGTGTGTGTGTGTGTGTGTGTGTGTGTGTGTGTGTGTGTGTGTGTGTGTGTGTGTGTGTGTGTGTGTGTGTGTGTGTGTGTGTGTGTGTGTGTGTGTGTGTGCGTGTGTGTGTGTGCAGATCACCTGTGGATCACATTGTTGAGTGTTGTTTCAGTCAGAGAAGATTCTGAAAGCCCTCAAGGAACATATTCATTTGCCAACACATTCATTTAATGTAGCTTTTTGAAGATGGGAGCATAGAATTAGAATCACTATTTGTAATTCTATCTATATGCTTGGAGGTTCTCTTACTGTGACGTACCAACTGTGAAACAGTATAGGTGCCATAGGGTCGTCAGAAGCTGTGGATCATAGCAGAGGGTTGAATAGTGGGTCAAATTACCCATGCTCCTCTACTAAAGGTTGTTTTACCAAGGTGAACTAGCACAGGACCCTGGATCCCTGTAGAAAAGGATGTATGTGTGCACGCCTGCGCGCTCCCAAGTACGTGTGTTTGTGTGTGGGAGTGCGTGTCAGGCTGTGCTGATGGTAAACGACAACACATAATACCAAGGCCCATTATCAGGGCCATCAGCTGCCCTATCTGTGTCCAATGGTCCGTAGCACCTCTTTTGTCCACAACACATTTGCAGTGAATTGTTTGGTGTGGAGTGGAGTGCACAATAAACAGTGCTGCTGACACGATGATAGGGTTTTGCCATTGGATATAATTTACGTTTCTCCTTCCCCGAAATATTTTAATATATATATATATTTGCATGTTGATTTGAATTGTATATTACACTATTATTATTATTATTATATATCTCACACTTTTCATATATTATGATAAAGCTCATGAAATAGGCCTACACATATTCTCTGCATCACAGTGGATAGATTTGTGATTCCACACCATCTCAACAATGTCAGTAACATACCGCGCTATTTAATATTGTACAGGTGACAATTATGTTTCTATGAGCAGAAGACGAGATTACTTTTTTATTCAGGGAGCCCCTTGAGAAGTTTCTCCTCTGCATCCCAAATGACACCCTATCCCCTATAAAGTGCACCACTTTTGACTAGAGCCCTATGGGCCCTGGTCAAAAGTAATGTACTATAAACGGAATAGGTTGCCATTTGGTACGCAGGCTCTGTTAGCAATCAAATGTGCGATCTCCCCAGAGATGATTGACAGGGAATGAGGATACGGAGACCAGTCTGATGATGATGGACACTCAGCCATTATCATCTCTGTGTCCCACGGTCTCTCTCTCTCTCTCTCTCTCTCTCTCTCTCTCTCTCTCTCTCTCCCTCTCTCTCTCTTGTGCTCTCTTTTTACTCCCTGTCTCTCTTCTCTCTCTCTTTTCTCTCTGTGCTGTGTCTATGACATTTTCTTCTGAATCTCGCTTTGGTTACACAACAGGAGAACTGAATGGTGGAGAATATAATTGTTTTCTGCTCCACATTAAATATATATACTCTAATGGTGTATTGTAAGTATACAAGGTTGTAAAGCTAATATCACAACACCATGAATGAGGAATGGTTCGTTGTGTCCATTGTGCACAATTATATAAATGTCAATCTAACAGTTATTTATTCTGATGATAAACTGACACGGAGTTCAGATACACAAAAGTATTTTCTATCATGGCTTTGCTCCGTTGCGGATGCTGAACGTAAAGAAGCTTACTTGGCGCTTACCTCATCGCGATGTTCAGGTAGAGTAAAGCAAGAGGTCTCTATCAGGGAGCAGCACAGAGGATGGTAACCTTGGACAACCTTGCCAATGGATGTTCCCTTGAATGTAAACAAGAGCTGTGCGCATCCCAAATGGCACCCTATTTCCTATTTATTGCTCTACATTTGACCAGAGCCTAGATAATAGGGTGCAATTTGTGACAAAGCCCTGTCCATATGCTGGCAGAATCAAAATACACAAGTGTTTTATCTTGTAAAGATAATGACGGTTAGCATAATTAATCCAGTTGCAGAATATCCTATAGGCTCCGCAGGTAGTGAACACTCCGATAGCATCCAAAATGTCACCCTATCCCCTTTTAGTTAAGTGCACCCATGCGGCTCTGGTCGAAAGCAATGTACTAGATAGGGAATAGGGCGCAATTTGGGGCGCATCCTCTCTCTTTTTAGTGAGAGGGAAGGCTATAGTCAGATAGGTATTGCTATATTAATGAGGAGTAACAATTACTGCGTACTGCTGCTTCGTGTCTCCCTCTGGCTAGAAGACATTTCTACAATCCAATCTCCATTTGGTGTTGGTTTGTGCTGTTCCGCCCATCATTAATCTTCATTTTGGCGGGTTGGGATTTCTTGTGACGGTCCTTTCTGTTTTTTTCTTCCCCTTTTTCTTTTCTTTCTAAACGCAACAGCAGCAGCAACGCGGAGCCTGTAAACAAAAGAGTACATCAAAAACCCTGAGCCAAGAGCTAGTCATATTAAAGGGAAGGAAAATCCGTCTAGGAACTCCAAACAGTTTGACTCTCTAAATTAGAGAATGGATGAGGCAAATATTCACCACACTTAGCGAGTTTGCTACATCATGCAGAAGCTAGCCCACGTTCAGCCATGGATTCATGGGTAATTACATGGCCAGTGGAGACTGAACCACCTGCAGCACTGACATGAGAGTGTGGTTTAATGAAAAAGGACAAAAAAAGGATGACGTTTTCAAACAGAATACTTCAACTCAAACCCACAGGAAAGGAAATAACGACGATTTGGTCTCGCTGCACAAACTCTATGGTTTTCTTTTACTGTTAAATGTTAGCCACGACAACATGTGTATGTGTACTTGTGTGTTTATGTACATGCATGTTTATCGGTACGTTGTGTATATGTATGTGTACGACCTAGAGTCAAGCCTGTCTCCAGGGTTGGGCCACCAACTTGAGGCGTCATCACTTTAAACTATCCGTGAGGCCTTTCAAATGAGGCTGATCCTAAGAGGCATCAATAATTCAAGTGTCTGGCACAGTGATGTAGGAACAAGTAGTGCATTGATAAACATGTCTTGTGGGTTCACGCCAAATGCCAAATGAATTGCCCTTGTAATGCCTGAAGAGACTCTCTTTCTCTTTGGTGGACCTTACACCTGATTGTTACTATATTCATAATAATATATGCATTTAGCAGACAATTGTATGCAAATTGACTCACAGTCATGTGTGCATACAATTGAAGTCGGAACTGTATACACACTTAGACTGGAGTCATTAAAACTCGTTTTTCAACCACTCCACAAATTTCTTGTTTACAACCTATAGTTTTGGCAAGTTGGTTAGGACATCTACTTTGTCCATGACACAAGTAATTTTTCCAACAATTGTTTACAGACATGTTATTTTACTTATAATTCACTGTATCACAATTCCAGAGGGTCAGAAGTTTACATACACTAAGTTGACTGTGCCTTTAAACAGCTTGGAAAATTCAAATAAACCATGTCATGGCGTCAGAAGCTTCTGATAGGCTAATTGACATAATTTGAGTCAATTGGAGGTGTACCTGTGGATGTATTTCAAGGCTTGCCTGCAAACTCAGTGCCTCGTTGCTTGACATCATGGGAAAATCAAAAGAAATCAGCCAAGACTTCAGAATTTGTTGTTGTTGATCTCCACAAGTCTGGTTCAACGTATCTATATCCACAGTAAAACGAGTCCAATATCGACATAACCTGAAAGGCCGGTCAGCAAGGAAGAAGCCACTGCTGCAAAACCGCCATAAGAAAGACTACGTGTCACGTTCTGACCTTAGTTCTGTTGTTATGTCTTTGTTTTAGTATGGTCAGGGCCTGAGTTGGGTGGGTTGTCTATGTTACCTTTTCTATGTTTTGGGATTTCTGTGTTTTGGCCTGGTATGGTTCTCAATCAGAGGCAGCTGTCAATCGTTGTCCCTGATTGAGAACCATACTTAGGTAGCCTGGTTTCACTTTTGAGTTGTGGGTGATTGTTTTCTGTTGAGTGTTTGTTTCTGCACCAGACAGAACTGTTTCGGTTTTGTTCATTCACTTAGTTGTTTTTGTTCAGTATTCATTTACGTTATTAAAAGATGGACACTTACCACACTGTGCATTGGTCCGATCTCTCCTACTCCGAGCGTTACAGGCTCTCCTACTCCGAGCGTTACAGGCTCACCAAACCAACCAAGGACCAAGCAGCATGGTAACGGGCAGCAGCAGCGATCTCCAGACTCCTGGACAGGGGAGGAGATTTTGGACGGCAAAGGACCCTGGGCACAGGCTAGGGAATATCGGAGAGGTGGCGGTATGAGGAGGCAGCGCGGCTGGAAGCCGAGAGGCAGCCCCCCAAAAAATTGTGGAGGGGAAACACGGGCAGTGTGGCTAAGTCAGGTAGGAGACCTGAGCCAACTCCCCATGCTTACCGTGGAGAGATGGGGACCGGGCAGGCACCGTGTTATGCCGTGAGGCGCACGGTGTCCCCGGTGCGCAGGCATAGCCCGGTGCGGAACATAGCAGCGCCTCGTATCGGCCGGGCTAGAGAGGGCATCGAGCCAGTTGCCATGAAGCTGGCTCAGCGCATCTGGTCTCTAGTGCGTCTCCTCGGGCCGGGGTACATGGCACCAGCCCTACGCATGGTGTCCCCGGTTCGCCAGCACAGCCGAGTGCGGGCTATTCCACCTCGCCGCACTGGCATGGCTACGGGGAGCATTCAGCCAGGTAGGGTTGGGCAGGCTCGGTGCTCGAGACCTCCAGTGCGCCTTCACGGTCTGGTCTATCCGGTCCCACCTCCACGCACCAGCCCTCCGGTGGCAGCCCCCCACACCAGGCTGTCTCTCCGTCTCCTCCCTACAGGTGCTCCCGCCTGTCCAGTGTTTGTGCCACTCGGGACTGTTTCGTTTGTTTCGTTCTTTCACTTTGTTATTTTGTATTTTGTAGTGTTCAGTTTTACATACAGTATTAAAATGGACACTTACCACGCTGCAAATTGGCCCGATATCTCTTACTCCTCATCAGAAGAAGAGGACGAGCGTTACACTACGGTTTGCAACTGCACATGGGGACAAAGATTGTACTTTTTGGAGAAATGTCCTCTGGTCTGATGAAACAAAAATAGAAATATTTGGCCATAATGACCATTGTTATGTTTGGAGGAAAAAGGGGTAGGTTTGCAAGCTGAAGAACACCATCCCAACCGTGAAGCAAGGGGGTGGCAGCATCATGTTGTGGGGGTGCTTTGCTGCAGGAGGGACTGGTGCACTTCACAAAATAGATGGCTTCATGAGGGAGGGTAATTATGTGGATATATTGAAGCAACATCTCAAGACATATCAGGAAGTTAAAAGTTGTTCGCAAATGGGTCTTCCAAATGGACAATGACCTCAAGCATACTTCCAAAGTTGTGGCAAAATGGCTTAAGGACAACAAAGTCAAGGTATTGGAGTGGCCATCACAAAGCCCTGACCTCAATCCTATAGAATATTTGTGGACAGAACTGGAAATGTGTGTGCGAGCAAGGAGGCCTTCAAATCTGACTCAGTTACACCAGCTCTGTCAGGAGGAATGGGCCAAAATTCACCCAACTTATTGTGGGAAGCTTGTGGAAGGCTACTCAAAACGTTTTACCCAAGTTAAACAATTTAAAGGCAATGCTACCAAATACTAATTGAGTGTATGTACATTTCTGACACACTGGGAATGTGATGAAAGAAATAAAAGCTGAAATTAATCATTCTCTCTGCTATTATTCTGACATTTCACATTCTTAAAATTAGGTGTTGATCCTAACTGACCTAAGACAGGGAATATTTACTAGGATTAAATATCAGGAATTGTGAAAAACTGAGTTTAAATGTATTTGGCTAAGGTGTATGTAAACTTCAGACTTCAACTGTACATTTTAAGTATAGGTGGCCCCAGGAATCAAACCCGCAATCCTAGCATTGTAAGCTCCATGCCCTACCAACTGAGCCATACAGGACCACCTACAGTCATTACTACCTCCATATTGTTACCGATATATACGCTGAACAAAAATACATTCGCAACACGTTGGTCCCGTTTTTTATGAGCTAAAATAAAAGATCCCAGAAAGCTTATTTCTCTCAAATTTAGTGCACAAATTTGTTTACATCCCCGTTAGAGAGCATTACTCCTTTGCCAATATAATCCATCCACCTGACAGGTGTGGCATATCAAGAAGCTGATTAAACAGCATGATCATTACACAGGTTCACCTTGTGCTGGGTACAATAAAAGGCCACTCTGAAATGTGCAGTTTTGTCATAAAACACAATGCCACAAATGTCTCAAGTTTTGAGGGAGAGTACAATTGGCATGCTGACTGCAGGAATGTCCACCAGAGCTGTTGCCAGGAAATGTAATGTTAATTTCTCTACCATAAGCCGCCTCCAACGTTGTTTTAGAGAATTTGCACTATGTCCGAACTGCCTCACAACCGCAGACCACTTGTATGGCGTCGTGTTAGCCAGCAGTTTGCTGATGTCAACGTTGTGAACAGAGTGCCCCATTGTGGCAGTGGGGTTATGTTATGGGTAAGCATATGCTACAGACAACAAACACAATTGCATTTATCAATAGCAATTTGAATGCACAGAGATACCGTGACGAGATCCTGGGGCCCATTGTCTTGCCGTTCATCCGCTGCCATCACCTCATGTTTCAGCAGATAATGCTTGGCTCCATGTTGCAAGGATCTGTACACAATTCCTGGAAGCTGAAAATGTCACCGTTCTTCCATAGCCTGCATACTTACAAGAGATGTCACCCATTGAGCCTGTTTGGGATGCTCTGGTTCGACATGTACAACAACGTGTTCCAGTTCCTGCCAATATCCAGCTACTTTGTACAGCCATTGAAGAGGAGTGGGACAACATTCCACAGGCCACAATCAACAGCCTGATCAACTATATGTGAAGGAGATGTGTCACGCTGCATGAAGCCAATGGTGGTCACACCAGATATTGACTGGTTTTCTGATCCACGCCCCTACCTTTTTTTTTTACGTGTCTGTGACCAACAGATGCATATCTGTATTCCCAGTTATGTGAAATCCATAGATTATGGGCTAATGAATTTATTTAAATTGACTGATTTTCCCTATATGAATTGTAACTAATTGTAAAAATTTATATTTTTGTTCAATATAATTAAAAACTGTAACAACCTTTATAATATCACTATCTTACAAGGAGTTATTAAAAATTGACCTATAGAACAGGAATGACAAAAGTCTTTAAATCTCTGTTCTCTGCCATTTCTCTCTGACTGCCACACACAAGTCCGCAACAGAGGTGGTAGACACTACAGCTGCCATGCATTGTCGTCGCCAGCTCTACATGCAAAATACCAAAATACCATAGAGCCCAGTGCAAACCGTAGCGTGGGACAGTGTATATACCATTTAATTTGTCCCCCCTTCGATATCGTATTTGCTTAGGAGGGGCCCAAGAGGGCCCTGACCCAAAAGAGCTCCCAGTGATATCGAACCAGCCCAGGATCACATAACGGGCTTAATATTGATGCTGACAGGGCGAGAAGGTCTGAGTGGAGGGAGGAGGATGGAGGGAGAAGGTAGATGGATGTAAGGGATTTGCGATACAGAATGTAGAGGGAGGTAGAACAAGAAGGCGGCAGATATAGAGGGACAACACAGCAAATGTGAGCATACAGAGATAGTAGGAAAACAAAGGGCAAGACAGCTTCATCAGCGATATAATTAACCAATTATACACGAGGGGTTGTGGCCTATGGCCAATATACCACAGCTAAAGGCTATTTTTATGCACAATGCAATGTGGTGTGCCTGGATACAGCCCTTAGCAGTGGTATAATGGCCATATATCACAAACCCCCGAGGAGCCTTATTGCTATTATAAACTGACCAACGTAATTAGAACAGTAGAAAAAACAAAATAAATGTGATAGCTCTGGTGTACTGTACGGTTTGATACACCAAGGCTTTCAGCCAATCCACATTCAGGGCTCAAACCACACAGTTTATAATGTAAAATAATTATCTAGGTAAGTACACATGATTACGAGGGAAGGTGTCAAAGGGACTTAATCAATCAAAATAGCTGGACAGAGATGGAATACCTCTACTATTTTGTCTGATGTGTGTTCAATCTATTGCAATTATCATAGTCTTCTCTTTTCTGATTAGTGGTTTGATATGTTAATCCACCCGTTATTAAATAATAATCTGTAATAAACCAATATACATGTTCATCACTGGCTATGTTAAAAATGGCACTTTATGCCCTACCTAGTGCATAACTGTAGTGCACTATATAGGGAATAGGGTACCGTTTGGGACATAGACACTGTTTTGTTTGCTATGGATTACCTGCTCAGACTAAGTTTCTAGGCTACATATAGGAGCGAATCTCCTGCCTGCATGACTCTTGGCCTTGAGAATGTCACAAGTGCATTAAAATTCATTAAAAAGTCTGAGAGAGTTGATTGAGGAGGAGAGCTCGATGCTAACATGTAAATGGGTTCTTGACCGTCCTTCCAGCACTGAATGGTATAGAATACTTAATTTCCTGCAGATAAAGAATTGTGAGCCTCAACAACATGACGTATCAGCTAGTAGATCCAAACTAGCACATAACATTCGGAGAGCAATATGTTTCTTAGAGGTTAGTGAGAGCATGGTGGTCCTATGGTTATTTTGTCATGCAACCTTCTCACAACTTACTGGGAATGTTGCAGGATAGTTGCCTGGTTTTGGAACATTGTCAGCACATTTATGGACCTTTCATTACTTTAACGCAACGGTTCCTAAAAGTTCAAATATATTTACATTTAACTCCAATTTTTGTGATGTTCTAGGAATGTTCTACAACTGGGAATGTCAAATTGTTCATTTTTTTTTTGTCCATAAAACCACAAGAAAACTTTAGTAATGTTCAGAGAATATTCTAAGAATGTCATTGAAAAACATATACAGTCCATTCGGACAAGTATTCAGACCCCTTGACTTTTTCCACATTTTGTAACATTACAACCTAATTCTAAAATATCCCATAATGACAAAAAAAACTGAAATCCCCACATTTACATAAGTATTCAGACCCTTTACTCAGTACTTTGTTGAAGCTGCAGACGGAGACCACCACCTCCGATAACTATGAGCTTCCAGATCCTATCATGATCAAGAAGCACTCAAGCAGAGTTGATCTAGCTCAGGGATGGGCAACTCCAGTCCTCTGGGGCCTGATTGGTATCACACTTTTGCCCCAGTCCCAGCTAACACACCTGACTCCAATAATCAACTAATCATGAGCTTCAGTTTAGAATGCAATTAGTTGAATCAGATTTGTCTTATGGGGAAGAAGTGTGACACCAATACGGCCCCCGAGGACTGGAGTTGCCTATCCCTGGTCTATCTGATCTAGCTACTGTTAGCCTATATTTATTTTCAAATGACTTCTTGTTGGATATCTTGCTTAACAAGTGCTTTGAGATTCTGTCTGTAATGAAAAACGCTATAAAAGTTGAATAAATGTACTATTCGTTTTTAAAACACCAAAAAGTGTAATGACATTCAGCGACTGCTGACAAAATTACCTTTTTTGTTGAAAGAAATGTAAGGACACCTAAAAATTAGGTGAAGCCACATGGGGGAAGATTTTTTTTAAAACCATGAGACAGAGGTTGGGGTGTTTGTTTCATTTGGAATAATATTTATTTTCATATTTACCACTGGAGCAGTACAAGTTGCATTCGCAGTACGGTTGATCTCTTTGATTGCCATCTGTCACAGTCTCAACCTAGAGGAGCTCAAATGATTGGCGAACTGTTTGGCCTTATTGCTAACTGGGCTACAAAACAAAACTTCACCTCAGGGACTTATCCCTTAGCAATCTACCCCAGCTGAAAACCATTAGTAACATAAAATTGCTGACTCAATGCCTGCCTAAATCACCATATGCAAAGCCTTAGCCTGTCTGTTTCACTTAATGGCACAGATACATCAGCGTAGCAGGGAGGAGTGTTAATCCAGATCCCTGACAAAAGAACCTGAGGTGAGTCACTTGGTAATAGAGAAGCCAGGAGACAAAATATATAGCTGTCTGGCATCTTGACATGTGTTTAGGTATAAACTGATAGATTAAATGTGTAAGATTGTTGGCAAGTCTGACTGTGTGATCCGTTATGAAAAATAAGCAATTGATTTAACGATAATAAGTATAATAGGGGATTTAGCTTTGGCAGTATCTATCTTTTGTTGTTCTCCCTTGTAGAAAATAATGCTCAGTTGTTTACTTCAGATAATTCACTGCACAAAATCTCAAGACAACCATGCTGAACAAGCAAATCATTTCTTAATTATATGTGCATAATATAATAATGATAATATATAAAACACAGCTATTATCATGGTGCATGTACACAGGATAATTAAATTGATCTGATTTCATTTAATCGGTTGGCCCTTCATGGGTGTATAGATACTTTATTTCCCATGTCATTACTATACTTTAAGCAACGTTATGTTGCTATACAGCATGTTAATTCTATATCATGGCAAGTAATTCATGCATTTGTTTGTGTGAACATACTTACTGGTTATTCTTTGAGTCAGAACTAGTTAATTACGACCTGTTTTATGTTTTATCATCCATTACGCCCCTGAGATACATGTTATTATGATCCTATGAAGAGCCCTTTTAGTGATGCACAAACACAAACAACAAAACAAATATTAATATTTATACTCAGAATTTTCAGTCTTTCATGTTTCATCTCCCCCTTTTAACAATTCCAACATTAAACCGGAGAGATAGTCTGTGTCCCAAATGGCACCCTATTTCCAATATAGTGCAACACCTTTGGCGATCAAAAGTAGTGCGCTATATAGGACATTAGGGTGCCATTTGGGACGCAACTCTGGACAGAGAGCATTATTTGGATCGCACTCCACAGCAAATGCATAGCAAGTTGATACTTCTAACTTCTAAGCCTTGTTCTTCACTTTAGTGTAAACATGCATATAGCCAAATACCATATTCTATCTCTGTCCTTCGCTGAAGCAAACGCCTTGGCTGAATGAGAGAGAGCTTATAACAAAATTACCTGAAATCTTTGTCCATCATATGTCACAAGGGTCCTCATTGAAGCGTAAAGCTTTGTGTGGTGTCAGCAAAATAACCTCTCACTCAACGTTAACAAAACAAAGGAGATGATTGTGGACTTCGGGAAACAGCAGAGGGAGCACCCCTCCCCCCATCCGCATCGACGAGACAACAATGGAGAAGGTGGAAAGTTTTAAGTTCCTCGGTGTGCACATCACAGACAAACTGAAATGGTCCACCGACGAAGTCAGTGTGGTAAAGAAGGAGCAACAGCGCCTCTTCAACCTCAGGAGGCTGAAGAAATGTGACTTGTCACCTAAAACCCAGACAAACTTTTACAGATGCACAATTGAGAGAATCCTGTCGGGCTGCATCACCGCCTGGTACGGCAACTGCACCGCCCACAACCGGAAGGCTCTCCAGACGGTGTTGCGGTCTGCACAATGCACAAACAGCATCTATCTCAAGGCCATCAGACTGTTAAACAGCCGTCACTAACACAGAAAGGCTGCTGTCTACACATTGAAATCACTGGCCACTTTAATAATTGGATCAGTAGTCACATCAGTAGTCACATAGAAATACAAAATCATAGAAAACAAAAACATAGAATGCCCACCCCAAATCACACCCTGACCAAACCAAAAATAGACATAAAAAGGCTCTCTAAGGTCAAGGCGTGACAATAATGCTACTTTAATAATGTTTACATATCTTGCATTATTCATCTCATATGTATATACTGTATTTTATACCATCTATTGCATCTTGCCTATGCCGCTCTGTTATTGCTCATCCATATATTTATATGTATATATTCCATTCCTTTACTTAGATTTGTGTGTATTGGGTAGTGGTGGAATTGTTAGATTACATGTTAGATATTGCTGCACTGCCAGAACTAGAAGCACAAGCATTTCGCTACTCTCGCAATAACATCTGATAACCATATGTATGTGACCAACAAAATTGGATTTGATTTGATTTGGATTTGATTTGGCTCTTCTGAGAGCGAGCCTCGTTTCTCTCTCCACTTCACTTCTTGTTATTCCACCAGAACACTGGCGTGTTCTTTTCGTCTACCTTTTGAAGTAGTTTCACTTGTACTCGGGAAAATGTGTCGTGAATCATAAACACGGGAAGATTTCAAACAAAACATTTTCAAACATTAAATTCACATGCCTATTCCCAAATTGGACAGCGTATCAATTCAAGAATATAATCATCCTTAAAAAAATGATGAACTAACATGAAGTTACAGTGGCTTTTTTATTAAAATGTTTTTGGTTCTCCACTATCAATAGTTACAAATTGCTCTCTCTCTCTTCCTCACCGCTCTGAGAGATATCGAAGCAATTATTCATCAGCAGAGTTGCCGGCCTACGCTTTTCTACTCCTCTCCTCTCCTTTATGATGATATTACATTTGGCTGTTAACAAGATGACTTCAGACTTTTCTTGCATTCTGCCTTTCAGATGAGGAGGAGAGGAGGACACTAGTTCAGAATACTCATCGACAGAGTCAAATCAATATGTAATTACCAGACCGAACATTACGGTGCTTCAGCATCATGCCTGGCTGGTGGGGGAGAGGAGAGGCCCCTCTCTCTCTCTCTCTCTCTCTCTCTCTCTCTCTCTCTCTCTCTCTCTCTCTCTAGCTCTTTCTTCCTCTCTCCTTCCCTCCCCTACCGTTCTCTCTCTAAACCCAGGGCTCATTAACACCTTGTAGATTACTTCTTCACCCCTCGTTTGCATGCTGGCCCTGTAATGGCCGGCCCTCTGCTTTGGGAATCTATTACCATTTTTCACCTTAAAGTCAGCAGTTTTTGGAGGGATGGAGATCCGTATTGCTCTACTCCATCACTCTGCTTTAAGCTTTGTTCGATTTTCACAGAGAAAAGGATAACATCTATGCTGCAAGGCGTGTTTGTCTTGCAGAATTTAAAACTGTACTGTATTCTGTTTTCCTGGGCTCACGGTGTTTTGAAAGGGGAAAAGATTTTAACCCATAAGAGTCTAAGCCCTGTCTAAGCTGGGGGAGGGGGGGGGGGTCACTAAGCTATGTGCATTGGGATTTTGGCATTGAGGCCATTTATCTACTTCCCCAGAGTCAGATGAACTCATAGATACAATTTTTATGTCTCTACATGCAGTTTGAAGGACGTTGCTAACTAACACAATTGCTAACTAGCGTTAGCTCAATGACTGGAAGTCTATTGGTATCTAGTAACAGAAGATACCCATAGACTTCCAGTCATTGCACTAACACTAATTTGCATTGATGCACAAAACTACCTCGCACTTCCTTCATACTGGACACAGAGACATAGCAATGGTATCCACGAGTTCATATGACTCTGTGGAAGTAGCTAAATGGCCTCATTGCCAAAATCCCCAAATCCTCGAGATTCTCATAGCTGAAGAAAATGAACATGTGAAAAATCATGCTCATCTGCCTGGGCGGATCCAGTTGGTGAACGGTGCCCTCTCATTGGGTGATAGCTGATGTCAATTAACAGGCAATCTCCACATCTGTCATTGAGCAATCCACATGGGATTGCCCACATCTGTCCTCTCATTGGGCGATAGCTGGTGTCAATCCACAGGAGATTCTTTCACCTTAATTTAAGAGTCTGGACAGGAAGTGAACTAGATCATGCGGTGTTCACTAAACAATCCTTAGTGGTGCATTCAGACCAGCTGTTCACCTTACAAATGGCTGCTGGGACTGTTCTTCAGGTAAAGAGCACATTCGTTTTTTTTTTGTTCAAAGATTTTTTCCCCTCATTCTCATCAGTTACTGTCCTGACTTGTGTCCCAAATGGGACCCTATTCCCTATATAGTGCACTACTTCTGACCAGAGTCCTATGGGCATAGGCTACAGTATATAGAACAACTGAGCTAGTCTGATGAATACCTGGGCGGGTGGAATAAACAGTACACTTCTACCCTCTGCTAAAGAGGATGTATTGTTTAATTAAGTCTAATTAATTAATGTCTTATTTCAACAGCAATTATCACAACGAAAACAATAATGATAAGTGATAATCATTAATAATCCAGATTGTAACTTAATTCCAATGACACCTATGTTTTCAAGTGTGTGTGTGTGTGTGTGTGTGTGTGTGTGTGTGTGTGTGTGTGTGTGTGTGTGTGTGTGTGTGTGTGTGTGTGTGTGTGTGTGTGAATGCCAAAATAAATGCCTCCACATCACCTCCATAGAAGCAGTGACATATCCACACAGTGGGAGGTGGGGGGTGGGTGGACAAAAACATCGCTATCTGCCTGAGATATCCAATTAAGTGAACGAAAACACAGCAATAATGACAAGAGATCCCATTTATACCCACTGACTGTTGGCATCACTCACACACACACACACACACACACACACACACACACACACACACACACACACACACACACACACACACACACACACACACACACACACACACACACACACACACACACACACACACACACACACACACACACACACACACACAAGAAGAAGAAGAAATCCTCCCCTCTACATCCTCCTGCTATATGAAGAAAAAGGAAAGTCATGGCCACAAGAAAACATTTGAAATCATTTTTACAGTTTTTAACAATCACTTTGGCACTAATTTCATAACCTTGTGGTCATTTTTCAAAACTCTAGACACAAAATTCAAAACGGTCATCACTTGTAACACAGGCTGTCCAATGTTCAAACCATTGCATTGTGCATTCATATATTTAAAGAAACCTTGAACTTGCAGAATCATTGGTTCAAATAACTCATTTATCATGAAATACCTTAGGAACATTAATGAAAGGAGAGTTTGGGGGTAAGTACAGGGTGGTAAATTGTGGATGGGCCCGAAACCATGCTTGCACCATTTGAGCATGGTGGAACCTGACATTATCCCACACAATGACATAGGTCATGTCATCAGCTTTACAGACCTAATTTAGCCCATCAGACCTGATTTATATACAGAGTATATAGAGTAGAGAGCTTTAGATGTTGTTTGACCAAACATTAGCATGGGCAAAATGCGTAATCTAAGCAACTTTGACCGTGGTATGATTGTTGATGCCACACATGGGGATTCCAGCATCTCAGAAACAGCTGCCTTCCTGGGATTTTTATGCACTATTGTCTCTAGAGTTTACAGAGAATGGTGCAATAAACAAAACACATTCAGTGAGCGGGAGTTCTGTGGGCAAAATCACCTTGTTAATGAAAGAGGTCAGAGGAGAATGTCCAGACTCATTCAAGCTAACAGAAAGGCCACAAATGCTCAAACAACAGCTGTTTAAAACAGTGGTGTGCAGAAGGGCATCTCTAAATGTACAACACTGAATAATTCAGGCTGTTGTGGAGGCAAAAGGGGGTCCTACCCAGTACTAGATAGGTGTACCTAATAAAGTGTGTACAGTAATGTCAAATCTGAAAACATGGTCTGGAAAGGTAGTACATGGGACCATAGAGACAGTGATAAAGAATGATGATGAAATATTACATCCACAGATAATGTAGTCCAATTGGTTCATGTTCCACTGTGATTGGTGTCAATGGATCTCGTTATCCTGAAACTTTCATGATCTAAACATGGAATATTGTTCGTCAGTTTCCATAAAACTATGCGTTAAGAGTAATGCAACAGTTACTTATGATTTTGAGCAGTTGTATAAATTGATAGTTAGATCATTGTAATGAAATGAATAGACAGTCATTTCAGATGTAATATGTGAATTGCATTTTGAAATTGTAATACTTTGATGTTATGTTGTGTCTTTTTGAACAGGTGATTGTAGTTCAATGAACAAATGATCTTAGCTTTATGTGTATTGTATCCAAGCAATTGGAAAAAAGTGTTAAAATTTGCATTTTGATCATTGGTTGTGAGTTTTGTGTCTAGAGTTTTGAAAAATTACATCAAGGTTCCGAAATTAGTGCCAAAGTGATTGTAATAAAACTAAGACATAATAGCCTGTCGCTAGAGCCATGTTTACACCTTGCATTAACATGTGGTTGTCATCATCCGATCAAGTTGATCCGATCACAATCTGATCGAGTTTTGTTGCGCCTACACACGGTAATAAAATGTGTCTCTTAACTGCCAACTGTGTCCGTATTGTGACCAAATTCCCTGGTCCCTCCCTGTATGTAAATGAACCAATCTGTCATGGACCTCTCACTATGACACAAGCTATATTAATCGACAGAAAACAGCCCACTTTTAGAATCAATAGTTTTATACTCTTATTATGACAGCCTACTTCTGTTGTCCAACGATTACCCATTCACGCCTTTGTACTATATTTAGGACAATATCAAAATGCACCACTGAACAAATTCTGTTTGGTGTAAATGCATGACATTTGGTGTCAACATAATATAAGTGCCTAGACGGGCCACATTGACATTGTAAGATTGATATAATCTATCATACTTCCAGAGTCAATTAAAGATGGAATTTTTTGAAAATAATTAAATAATTTTAGCTTATGTATTTTGAAATACATTTCAGAATTAGATTGTTTAAAGAAATATAGTGTTGTTATTTGACCAGTTCTAAGCCCAAATAGGCCAAATATATGATTCAACTTATTGTGGTATGTGAACTACAGCCGTTTCTGTATTGTACTATATTTTAGTCTTTGGACACATGGGGTTGCTGTTTTTTACACATTTCACGAATCAAGTCATGTGAATACATGTTCAAATGATCAGATCTTAATAATATTTGCTAGACCAATATATACAGTACCAGTCACATGTTTGGACTGACCTACTCATTCAAGGGTTTTTCTTTATTTTTTTACTATTTTCTATATTGTAGAATAATAGCAAAGACAGTTTTACTATGAAATAACACAAAAACTGTTAAACAAATCAAAATATAATTTATATTTGAGATTCTTCAAAGTAGTCACCCTTTGCCTTAATTACAGCTTTGCACACTCTTGGCATTCTCTAAACCAGCTTCATGAGGTAATCACCTGGAATGCATTTAAATTAAGAGGTGTGCCTTGTTTAATATACATTTGTGGAATTTCTTTCCTCCTTAATACATTTTTCCCCAATCCGTTATTTTGTGACAAGGTAGGGGTGATATACAGAAGATAGCCCTATTTGGTAAAAGCCTAAGTCCATATTGTGGCAAGAACAGCTCAAATGAGCAAAGAGAAATGACAGTCCATCATTACTTTAAGGCATGGAGGTCAGTCAATCTGGAAAATTTCAGTGCAGTCGCAAAAACCATCAAGCACTATGATGAAACTGGCTCTCATGAGGACCGCTACAGGAAAGGAAGACCCAGAGTTACCTCTGCTGCAGATGATAAGTTCATTAGAGTTACCAGCCTCAGAAATTGGCAATTAACTGCACCTTAGATTGCTCCTCGCAGAGTTCAAGTAAGACACAATTCAACATCAACTGTTCAGAGGAGACTTCATGAATCAGGCCTTCATGGTCAAATTGCTGCAAAGATCACCAGACATCAACCCCATTGAGATGGTTTGGGATAAGTTGGACCGCAGAGTGAAGGAAAATCAGCCAACAAGTGCTCAGCATATGTGGGAACTGTTAGAAACGCATTCAAGGTGACTACCTCAGTTTTGATGTTTTGATGTCTTCAATATTATATACAAAAATTGTAAAAAATAAAGAAAAACCCTTTAATGAGTAGGTGTATCCTAACTTTTTACGATATTGATATGAAATCAATATTGAAATTAATCTACACACTCTCACACACCCCTAGAGTACATGCAGTATTTGCAAATCCAATGCAAGCAATTTTCTATATTTCTCAGATCTTAACAATGTTTTGTATATAGATTATCTTGACAAATATTTAACCTACATACTCTCTCTCTCTCACACACACACACACACACACACACACACACACACACACACACACACACACACACACACACACACACACACACACACACACACACACACACACACACACACACACACACACACACACACACACACACACACACACACACACACACACACACACACACACACACACACACACACACACACACACACACACACACCCTAGAGTATATACAGTATAAGCAAATTCAATGGAGTCATTTTATGAGCATTTTTTTTCTCTTTCTCAGATCTTAAACATTTTAAAATATTCACAATTGTCTGGATCAATATGCAAAGAATTCCACACACACTCACATACTCTCAAAATAGATTATACAGTATAAGCAAATCCAATGCAAGTCAATGTAGAGTGAATCATGCTACAGCAGTCTCCCCCTTTCTCTCACAAGCACATACTGTATCACAGACATACGCATGGGTGTTCATTGATGTTAACGGTATGTGTGTGCACGTCCTTATATCTATATGTCCATTTTATTCAGAGCTGGACGGAGTATTGTACTGTGGTATCTGACAACAGTGCCAGTAGGCACTTGGTTTCTAATGAAGACCATGGTCAACTGGCCGGTCTGGATCAGTTTACACTTCAGGAATATCTGTACAAGATGCATCTTTGACTACCTCCGCAGGTGGTCAGAAAGATCTAATCACAATCAGATCACAATGCGTCTTTTGATTGTCTACAAATGTGGACAATCAGAATACGGACAAGATCAGAACAACGGATGCATCTTAGAACCAGGTATAAACGGGGCTAAGGGAAAACATCCTCTGGCTCTGGAGACACATATAGAGTAGAGTGAAGCTAATTTCCCATAAGCATTAGTAGCCCATCAGTTGATTTGACAGATTTGCATTGGTTCATTGTCAAATTAGTTGAAACTTAATTTACAATTTACTACAATTTTGTGCATTTTCCACTGTGGCATAACTTGTTTGACAGTATAAAACAATCCACATAAGCAATTAGAAGACGTGGTGTTGATTAAGGCAGCCCCCACCTCTCTCTGACACGTTTCAGTTGAATGCAGTCAGTTGTACAACTGACTAGTTATCCCCCTTTCCTTTCCCTTTATAAAAAGAAGTTGGATTACTCCTCATCGGTGGATTGTAGGGAGATGGAACCCTTTTTAAGTGATATACTGATAGTGACTCATAACCATGATAAGCACAGAGATCATCGAGATATACTCAACCGGAACCATACAGGTATTTCAAGCCTCACAACCCTAAATCCTTTACACCTGAAAGAATCCCTATTTTAGCCCCTGCAAATACATTCTTTTTTTCACAAGATGCAAGCAGCCGGGAGGACACAAAGACATTTAGACGTTTTCAATAAGTCACCACTGTCAATTGAAAGGCACATAAAGTTCATATACACCCTTTGCCAAGGATAAAGCCGGGTACAGTCATTTCAGGAAGGGTCCATCTATCAAGAGGTAAAAGTGAACCAGATATGCATTGGGTCATCCCTCTACTTGTCACACTATAAGAATAGCGAAGCTTGTACATACATCTTCACCCCTGTTTGCCACTTGGGATTAGCTTGACACCTTGCTATAATTCTGTGGCAACTGCATCCTACTTTTCCCCTGTGTTTATAAATCAATAATCATATATGTTATAGTATGATTCTAGAATGTCAATAGCATTTTCACCATCGCACAACGCTGCCTAAACCCCAAACATTGAAAAGCAATGTTGCTGTTTGCATACCGAGCTACAGTACCATGTATTTTGCATACCGTGTTGTGTATGGCATGCAGCCGGCAGATGCATCCGTACTATGTCAATCTGGCAGATAGAGACATCCATACTATGTAAATAAATGTGCATGCCATTGAAATGTGATGGTGGAGATTAGCACATCACACAGGGATATACTTAGCAGGACGTTGACAGGGCAGACTGGATCATTATATTGTAATGATGAAGGTGAGTTGTGCTTGTCCTGGCATATTCAGATTAGTTTCTCCTCACCAGTCATGGATTCCATTTCACCTTTAAGCTCCTCTGTAACTGCAGGAGGCACATTTTGTAATATGGATAGACTGGTAATGTGAAGGGCACTGCAAATACAGTTACTCGTCTGGTTCCTTACCTGTCAATGTCCTCATTTTGAACAAAACACATCCCCATTTTGCACAAGTTTGAATGACACACCCACACACACACACACACACACACACACACACACACACACACACACACACACACACACACACACACACACACACACACACACACACACACACACACACACACACACACACACACACACACACACACACACACACACACACACACACACACACACACACACACACAAAGTGATAGTGCCAGATAAGCCTGTGTTTGGAGGATATTCTGGCACTGGTGTTAGGGTCGAGACGAAGTCGAAGCCCAGCAGACCGTGCCAATATATCCTTCAAACACCGGCTTTAAGACCATTATCACTTTTAAACAACTGGTTACCAACATTTTCGAAGAATGATTGACATATTTTCATGAAAATATTTATTTTGATGAATTTATTCATACTATTTTATCCTTCCACAAAATATAGTCCCGACACAAATCTAGGGTAGTTAGCCGGTTAGTCGGTTGCTAGAGACACGACCCAGTCGTTCAGTCTTTTTGTTCTGTATCTATGGATGTGACCCAGTCGTTCGTTCTAAATGTTCCATTGCCATACTGGCTGACAACGTTCTTATCCCTTGCTTGCTAGTTAGCCAACTACGGCTAACTAGCAGTCACGTCAGAAAGTGCAGTTAGAATAACAGCAAAGTAGCTGCATTTGCATGTGTTTAATCTGTTTTCTAGAAAATTTATTTGGAGACACCCATAACAATGAGCTAATGAGGTGCAATTTCATGTGCTCCCTCGTCTGGACACTGTTGCTCAGAGGACCTAGCCAACATCACAGCTAACACAATTACTTCAAACGGAAGCTGGAAAGACTGCAAACTAGCTGCAGTCAGTTTCATCTGACCTTTTTTTAATTTACATTTATTTGCATATATCCATAACAATTTGTCCAGCTGATTCATGATTTTGACTAGCTGAGAAACGTTGCCTGCCTGTCTGTCTTGTCCTGACTCCCGACATGTTCACTATTATGGGGCAGCTGGAGTTTGAATATTGAAACAATGTTGCAATTATCTCTCAGCAAGGTGTGTACAAATCTCCGCTGTTAGTCTAAAAGAAATGTGAGATAATGTCTAGATGCTTTTTATAGTGGATAGCACGTTTATAAATGGCTTGGCTCGGCTGATGAGACAGCGGATTGCGCAGTCAGATGGAACGGAGTAAATAGGCATTTTAACGTCATAGATTTAGCCGGTGGTAACTTGTGGAATCGACACCGGCTGGAATGTGGTTTTTAACAATCATACAGGGTTATATCCACCCGTTGTACAAACACCTAGTACGCACTTACAAACAAGTTTGTGTCACAAGAGTGTGGGGGACTTTCACTCAACTCTACCATACTGTTCAGCAAATGCTGACCTCAATGGAAAGGAAAGACCTGCATCAGTGCAACCTCCACCAAAACGCTTGTCCTTTCATTGATACAGTATGTTTAGCTCTATTGAGTGCCTCAGACACAGGGTGTATCCAAAATGGCACCATATACCTTACATATGTCTCTGGTCAAAAGTAGGGCACTATAGAGGAAATAGGGTGCAATTTGGGAGGCAGTCACAGAATGAATCCAGTGACTTGACTTTACAGTTAGTGGATTGGCCCCTGGCATCATTGACCTTGTTAGGATCTGCCTCTGAGCAGCACCCAACGAGACGCTATGAGACCGAGTTCCTTCTCCTGGTCAGCACTTTCGGCCCACAGTAATACATCCTCATCTCCCTAAAGAGGCCACAAGTCACAGCCAATGATCAGCACACACAAGATGAATGTGAAAATAGTTATTGGTATTTCTTATTTATTTTCTTTAGTCTCTCTCTCTCTCTCTCTCTCTCTCTCTCTCTCTCTCTACTTTGCAGTAACAGTATAGTATGTTTGTTTTGCATTGCAGCACAGCTCAAGGACTCAAGCGGAGAGGAAATAAAATGTGAGCTGGATAAGCAGTGAAAAACATTGAAAAAGAAATGAATCAACAAAGATTTCTGGTAATCTTCACTAGAGAAATTCATTAAAGAAAAGCCTGGGGCATGAATTTTCTCATCTGCGGCAATTAAATGCACATCTTTTAAACATGGCAAGATCTTATGGATTTTCATTCCAAAGAGTGTAATAAAGTACTATGGAGAGTTGATGTTCTTAAGATGGCCTCACTATACGGTTAGAACCTTATCAAGTGTGATGGTTCTATAATTGCCTGACTGTGCTGGCTTCATTTCTATTACTGGTTATTTGTTTGGTAAGTTTGATCTGAAAGCTTTTCTTTATTGGTCTATTGTTCACAAATGTGTTTTCGAGTTTACATTTGAAGTGGCTATTATTAGATGTTAGATGTTTTTGCAAAGCTTTCATCTAGCCAGCGCACTGAGCCTTGAACGAGGACATACACATGGCTGTTAAAATGGCAAATCACAAGAGAGCAACTTCAAAAGGAAAAATAAATGTATATCTCAAAATGGATTCACCCACATAGGTCAATTTTGAAATGACAGACTTCGATGTGCTTTTTAACTCTCAAAAATGCAAAGAGTTATAACGTAGGGCAGGGTTTCCCAAACTTGGTCCTGGGGTCCCCCTGGGTGCACATTTTGGTTTGTGCCCTAGCACTACACAGCTGATTCAAACAATCAACTAAACATCAAGCTTTCATAATCAAAAACTAAACACACCCCTTGGGGTCCCGAGGGCCGAGTTTGGGAAACACTGATGTAGGTAGAGAGAACAAGAGCACACAGTCCTTGTGAGCACGTTGGCAGCCCGATGTTGTTTTCCTCGAAGCAGACAAAAAAAAAGTTGTTTAGCGAGGTGTCAGTGGCTGGCTTTCCCTTTATAATCAGTGATTGTCTGGATACCCTGCCACATACGTCTGATGTCTGAGCCGTTGAATTGCAACTCCACTTTATCCCTGTACTGTCATTTTTCTTCTTTGATTGCGTTCCGGAGATCCTTGCTGGTCTGTTTGCAAACACACATGTTCCCAGTCACCTTGCCATGGTTAAATGCGATGGTTTGCGTTTTCAGTTTTGCACGAATGCTGCCATCTATCCATTCAACACGAACTGTATTTTATTCAGACATTTGGAACAAAACAAATAAATAATCATTTAAACTATATTTAAACAATATAAATATAAAAAGATATACAAAAATAAGACTCATAAATATCAAAAAGAAGTTAAAAAAAGACACATAGAAACACATGTCTGTTGATTTGGCACTCGAGCATCAATAGATTACCCATCCCCCAACACTGTCAACCAAGAGTCAAGACTAATTTTAAATTGTTCTTAACGATTTCGCACAAACCAGAAAAAAATGCAACAATATGTCTGTGAAACTATATATTCACAGTATTATTAATGAATTGTGTTTTATTTGGTAGCATTTTGTTTAATGACTGATTATACTAATTACATTAGTCCTGTACAAATTTTGGGGGAGCTATTTGATAGATTTCTCTGCTTCCCCTGCCTCGGGCTTCCAGTGGGGAGATCTGAGGTCAACCTACCCCTGATTGCGCAAATGTCACCATTCTGATTTTTTTGGTGCAGGCGTCCCGTGCCGCCCCGGACTGTTGCCCATTTTGCCTATACCTAAATCCGCCTGTTACGAATCCCTTTTGGCCCGACAGTCTAGGGGGGATGGTAATGAGACTCGTAACATAACTCATGCAAATTATTATTGTGACAAAGGAAAAGTGTGAACGAAATAAGCACGACAACTGAAATCTACCGTCAAACTCTAGGTTTATTTATAAACACACGGTAATGGGGGGAGCAGGAAAAGGGGCTGGGCTGGACCCAAGGAAAGAAACAATAAGTATTCAAAAACACCCCTAAGCTAGACTAGCCTACTTTAACAACAGCTAACTAACTAACCAAAAATACAGTGGGTGGTCCGCCCAGTTCTAACTAGTGTATTTAACAAAGTTCACCTACGGGTAGTGTATGCCCATGGGCGACTTGTCTTGGTTTCCCCCTTTTCCACCAGCAATCAAACACAAACACCATAACCAAAAACAATACTCACAGGTGATGACAAAGTGCTATGAGGTGCTTAAACAAAAGAGAGGTTACGACACAAAGCGAGAGTGAAACACAGAGACCTACAGACATGGCATTTACAGAGAGATTGAGCTGAGCTGGGCTGAGCTGAGCTGAGCTCTAGAACAAACAAATGGGGTTTTTAAACCATGGGGAAGGAACTGTGATAGGTTTAGGAAATATGAGGAGGTGTGTCTTCTGATTGATGATTGATTGTTGACTGATTGGGGAGTGATGATTTTCACCTGTGAGGGGAGAAGGAGAGAAAAGAAACACACAGGATACACACACACACACACACACAGGATAACTGTATCCGTAACACCGCCAATGCACAGAGGCGACCCGTAACATTTTCCAGTTGTCGTGACGTTGTATTGATTAATATGACGACTGCTGTTCATCAAATTATTAACTGCTTATAATTATGTGATTCAATTAATTAGGTAATTTGTAACTCAGTAACCTGGGCACTATGGGAAAGTTTGTTTTTGTTGCGTTTCCATTTTCCAAATCAAAGAATATCGATTTTACAACAGTCGCTAATGAATTAATTTCCTCTACAGTCTCATCCTGAACGTCGCATAATCCGGGAATCTGCACAAACCCGAGTCCCACTAAATAAGTCCGTACCACACCAATTGAGTTGATTATTAATTTACTGTCTAGCTAAAATGGTCATATATGATACACATACACAAACACACAGTCTAGGCTATTGATTAGAACGTAGTACAATGAAACAGGTCTCTAGCGGACCAACACAATACGACACGTGCTACAGAAAATTGAAATGTAAAAAGAGAGAGAAAGAGAGAGTGCACGAGAGAAAAGCACACTTGGATACATTTGTAAACTATGCTTAGTTTAGCCCTAAAACCTTGCCCCGAACTGCAGCTCTGATGGGTCAGAATATAATGATGTAATTTCTTGTCGAAGGTCTCCGATGGGGTGTCTCTTCGTGGACCGGGTTCGCCTCTCCTCTGATGACTGCACTCTTTGGTTACCGGGTGTAACTCTCTGATTGTCCACATGATGTCAGTGTCCTTTCTTTAGTGGTCTGTTTCCTCACCCTTGTTCTGAAAGTGGGTCTTCTGAATACGGTCAGCCATGTAGCTCAGGGCTCCAGCATAGGAATGAAAGCAGTGTAGACACACGATTCCTTGGAGAGTGGTAATTGGGTGGTCCTGCTTGAATTCACCCTCTTAGACACAACTACTCAACTGTAGCATATATTTTTTTAAAGGTTTCTTTGTCTTCTTCAACCTCGTGTAGCGTTTTGGAGTTGTGACTAACTCGGACCTTGGCTGCAGCGGGTGGTCAGATTTTTTTCTGCTGCCTTAAGATTTACAATGGGTGGGAGGTGTCATAAAACCCCCTCCCTCATAACTCTCGATCTCTCCCCCGCTGGTGGGTGTGAAAGATGTCTCTGTAGGACTATGGTCCACGATAACCTGACCCGAACAGGTTAGTCATGACAGTCCTTGTGATCAAAACAATCTTGAAGCATAGATTCTGATTGGTCAGACCAACATTGAACAGTCCTTACCATGGGTGCTTCCTGTTTAAGTTTCTGCCTATAAGTGGGGAGGAACAGAATGGAGGTATGAACTGATTTGCTGAATGGGGGGTAGGGGTGGGGAGGGGGGTCCTTGTAGCGGTCAGAGTAACAATGAACCAGGGTATGTGATGCGTGTGTAGCTCAGGAGATGTGTTGATAGAATTCTAGAAGCATTTTCTTCAGATTTCCTTTATTTAAGTCCCAAGCTACAATAAATGCAGCTTCAGGATATACAGTTTCCAGTTTGCACATAGTCCAGTGTAGTTCCTTGAGAGCAGTCGCAGTGTCGGCTTGGTGGGGAATATACACGGCAGTGACGATGACCGAAGAAAATTCTGTCGGGCGGTAAAGCGTTCGGCATTTGATATTCTAGATATTCTAGATAAGGGGAACAAAGGGACTTGAGTTCAAGTACATTACCACAATCACATGCTGAGTTGTTACTCATGAAATAAACCCTTTCGCCTTTCTCCCCCCTGAGAGTTCTATCTTCTTGTCCGCACAATGGACCGAGAACCCCGCTGGCTGAATGGACGGTGACAATATATCCGTCTAGAGCCATGATTCCGTAAAACAAAGTATCTTACAGACCCTGATGTCTCTCTGGAAGGAGTCTTGCTCTGAGCTAATCTACTTTATTGTCCAGGGACTGAACGTTAGCAGGTCATATAGCGGTGGATGGTGTGCAGTTTGGCCCTAGTCCTACTACCTCTTATACGCCGTCTGCGTTTTGGTACAGCCCCTGGGATAAATAGAGCTGCCTCTGGATCTAGGTCAGGAAGTCGAATTTCTGCTCGAATCTGGTCAGATCTAATATCCAAAAGTTATTTCCAGCTGTAGTTAACCTGTTGATGCTCTGGGGGCGCTATTTCATTTTTGGATGAAAAACGTTCCCGTTTTAAACAAGATATTTTGTCACAAAAAGATGCTCGACTATGCATATAATTGCTACCGTTCGAAAGAAAACACTCTGACGTGTCCAGAAATACAAAGATCTTCTCTGTGCGTGCCCTATAACGTGAGCTTCAGGCAAAACCAAGATGAGATGGCATCCAGGAAATGACAAGGATTTTTGAGGCTCTGTTTTCCATGGTCTCCTTATATGGCTGTGAACGCAAGAGGAATGAGTCAACCCTTTCTGTCGTTTCCCCAAGGTGTCTGCAGCATTGTGACGTATTTGTAGGCAGATCATTGGAAGATTGACCATAACAGACCACATTTACCACGTGTCCGCCCGGTGTCCTGCGCCGAAATTGGTGCGCAAAGTCACCTGCCAGTATTTTTCCATACGATACAGAGAGTAAAGCAAGCTTCCACGAACTGCATGTCAATGAAGAGATATGTGAAAAAACACCTTGAGGACTGATTCCAAACAACGTTTGCCATGTTTCGGTCGATATTATGTAGTTAATCCGGAAAAAGTTTTACGTTGTAGGTGACTGCATTTTCGGTTCGTTTCGGTAGCCAGACGCAATGTAGAAAACGGAACGATTTCTCCTACACACAGACGCTTTCAGGAAACACTGCGCATTTGGTATGTGACTGAGAGTCTCCTCATTGAAAACATCAGAAGCTCTTCAAAGGTAAATGATTTTATTTATTTGGTTATCTGGTTTTTGTGAAAATGTTGCGTGCTACATGCTACACAAAATGCTATGCTAGCTTTGCATACTCTTACACAAATTAGTCAATTTCTATGGTTCAAAAGCATATTTTGAAAATCTGAGATGACAGTGTTGTTAAGAAAAGGCTAAGCTTGAGAGCAGACGCATTATTTTAATTTTATTTGCGATTTTCAGAAATCGTTAACGTTGCGTTATGCTAATGAGCCTGAGGCTTTAGTCACGATCCCGGATCCGGGATGGGGAGTTTCAAGAAGTTAATAATACATGAAATGTTCTGAGAAAATTATGTAAGAAATAACAAAAAAATAAATAATAATAATACTGTAAAGTTGGCCTGAAGTTAGAAACAGGGGGCACTTTGTCTGTCGGCACCTTCTTGTCTTTGGAAGCATCCTTACTCCATATGCAGAGGGGTCAGGTGCAATCCTGGTTTAAAAAAGTACTGTTCAATCTAAATTACATTTGCAGATATCAAACAGAGCACTTCACTCCTGCTGAATGATAATTGTAGCTGGCTGCCAGGACCAATACACCAGGGGTCATCTGTGGCTGGCAAAGAGTGAAAAAGGCCTGACTGATGCTGCAATGAAGTGAAGGAATTACCCCCTCTCTTTGCACACAATCTTTCTCTCGCTCTCTCTCCCCCCCCCCCTTGTTATGAGGTCTACAGTGAAGGAGGTAGCTAGCAAAGAGACCAGAGAGTCATATATTTCAGAATGCTGTGTTGATGCTGTGCTTTGAGGAAAACATTTTCACTTGTAATAAATAAACGGAAATAAATGTGCTTAATAGGTTGTAGTTCTAACAATCATGGATGTAATTTAAGTGTATCAGATTCAACATAAAATTAAGCCACTGATTTAACACTCTGAAAACATTGTAACCTCTTTGGGATGAGATCCCGCTAACGGGATGATATGACAATAGCCAGTGAAAGTGTAGGGCGCCAAATTCAAAACAACAGAAATCTCAAAATTAAAATTCCTCAAACATAGAAGTATTTGACACCATTTTAAAGATAAACTTGTTAATCCCACCACAGTGTCCGATTTCAAAAAGGCTTTATGACGAAAGCACACCAAACGATTATGTTAGGTCTGCACCTAGTCACAGAAAAACACAGGCATTTTTCCAGCCAAAGAGAGGAGTCACAAAAAGCAGAAATAGAGATAAAATGAATCACTAACCTTTGATGATCTTCATCAGATGACACTCATAGGACTTCATGTTACACAACACATGTATGTTTTGTTCGGTAAAGTTCATATGTATTTATAAAAATCTGAGTTTACATTGGCGCGTTATGTTTAGTAGTTCCAAAACATCCGGTGATTTTGCAGAGAGCCACATCAATTTACAGAAATACTCATAATAAACATTGATAAAAGATACAACTATTATGCATGGAATTATAGATTCTTTATAGACACTTCTTAATGCAACCGCTGTGTCAGATTTCAAAAAAGCTTTTACCGAAAAAGCACACCATGCAATAATCTGAGTATAGCGCTCAGACAACAGATCAAGCCATACAGATATCCGCCATGTTGTGGAGTGAACAGAAGTCAGAAATAACAAGATAAATATTCACTTACCTTTGATGATCTTCATCAGAATGCACTCTTAGGAATCCCAGTTCCTCAATAAATGTTTGATTTGTTCAATAAAGTCCATAATTTATGTCCAAATACCTCCTTTTTGTTTGTGCGTTTAGCCCAGTAATCCAAATGCTCATAGCACGATCGCTTAGTTCAGACAAAAAGTCAAAAAAGTCATATTACAGGTTGTAGAACATGTCAAACAATGTATACAATCAATCTTTAGGATGTTTTTATCATAAATCTTCAATAATTTTCCAACCGGAGAATTCCTTTGTCTTCAGAAATGCAATGGAACTCAAGCTAACTCTCACGTTAACGCGCATGACCAGCTCATGCCACTCTGCCAGACCACTGACTCATTCAGCTCCCATTTCCCCCTCCTTCACAGTATAAGCATCAAACAAGGTTCTAAAGACTGTTGACATCTAGTGGAAGCCTTAGCAAGTGCAATTTGACCCCATAGACACTGTATATTCGATAGGCAAAGAGTTGAAAAACTACAATCCTCAGATTTCCCACTTCCTGGTTGGATTTTTTCTCAGGTTTTTGCCTGCCATATGATTTCTGTTATACTTACTAATAATATGCATATATTAGCAACTGGGCCTGAGTAGCAGGCAGTTTACTCTGGGCACCTTATTCTTCCAAGCTACTCAATACTGCCCCCAGCCATAACAAGTTAAGTGATTGGGCAATCATATAAAAACAAAGCTGTTTGAAAGGGTAATTTCTGTAAAATTTTACATTTAGTCATTTAGGCACTCTTATCCAGAGTAACTTTCAGTAGTGAGGGCATACATTTTTCATACTATTTCATACTTGTGATATTCCGTAAAATACCATTCCAACAGAAAATATGGCATTACCTCAGCCCATACTCACCTTCCTTGTAATCTGTCTTTATTTGTATTCTACCTTCGAGCAATCAGTTTTTAGATTTCACTTTCGCCCATATTTAGATAACATTAAACCAACTTGACAGAATGAAAAGGCACTCTCATTTCAACAATATAATAGGAAGAGACCCTGGCTAAATGGCAAAATGAATCTGCGATCGACCAGCGCCACATTAGCGCTCACAAATTCACTCCCGTAACCAAGCCTGAAACCGAACGTCCATAGCTGTTACAGACCCAATTTATACACATCAGTTGTTTGCTCGAGTAGGTCAATAGAAAGCATTGGATCACCTTGTGACATGCAAATGACCCTCTCTTTCTCTCTTTGTTCCACGAGGCAGGCACCGGGCCTGGATGACGTATATCAATATATTGTATTCTCCACCACCACCTCATCCTCCCATAGAAACAAATATTACATTCTGGCCCCTTTGAGAACTCATTTCGGATGTTCTAAGCCTCGATTAAGGCTTTGCTGGCGAGATAGCTATTGGGAATTTCTGTCTGTCTGTCTGTCTGTCTGTCTGTCTGTCTGTCTGTCTGTCTGTCTGTCTGTCTGTCTGTCGGCACAACTACCTCCCTTTCTATGTGTCAGTCAATCCAGCATGCACCATGATTTATCTATAATTGCAGGGAGTGATCACTGTGCTATTTTGTCCATCTTGCGTTCTGTGCAGGCTGTATCATTTCCCAATATGATTAGCAATTCTGAAATGTACCATGGCGTATCTATTTGATTGCTCCTACAGTACCAGCATGGGGTTACCTTGCAATGAGTAGTAAATAATGGAAACTCAATACAATATTTTTTTTATACATATGGAAGCAGATACTAATGCTTGGGGACATGTCAACCTGTGGTCCATATGGAAAATGGAATGGAAAAACTCAATGGAAAAAGAAGAAATATACAGTTGAAGTCGGAAGTTTACCTACTGTACAGCTTAGCCAAATACATTTAAACTCAGTATTTAACAATTCCTGACATTTAATCCTAGTATAAATTCCCTGTATTAAGTCAGTTTGGATCACCACTTAATTTTAAGAATGTAAAATGTCAGAATAATAGTAGAGAGAATTATTTATTTCAGCTTTTATATATATTTATATTCATCACATTCCCAGTGGGTCAGACATTTACATACACTCAATTCATATTGGGTAGCATTGCCTTTAAATTGTTTAACTTAGGTCAAACATTTCGAGTAGTCTTCCACAAGCTTCCCACAATAAGTTGGGTGAATTTTGGCCCATTCCTCCTGACAGAGCTGGTGTAACTGAGTCAGGTTTGTAGGCCTCCTTGCTCGCACACACTTTTTCAGTTTTGCCCACTATGGGATTGAGGTCAGGGCTTTGTCATGGCCACTCCAATACCTTGACTCTGTTGTCCTTAAGCCATTTAATCACAACTTTGGAAGTATGCTTGGGGTCATTGTCCATTTGGAAGACCCATTTGTGACCAAGCTTTAACTTCCTGACTGATGTCTTGAGATGTTGCTTCAATATATCCACATAATTTTCCCCCCTCATGATGCCATCTATTTTGTGAAGTGCACCAGTCCCTCCTGCAGCAAAGCACCCCAACAGCATGATGCAGCCGTGCTTCCCGTTTGGGATGGTGTTCTTCATCTTGCAAGCATCCCCCTTTTTCCTCCAAACATAACGATAGTCATTATGGCCAAACAGTTCTATTTTTGTTTCATCAGACCAGAGGACATTTCTCCAAAAGGTACGATCTTTGTCCCCATGTGCAGTTGCAAACCGTAGTCTGGCTTTTTTATGGCAGTTTTGGAGCAGTGGCTTCTTCCTTGCTGAGCGGCCCTTCAGGTTATGTCGATATTGGACTCGTTTTACTGTGGATATAGATACTTTTGTACCTGTTTCCTCCAGCACCTTCACAAGGTTATTTGCTGATGTTCTGGGATTGATTTGCACTTTTCGCACCAAAGTACATTATTCTCCAGGAGACAGAACGTGTCTTCTTCCTGAGTGGTATGACAGCTGCATGGTCCCATGGTATTTATACTTGCGTACAATTGTTTGTACAGATGAACGTGGTACCTTTAGGCATTTGGAAATTGCTCCCAACGATGAACCAGACTTGTGGAGATCTTGTTTTTTGGTCTTGGCTGATTTCTTTTGATTTTCCCATGATATGAAGCAAAGAGGCACTGAGTTTGAAGTACATCCGCAGGTACACCTCCAATTGACTCAAATGATGTCAATTAGCCCTTCAGAAGTTTCTAAAGCCATGACATCTTTGTCTGGAATTTCCCAAGCTGTTTAAAGGGACAGTCAGCTTAGTGTATGTAAACTTCTGACCCACTGGAATTATGAAACAGTGAATTATAAGTGAAATAATCTGACTGTAAACAATTGTTGGAAAAATTACTTGTGTCATGCACAAAGTAGATGTCCTAACCAACTTGCGAAAACTATAGTTTGTTAACTATACATTTGTGGAGTGGTTGAAAAACGATTTTTAATGACTCCAAACTAAGTCTATGTAAACTTCCGACTTCAATAATAATAATGTTGGCTGCCAGATGGGAGCCATGTTACATGTGGAAATTAAATGTCTACATCTGAATACACTCGTTTGTGTAATTCTGCATGTTTCTAAGGAAATATAATTGGATTGTTTGTTGTGTTATTCTTGAACACCACAGATTTTGGTGCACCCCATAGTTCTCCATTTGAATGTGAAGAATTACAAACAGAGTGAAATGGTCCGTTTTAATGGTATAGAAGCTGACAGGCAGCACTCACTAAGTCAGTGAAATGGTCACTTTTAATGGTATAGAAGCTGACAGACAGCACTCACTAAGTTAGTGAAATGCTATCATGAGAATTACAGAGATAGCGAGAGAAAGTGCTCTCATTCCCCTGATATTATGCTTCTTTGTTTAATACAGCAGGTGGGTTAGAAAGCCTGGTTAAAAGCACTTGAGAGCTGATTTTGAAGCACTCTGAAGTGCTGAAATGCCTAATACATCAAGTCAATGCAGATAACATACCCTTCAACAAGGCCTGTACACACTCAAGCTGTACAGCTGATGTACAATGCGTTTGTCACAACGGTTGTTACACAACCACTGTGCAACATCTTGACAACCATGTCTTTTTTAATTACATTTTTTATAAACCCTGTTGTATTATAACAGTTATGTCAAATGCATTGCCTATCATTTGGACAATTTGAGTCTGTACGGGGCCTGAGAGGATGTACTCTGTCTCGGGAACTGAACAAGAGTTAGATTATTATCAAACAGATACCAAGTTTATTCATTAGCTATGATACAGATTGTATTTTCTGTCTGTTTTTTTGTTGTTTACTCCATCTCCAACATTTGCACGTCAGATGTTGTAAATCACATTCTAACCGGAGGTTACATTCACTGTGTCCAATGGACTAAGTGATGGGGTGGATGGATAACCCAATGGAACTGGCCTATGTAGAACTAGGATCTAAGCGAGGCAAGCACAGATAGTGACGAGGTGACAACACCACTTCGCTTGCGTCCCAAATGTCACTCTGTGATCTATATAGTGCACTTTTCTACTCTGGCCAAATGTAGTGCCCTGCAGGGGGAATAGAGTGTCATTTGGGATGCTGACACTATACTCGCTAGGCTCTTGGCTGGTCTGGGTGAAGGGGTTGGCACGCAAATCAGGAGGAGAAGAATGCCTTATTAATTGTACCTTATGCTCCTGGATCAAGACAATGAACAGCGGCTCTATGTCAACAAGGTGCTGCGATTAAATCAGTTCCAGCAGCAAAGTGCTAGGCCTTTATCCTCAAAGCAATCATCCAAATAATAAACGCAACAAACTAGCCTCCACTCATCCCCCACGCACACCGATCCTTGAGAGATTGTTACAAAGCAATATATTCATGCAAAAGATCCTGGACAGAAAGGGGGATATACTTAATAAATAAAGATCCAACCAGACAATGTCCATTCAAATCAAAGAACCAAGGACCACATCTGTTTGTTAATCCAATATATATTACATTTGATGTTCGAAAGCAAAGATTTGCGGGTCTGCAAGTCGGCACATCTCTAACTAATTCCTGTTCATAATTAGGTGACACAGGAATAATCTGTAATTCTTCAGCGGGGATGCATCTTGGAACACTATTGTCTCTGAAATTAAATGTAATAGGCAACCTGAAAATAATGGACCATTTGGAATAGTTGATCCTCCACTCAATTTGTTCATAGAATCTCTGATCCTCTATGTGGTTGTCCATGAAAATAGGGTACAGCAGACACTCAAACATCTAGTATGTGGCATCATCTGTGAATGCACTGTAAAATCTCTGGCTTTGTTCAAAATGGCACCCTATTCCCTATTTCGTGCACTACCTTTGACCAGAGCCTTAGTCAAAAGTAGTTCACTACATAGGGAGTAGAGTGCCATTTGGGACACATTATTCCTTTAGGTTTGTACTCAGCACAGCCGAGGCCCCTGCAGGAAGAAATTGATGATGATGATGCCGTCATCAATTATTTAGGACAGGTCAATATTTCACATACATGTATATGGGGAGTGAGGTTCAGGCGTTATGGACGCCTACGAGATAAATATTTAAAGATCAATATTTCACATGCATGCAGGTGGAAAAAACAGGGGTACCTTATCCTTCCTGGTTGTTCCTCATTCCTACTGACCTGCTACATAGAGTGGCTGGAGAAAAAAAACATCAGCACCTTCTTTGATAAGTCATTAAAAGTTATTGATATTCAATATATTTTCCTGGAGCACCTCGCTGAAGAGATTTACCAATTTGTGGTGGAAAATAGCCCTACCTGCCCTTCAAATCAGAGTATTTTCCGTTCATCCATACGTTCACATTATTTTCCCAGGGGTCCCCCCCCCCCATTTTTTCCACCTGCATGCACCTGAAATATCGGTCTTTAAATATTTATCTCGTAGACGTCCACAAGGCCTGACCCTTATTCCCCCTATGCATGTACATGAAGTAAACATCTCCTAAATAATTGATGGCGGCATCCTTGTTTCTTCCTGCGGGGGGCCTCCGCTGGGAGCCTCGGCTGTGCTGAGAGAGTGAGAGTGAGTGAGAGAGAGAGAGTTTTATTGGAGAATCAAGCCTGGGGTGATATTTGAAATGTATGGATATCATATACACATCACACGCAACCCATAATAAGACTATGCAATTAGCCAAATGATTATCTGACTCCATAAAGATAGTACAACAATATCCAAGAGACTATAGTTGAGTTACAGGAATTGGAACATCAAAAATGGTCTGAGAATGGAATTCTAAATGCAAATGGATTTCATATAATTGTCAAATTAACGGATTCACATACAAGGCATAAAGCTTAAATTACAAAGCATTAACACCCATTACAAGGCATTATTCTAGCCGTGATCAGAGCGGGAGAGAGAGAAGTCATAGCCTGAAAGGCCCTGTCCCAAAACTCCATGGAGTGGAATAATGCCCCCAGTGCAGTTTAGGAACAAAAAAGAGAGAGAGACAATGAAACTAAGACCCTTTTATAGGCATTTGACTTATTTGGATTCAAAATTTGAGTTGTTGACCAATAGCATTACAGTAAGTTAACCTCCTACAGGATGTAAAGACAACAGCACCTCTGCTACCCAGAGGTGTGACACAATGGGGGTTGGAGAGATAATGCAGCCGTCCTAAGACAAACACAGAGGTGAACCTCAGAGGTTACGGTTCTGACCTCTGTGGCGCTGATCGGTTTTTGGGTTTGTAGAGTGTGTTGGTAATGAACAACAGAGGGAGGATGGAGGAGAAGAGAGAGGGGGGCCATGATGCAATGCTTTCTGACCCGCGTGTTTCTGGGCTCCCAGGTGAAGGGATATCGATCTGCTAGCTGCTCCGGAACCTGTGTTATCCAAGACATGGTAATCCTACAGGCTGTACGAACAGAGGATTCAGGAACGATTATTGTTGAGACGAATCCTTACTGAGCCCTTAGACATTTTGAGAGCTGGGAATGAGATTAAACTCTTTTGCTCAGAGAACAAGTCTGTTTGAGGAGTGCGTAGGGGTTTCAACTACTGCAACATGCAATGACTGTTACAGAGGTGATTACCCACCAGACTCTTTATGACATATAGCTTATAGTTTTAAACCTATAGCTTTATAGTTTGAATAACGTACAGTACGTAAGTAAAATTGTTCAGCCTCGAAAATGATGGCGGACTGAACACAGCAGTGTAGATCACGTCAAGATAAAAACGTAATATTCAATATCGGTAAGTTAGACTGAATATTAGCACTTCACAAACTGGTGGGTAAATAACCTTCAATCTGGATAACAATACAAAACAAACCATAAGGCGAGAGAAATGTATTGACAAATATTAAGGAAACAAGCAACACCCAAACATGACGGAGAGTAAAGAAGTAGAACCAATCCCCAAAAGAAAGCGTGACTCTTCGACGGACACAGACGATTTAGGCTTCTCACCACTGGGAATGGCAAAGGTAAAAACCGATCTGTGACAAACTGGGAATACTTGAATTAGTCAGCAAAGACATGAAGGAGTTGAAAGCCGGGCCTCAAGATGAGTGCCGAATAAGCTACGACATTGGAGAAGGAAACCAGCTTAAAGGGACAGTGAATAAGATTGACACGACGTTAATGAACTTAAAAAGGAGAACATCTTTCTGAGAGAAGCGTTAATTGACATACAGACTGGATCCATCAGAGAACATCTGGTACTTACAGGTATCCAAGAGAAAGAAGGAGAAGTTCCTGAGGGTGTAGTTGGGGAGTTCCTCCTTACAGAGCTTCAGAACCCACGCGGAGCTGTCGACAAAATCCACCTCGAACGTGTGCACCATTTAGGACGGAGAGGACAGAGATATGAGCCCCGAATCGTTGCAAAATTAGCTTTCTTTAAAGAGAAAATAATGGTTAAAAGCCTGGATAAAAGACTTGCTGGCACGGAATAGGCATGAATAATCAACTCCCAATGGGAATTGGTACCCAATCTTCAAGGGAAATAGATTTAAAGGGAAACGTGTAGCTCTCGTAGTCGATAAACTGTATATTGATAACCAATTGTTCCGAGGCACAAAGACTACTCCATGACTATTCTAAATATAACAAAGTTTCCATAGAGGAGTTGATTAATGGAACACCCAATACTAGCCATGGTAGGGATTGTAATAAAAAAAAACAGATTTCCACTCCACAAATTTCTTGTTAACAAACTATAGCTTTGGCAAGTCGGATTGGGACATCTACTTTGTGCATGACACAAGTCATTTTTCCTACAATTGTTTACAGACAGATTGTTTCACTTATAATTCACTGTATCACAATTACAGTGGGTCAGAAGTTTACATACACTAAGTTGACTGTGCCTTTAAACAGCTTGGAAAATTCCAGAAAATTATGTAATGGCTTTAGAACCTTCTGATAGTCTAATTGAAATCATTTGAGTCGGTTGGAGGTGTACCTGTGGATGTATTTCAAGGCCTACCTTCAAACTCAGTGCCTCTTTGCTTGACATCATGGGAAAATCTAAAGAAATCAGCCAAGACCTCAGAAAAAAATTGTAGAGCTCCACAAGTCTGGTTCATCATTGGGAGCAATTTCCAAATGCCTGAAGGTACCACGTTCATCTGTACAAACAATAGTACGCAAGTATAAACACCATGGGACCACGCAGCCATCATACCGCTCAGGAACGAGACGCATTCTGTCTCCTATAAAAAAACACAGATGAAACACAGATGAACGTACAAATGAACACAGAACACGTACTTTGGTAAGAAAAGTGCAAATAAATCCAAGAACAACAGCAAAGGACCTTGTGAAGATGCTGGAGGAAACAGGTACAAAAGTATCTATATCCATAGTAAAACGAGTCCAATATCGACATATCCTAAAAGGCCGCTCAGCAAGGAAGAAGCCACTGCTCCAAAACCGCCATAAAAAAGCCGGACTACGGTCTGCAACTGCACATGGGGACAAAGATCGTACTTTTTGGAGAAATGTCCTCTGGTCTGATGAAACAAAAATGGAACTGTTTGGCCATAATGATAATTGTTACGTTTAGTGGAAAAAGGGAGAGGCTTGCAAGATGAAGAACACTATCCCAACCGTGACGCACGGGGGTGGCAGCATCCTGTTAGTACATTAGTACATTAGTACATTAGTGTCTACTTTGAGAAACAGACGCCTCACAAGTCCTCAACTTGCAGCTTCATTAAATAGTAAACACAACCCACCAGTCTCAAAGTCAACAGTGAAGAGGCGACTCTGGGATGCTGGCCTTCTAGTAGAGTTGCAAAGAAAAAGCCATATCTCAGACTGGCCAATAAAAAAAAAATATTAAGATGGGCAAAAGAACACAGACACTGGACAGAGGAACTCTGCCTCGAAGGCCAGCATCCCGGAGTCGCCTCTTCACTGTTGTTCTTCTTTCAAAAACAAGGACATTTCTAAGTGACCTATATATATATGCATACATACACGTACCCACCACATACACTACTGAAAGAAGAATATTTTTTACCCTAAGAATATATTGGGGGCCTCCAGGGTGGCGCAGTGGTTAAGGGCGCTGTGCCATCAGAGTCCCTGGGTTCTCGCCCAGGCTCTGTCGTAACCGGCCGCGGGAGGTCCGTGGGGCGACACACAGTTGGCCTAGCGTCGTCCGGGTTAGGGAGGGCTTGGTCGGTATGGATGTCCTTGTCTCATCGCGCACCAGTGACTCCTGTGGCGGGCCGGGCGCAGTGCGCGCTAACCAAGGTAGCCAGGTGCATGGTCTACCCTCCGACACATTGGTGCGGCTGGCTTCTGGGTTGGATGCGTGCTGTGTTAACCTGTTGAAACTCCCCATCCCGGATCCGGGATCGTGACTAAAGCCTCAGGCTCATTAGCATAACGCAACGTTAACGATTTCTGAAAATCGCAAATAAAATGAAAATAATGCGCCTGCTCTCAAGCTTAGCCTTTTCTTAACAACACTGTCATCTCAGATTTTCAAAATATGCTTTTGAACCATAGCAATTGACTAATTTGTGTAAGAGTATGCTAACCTAGCTTAGCATTTTGAGTAGCATTTAGCACGCAACATTTTCACAAAAACCAGATAACCAAATAAATAAAATCATTTACCTTTGAAGAGCTTCGGATGTTTTCAATGAGGAGACTCTCAGTTACATACCAAATGCGCAGTTTTTCCTGAAAGCGTCTGTGTGTAGGAGAAATCGTTCCGTTTTGTACATCACATTTGGCTACCGAAACGAACCGAAAATTCAGTCACCTACAACGTCAAACTTTTTCCGAATTAACTCCATAATATCGACCGAAACATGGCAAAAGTTGTTTGGAATCAATCCTCAAGGTGTTTTTTCACATATCTCTTCATTGATATATCGTTCGTGGAAGCCTGCATTCTCCTCTGAATTCTGTGGAAAAATACTTGCAGCTGACTTTTGCGCAACTATTTCGGCGCAGGACACCGGGGCGGACACGTGGTAAATGTGGTCTCTTATGGTCAATCTTCCAAATATATGCCTACAAATACGTCACAATGCTGCAGACACCTTGGGGAAACGACAGAAAGGGCAGACTTACTCCTCTCGCATTCACAGCCATATAAGGAGACAATGGAAAACAGAGCCTCAAAAATCCTGCTCATTTCCTGGATGCCGTCTCATCTTGGTTTTGCCTGAAGCTCACGTTCTAGGGCACGCACAGAAAATATCTTTGCAGTTCTGGACACGTCAGAGTGTTTTCTTTCGAAAGCTATCAATTATATGCATAGTCGAGCATCTTTTTGTGACAAAATATCTTGTTTAAAACGGAAACGTTTTTCATCCAAAAATGAAATTGCGCCCCTAGAGTTTCAACAGGTTAAGAAGCAGTACGGCTGGTTGGGTTGTGTATCGGAGGACGCATGACTTTCAACCTTCATCTCTCCCGAGCCCGTACTACAACAATTGGATACCACGAAAATTGGGGAGAAAAAGGGCTAAAAATAAAATTTAAAAAAGAATATATTGGGGATTGGAAATGATGCAGACAATTACATTGATGAAAGCTGAAAACTATCCGCAATATTACAGCTGATTTACCCCCTAAAAAAACACACTTTGAAAAGGACATCATTAAAATTGTGATTTGTGTGTGTAGTCTGTTTACGTAGTTGGCTCTGAGACATACAGATGACTTTCCAAGATGGTTTAGCAGTGCAGACGTGTTTTGTTCTTCCTCTTGTGTACTTATGTATTTTTTCATCTTTTTTTTGGTATATATTTCAATTTTATTTTCAATCTCTTCTCCATTTTAGTTAAATTATACCTTCCGGTAACCTGCCTCACCCAATGTGATAGGGAACCTCTATTATTTTTAATTTTTAAACGTTATAGCAAGAACCACCTAGCCATCGGAAGCTAACCAGCTAATTAGCTACAAGCTAGCTGCCTTTACCCCCTGCACAGGGACGTGCCCTTTTTTAGCTTGGATAATTCTCGCCAGCCTACCAGTAACGGACTGTCTCTCCACTACAACGTTGGCTTCCTGCCGTAATCCCTGGACCATTCTCCTGATCTTCACAGCTAGCTAGCACCCACCGAGTTACCCAGTACCGAAACTATCCCTGAGGCCCACCTCCTGGCCTACTCAGTTGTTCACCCGGACTCCACCCAAACACGGCTAGAACACACTACTCCACCGGATCCTTGCCGTAAGCTCTGGACCTTGGCACCGGATCACCGCTGCTACCGAGTGGCTATAGTGGCTAACGCCCCTGCCCCGATGCTAGCACCAGTTAACCGTGAGCCAGGAGCATCTCCCGGATATAAAACTAAATTACTACAACTACAATACCTCTTTCGCCATCTGGCTTGGATCCTTAGTTGACACGGCGCCCCGCCGCACCACCACGTCAGGTCTGCCGACGAATACTCATCTCCTCTGCCGTCAACCGGCTTCCGTCGGACGTCGGACGTCGGAGCAGACGCTTCTCCTAGCCCCGGGCTACCAACTTTAAACGCTGCTGCCCCCGCGTGATAGAGTGGTAGCGACTACTCCGCTGCTTCCCTGTCTCATATATTGCTGTCCCCTCGACCCTATGATCACTTGGCTACATAGCTGATGCCCGCTGGACTGTCCAATAATCATGGTACTCCATTCTATTTATTAAAAAAAAAAATCTGTCGGTTAGCTCTCCAAATCAACACCTGTGATTACTTTATATGTCAATATGCCTTGTATACTGTTGTTTAGGTTAGTTATCATTGTTTTAGTTTACTGAGGAGCCCCTAGTTCCACTCATTATTCCCTCTGATACCTCCTTTGTCCCACCTCCCACACATGCGGTGACCTCACCCATTAAAACCTGCTTCTTATCATCACTCAGTGCCTGGGCTTACCTCCGCTGTACCCGCACCCCACCATACCCCTGTCTGCACATTATGCCCAGAATCTATTCTACCACACCTAGAAATCTGCTCCTTTTATTCTTTGTCCACAATGCTCTAGGCGACCAGTTTTGATAGCTGAGGATGAGCCGTACCCTCATCCTACTCCTCCTCTGTGGAGGTAAACCCAGGCCCTGCGTGTCCCTAGGCACCCTCATTTGTTGACTTATGTGATCGAAAAAGCCTTGGTTTCATGCATGTCAACATCAGAAGCCTCCTAAGTTTATTTTACTCACTGCTTTAGCACACTCCACCAACCCTGATGTCCTTACCGTGTTTGAATCCTGGCTTAGGAAGGCCAACAACAATTCTGAGATTTCCATACCCAGCTACAACATTGTCTACCAAAGGGGGAGGAGTTGCAATCTACTGCAGAGATATCCTGCAAAGTTCTGTCATACTTTCCAGGTCTATACCCAAACAGTTTGAACTTCTAATTTTAAACATTAACCTCTCCAGAAATAAGTCTCTCACTGTTTCCGCCTACTATCGAACCCCCCTCCGCTCCCAGCTGTGCCCTGGGCACCATTTGTAAATTGATCACCCCCCATCTATCTTCAGAGTTCATTCTGTTAGGTGACCTAAACTGGGATATGCTTAACACCCCGGCAGTCCTACAATCTAAGCTAGATGCTCTCAATCTCACACAAATCATCAAGGAACCCATCAGGTACAACCATAAATTCGTTAACATGGGGACCCTCATAGACAATATCCTGACCAACTTGCCCTCCAAATACACCTCTGCTGTTTTCAATCAGGATCTCAGCGATCACTGCCTCATTGCCTGTATCCGCTATGGGTCCGCGTTCAAACGACCACCCCTCATCACTGTCAAACGCTCCGTAAAACACTTCTGCGAGCAGGCCTTTCTAATTGACCTGGCCTGGGTATCCTGGAAGGATATTGACCTCATCCCGTCAGTTGAGGATGCCTGGTCGTTCTTTAAAAGTAATTTCCTCACCATCTTAGATAAGCATGCCCTGTTCAAAAAATGCAGAACTAAGAACAGATATAGCCCTTGGTTCACTCCATACCTGACTGTCCTTGACCAGCACAAAAACATCCTGTGGCGGACTGCAATAGCATCGAATAGTCCCCACGATATGCAACTGTTCAGGGAAGTCAGGAACCAATACACACAGTCAGTCAGGAAAGCAAAGGCTAGTTTTTCAAGCAGAAAATCACATCCTGTAGCTCTAACTCCAAAAGGTTTTGGGACACTGTAAAGTCCATGGAGAACAAGAACACCTCATCCCATCTGCCCACTGCACTGAGGCTAGGTAACACGGTCACCACTGATAAATCCACCCTCTCTTTCTAAAACTATCCGCCGCCATTGTTGCAACCCCTATTACCAACCTGTTCAACCTCTCTTTCGTATTGTCCGAGATCCCTGAAGATTGGAAAGCTGCCGCGGTCATCCCTCTCTTCAAAGGGGGTGACACCCTAGACCCAAACTGTTACAGACCTATATCCATCCTGCCCTGCCTATCTAAAGTCTTCGAAAGCCAAATTAATAAACAGATCACTGACCATTTCGAATCCCACCGTACCTTCTCCACTGTGCAATCCGGCTTCCGAACCCGTCACGGGTGCACCTCAGCCACGCTCAAGGTACTAAACGATATCATAACTGCCATCGATAAAAGACAGTACTGTGCAGCCATCTTATCGACCTGGCCAAAGCTTTCGACTCTGTCAATCACTGTATTCTTATCGGCAGACTCAATAGCCTTAGTTTTTCTAATGACTGCCTTGCCTGGTTCACCAACTACTTTGCAGACAGAGTTCAGTGTGTCAAATCGGAGGGCATGTTGTCCGGTCCTCTGGCAGGTTCCACAGGGTTCAATTCTCAGGCCGACTCTTTTCTCTGTATATACTAATGACGTCGCTCTTGCTCCACCTCTACGCAGACAACACCATTCTGTATACTTCTGGCCCTTCCTTGGACACTGTGCTAACAAACCTCCAAACGAGCTTCAATGCCATACAACACTCCTTCCGTGGCCTCCAACTGCTCTTAAACACTAGTAAAACCAGATGCATGCTTTTCAACCATTCGCTGCCCACACCTACCCGCCCGACGAGCATCACCTCCCTGGACGGTTCCGACCTAGAATATGTGGACAACTATAAATACCTAGGTGTCTGGCTAGACTCTGAACTCTCCTTCCAGACTCATATTAAACATCTCCAATCAAAAATCAAATCTAGAATCGGCTTTCTATTTCGCAACAAAGCCTCCTTCACTCACGCCGCCAAACTTACCCTAGTAAAACGGACTATCCTACCAATCCTCGACTTCGGCGATGTCATCTACAAAATAGATTCCAACACTCTACTCAGCAAACTGGATGCAGTCTATCACAGTGCCCTCCGTTTTGTTACCAAATCACCTTATACCACTGCGACCTGTATGCTCTAGTCAGCTGGCCCTCGCTACATATTCGTCGCCAGACCCACTGGCTCCAGGTCATCTATAAGTCTATGCTAGGTAAAGCTCCGCCTGATCTCAGTTCACTGGTCACGATATCAACACCCACCCGTAGCACACCTTCCAGCAGGTATATCTCATTGATCATCCCCAAAGCCAACACCCCATTTGGCCGCCTTTCCTTCCAGTTCTCTGCTGCCAGTGGCTGGAACGAATTGCAAAAATCGCTGAAGTTGGAGACTTTTACCAACTTTAAACATCAACTATCTGAGCAGCTAACCGATCGCTGCAGCTGTACATAGTCCATCTGTAAATAGCCCACCCAATCGATCTACCTCATCCCCATACTGTTTTTATTTTATTTACCTTTCTGCTATTTTGCACACCAGTATCTCCACTTGCACATCATCATCTGCTCATTTATCACTCCAGTGTTAATCTGCTAAATTGTAACTATTCCTATTTATTGCCTACCTCCTCATACCTTTTACACACACTGTATATAGACTTTCTTTTTTCTACTGTGTCATTGATTTGTTTATTGTGTTATTGGCTTGTTTATTGTTTACTCCATGTGTAACTCTGTGTTGTTGTCTGTGTCACACTGCTTTGCTTTATCTTGGCCAGGTCACAGTTGCAAATGTGAACTTGTTCTCAGCTAGCCTACCTGGTTAAATAAAGGTGAAATAAATAAATAAAAAGACGCTTTTGATAACTAGCCTATTGTGACTTGGACAGTGTTCCTCCTTGGTCTTTGTTGTCTCTGTTGTGATGAATTGAACATGGGCATTAATAGCAGCTCAATATGCCTATTTTATCAGTACTGTTGACAGGAGGAGGGAGATGAACGCAATTCAACTCGTCAAACACCTCCTACCTCCGAATCCATTATGGCCATTTATCTTTCTTCTCTCCCTCTGGTGTCATTTTGGTCTAACATCTCTTACTCAGTGAATCCAGGAGAGGGGGAGGGGGAAGAGGAAAGGGGGAGAGGGGGGGAGAGGGTAACAATACATCTGAGAACAGCTGTGGAATAGAGTATGTGCAGTGACAAATATTTAACTATATTTTCCTATACATATCTATAGATCAAACAGGGTAAGGGGGAGACAAGTAAAAAAAATACCCCCCGAAAATACAGGTTTCCTGGACTGTGCCAGCTACTCAGTTCTTTTGACTTTAATAAGCCACTGCAAAAGGTCATAGAGCCTAGGACTAAAATGTTATACCCTCTACATCTCTACAGTACACGACCCTCTAACACGCCATGCATATTCTGGCTATTAATAGTTCCAATCAGAGTCAGTCAAGTGTACACGGGTCATACAGTATATTTCTCCTGAAGACCTGAGATATTACGGCAGGTGGGGTATTATTATGGTCTGATGTGGAGACTAGTGTAGTGATTCTCTCTCTTAAGAAATACACCTCAATGAGACGTGAATCATTAAAATGACACAATGTTTTACAACTAATGATGGTTCATCCACAAAAAAATTTTTTTTACGTGTACTTATTACAATCGCTAGTTTCAGGTCTACACACTACAGTTTAGGTGTACCCACTACAGTTTAGGTGTACCCACTACAGTTTAGGTGTACCCACTACAGTTTAGGTGTACCCACTACAGTTTAGGTGCACCCACTACAGTTTAGGTGTACCCACTACAGTTTAGGTGCACCCACTACAGTTTAGGTGCACCCACTACAGTTTAGGTGCACCCACTACAGTTTAGGTGTACCCACTACAGTTTAGGTGCACCCACTACAGTTTAGGTGCACCTACTACAGTTTAGGTGCACCCACTACAGTTTAGGTGTACCCACTACAGTTTAGGTGTACCCACTACAGTTTAGGTGTACCCACTACAGTTTAGGTGTACCCACTACAGTTTAGGTGTACTACAGTTTAAGTGCACCCACTACAGTTTAGGTGTACCCACTACAGTTTAGGTGCACCCACTACAGTTTAGGTGCACCCACTACAGTTTAGGTGCGCCCACTACAGTTTAGGTGCGCCCACTACAGTTTAGGTGCACCCACTACAGTTTAGGTGCACCCACTACAGTTTAGGTGCACCCACTACAGTTTAGGTGCACCCACTACAGTTTAGGTGTACCCACTACAGTTTAGGTATACCCACTACAGTTTAGATGTACACACTACAGTTTAGGTGTACCCACTACAGTTTAGTCAGTTTAGATGAACATGTTGGCTAGCAGAGTTCATACATGGTTGTGTGTCAACCTCAGGTGCACCCATCAGACAAATCTTCAAAAATGCCATTTCTGTATGTATGTATATATGGGGTGGCAGGTACCCTAGTGGTTAGAGCTTTGGACTATTAACTGGAAGGTTGTAAGGTCAAATCCCTGAGCTGACAAGGTTAACATCTGTCGTGCTGCCACTGAATAAGGCAGTTAACCCACTGTTCCTGGGCCGTCAATGAAAATAAGAATTTGTTCTTAACTGACTTGCCTAGTTAAATAAAAAATTATAAAGGCTTTGAACTCAAAGTGCTTTTCTGTTAGCATAGTTTTCCTGATATGTCTGTAACACATACTACCATAGGGACCTGAGCAAGGTCTTCCTTTTGTGTTTCCTTTTGGGAATAGACTCTTTTACCTTGTTCTCTATCAGAGACATCTCTTATTTTCAAATCCCCTTGCTTCTATTCCTGCTCTTGTTCATTTAAAGTTCATTAGTTCTCACCCACAGATCCCCTCTTCTCCGTGTGATAAATAATACTCTCTTTCTCTCTTCTCTCTCTCTCTCTCTCTCTCTCCTCCTTTTTTCAAAAGACAGCTTCATGAGTTTATCTGAAGAAGCAGCAACATCCCACACGCTGATCAGAGTCTGATGGTGAGATGAAGATGAGGCTGCTGCTATTGCGAGCAGGATAAGAAGCTCAGTGAGTCAGCTGCTTGAGTCAACAGTTGCTCTAATCTATTAAATCATTTTCAATTACTATGAAGTATTTTTTTTTTGTAGTGTGTGTATGTGTGTGCTCCGTGTTTGCGTTCACAACCCTTAGAAACAACAAGCATCACAGATCACACTACTTGTTTGCACTACAAAAACTGCCCCATGGTAGTATGAAATGTTCAAATAAATCTGAACTGTCCTTTGGATCTTATGAATATAGACTCTGCAGTTCCCTTTCGATGCAAAACGCCCATCACTGGAATTAAAATGTCAAGACACAAATGAGCTCCTAAACCCCATATTTTATAATCAAACAGTGCACTAGGGATAATTTCAATGCCAGAAATAGAACCAAATCAAATGCTTCAATGGAACAAGACGAGGATCGTGCCCCCCCCCCCTCAGACCATGTCTACACTGTGCGCAAAGAGGCACCGTGGCCAGATTACTCTGCATATGAATTTCCTTGCGAATATTGCCACTTCATAGCACCCATCTAAGAAATTCATTTACAGCCACTTACAACAAATTGATATTTTGAGGGACTGAGCAAGTGATTACTGTACATCGGCTGGTTCATGAATAATTTCCTTGAAATGAGCCTCTCGAAGAAGAGTGGGAGAGAGAGGGGGAGAGAGAAAGAGAGGGAGCGATAGAGAAGGAGAGGGGGAAAGTGGGAGAGAGAAGGAGAGGTGGGAGGAGATAGGAGAGAAGGCAAGGGGGAGAAAGGCAGAAAGGGAGAGACAAAAATAGAGACAAAGGAGAGAGACAGGGAGAGAAAGAGGCTAAAAGAGGAAAAGAGAGAGGGAGCGAGAGGGTTCCTCTTCACCGTGTCACTCGACCCTGGTGTTAGAGTTTCACACACTGAAGAGCCATCTTCGGGGCTGCATCTTTGATACAGAAATGGCATCCCATCCTCGTCGAGACGAGAGTGGAGGAGAGGGGAGCCAAGGGCTGCGGGCTGATGCAGCAGCCTCCTTTGCATGATAATTTGAGTAGGAAACAAGGGCCCTGTCATTAGTGCATGTCATCTCACCCACTCAGACAGAGAGGAGAGGTAAAGTGAGCAGAGATAGAGAGAGAGAGAGCGAAAGAGGGAGAAAGGGGTCGGCAGCGGGACTCGTGCGTGGGCGGTGACACCCACCTCTAGGTAGCGAGAGGCCCAAAATACTAATGCCAACGTAATTAGTGGGTGAACAGACAGACAGAGAAAGATGGATTTGTTCTTATCTCGCTTTTTCAGTGACAGACAGACACAGTTAAACACTGACATGCTAGACAGCCGACTGTTAGACTGGGCAATCCCATTCATTTGTTCTAGGAGTAATGATATCAATATAACCCAGTAATCCTTTTGTTTATGTTACTGGGGGGGGGGAAGGGTTATATGCTGTATTAATTGCTGAAGTATGGTAGACTTTGGCAGTACTGTTGTTGAGAGGTTATGGCAGTGGGCAAGATTCAAGGGCAAGATTCCCAGTACACCCTGTTACCCAGCCGACTTCATTCAAACTAATGAGGGTATGAGTCGCTCATGCCATACACACATACACGTGTGCGCCGCGGACACACGCAAGCACATACACACACACACACATGCGTGCCAGTACACACACAAACACCCCACACCACACACATGACAGTGTGTCTGGGCTGAGGAAGCTACATGTCCCAAAGAAAGGTCATGGTAGATGAAGATAAAGGCTATGGAATCGAGAGGGTTCTCTCCTGTCACTGACAAGAATCTCCCTTTCGCTCCCATTCATCAATGGGCAATTATCAGATATGCTGACTGGGCCTTCACCAATAGCTGTCAATCACACTAGCCCATTCCAACCACCATTACACTCACTCACCCTGCAGTAGAGAGAGGAGAGAGGATAGAGATACCATGTTAGGGTTGTCTGATCCAGTGCTGCCTGCTGTTATAAGTCCATTTCAGTCCAGGGCAGAATGCAGGGCCACGTTCAGTTGTCGAACATTGAAGAGAGAAATGCCATGATTAGAGCCAACATGATTCCTTGGTCTGTCATAGAGGCATGTTTGTTCCATGTAACATATTTCTATTTGAACGTTCCAAAACATTGAGTCCTGCTGAACAAGCCCATGGCAAGTAACAAAATACATTTCTACACAACCTAAAAATGTATTTAGTACTATTGTGACCAAAAATGAAATATAACCAAATATAACCAAAATTAAGTATACCAAAGTATCCTCAATACTTCTCACATTGGCTCAGGCTACTGTTGCTGTTACCATTAGTAGCCAAAAGAATGACCTACCAGGCTAAATACACACCTGTACCTGTTCATCTTAAGGAGTTTTTCTCCGTTTTGCATTAGCTGTAGGTCCTGTGAGAAAAAACACAGTTAAAGGGATGGGTCCTCTGAGTAAAGCAACAGCTTTGAATGGATAGAGAGAGAGAATGTCACATCTACATTTATGATCTGGCAGTGGAAGCACAGCCTGAAACACCTCACTGTCGTCAAGGCAACACAAGAAGAATTTGCACACAAGAGGGATGAGCATCCATAGAAGAAAGATAAGTGTTACAGGGGCCAGATTGAAGAACCCTCTCTGCACCTGTTGTTTTCTCCCAGGGAATAGAGTCTGGAAGTTAGGATGCTAATCAAACTAAAGTGTAGAGAAAGACAAGGTTATTGTTCCTTTTTTCGGCTATGAAAGCAGGAGAACTGTAAAAGTGCAGCTTTCGTAAAACCCTGGATTCTTGCCCTACTCCGTTTTAAACGTCGTCAGCGTAATTTAGTTTTAACTGCCTTAGAATTTGTTGTACAAAACAAAAAGGATTGCAACACACATACACAAATATGTTGCGTGTTCGTTCATGAGATTATATTAGCCACCTGTTGGTGTCTGGCATTTTGACAGGCACAGACAGTGGAATTGGTTCTTATAAAAAGCCCCTGTCAGGTACACATGTCAGACTGCAGTCTGGCCCCAGCTGGAGGAATTAGAAACACAAAGATTATTTCTAAAGATGAATCATGCAATCTGCTTCTATTTTTCTAGTAACCTTTTTAAAGTCCTCTTTGAGTTGTTCTATAACTTTACAGTGGGCTAAGAGTGTTTTGATCATTTTTATGTGGGCGGGTTGTGTCGTAACTTATGGTTCTTCACAGTATCCTACTGTAACATGCTGTGCTAATCATCATAACAACTCAAATAAATATTTTGTGGAACCAAAAGCTATGTCGTTATTTTATTTAACAATAGAATAAAAAATATTTGACATGATACATGCTGAAATACTACCAATACTTTTAAGGCTTTGGTTTTATTCATCGCCAGTTCCCTCATAACCGTCATCATGCTGCGATTTCCAAACAAGAATATTAAAATGCTATCCACAGTCCTGTTAGACACAAGTCTGTCACGCGGGATGACAGAAAATATTAATGGTTGGAGAGAGGAAAGAGATGCACTCTTCCCCTTCTGCTTCTATGCTTTAGAACACATAACTAGTGCTGCCCCATCTCTCCCTCCCTTGGCGTGCTGAAGGACGGCTGAATTAAGTGTCTGACTGTAGGCTTGTTATGCCTGCTGGGTAAATGCATAGCGTGCTCTGGTGCCTAATTTACCACTGTGCCTTTTACAGACACGACTCCCCCGGATTATACACACCCAACCCACCCAACATAAACAGCAAAGCGCAGAGACGCACGGCGGAGGCATCTGTGTTCCGTTACGCCAGCCGGGAGTGGAGTGGCGTTGGTTGGAATTGATGATTGATCAGCGGGTTGATTGATTATGATTCATTCATCAGTTGGTAACGTTCATCCGGAGTGTCTCTCCCGATGCTGGCAGCTCATTTGTTTATATTAGAGGGACATCAGGGTAAAGTGGCTTTGTGTTTTAAGGCCTGTGTGCATCAGTCTTCAGTCACTCCACCACAGCACCCATCTTTCTGGACGAGTCACGTATAAAATGTAATGGATCCTAGTATCCAAATGTCCATTCTTTGGCAGTTTTCTGTAGCATGCGACATTAATACCTAGTCAATCATAAATGTGTTCCACGTGGATGAATATTGTGTGCACACTTTTCTTCCAATAGACATGTAAACCACGCAAATATTTAAGATTGGGTTGGTGAAAGCCATCTCCAGACAGCCATCAAGTGTTAGGACAAAAGTTTCAGCTGCCTGGTCTCGTGAAACAAAAATTGCCTCCTGTTTATCTGACCATCTAGCAGTGGTACTGAACATTAAAGGTGGATATGATCAGTCAGAGAGTACGTGTTGATAATGTCAGACAGATCTGTCGGTTAGAGGAGCTCGATGCCTCCCCAGACAGCTGTACTTTCCTGATATCTGACCTTTAGTGTAATCTACCCATCTTTAATTGTCAGAGTGAACTTTATCTGAAATAGATTCATTATTGTACCACCTCAGTGCTCCAACTATCTCTTTTCTCTGGCGGTGATGTATATTGATATTTTTTGTGTCTTATTCTTCAGACAGCGCCGGTAACCCTAGAGCTTTTTGCAGTTTATTTTTTCAGTGACTAAAAAACTGTCTGAGAGTGAAAGTGTTGGTCGATTTTTATGCAATTATTTGAATTCCAAACCTGTCCTTTAAATTGACTGAGTTGATTGAATTGAAGTGAATGTAACGTGTCAGCCATAATGAGGTCCATAGAGTTGGTGGTCAACTTAATTAAGATCTGATTACTATACCAACGTGTAATAATTCATCTTGGTAGTAATACATGTGTTCACCTCTTCAACACTAAAGGCAAACCACATACTTGAGATTTACACACTCACACACACACACACACGCACACGCACACGCGCTCGCACACACACACACATGCCAAACACACACTTATTGACACACGCACACACATGATCTTGTGCTGCTTCACCTGGAGGGACAGACTATATACATACTGTCTGCTGTCAGTCAAATCCCATTTTGTTTTACTTTACCGTTTCCCTGTTGAGCTTCCATATGTAAAGCCTGCAGACATTTGTTTTGTTAACGCGGCACAGTAAAAGGCAGTTTTGATTTATTTTAGCACATTCGTTTCCTTCTCTTGTCTCGGCTCTCTCTCGCGATACCCCTGTTTGTGTTTTTTCCCCACCCCCTCTGGACATTATGTATGCGCCAAGCATGTCAGACAGTAAATGGAGCGCCAAGGTCACCGTTAGACACAGGAAGCCTACAGTAATGAACCTTACAATCTAGTATCTAGAACCAGAATGCACTGCATTCTTCTCACTACAGGATGTTCACCTTATAAACAGTGGCGAGTGGCGCAGCATCTGGCACTGCATCTTAGTGCTAGAGGCATCATCACAGACCCTGGTTCGATCCTGGGCTGTATCACAACTGGCCGTGATTGGGAGTCCCATAGGACGGTGCACAATTGGCACAGCGTCGTCCGGATTAGGGAAGGGTTTGGCCAGGATAGGCCATCTGTAAAATAAGAATGTAAAATAAGAATTTGATAAGAAATAAGAATTTGTTCTTAACTAAGTTGCCTCGTGAAATAAAGGTAAAATAAAAATGTGGATAGTCCATCTGTAGTAACATGTCAACTACCTATCTACTAACCCCTATTCTTTACCCAACTGTAACCTTAGCAACCAGTTGCTTATCAACAGATAGTTTGTTGATAGTATGACCATCTGTCGAATATTTCTAGATGGACAATCCAAACTATCCAAATAAAAAGTGTGACCAAGTAGCAATTTTACAATGAATAGGAATATCTTTCTATTTGGGAAAAATACATCTTTCACACCTGAAATATTTGTGATGTTTGTTAAAACCTCACAGATTATAGTAATTAGTGGTGTCTTCTTTGGGCACGTCTCCCTTGTAGAACACTGTAGTTATGTAATGATCACTGGAGGTTTACAGGTAACTGCCAAAATAATGGAAACACTTGAGTACATGAGGGATACAATGCATATTGAAAGCAGGTGTGGTTCATGAGTTAATTTAGCAATTATGCATAAAAATGCTGGGAAGACCATTATTTTAGCTACCATGGCTATGCCCCCATAGGATGACAATACCCTCAGCCACAGGGCACGAGTGGTCACTGAATGGTTTGATGATCAGGGACACTATGTAAACCATATGCCATGGCCGTCTCAGTCACCAGAGCTCAACCTAATTTAACATTTATGGGAGATTCTGGACAGACACCTCAGACATTGTTTTCCATCACCATCAACAAAACACCAAATTATGGAATTTCTTGTGGAAGAATATTAAAGTGAGAATCCCACCAATAGAGTTCCACATTTGTAGAATCTAGGCCAAGGTGCATTGTAACTGTTTTGGCTCATGGTGGCCCAACACCCTATTAAAGACACTTTATGTTGGTGTTTCCCTTATTTTGGCAGTTACTGTACCTGTATGTCAGAGGTAACCCAGCAAACCAAAATTGGTTCTGTGAAAGTTCTCAGAACATTTGTTAGGTTGCGGCTGTCACGTGTGCTCCCTCTCCGGCCTCTAGGTCACCAGGCTGCTCGTTATGGCACACAACTGTCACCATCGTTACGCACAACAGCACATTATGACACTCACCTGGACTCCATCACCTCCTTGATTACCTGCCATATATATGTCACTCCCTTTGGTTCCTCCCCCAGGCGTCATAGTTTCGGTTCCTGTGTCTTGTCTGTGCGTTGTTCGTGTTTTCGTGCGTTGGATTATGTTACGTTGATTTATTAAAACACTCACTCCCTGAACTTGCTTCCCGACTCTCAGCACACATAGTTACAGAGGCAAATAATCTCATGACAAAAAAACTGTCCAACTGTGCTGATGATTATACAACGTTTGTATTAAACATTTGCCTGATATTGCAAGAACGTTCTCCGAACACATTCAATCTGTTCACTACCTGGATACCTAATGAGAACGTTTCGAGAATGGTGGTTGATCTGTGGTGGTTGCTACAGATGTTGTGCACAACATTTTAGTGAATATTAGGACAATATTCCAAGGATATTTCATTTATAACATTTCCAGATGTAATTCTTTTGAATCCAAAAACGTTATTTTAATGTTTTTAGGATGGTATCATCCTAATGTTAGATAAAACCCAAACTTGAACTTAATGGGAATCTTTGCAAATTATCCAGGAATGTTCCCAGTTTGCTGGAAATACAGTATTCCCAAATGTCTCCTCTGATCTGATTTCTTTCAAGTGTGCCACAGTTACTACAACTACCACTGAGCCTTGAGCGGGTTTACTTTCTGTTCAAGTTGAATTGTGTTGCCGCACCAACAGATCAGTCAGGGAGCATTTACATTTCATGGGAAGATCCCAGACAAGATCGACTCCATGACCAGCCATTCTGGCTCTGCAGCTCCCCAGGCAAAGCCAACATGGCCGTTAGTTTCCACACAGGAAGTGTCAGAAGCTGCCAGAGGGCAGCGACAGGTTGCCTGTCTGTCTGTTCCTTCTGCACCATTAGAGAGCAATGCTTCTCCCAGGGGCCATTTTACTCACTTTAAGTCTCACTGGCATGTGTGATACTGTGACCATGGTGCGTTATCACCAGCACCACTGCCACTGACTGAAATAAGTACCATGTCATAGATGAGAAGGATTGCATTATTTTGAGAGATCAATCACCCATGTCCAGAGTAAAATCACATAGTATAATGACCTGCACTAGGACTGTACACATTGCAGCTGCTCTGTAAACCAAATGACAAAAGTAACACATTTACAAAACAATGCTCATAACATCACGAATATCCATGCCAATACATGATGTTACTGTTTCTTTTATTTTGTATATATAATTTGCATCACACTACTCACAGTTAGTTGACATTGTGACCTGAAAGATTGAATCAAATAACCTTTAGATCTCTAGCCTCGAAGGCAATCATGTGTGACGGATTATTAATGAGATATGGGTTGTGTCCCAAATGGCACCCTACTCCCTGACCTTAACCCCATCGGCCCTGGTCAAAAGTAGTGTGCTATCAGGGGAATAGGGTGCCATTTGGGATGCATATACAGACAGAAGAATCACACGAATTAAGAACATGAGAGCAAAGAAGCTGCTCATTACCATTCAAGAGGAGCTGTAAGACAATGACCTTTCCTCTGCCTGCAAGCTAAAACCAAGTTGTATTGCTAAATGACAAGTGGCCATCATTATTCACAAGTCCTTGAATGAAGAAAAAACCGTAGACTTTATCTTTCAGGATTACATTCAAGAGATCGTGGACCTTGTGATGAAGGCTTGTTTCAAGTGTATATTTAACCTAACATAGCGGCGTTTCTTTCTTTAATTTCTCGATGAGCAAAAAATAACTGTCCAGGGAGGTTCTCTTCTGCACTGTTCAACCAATTCAGTAAATATGGATGAAGAGTTAAGATGGAGTGTCGACCTTATTACCGTCCAAAAGTGGATGTGATGTCACAGGATCTCTTTACATTTTCCCTGAAAACCGGTTGCATCCCGTCTCGGCCAACCTGCTGAGGGTGGTGCACATGCTACCTGAGATGTTTATACAGTTTTTCACGTTTGCTTAAACGCAAAAACTGGTTCCTGAAGCACAAAAACCTTCACGTTTTCCCAAAAACACACACATTTCCCATAACCGTAAACACGATTCACCTGTTTCCACACGTTTTAATATTCAAAACTCTTTCTGCAAAACCTTACACAAAAGTGGCCTCATAAATCATTCATTGCACTATATATTCATTCAGCAACCACATGCTCTCAATATAATTAACTCAAGTCATCACAACCTAAACTCAAAGAGCACACCTTTCTCCAGGTGCAAACACTAAGCCTCAAAATTGTTAACGCACCAATCAGAATTGCAGGATCAATAAATAGGGCCTAGAGGCGGGCCTAGAGGCGGGCCTAGAGGCGGGCCTAGAGGCGTGTCCATGTGCTTTGGAACAATGGATCCTAACAATGCCCAAGTTGCAAGACAACAGAGAGGAAGAGGACGACGACAACAACAACAACAACAACAACAAAGACAATTAATCTCAGATGAAATCCGTGCCACCCTCGTTCATCATGTGCTCGTACATGGGAGGACTATGAGAAAAGCTGGACAGTTAGTGCAACCCAACCTAAGCCATTACACGGTTGCATCCATTGTCCGTACTTTCAGAAGGGAAAACAGGTTGTTTACCTTGTTGTTACTGGGATGCATGTAACGTTGTAGTGCATATAGACTGAATCTCCACTTTGTTCTCAGTGTAGCTTTTACCACAGTAATGGATGATAGGTCAGTAATGGTCAGGCGGATACATATCACAGCTGAGCAGGAGACTGCCCTGGTGAAGATATGGTGACTGACAATAATGCCATCCTTTTGAGGGAAATTCAAACCCAAATAGTTGAAGACCAGGTAATCTTCCAGGGAATTGACAGCATCAGCATTTCCACCATTGACTGGATCGTTCAAAAGAACCACATAAGGACAAAGCAGCTGTACTGTGTGCCTTTTGAAAGGAATTCAAACAGAGTTAAAGAGCAACGATGTCCAGGTAATTGCTATTCTGTACAGAATTTTTACAGTATGTAGAGTATGGCCCATCTCTCCAGCATATCAATACTGTACTGTATAGTAATGTGTTACAGTACACAATCAGTACACAATCTTTCATTCCAGTACAGTAGCACACTACAGTACTGTATTTGTAGTACAGTAAAATGTGTGTTTTTGGACTTCTGTAGAGAATCTTTGAGCTGGATGCTATGGCTGACCCATAGGTGTACATGTTCTTCAACGAGGCAGGGTTCAACCTAATAAAAATGTGCAAAAGGGGGCGCAACATTGGTCACCGTGCCATCATACAAGTTCCTGGCCAGAGGGGAGGCAACGCCACCCGATGTGCAGCAATCGTGGCGTCCTCCTCCACCATGTCAAAGAGGGTCCATACAACACGGCACAACTCCTTCAATTTCTAGATCAGCTGCACAGCATTATTCAACAGGAAGGGGAGCCAGGGCAACCAGACCAAGCCCAATATGTTGTCATTTGGGATAACGCGAGTTTCCATTTGGCTGCTCTGGTTCGCGCCTGGTTCAACCCCCAGGTTCACCCTTCTTTTTTTGCCAGCATATTCCCCATTTCTGAAGAAAAAAAATAGAATAATTCAGCATGGCGGTAAAGAGTGTATGACAGCAACCCCTACGCACAGCAAAACCTCCTGGAGGCATTGGTGGACGCCTGTGGTGATGTCTGGAGTCTATCCAGGGTTTTCTAAGGCACACAAGGGCATTTTTCACATGCTGCCTGGCAAGAAGCAAACATAATGTGTGACTTTGATGAGATATTATGGCCTGACCCAGACCTGAGATGAGATGATGAGAATGCTGATGCTGATGCTGAGTAACCAGTACATTTGCTGTATTTGGAAATAAAGCTTTTGGAAATTGGGTATTTTACTGTGCATGTTTTGTCAGTGTGACATTTCAAAGGTCAGGTCTTTGGCCAAAACAGCATATACAGTAGTATTCCCAAATGCACTAATGTAAGAGGTATTTATTACAGTACTGTTTTGAATGTCTCTCGCCAGGGTGTTTCTGAAAGGATTTCTGGATAGGCAGTGCTGTGATTTGACAAAGTTCCAAATTATTTATCTGAAAAGCTATTCTAAACATTTTGGTGGCAGTGTTTTGAATGAATCCCTCCAGTGTGTAACAAACTGTCATGAAGAGTACCAAAAAATGTCTGCAGCATTGAAGAACACAGTGGCCTAAATGCCAATCATCACGTCTCGAGGAATCCTGGCACCATCCCTACGGTGTAGCATGGTGATGGCATCATCATGCTGTGGGGATGTTTTTCAGCGGCAGGGACTGGGAGACGAGTCAGGATCGAGGGAAAGCAGATCTGAGCAAAGTACAGAGTTCTTTGATGAAAACCTGGGGTGAAGGTTCACTTTCCAAACAGACAAAGACCCTAAGCACACAGTATGTATGTCCTTGAGTGGCCCAGCCAAAGCCCGGACTTGAACCTGATCGAACATCTCTGGAGAGACCTGAAAATAGTTGTGCAGCGATGCTCCCCATCCATCCTCACAGAGCTTGCAAGGATTTGCAGAGAATACTCTGAGAAACTCCCAAAATAAAGCTGTGCCAAGCTTGTAGTGTTATTCCCAAGAAGACCCGAGACTGTAAATGCTGCCAAAGGTGGTTCAACAAAGTACTGAGTATAGGGTATGAATACTTAGGTAAATGTGATATTCTCAATTTTTTTATTTTATATACATTTGCAAAAATGTGGGGTATTGTATGTAGATTGATGAGGGGGAAAAAAATACTTAAATACTTAAAATACTTAAATACTTTATACTTAATAAGGCTGTAACATAACAAAATGTGAAAAAAGTACAGCAGGCCTACCTTCCCATACCCAGACTAATAACTCAGCTGTCAAGCTAGAGTTGACCTTCTCAGTGACCTCGATTCAACCTCATAGATTATGTGTGCCCCCTGCTAGCCTCCCTTCAGCCAGTGGACAGCATGGTCTGACACTCACCCAATTATCCTCATTCTGGAGCTGGCTGGCTGGATGATTGCAAGGCAGTAAAAACACATAGTTCTGGTCTTTGTGCATATTAAGTACAAACAACAAAAAAATGTGCAAAATGTTACAACAACAGAGTAATATCTTTCTAGCAGCCCTGTGTCACGTAATATTGTCCCCCTCAACATCCACATCTGTGATAATATTGGCGGATTGTCAACAAATTCTCACACACAGTGTTGTTGTAATTGATTTGGTGTGTGTGTATGTGTGTGTGTGTGTGTGTGTGTGTGTGTGTGTGTGTGTGTGTGTGTGTGTGTGTGTGTGTGTGTGTGTGTTTAGAACCCAGCCTCAGTGCTAAGCCTTAATTTAACAAAAGCTACCCCCTGTTGTGAGGGCGGGGTACAGTGTAGACATAGATGAAAGATGCTCTGTCCTACTTTGTTTGTGTTTTCTTGTGTACATGTGTGTATTTGCGCCTGCCTGTGTGTGTGGCTGTGTGCGTTGTGTGTTTGTGAGTGTGTGCGCGCGTACATGTGTGAATGTGTGCGTACATGCGTGAATGTGTGCATGCAAGTGAGTGTGTGTGCTTGCCTGTACTTGTTTTCACATGAGTAGCTCAGGCAAGTAAAGTGTTGATTAGGACTCACACTGTCTCTGTAGCAATTAACGCATACTCCAAATTGCTAATTAGTCTGTTTTACTCTCGCTCTCTCTCTCTTACTCACTTGCCCTTGCTCTCATTCTGTTTTATTGTCCGAAGTAATGTGTTTACTGGGCAATATGGTGGCATTAGCTTGCTGTGTTCTTGAAAAGCCTGGCAAGGACATCCAAGAGCGCAAGGCAAAAGAAATTGGCCACAAAACAAACAGATACAATTCCTGAAATCTTTGTTTTGAATTTTATTTGTCAGGTCATGACTCATAGGAATGATATTTTTTAAGAAAGGAACATTATTTTAATCTCGGGTACTGAAAACTGTTTCAGGAATCCCAACTCATACTGTGAGTTACCTCTCTACCCTGTATGTTTTCTGCCAATGTTGCTATGGTTTTTGATGAATATCCCTAATGATAACGTTATGGCGGCAATCTAAGTCAGTAAATTAAACATTTCCCTCTGCTTTGAATTATCGAGAAAGCACAGAGCATTTACCTACAATACAAGGAAATATAATTAACTTCTATGACATTACATGACATACAGTTCTCCTTTAAACAAAGGTCAAATAGAGGGTGCTTATACTTGTCCTGTTTCATACATGTAACGCGAGCCGTGATAAGACCCAGATGCAGCCACAGGAAGCAGACAGTTTGAATCTCAGATGGTTATTACAAAACAGGGGCAGTGAAATAGCAGGTCAAGTGCAGGCAGAGGTCAGTAATCCAAGGTCAATCAGGGGCAGAACGGCAGGCAGATTCAGGGTAGGCTGAACGGTCAGAGCGGGAAGACTAGAAAACAGAAACTAGAGATACTGAAAAACATTGGTAAGACTTGACAAGATAAGACGAACTGGCAACAGACCAACAGAAAACGCAGGTATAAGTACACAGGGGAAAATGTGGAAAAATGGGAGACACCTGGTGGGGGGGTGGAACCAAGCATAAGACAGGTGAAACAAAGCAGGGTGTGACAGTACCCCCCCCCCCCAGAGGCGCCAACTGGTGTCCTACCCGGGCACATACCTAGTTGACAGGGGTGGAACACAGCGATGAGGGTTGGGTCCAGGATGTTCCTAGCACCTGTCCTCTGGGTCATAACCCTCCCAGTCGACCAGGTACTGGAATCCCCTGCCCCAAGGTCGAGCACTCAGGAGGCGCCTCACCATGGCCTTTGATGAGATGCGGGAGAGGGCCTGTAAATAGGAGACACAGGGCTGTGAGGCAGAGGTTTAATCCTAGACACAAGAAAGTTGTGATGTATACGGAGGGTGTGAGGCAACAGAAGACGAACAGCAGAGGGGCTAAGAATCTCCTTGGCTAAGAGGAACTTGGGCAGGGAATGAAATGGGCGGCTTTGGAAAACCTATCCACCACCATAAGGATAGATAGATCAGATGGAGGGTATCTGATGGAGGGTAACGAAGTAAAGGGATACATGGGACCAGGGGTGGTGAGGAACAGGGAGTGGTTGAAGGAGGCCAGCCGGAGCTTGCCGCGGAGTCTTATTCTGAGCACACACAGTGCAGGTGAAGATGAATGCAGAGACGTCAGAAACCAAGGAGGCCACCAAAAATGTTGTTGTACAAAGGCCAGGGTCTGACGGGAGCTAGGATGACAGAGAGAAATGAGCCCATTCCAGGACCGGGGAACCGGGAAGAATCTGGGACAAACATCTGGTTAGCCGGGACGGATCCGGATGGATTAAGATGGCAGCTGTGGTGAATCGATGCTTGAGGTCCGAGAATGCCCGATCAGCAGCTGGAGAACACGTGAACGGGACCTTGGGAGAGGTGAGTGCTGAAAGGGGGGAAGCCAGGGTCCTGTAACCCTGGATGAAACGGCAATATAAATGAGTAAACCCAGGAAGAGTTGCAGCTGCAGGAGAACCGGTTCAATGTCACAGAGAACAGATTTTACAAGGGCCCGGAACACTGCAGGAGTGTTGATCAGTCCAAATGGTGTATTAAAGGCTGTCTTCCCCTCGTCTCTTTCCTGCACCTGCACCAGATGGTAGGTGTGCCGAAGGTCCATCTTCGAGAAGATCGTAGCCCCCCGGAGAGGCTCGAAAGCCGAGGTGATGACGTTTTTGACATACAGTTCTCTTTCTATCAAAGGTCAAATAGAGGGTGCTTATATTTGTCCTGTTTCATACATGTAACACGGCCTGTGATAAGACCCAGATGCAGCCACAGGAGGCAGACATTTAGAATCTCAGATGTTTAGTACAAAACAGGGGGCAGGCAAACGGCAGGTCAAGGGGTAGGCAGTGGTCAGTAATCCAAGGCAACGTTAATCATGGGCAGAACGGCAGGCAGGCTCAGGGCAGGCAGAATGTTCAGAATCGGTAAGACTCGAAGACAGAAACGAGAGATACTGGAAAACGTGAATACACGCTGGTAAGACTTGACAAGACAACGCCGGTATAAGTACACAGGGGATAATGGGGAGAAATGGGAGACACCTGGTGGGGGGCGGAGACAAGCACAAGACAGGTGAAACAGATTAGGGTGCGACAACATGTACAAGTATTCATCTGTACGAGTATGTGGTGTGAAATGGAAATATGTTTCTAGCATATCCCACTCCCCCTAAGACACCCTCAGAGAGGGGTAATGCCTCTTTATCAGTGAGTGGTGTTTATGCTGAACCATAAAAGGCCCTGAAAGATGATGTATTGTGGCAAAGGATATTAGTGATTATAGTTATTACATACAGGCGTGTAGGCTTTGTATGGTTATGATTGTAGAACATTTAAGACAACACTTTTGCCCAGGGAAATATGGACACAGATTTTTCAATAAATACTGTGTATTCAGAGGAGGCTGGTGGGAGGAGCTATAGGAGGACTGGCTCATTGCAACGGCTGGAATGCAATGACTCCGTTCCATTGATTCCATTCCAGCCTGTCCTCCTATAGCTCCTCCCACCAGCCTCCTCTATGTGAATCGTAGGCTATGTCAACAAAGCTCCCAAGCTGCGTATCCTTATCTTATGTCTGAACTTATGTCTTATGTCCATTTTCAATGGATACATGTAAGCCTTGGTGAGGGTACTCACACACCTATCTCTCAATCAATCGTAGGCCTAAGAGTAACATTCACATACTACATTTTACATTTACGTCATTTAGCAGACGCTCTTATCCAGAGCGCATACATTTTCATACTGGTTCTCGTGGGAATCAAACCCACAACCCTGGCATTGCAAGTGCCATGCTCAACCAAGACTACTAACTTAAAATCGGCTAAACAAGATATCTGATATTTAACATTTTAAATCACGATTTAACAAATTGAAATCATATTCACTGATATGGCCTGACATCATAGCATGTAATATTCCCTTCTTACTTTCCCAATCCACAGAATCTCAGTGGAAATTTACAGGGCCTTCCATTCTGTGGAGCTACACAGCTGGAACAGGACCTGGGAATGCAATGTCTTGACTTTAGTTGACAGGTTTCCTTCGTACTGCGGCTTGCTTTGCTTGTGAGCTGCAGTGGATCCCATGTTTAAAGACCAGAGGTCTCTCTCTGAACAGCTCAAGGACATTAGATGGAGTAACAGCCGTTTATTCTGCTACACTGCTCCTCGATGGGTTTGCTTGCGAGAAAAGCGGGCGCTGTGCTAAAGAGAAATCCTTCCTGGGAATTGTGTGTTGTACAATGATTGGTTAAAAGTTATACTACTACAGAGTCAGAGACGGTAGAGTTTGTCAACCAAATCAGGAGAGTTGTAAATCATATTCAGTGGGGAGAACAAGTATTTGATACACTGACGATTTTGCAGGTTTTCCTACTTACAAAGCATGTAGAGGTCTGTAATTTTTATCATAGGTACACTTCAACTGTGAAAAACAGAAATCCAGACAATCACATTGTATGACTTTTTAAGTAATTAATTTGCATTTTATTGCATGACATAAGTATTTGATCACCTACCAACCAGTAAGAATTCCCGCTCTCACAGACCTGTTAGCTTTTATTTAAGAAGCCCTCCTGTTCTCCACTCATTACCTGTATTAACTGCACCTGTTTGAACTCGTTACCTGTATAAAAGTCACCTGTCCACACACTCAATCAAACAGACTCCAACCTCTCCACAATGGCCAAGACCAGGGAGTTGTGTAAGGAAATCAAAAAATTGTAGACCTGCACAGCGCTGGGATGGTCTACAGGACAATAGTCAAGCAGCTTGGTGAGAAGGCAACAACTGTTGGCGCAATTATTAGAAAATGGAAGAAGTTCAAGATGACCCCAATCACCCTCGGTCTGGGGCTCCATGCAAGATCTCACCTCGTGGGGCATCAATGATCATGAGGAAGGTGAGGGATCAGCCCAGAACTACACGGCAGGACCTGGTCAATGACCTGAAGAGAGCTGGGACCACAGTCTCAAAGAAAACCATTAGTAACACACTACGCCGTCATGGATTAAAATCCTGCAGCGCACGCAAGGTCCCCCTGCACAAGCCAGCGCATGTCCAGGCCCGTCTGAAGTTTGCCAATGACCATCTGGATGTTCCAGAGGAGGATTGGGAGAAGGTCATGTGGTCTGATGAGACAAAAAAAGAGCTTTTTGGTCTAAACTCCACTCGCCGTGTTTGGAGGAAGATGAAGGATGAGTACAACCCCAAGAACACCATCCCAACTGTGAAGCATGGAGGTGGAAACATCATTCTTTGGGGATGCTTTTCTGCAAAGGGAACAGGACGAATGCACCATCTTGAGGGGAGGATGGATGGGGCCATGTATCGCGAGATCTTGGCCAACAACCTCCTTCCCTTAGTAAGAGCATTGAAGATGGGTCGTGGCTGGGTCTTCCAGCATGACAACGACCCGAAACACACAGCAGGGTAACTAAGTAGTGGCTCCGTAAGAAGCATCTCAAGGTCCTGGAGTGGCCTAGCCAGTCTCCAGACCTGAACCCAATAGTAAATCTTTGGAGGGAGCTGAAAGTCCGTATTGCCCAGCGACAGCCCCGAAACCTTGAAGGATCTGGAGAAGGTCTGTATGGAGGAGTGGGCCAAAATCCCTGCTGCAGTGTGTGCAAACCTGGTCAAGAACTACAGGAAACGTATGATCTCTGTAATTGCAAACAAAGGTTTCTGTCCCAAATATTAGGTTCTGCTTTTCTAATGTATCAAATACTTATGTCATGCAATAAAATGCAAATTAATTACTTAAAAATCATACAATGTGATTTTCTGGATTTTTGTTTTAGATTCCGTCTCTCACAGTTGAAGTAATATATCCCATTTAGCAGACGCTTTTGTCCAAAGCGACTTACAAGTCGGCTACGTTGCAAGCGCCATGCTCTACCGACTGAGCCACACAGGACCCGGTGTACCTAAGTGTACCTATGATACAAATGACAGACCTCTACATGCTGTGTAAGTAGGAAAACCTGCAAAATCGGCAGTGTATCAAATACTTGTTCTCCCCACTGTATATTAATATAGTACAGTAAAATATTGTACAATTATACAGTATATAGCATATACAATATATAGCATATTAGTATCCTTCCCGTGCCATAAAATAGAGCGTTTGACAAATAAATGTAGGAATAATGGAGATGAACTGCAAAAGACAATAACAAATTCATTTAAAAAAAATGTAGATAATGTGCTGATCATATGTGATCATATCAATGGAGCATCTCCCATTTGTTTAAACAACTGGGTACGGCTACATCCAAACCAGGTCATACATATTTACACCTTACCCATGGAGGGAAACCACATGATTGTAAACGTCCTGGTGCTATCATTTTTCTATCCGCAGATACACATGAGGTGTATCTCGCACGGGGTGTGAAAATTCAACTTTGCATTTAGTTACATTTGATGGGGATGGTGAAGATGGTGCTGGGCATAGATTTGTGGCACACATCCACACATCTAACTACTTTCAATTCATGTTGGGGTTAGCACTTTTCATTTATTGGGTACACCTGTGAGACAGGGTTGTTCATTTCCTCCTCGCTTCACTGCCATTTGTTTTCTTCTGCATATAGAGGAGCTTTGTGTACATTAAACACGTAGAGAGAGGTGGTGAACTGAAAATCAATACTATCTCCTCCGGCTGTCACTATCTCCCTGTCTTCCTCCCGCTTTGACAGGTCTTTACCTGGCCCTGATTAGATCCCTTGGCATCCTAAGGGCGAGGCTCGCGTGCATGATAATGTTGTCCATCTCGAAGAACGAACAGGGTCCTCAGGTGAAGAGAGAGCGAGAAAGAAAGAGAGCAAGTGAGAAAGAGAAGGACAACAACTTTGTCCTCTGTTTCAAATCGTTTTGTTGGATTGCTGCTTGCTTCCCTCTTCTCTCTTCATCTGGAGATACAGGAAGGGGCACGGCATTACATTATTGGCATGATAATTGCGGGTGACCCCATTAACCACAGGATAGTTCTATGGGAGAGAAGAAAAGCTCTAGATGATAATGTCCTTTCTAGGGGTTTTCACTGCACTCATTAATCCATCCTAAAACTCTTAAAGTTTCATTCGTAATGAAAAGGAGGGGAAATTAACATTTTGTGGGGATTTAATAATGCATGTATTCCTCCACCTTTGACATAGCCATGCAAAATGTTTCCCTCAATCCTAATCTTTGTTCAGTATCAATATTAAAACCAATTTAGTGTCCAGAAAATATATCGGTCTGCATATACTCTGGCAATTGGAATGGTGAAATATCAGTTGGGTATACAAAATATACATTTCTTTGAGATTCAATGGAATATACAGTATGTCTGCCAAATATATATGTCCCAAAAAATAAATGAGAACGCATAAGACCTCTTTTGGTCATATGTGAATCCTTTTTTTTTAAAGTTGTTCTCCTTATTACTTGTTACATGTGACCATGCCGTCGGTCTACTGACAGGGTCAGAGGCCTTACTCAGCACTGTGCGACTACAATACCAATTGCATTTTACATAGACTATCCATAAGCCAAGCAATAGCTGTAAACATGTTGACATGTACAGTAGCTTTCAATGACTGTGATATAACTTAGAACTTAGAACATTGAACTAAAGCTACTGTTGAATGGAAGCCCTAGAACACAGGTATCAAACTCATTCCACGGGAAGGCCAAGTTTCTGTGGGTTCCACTCCTCCCTTGTACTTGATTGATGAATTAAGGTGACTAATTAGTAAGGAACTCCCCACACCTGGTTGTTTAGGGCTTATTAACTGAAAGGAAAAAACTAAAACCTGCAGACACTAGGCCCTCCATGGAATGAGGTTGACACCCGGTCCTAGAAAATACTCCAATCCCCTAAATAGAATTGAATAGAATAGAATGGAACAACTGTAGCGAATGGAACTTGCATGATACAGCCTCTTATTTCCAAAAGCCTATTTTATAACGATAGAATTGGCCCTTTGAAATGAAAAGTATTCTAATCTCACAAACACACTACTCCCGAGAGAGAGAGAGAGAGAGAGAGAGAGAGAGAGAGAGAGAGAGAGAGAGAGAGAGAGAGAGAGAGAGAGAGAGAGAGAGAGAGAGAGAGAGAGAGAGAGAGAGAGAGAGAGAGAGAGAGAGAGAGAGAGAGAGAGAGAGAGAGAGAGAGAGAGAGACTGCTGTGTGTAGTATGGGTGATCTTTACGATCCCTGAGACGATCAAAGCCAGGTAATTACAGTATTCTGATCCTGAAATTGAAGTCAGTCACTGAGAGCTTAGGTTTATCAGATTTAATACAAAAATATAGCAAATATGGAGTGAAAATAAGTGCCATATCATTCATTCACACCCAAGCCTTACATATAGAGAGGAGAGATTTGTTATCCTGTAAGACCATGACAAATATCATTGTAATACCTGCAATTTTGTAATACCTGCAATGAGGTATTCCAGTTTTCATAAAACATTATGATGTTAATCCACTACAGGCATTTGACTACGACAGTAACCTACCAGGGTTGATGCTGAGTTTCCGTGAAGGAGCTGTCCCTTGCTGCGGAAGCCGACATTAAGCAAATGTTGAAGTGGGCAGAATTCTAAATTACACAAGAGGAATTGAAACACCTCTTGAGGCCAAAGATACAGTAGTATATGGTCAACGTTAGCTAAGCCAGGGGTTAGGGTTACGGTTAAGTGTTCATTTTTGGAGTTAGATTAAAGGGTTGAGGTTAGTGCTAGGTAGTTGCAAAGTAGTGAACAATGTATTAATTAGATCGCTCATCAAGACCAGTATCGTAGGGCTGTATGGAATGTTTAATCTGTGGGATAAGCTTAGACAGATGATCACGAACTGCCTTGCATTTGCTCAATTCCATGTCCATTTGACATTTGAGTTAAACGAACAGATTCTGACATTTGAATGGAGATAATAGTACAATAAATACCCATGACTTAATATTTGTAAAGGAGAGTGAAGATTTGAATTAATACGCTCGTCATTGTCGGTGATGTTTTTCAATATGTGAAAGACACACCAACACCCAACAAACATCCACAGATCACACAACAGCGAGGGCAACAACAAAAAAATCATGTTTTTGAATTCCCGAAAGAAGCAGAGGAAAGATTACATTTTGTGTGGCCAGAGAGCTCCCTGTCATCCCGCAATATTAAAATGACCTCGCGGGAAGGAATGACTGATTGAATTTGTTAGCCTGAGACAGAACCCTTTGCGTTTTGTGAGTAACCCAATTTTCTGTTGCATCTGCTAGGCCACTGTAAAGTTGTTCGCCGTGCTCTTGTCATCCTGAGATACAACATAAATCATAGTCGCCATTTTATCTCACTGTGGAAAGTGACAGGGCAAAAATAATCCCTGGCGACCCTTTTGTCATTCAGTGTGTGCATTTTAGGTGTGCATACAGGTACTTGATTTTGATTTTGATCACATCAGAATTCATTTGAATGTTTCCATCACAATTAAAACTATATTAAGACACATTTGACTGATGTGTAACGTTAAATGGTTATTGTTTAAATGGCTAAGCATAATCTGTATAAAAATCCTGCTGTGTCTAAGAATCAAATGGCACACACAAAACAACGACAAGAGCTTATCTAATGAGTGACATTCTTGGTCTCAGACCAACTTAGTCTCAGAGCATTTCATGTTATTCAATACATAAATCCGAAAACACCCAATTTAGTATGATTTGTTGCGTTTCTTATGGCATGTATTCATTTGTGGATCCATTTCGTATATGTTATGAATTACAATTCGTATGATATATTATGAATTGCAAAACATACAATATGTTATGAGTTGGTAAACATATGATATGTTACCAATTCCAATTTGTTGTGGCTAACGTTAGCTAGCTGGCAAACGTTAACGCTAGCTGGCTGGCTAACGTTAGCTAGGCTAGGGGTTAGGGTTAGGGGTTAGGGTTAAGGTCAGGTTTAAGGTTAGGAATTATCTAAAAGGGTTAGGATTAGGGTTAGAGGAGGGGTTCGCTAACATACAAGTAGCTAAAAAAGTAGTTAAGTCATTGAAAAGTTGCTAATTAGCTCAAATGCTAAAGTTGTCCAAGATGAGATTCGAACAACGTCTTCATTATACTGCCACCCATCCACCCCGACCAACCACCCTACTTTCAATTTTGCCATAAGTAACCTTCTGTCTTATGTAACGTACCAAACGTAAAATAACGTAACCAATCGTAACATAACAAATATAAACATAACATGCAATCGTTTAAAAGATTTTCCTGAGTTGCAGTTCATAGAAGGAAATCAGTCAATAGAAATAAATGAATTAGCCCCTAATCTTTGAATTTCACATGACTGGGAATATACTGTAGATATTCCTCTGTTGGTCACATATACCTTTACAAAAAAAAAATAGGGGCATGGATCAGATAGCCAGTCAGCATCTGGTGTGATTACCATTTGCCTCATGCAGCACGACACATCTCCTTCGCATTGAGTTGATCAGGCTGTTGATTGTGGCCAGTGGAATGTTGTCCCAATCCTCTTCAACGGCTGTGCTAGATATGGAATACTCTGTCATACACGTCGGTCCTGAGCATCCCAAACACGCTCAATGGGTGACATGTCTGGTGAGTATGCAGGCCGTGGAAGAACTTTGACATTTTCAGCTTGTTTTGTACAGATAATTTGCGACAGGGGTCATTATCATGCTGAAACCATGAGGTGATGGCAGCGGATGAATGGCATGACAATGGGCCTCAAGATCTCGTCACGGTATCTCTATGCATGGGGCAATCTACCATGGGCCACTCTATTTACAACATTGACATCAGCAAACCACTCGCCCACACAAAGCCATCTGCCCGGTACAGTTGAAACTGGGATTTGTCTGTGAAGAGCACACTTCTCCAGCATGCCCGTGGCCATCGAAGGTGCGCATTTTCCCACTGTAGTTGGTTACAACGCCAGACTGCAGTCAGGTCAAGACCCTGGTGACCCTGGTGAGGATGACAAGCACGCAGATGAGTTTCCATGAGACGGTTTCTGACAGATTGTGCAGATTTCTTTGGTTGTGCAAACCCACAGTTTCATCAGCTGTCCGGGTGGCTGGTCTCAGACAATCCCGCAGGTGAAGAATGCGGATGTGGAGGTCCTTGGCTGGCGTGGTTACACGTGGTCTGCGGTTGTGAGGCCGCTGGACGTACTGCCAAATTTTCTAAAACAACGTTGGAGGCAGCTTATAGTAGAGAAATGAACATTCAATTCTCTGGCAACAGCTCTGATTGACATTCCTACAGTCAGCATGCCAATTGTGCACTCCCTCAACACTTGAGACATCTGTGGCACTGTTTTGTGTGACAAAATTGCACAGTTTAGGGTGGCCTTTTATTGTCCCCAGCACAAGGTGCACCTGTGTAATGATCTTGCTGTTGAATCAGCTTCTTGACATGCCAAACTTGTCAGGTTGTTGGATTGTCTTGGCAAAGGAGAACTGCTCACTACAGGGATGTAAACAAATTTGTTTACATAAATGTTGACAAATAAGCTTTTTGTACATATGGAAAATGTGTGGGATCTTTCATTTCAGCTCATGAAAATATGTGTTTATAGTTTTATTCAGTACAATTTAAGAGACTCGGATTTAGTTTACTATATTACGTCTAGTCTATGAGACCAGGCTGCTCAGATAGATATCCTCAAAAGCAGATGCAATTCTTCTGACAACTATAGAAATGGAAGAGCAAACCATAATAATACAGTCTATCTCTCTTTAACGCCTCACACATGTCTGCCATCCGCTAAAGCGAAAAGTTGGATCAGATCCATGACAGAGCTGCTTAGCACACAAGATGGCACTGCATCTGTGCTGTGAAGTCACACCCTTCCAATTACATAATTATATTTCATCTCCCATGAAAAAACGTTTCTCATTCATTTCCTCCCTTTCTCTGTATCCACCTGTCTCTCTCTCTCTCTCCGCATTTGCTATGTACGCTATACATTATTTAATTGACTGGTATTAGTTGAATGTTGCTGTGATGAGACGGTGGGAAAGTAAAACATTGAGAGGAGCGAGCTACATTAAGGAGGCACTGCTGTCTGTCCAGATGCCCAGAGCTATACGTTCCAAATGGTACCATATTACCACTCCTTTTAAACAGGGCCCACAAGGCTCTCATCAAAAGTAGTGCAATATATAGGGAATAGGATACCGTTTGGGATGCATGGTCAATCTCAACATTTTTCAGCAGAATGTCCTGCAAAAAGTATTTGCTCAGCCTCACTACTTAATACCAAGCAAATCATTACAACAGGAAATCAGAAGCTACTGTGTAGTCATGATAGTATCCTTTCAGTAACAATGCTGTGAATAACAAGCAAAATCCCTGAGCCAAGGCTCAAATATATTGTTTATAAAGAAAATACTGTACTAGACACAAACAAGACTTGTTTTATCCACGTGTGAGTGTACAGTCACACTACTGCATTTCAAAAGTATTCAGAAACATTGACTTTTTTCACATCACAGAGCAAAACAAGTTTTTTAGACATTTTTGCAAATGTATAAACAAAGAAAACTGAAATACAGAATTTACATAAGTATTCAGACCCTTTACTCAGTACTTTTTTGAAGCACCTTTGGCAGTGATTACAGCCTCGAGTCTTCTTGGGTATGACGCTATAAGCTTGGCACTCCTGTATTTGGGGAGTTTCTCCCATTCTTCTCTGGAGATCCTCTCAAACTCTATCATGTTGGATGGGGAGCATTGCTGCACATCTATTGTCAGGTCTCTCCAGATGGCTGGGTCACTCAAGGACATTCAGAAACTTGTCCTGAAGCCGCTCCTGCGTTGTCTTGACTGTGTGCTTAAGGTTGTTGTCCTGCTGGAAGGTGAATCTTCACCCCAGTCTAAGGTCCTGAGCGCTCAGGAACAAGTTTTCATTCTCTGTGTTCATCTTTCCCTTGATCCTGACTAGTCTCCCAGTCCTTGCCGCTGAAAAACATCCCCCCACATGATGCTGCCACCACCATGCTTCACCGTAGGGATGGTGCCAGGTTTCCTCCAGACGTGACGCTTGGCATTCAGGCCAAAGAGTTCAATCTTGGATTCATCAGACCAGGGAATCTTGTTTCTCATGGTCTGGGAGTCATTTAGGTGCCTTTTGGCAAACTCCAAGCGGGCTGTCATGTGCCTTCTACTGAGGAGTGGCTTCTGTCTGGCCACTCTACCACAAAGGCCTGATTGGTGGAGTGCTGCAGGGATGGTTGTCCTTCTGAAAGTTTTTTTCAGCTCCACAGAGCAACTCTGGAGCTCTGTCACACTGACCATCAGGTTCTTGGTCACCTCCCCGACCTGATTGCTCAGTTTGGCCTGGCAGACAGCTTTAGGTTCTTGGTGGTTCCAAACTTATTCCACTTAAGAATGATGGAGGTCACTGTGTTCTTGGGGATCTTTCAATGCCGCAGACATTTTTTGGTACCCTTCCCCAGATCTGTGCCTCGACACAATCCTGTCTCTGAGCTCTACTGACAATTCCTTCAACCTCATGCCTTGATTTTTCTGCTCTGACATGCACTGTCAATGGATCAATGGAAACAGGATGCACCTGAGCTCAATTTCAAGTCTTATAGCAAAGGGTCTGAATACTTTTTTATTTACAATACATTTTCAAAATGTCTAATAACCTGTTTTCACTTTGTCATTATGGGGTATTGTGTGTAGATTGATGAGGAAAAAAATGTAATGTAATACATTTTAGAATAAGGTAAATGAAACAACAAAATGTGGAAAAAGTCAAGGGGTCTGAATACATTCCGAATGCACTGTATAATGGTGAATGACGGCAAACCAAAGAGAGAACATGAAAGGCCTTTAGATCCTTCAATATCACTTGGTATGAAACCACATCCAGTTACATCAACATCTACATCACTTTAGCGCATTCTGTGTTCCTCAGAGGCCTCAGCTAGGAAGACAACAACAGACAAGCTGGGAGACCTCAATGAGACAGACAAAGCTATCAGGGAGTGTCATGAGTTTGCAATTGCTGCAGATTCTTTCATTAGGACAACATACCAGTCAGAAACAATTGCAAATGTCAATGAAAAATTGTGCACACCCACCACTACGCACATGCATGCACACACACGTACACACACACACGTACACACACACACACACACACACACACACACACACACACACACACACACACACACACACACACACACACACACACACACACACACACACACACACACACACATATATACAGACACCTGATGTATTACTATCTGAGTCATCAAACAGCAGGCAGTCGGCTAATGGTTATTCTGTGGGGGTGTGAATGTGTTTGTTATGACAGAAGCTGCACTGATAGAATAAAGACAAATCCATTTACATAAGGAAAGAAATTGGTAACAGTTTACTTGACACCCAGTGTCATAACATGTGATGACATGGTCTTAACCAAGTCATAATATGTCATAACAGCTGACATAACTTGTCATAACCTCTTATCTGGTAGAGTTCAGTGTGTCAAATCGGAGGGCCTGTTGTCTGGACACTTCTATGGGTGTGCCACCGGGTTCAATTCTCGGGCCGACTCTCTTTTCTGTATACATCAATGATGTTGCTCTTGCTGCTGGTGATTCTCTGATCCACCTCTACGCAGACGACACCATTCTGTATACTTCTGGCCCCTCCTTGGACACTGTGTTAACTAACCTCCAGACGAGCTTCAATGCCATACAACTCTCCTTCCATGGCCTCCAACTGCTCTTAAACGCAAGTAAAACTACCTGCTCGCCCGTCCAGCATCACTACTCTGGACGGCTCTGACAACTACAAATACCTGGGTGTCTGGTTAGACTGTAAACTCTCCTTCCAGACTCACATTAAGCATCTCCAATCCAAAATTAAATCTAGAATCGGCATCCTATATCGCAACAAAGCATCCTTCACTCATGCTGCCAAACATACCCTTGTAAAACTGACCATCCTACCAATCCTCGACTTCGGTGATGTCATCTATAAAATAGCCTCCAACACTCTACTCAACAAACTGGATGCAGTCTATCACAGTGCCATCTGTTTTGTCACCAAAGCCCCATACACTACCCACCATTGTGACCTGTGCGCTCTCGTTGGTTGGCCCTCACTTCATACTCGTCGCCAAACCCACTGGCTACAGGTTATCTACAAGTCTCTGCTAGGTAAAGCCCCGCCTTATCTCAGCTCACTGGTCACCATAGCAGCACCCACTCGTAGCACGCACTTCACAGCAGGTATATCTCACTGGTCACCCCTGAAGCCAATTCCTCCTTTGGTCGTCTTTCCTTCCAGTTCTCTGCTGCCCATGACTGGAATGAATTGCAAAAATTTCTGATGCTGGAGACTCACATCTCCCTCACTAGCTTTAAGCACCAGCTGTCAGAGCATTTTACAGATCACTGCACCTGTACTTAGCCTATGTAACGGCTTTCTTTAGGTGAAGGAGAGTCAGACCAAAATGCAGCGTGGCTATTGAGATTCATGTTTAATAAAACAAAGGAAACACGAATCAATACAAAAACAAGAAACGTAACACGAAAACCGAAACAGCCTATACTGGTGCAAAGTAACACAGAGACAGAAACAAGGACAATCACCCACGAAACACTCAAAGAATATGGCTGCCTAAATATGGTTCCCAATCAGAGACAACGATAAACACCTGCCTCTGATTGAGAACCACTTCAGACAGCCATAGACTTTGCTAGAAAACCCCACTAAGCCACAATCCCAATACCTAATGAAAAAACCCCAAGACAAAACACACCACATACCAAAACCCATGTCACACCCTGGCCTGAACAAATAAATAAAGAAAACACAAAATACTAAGACCAGCGGGTGACAGCCTATCTGTAAACAGCCCATCTATCTACCTACCTCATCCCCATACGGGTATTTATTTATTTATTTTGCTCCTTTGCACCCCAGTATCTCTACCTGCACATTCATCTTCTGCCGATCTACCATTCCAGTGTTTAATTGCTATATTGTAATTACTTCGCCATCATGGCCTATTTATTTCCTTAACTTACCTCGTTTGCACACACTGTATATAGACTTTTTGTTTTATTTTGTTCTACTGTATTATTGACTATGTTTTGTTTATTCCATGTGTAACTGTATTGTTGTATGTGTCGAATGTCTACGCTTTATCTTGGCCAGGTCGCAGTTGCAAATGAGAACTTGTTCTCAACTAGCCTACCTGGTTAAATAAAGGTGAAATAAATAAATAAATATAACATGGTATTAACACTGTCATGACACATGTACAGTACCAGTCAAAATTTTGGACACACCTACTCATTCAAGGGTTTGTCTTATTTTTTTCTTCTTTATTTACATTGTAGAATAATAGTGAAGACTTCAAAACATTAAATAACACATATGGAATCATCTAGTAACCAAAAAAGTGTTAAACAAATCAAAATATGTTTATACTTTAAATAATTCAGATAGCCACCCTTTGTCTTGATGACAGCTTTGGCATTCACCAGCTTCACCTGGACTGCTTTTCCAACAGTCTTGAAGGATTTCCCACATACTATGCTGAGCACATGCTTTTCCTTCACTCTGCTGTCTGACTCATCCCTAACCGTCTCCATTTGGTTGAGGTTGGGGGATTGTGGAGGCCAGGTCATCTGATGGAGCATTCCACCTCTCTCCTTCTTGATAAAATAGCCCTTACACAGCCTGGAGGTGTGTTGGGTTATTGTCTTGTTGAAAAACAATGATAGTCCCACTAAGCCCAAATCAGATGGGATGGCGTATTGCTGCAGAATGCTGTGGTAGCCATGCTTGTTAAGTGTGCCTTGAATTCTAAATCAATCACAGACAGTGTCACCAGCAAAGCACCCCTACACCATAACACCTCCTCCTCCATGCTTCACGGTGGGAAACACATATGTAGAGATCATCCGTTCACCCACACCGCGTCTAACAAAGACTCGCTGGTTGGAACCAAAAAGCTCAAATTTGGACTCCAGACCAAGCAAGTCTCTTCTTAGTATTGGTGTGCTTTAGTAGTGGTTTCTTTGCAGCAAATCGACCATGAAGGCCTGATTCACACAGTCTCCACTGAACAGTTGACGTTGAGATGTGTCTGCAACAAGCATTTATTTGGGCTGCAATTTCTGAGGCTGGTAACTCGAATAAATGTATCCTCTGCAGCAGAGGTAACTCTGGGTCTTCCATTCCTGTGGCGGTCCTCATGAGAGCCAGTTTCATCATAGAGCTTGATGGTTTTTGCGACTGCACTTGAAGAAATTTTCAAAGTTCTTGAAATGTTCCGTATTGACTGACCTTCATGTCTTAAAGTAATGAAGAACTGTCGTTTCTCTTTGCTTATTTGAGCTGTTCTTGCCATAATATGGACTTGGTCTTGTCACAACAAAACTGACTGGCTCAAAAGCAACAAGAAGGAAAGAAATTCCACAAATGAACTTTTATGAAGGCACACCTGTTAATTTAAATGCATTTCAGGTGACTACTTCATGAAGCTGGTTGAGAGAATGCCAAGAGTGTGCAAAGCTGTCATCAAGTTAAAGTGTGGCTATTTGAAGAATCTCAAATACAAAATATATTTTGATTTGTTTAACACTTTTTTGGTTACTACATGATTCCACATGTGTTATTTTGTAGTTTGGATGTCTTCACTATTATTCTATAATGTAGAAACTAGTAAAACATAAAGAGAACCCTTGAATGAGTAGGTGTTCTAAAACTTTTGACCGGTAGTGCATTTAGACCTGTTGTTACATATATTGTGTTATGATATGGCTGGTTATGACACCTACAAAAGTGTGTCAAAACCCACAAAACCTACCACACAAGGCAAAACATTCCATTACACCATAACCTACATGTCCACAGTATGTAAATGGACCATTTTAAATGATAATTGTAATTGCTCACACATTGATGTCAGACATGTGCCTATCTATATTTCTGATAGCTGGGATGAATGCAGGAGCAGATTTCAGGAGCATGACAAGTCACCCTCTTTTTGACTGATGACTGATATAAGGGCATGCACGTGATAGGCCTATCTGCCATTAACATGGTCATAATGCTTCTTGACAGTGTCATGAAGTGTATTTTCTTAGTCCAGGTAAAATGACACAGGATGGTTGGTCATAATGCTTCATGGAAGTGTCAGAACAAAGAAAAGGAAACTTCTTGGCAGGAAAAAAATAATTGGATTAAATGTGGGTTTTGAAACTTTCACTGGGCAAGAGGACAAGTACATTAGAGTGTCTATTTTGAGAAACAGACACTTCACAAGTCCTCAACTGGCAGATTCATAAAATAGTACCCACAAAACACCAGTCTCAACGTCAACAGTGAAGAGGTGACTCCAGGATGCTGGCTTTCTAGGCAGAGTTCCTCTGTCCAGTGTCTGTGTTCTTTTGCCCATCTTAATATTTTCTTTTTATTGGCCAGTTGAGGACTTGTGAGGCATCTGTTTATCAAAGTAGACACTTTAATGTACTTTTTGCTCTTGCTCAGTTGTGCACCGGGGCCTCCCAATCCTCTTTCATTCTGGTTAGAGTAGTACACAGCATTGTACGAGATCGAGATCTTCAGTTCCCTGGCAATTTCTCACATGGAATAGCCTTCATTTATCAGAACAAGAATAGACTGACAAATTTCAGAAGAAAATTCTTTGTTTCTGGCCATTTGAGCCTATAATCGAACCCACAAATGCTGATGCTCCAGATACTCAACTAGTCTAAAGAAGGCCAGTTTGATTGCTTCTTTAATCACCACAACAGTTTTCAGCTGTGCTAACATAATTGCAAAAGGGTTTTCTAATGATCAATTAGCCTTTTAAAATGATAAAATTGGATTAGCTAACACAATGTGCCATTGGAACACAGGAGTGATGGTTGCTGATAATGGGCCTCTGTACACCTACATAGATATTCCATTAAAAATGGATTAAATAGAAAAAGTTTCCAGCTACAATAGTCATTTACAACATTCACAATGTCTACAATGTATTTATGATCATTTTGATGTTATTCTAATGGACAAAAAAATTGCTTTTCTTTCAAAAACAAGGACATTTCTAAGTGACCTCACACCTTTGAATGGTAGTGTACTTTCAAGTGCCTCTCCTGTGAATACGTGCGACATACGCCTAGCTTCTTAAAACGGGACACATGTCATTTCAAAACCAATTGCCATGTTCATTCAAGCTTGATTTATGAATTCAATGATTAGATTTGGGCATTACAAATTCAAATGTTTTAAATTCAAATGCAATATCCTAATACAAATTCAAAATTATGGAATTATAATTCGATATCCTAATACAAATAGTAAATTGTGGAATTCTATTTAACATCCTAATATAAAATCGACATTATGGAATTCAAATACAATTTTAGTTGGCACTGAAACAGCTCCATATCTTTCTCTCTTTCTCTCTGCACAACTGATTTTAAAACTATTGACAAGTACTGAGAATGTGAAAAGAGGACAATATTTTTCTCCAAGCAAAAATCATAAAAACCATTAAAAGGAATTTTCTCTAGGCCATTATCATTACCTTGGCAGCCGTTCAGGTCTTCACCACACACAGATGAGAGTTCCTCTCCACTTAACTGTTCAGCATATATATTGGCTCAGAAGATTTCATATTCATCTATTAGGGTCCTGCCACCTAGGGAGGGAATGCAATCAACTGACTTCGATGCAAGAGGTATTTACCTGCATCTTAATTCATGGTTGGAAGAAAAACACCACACACAGCAATATTGTGAAGGGGGGGGGGTGTAGTAGTAGCAATAGCTGTGTACTAGCGAGCTATAGGCTGGTCACAGTGGGCTTGACTTTATGCCTTCATGGGCCCTTCCCCAATGGTATTGAGTCAGACTCCTCCCTCATTCCTGCCCACTCTTTATTTGGTTCGCTACCTTGTCACCGTGGCGATCGATACCACTCGGTAATGGCTCCTTGGAAGAGCTGAGGGACTTGAATGACAGACAGTGGTGGGACCGAGCTGAGCATGTCCCAGGCTGAGCTGCCTGACTTTGAGCTGAGTGATGGAACGCTGTAGCTGGCTTAATTAACTTCCAGTCGAGTCTGGAGTATTCATGCTCAGTGAACCCCACCCCATTACCCCTAGCATAAACAACCTACCAATTAAGAAGAAGAGCTGTTTGCGCGTCCAAAATGATACCCTACTCACTTTATAGGGCCATAGGGCTCTTCAAAAGTAGTGCACTGTAAAGGGAATAGGGTCCAATTTGGGACGGACGCCCTGGTCTACTCTACAGACACACTCCATGCATGGTCGTGTGTTTTCACTGGTTGTCTTAAGATACATATTTTAACATGCAGTTTGAGACATAACCAGACCAGACAGATATTGTAGATAATGAAGACAACATATTAAATTATCTTGGCACTTTGGCAAAGTTTTTTTTGTTGCCTCACAATAACAATTTTCTTTGCCCCCAATCTCTTGCATCAGGGCCTTATACACTGTAGGTCTACAAATGTCAACGAGATTGTATAGAGAGATCTACTTCGCACCAGTAACTGCAACAACAAAAAAGATTACAAATGTAGATTTTCCTTCTGTCAAGTTAGTTTGAAGAGAGATCATACATTGACCCGTAGGAAGGAAGGAGGGACAGCATTGCACAGCAATTTTACACCATACAGGAAGCATACCCTTGTATGCAAATACTACTAGAGACCCTGCAAATCCAATGCAGCTACACACTTGGCTATTCAGCTCATAACTGGGTCTGTTTTTTCTTTCCCCTTCCTGAGCAAAGTGGCAATTTATCAAGTCTGTAAGTCAGTGTTTTTTTCTTGGCTGGACTATTTACAAATTCCAATATAACATTTTTAAAGTTTTGGTTGTTAAATTGAAATCGCCAGTGTTGATAAACTCTAAATGGTTAACTTCATGAGGTTCATGAAGAGTGCATCTTGCACAAAGTGAATAGGAGTAGAGGACGGAATTGCAACACGATACAGTATATCCATTTATATGGAAATGCATGTCTTCATTGTGTTAGATAAGAAATGAGTCTTATTCAAAGGCACGTGTTCCAAATCTTGCATATCATCCAACATTTCTTACACAGACTGGCACACACACGTTTAAAAAATGTCCATGAAGCTTTTCTTTAGAAAATACTGTCATATTTTATTAAAAATGCTGCAGAAAATCTTTACACAGGTGTCCAGACAGAAATATCATCTATCACTGAAGGCAAAACTGCAAACAATATCAGACAAACTAAATCATTTCAAATCCTACGTCAAAACCCTTGGTATCTTGACAGTTGATCGACCAATGGTAAGGATATATCTTTCACTGAATTTACAAATGTAGCATTATTATAAACCTTTTTATATGGACTTGCTTTTGTTTTTTTCTGTAATAGGATGCGGAACGGAAATAATTTGGGTTAATGTTGACTTTTTATTATTATTAATAATATCATTTATTATTATTTACACTCATTCACTTGTGTTGTAGTAACCCAACATATCAAAAGCCTGGCACAATACTTTACATATTGCTAGCATATGACAATTTGAAATATCTAACATATACTTGTTTACAAACATATCCAACTAATATTGATACCAAAATCCACTGCCTTTTTTCTAAGTAATACATTGCTGGTCACATTTGAAGCTCAGACAGTGGTGTGATTGCCGCTAGACATAAATAGCCTACAAACAAAATGATTAAAAGCAGAACAAGTCGAATTCAGGTGACAAAACATAGACTCACGCTATCGAACCTCATTTTAAGACAGAATCAGAATGCTGTCTGAAAATGTAGATTATAAAGCAGTTCCCGGACATGCGTTGTGTCAGAAATGGATACGAAGGACACACAGGACAATGTCATGGTTGTTTAGACGATGCACAGTATGCTCCCAAAATGGATAGTGTTTGCACTTTTTTATCTGCTGGCTGTGAAAACAATGAAACACAGATTTTAATACAAAAACAATGGATAATGACTGATACTGTTTATTTACATGCACCTCAACAGAAAGAACACGCTTGGAAAAGCCATAGTTAAACTCAAACAACAATAGAAGCTCTTTAAATGTCTATTTTTGTTTGTTTATTTTTACTCACGACTATATACTGTTTTTTTTTTTTTTTTTACAAAGTTTTCATAAATACATGTCAGGCTGGGGGGAGTTTTAAATTCAGTGCCCATGACTCGTCTGTCACACTTTACCAATGCAGTAGAGTGGTAATTCAATGTACAATTGTGTGTTGTTGTCCTATGATGTACTTGATGGCACAAAAAGGTTTTGGAGTAATCCTTATCATCACTGTAACCCTTCATGTTTCGTATTGTCTATTCAAGCATTCTACAGCAGATTATTCCACTTGTCTTCAGGTGTTGCTCTTTTGGTAAAACTCTCTTTGATTCATTCGAGAAGCTTCACTCCGAAAACGGCGTTACTATGGTAACAGTCACTTTTCAAACACGTCATTAGAATTCCTATTTGACTTTGATATATACTGTTCAAGAAGGCATGGTAGCAAAATAACATCTCGTCCACTGAGACGAGTTCTGTGTGAAACACAGTCAGTCACTCTGCTCTCTTTCCTTAGTGTTTGTCCAACATAGGCCAGGCAACATGGACGTTTGACTTCTCCACAAAGAGCTATACCCTCGTGGTGGAGTGTCCATGGGGCAGGTTGGTACTGTTCTGACTGCCGCCAAACGTGTTGAAGTTGTGAAGCGGCTGCATGGCGGCCAGCGAGTTGGGGATCATGGTTATGGTGCTGGGCGTCATGAGGGGGATGTCGTCTGGCGACCTACGCAGCGTGAGGGTGTAGTCGGGCGGGCAGGTGAGGCGCAGCGTGTCGTGGGCCTGGAGCGACTCACACTCGTGGTGGTGCTCGTGATCCATCTGCTGCTGTTGCTTCATCTGCAGGGACATCAGCTCCTCGCTCTGCAAGTGGGCGATGTCATTGGCGTTGGCCGCCGCGTTGGCCGGCCCGGCGGAGATACGCTGTGGGCTTGGCCCGCGCCGGTTTGACTCGTGGCGCCGCTTGTCCTTCTTGTAGTAGAGCGCGGCGAACGCCAGGATGTTGAGGAAGAGCAGCGAGGCTCCCACGGCGATGGTGACGCTCAGCTCCGTGGAATAGTCCCGTTTAGTCTCGATAACCACGGCTGATTCGTCGGTGAGGTCCTCACCTTTCCGCTGGTCTGTGGTCTGCTTGGTGTTAGCGGAGGGAACCCCAGGGTGACGGGTGGTAGAAGGCCGATTCCCTGGGAAACGCTTGGTGTAAGGAAACGGGGTGGTGTCCTGCGGCGGTATCTTGGTCGTTGTGGATACATATTGGAACAACTCATTTATGTTGTGGAGGTGTGGAACTAGTTCCAGCCAGAAGGCTACCTTAGTGGCCCGGTAGTGGTCCCTGACCCTGGGTTTCAGGCCAATGTGCAGGTAGAGCTGGTCCTTGGGGTTGTACTTCGACCAGGCAACCTCTTCAAAGCGGTTGGGTTTTGTATGGATGAACTTGGTGTCCTGAGGAACAGGCTGGTTTGGATCTCTGAAATAGAGAAGATAAAAAATCATCAGTCATTGTGAAATTATTATACAATTGTCCTTTCCAGGACAGTGTTCTACAAAATGTTTTTTAAAAGTATAGAAAAAAAGGACAGCATTCTGAATAATGGCCACCTAAGCATTATTTTATCTCCAGGCTTGTGAAGTCAATGCTCGTGAAATTGAAAATTATTGACCCAAAATATTAAAATATACTAGAAAGACATGTTATGTTATATTCCTCCCAAGTGAGTCAATGTGGTCATTATTACCTCTGTAATATATATATATATATTTTTTTTCTTTAAGCCCACTGAAGGGAATCTTCATTAAAGTAAAAAGAAGATGAAGTCACAAATGGCCACTAAAACTACCCATTAGATTCACTTTAGAGCTGAGTCATCCTACTGTACAGTTACAAGACTCATATAATTGATTAATGCAAAGCATATCCTGTGCCGCCATGTTTAACGTTCATAACAAACACCTCTGTTATTCATAGAACAGATCTGCAATAGTATGAAATGTCCCAATATCCTAGATCATGTTAACATTTTACTGTAGCATAGCCTTTTTATTCTCCCATTGACATTTTAAAGTAGATATTATAGTGGACTGCCTCAGAGTTGGAATCGCGCAACTTTCCTGTGACATTGTGACTGTGATTTCATTAACTTTCAAAGGGAGGCAGAGGCAAGGAGCACAATCGAGACGACAACCTTGGAGCCTGATACTGTTGAGTGAGTGGAAGCATAAAAGGAATGGAATGGGAAGGGGGAATGTCCAGCTGAATGCTGAACAGCAAAAAAAGGCCTTATCTTGAGTCATACACTGCACTCAGGCACCAGGGGACACTCAGGACCCATCAGACCATTCTAGATGACCTCGGATGCAGACCTGGGTTCAAATACTATTTGGGATCATCTAAAATACTTTAGCTGGGTTTGATTTTGTTTGCCTGATCCAATAAAACTGATTGATTAGGAGGAAAACAGCAACCCCCCCACCTGGCACTCCAGGCAGACTAGAGCCAATGCTAAAATACATTTGATAGACGTCAAAATAGGTATGTACCCAGAGGTCTGCTCTGCTTACGAAACGAGCCCTTCGAGTACAGAGAGACTGGGAGACTGGGAGAAGGCTGCTTTTTATCACAGCTCCATCCGTCCCATCAGGAGGCCTACTAGATAACAGTGGTCTCAGGGGATCAGAATACATTTAACTGGCTAATCCAGCATGACAGTATCTCCGGCTGATGGATCACTGTTTAATCCTGTCCTTACCCATCACAGCAGGATCTAAGTATGTCATTCATTTGTAAATGGAAGGATGGACAGAGAGAGAAAAAAAATGGGAAATGATGTCTGTGCATCCCTGGAGAGTAGGATTCAATTAGATCTGATTCAATATGCTATTATTCAATACAAAGCTAATCTTGTGACATTTTGCTATGTCATTCTATTCGAGAGAACTTGTATATTTGTTCGCATCACTCTGAACGTCATGGGCCACATGCACTATTCCACAATTGCAAAGACGTTTCCAAAATGGGTATATTGCTCGCAGTACTTTGTGTCAAACCATAGTGCCTTGCTGAATATTACACTACAGTCTTTGTTAGTAACTTCTTCCCATTGACATGTTTTACACTGTCAAAATGTCACCTCTTGGTAAATTACACTAATCTTCCTGAAATGAATTCAGTGACTGTCTAGTAATAGCTACATACATAGTGTATGTGCATATGTTCCAGCTAGCATGTGAATCCCAGTACAATATCACTTAAGGCCTGCAGCCCAAATAGTAGCATATGGAAGCGTCTGCTGTAACAATATGCCGACACCAAAGACTTGGAATAAAGACAACGCTCCAGGCATCCCATGCCCATCGGACTGATAAATACTTAGCAAGCTATTCACATGTATCTCGGAAGGTCCATAAAACATATGCTTTCACCATGCTGTCAGTCTGTTTCGTGTGATAACAGAAGTACATTCAGATGGAGGGCTAGTCTACACCTCCTAAGAGACTTGTCGTCGCAGGTTTATGGAAATAGCAAAGTCATAGATATAAATAAACCGCATGTCGGTCTACCCAGCCTCTGCTTTTTCGCCAGAGGCAGATGGCTTGCACATACTACTTACATGTATAGCAAGCTCAGATGCTCACAAATGTATCCAATCCTATCTCCCTCTGTTTGACACAAAGCCTCTCTTTGCAGGTGAAATAAAAAAATCTGCTTTTCCAGTCTGCCATGTGTTCCCAGCTGTCTTAATTTTTAGTTGACTATAGCCTGCATAGTGTATACTAAGAAACACGCACGGATACACATACACACAAGCCTCACTCATTGTTCAGTCCTCTATCCACTACGAATAAGAAGAAGGCTTGTGTATTGTGTATTGTACTTTTCTATTTTGTACATCACCCCATTTCAAAGCACTGAGATGAGTAGTTAATGATATGCCTCTCATCCCTCCGAATCCTCTGTCTGTTGTTGGGAGCCGTTTTTCTGGAAAACACTCAATCGAGCGAGGAAATTGAGGATCGCAACGGGAGTGTTTGCCTGCAGTTGGAGAGACTCTTGTGAAAAACGGACACTCTCGATTGACATGAATTTGCTTTGGGTTCCTGCTTTGTTTGAAGCAGCACTATGGGAAAGCAAAAAGCACTTGGAGTAAAAGGGCCTCCCACTGTCAATAACGTTGCCAATCTATCCCCTGCTGAACTGGGATCAGTTGGACGCTAGCCAAGCCGGAGAGCTGGGGGAGGGAATGGTACAGCCTATGAAGCTGTTCAAGAATGTATTTATTCACCTTAAAATTAATTTTCAGTGTGACTGGGTCGCAAACATCCTGCTACCTGGCTAATCCCAGGGTTCAGGAAACAAAGACGTGATCCAAATATCAAGTGATATCTGCAAACGGCAAAGCCTTAATGAAAACCAAAGCCTCTATAAGACTTGTAGGAGCACTGATTTGTTCAGTTTAGTTGAAGCTATGCTCCCATAACTTTCTACGTGTCTTCTCGATCCATGACGGACATTTATCCACTTCAAATAAACAATCTGACAGACAGTAGTAAAAACAGAATTGGACAACCTACCCTGTCTTGGCGAAGTTAGTCCAGTAAGTCATAACAACCGCGCTGAGCATGACGTCGTTCTTGGAAAAGTTGCAGTTGAACAGGTCCGTGGGTCCGATCATCGGGATCCCGAACACATAGGGCACCTCGTCCCCATGTGCCGAGTCAGCCCAGCTAGGCTTCATGTCACTCTGGCAGTGGTGGTAGAAGGCGTAAAAATACGTCGGCGAACCATACTGGGCATGGAGGTCCGCTGTGGCTACGGCCGGCGCCACCCACTGGTGGTCGGTGAAGAGTGCAACTAACGTCTTCCTCCTGGTCTCGGGGTTCTCCTTGTCGGCCCAGTCAGTGTACATGAACTTAATGGTCTCCCTTAGTGTGTCCTTGCCCTCCGGGTAGCCGTAGAGGTGATCCACAAAATCCGACACGGCAAAGTCAAAGTCGTTGGCCGAGACGCCGTCCTCGCTGTCCACGCTGCCTTCCACAAACTTGAACCCTTCGCCTTGGTTGACCCCCAGCATGATGTCGTAGTTGAGGAACTCGCCCTGCTCCATGAGGATCTGGGGGTCGTCCGGGATGACATCGCCGTCGATGACGGGGCCGAAGGCGATGTGGTACTTTGCGGGTAAGATGTTCTGTTCGATCAGCTCCTTGTAGTTCTTACTCTGGAGGCACTCAACCAGGTCGATGGTGTCCAGCATGTTGCAGCCCACCTTCTCAGCCAGCATCCGTGTGTACTTGGCAGGCTGGTAGTTAACTGCCCAGCTGGACAGAGCTGTACCACTCTGGATGATGGCTTTCTGGAAGAGATCTGAAAGAGAGAAAACTGATGTTAGACAAAACAAATTTCACACATGGTGTTTGGTGTTTTTCACAAATGTAAAACATTTTTTGCAATATAACTACTCAAAGAAAATACACAGACCTGGAACAGCCACATTGGTATTTACTCAGTATATAAATAATTTGTATTTTCTGTTTTGTTTATGGTAGGTCTGTGTATACAGTGCGGCAAAACAGTATTTAGTCAGCCACGAATTGTGCAAGTTCTCCCACTTAAAAAGATGAGAGTGGCCTGTAATCTTCACCATAGGTACACTTCAACTATGACAGACAACATGAGGGGAAAAAATCCAGAAAATCACATTGTAGGATTTTTAATGAATTTATTTTCAAATTATGGTGGAAAATAAGTATTTGGTCAATAACAAAAGTTTCTTTGTTATATACCCTTTGTTGGCAATGACAGAGGTCAAACGTTTTCTGTAAGTCTTCACAAGGTTTTCACACACTGTTGCTGGTATTTTGGCCCATTCCTCCATGCATCTCCTCTAAAGCAGTGATGTTTTGGGGCTGTTGTTGGGCAACACGGACTTTCAACTCCCACCAAAGATTTTCTATGCGATTGAGATCTGGAGACTGGCTAGGCCACTCCAGGACCTTGAAATGCTTCTTACGAAGCCACTCCTTCGTTGCCCGGGCGGTGTGTTTGGGATCATTGTCATGCTGAAAGACCCAGCCACGTTTCATCTTCAATGCCCTTGCTGATGGAAGGAGGTTTTCACTCAAAATCTCACGATACATGGCCCCATTCATTCATTCCTTTACACGGATCAGTCGTCCTGGTCCCTTTGCAGAAAAACAGCCCCAAAGCATGATGTTTCCACCCCCATGCTTCACAGTAGGTATGGTGTTCTTTGGATGCAACTCAGCATTCTTTGTCCTTCAAACACGACGAGATGAGTTTTTACCAAAAAGTTATATTTTGGTTTCATCTGACATATGGCATTCTCCCAATCTTCTTCTGGATCATCCAAATGCTCTCTAGCAAACTTCAGACGGGCTTGGACATGTACTGGCTTAAGAGATCTTGCGTGGAGCCCCAGATCGAGGGAGATTATTAGTGGTCTTGTATGTCTTCCATTTCCTAATAATTGCTCCCACAGTTGATTTCTTCAAACCAAGCTGCTTACCTATTGCAGATTCAGTCTTCTCAGCCTGGTGCAGGTCTACAATTTTGTTTCTGGTGTCCTTTTGACAGCTGTTTGGTCTTGGCCATAGTGGAGTTTGGAGTGTGACTGTTTGAGGTTGTGGACAGGTGTCTTTTATACTGATAACAAGTTCAAATTGGTGCCATTAATACAGGTAACGAGTGGAGGATAGAGGAGCCTCTTAAAGAAGAAGTTACCGGTCCGTGAGAGCCAGAAATCTTGCTTGTTTGTAGATGACCAAATACTTATTTTCCACCATAATTTGCAAATAAATTCATAAAAAATCCTACAATGTGATTTTCCTTTTGTCTGTCATAGTTGAAGTGTACCTATGACGAAAATTACAGGCCTCTCTCATCTTTTTAAGTGGGAGAACTTGCACAATTGGTGGCTGACTAAATACTTTTTTGCCCCACTGTATGAGATGAGTAATGTAGGGTATGTAAACATAAAAGTGGCATAGTTTAAAGTGGCTAGTGATACATGTATTACATAAAGATGGCAAGATGCAGTAAATGATATAAAGTACAGTATATACATATACATATGAGATGAGTAATGTAGGGTATGTAAACATTATACTAAGTGGCATTGTTGCTGCTGCTGCGCCTTCTTCACAACGTTGTCTGTGTGGGCGGACCAATTCAGTCTGTCCATGATGTGTACGCCGAGGAACTTAAAACTTACTACCCTTTCCAATACTGTCCCGTCGATGTGGATAGGGGGGCGCTCCATCTGCTGTTTCCTGAAGTCCACAATCATCTCCTTTGTTTTGTTGTCGTTGAGTGTGAGGTTATTTTCCTGACACCACACTCAGAGGGCCCTCACCTCCTCCCTGCAGGCCATCTCGTCATTATTGGTAATCAAGCCTACCACTGTTGTGTCGTCCACAAACTTGATGATTGAGTTGGAGGCGTGCATGGCCACACAGTCGTGGGTGAACAGGGAGTACAGGAGAGGGCTCAGAACGCACCCTTGTGGGGCCCCAGTGTTGAGGATCAGCGGGGTGGAGATGGGGGCGGCCCGTCAGGAAGTCCAGTACCCAGTTGCACAGGGCAGGGTCGAGACCCAGGGTCCCCTGTTAAATGCTGAGCTGTAGTCGATGAACAGCATTCTCACATAGGTATTCCTCTTGTCCAGATGGGTTAGGGCAGTGTGCAGTGTGGTTGCGACTGCATCGTCTGTGGACCTATTGGAGCGGTAAGCAAATTGGAGGGGGTCTAGGGTGTCAGGTAGGGTGGAGGTGACTAGTCTCTCAAAGCACTTCATGATGACGGAAGTGAGTGCTACGGGGCGGTAGTCATTTAGCTCAGTTACCTTAGATTTCATGGGAACAGGAACAATGGTGGTCCTCTTGAAGCATGTGGGAACAGCAGACTGGGATAAGGCTTGATTGAATATGTCCGTAAACACACCAGCCAGCTGGTTTGCACATGTTCTCTGCGAGAGTTAACACGTTTAAATGTTTTACTCACGTCAGCTGCAGTGAAGAAGAGTCTGCAGGTTTTGGTAGTGGGCCGTGTCAGTAGCACTGTATTGTCCTCAAAGCGAGCAAAGAAGTTATTTAGTCCGTCTGGGAGCAAGACATACTGATCCGCGACGGGGCTGGTTTTCTTTTTGTAATCCGTGATTGACTGTAGACCCTGCCACATACCTCTTGTGTCTGAGCCGTTGAATTGCAACTCTACTTTGTCTCTATACTGACGCTTAGCTTGTTTGATTGCCTTGCGGAGGGAATAGCTACACGGTTTGTATTCGGTCATGTTTCCGGTCACCTTGCCCTGGTTAAAAGCAGTGGTTTGCGCCTTCAGTTTCGCGCGAATGCTGCCATCAATCCATGGTTCCTGGTTTGGGAATGTTTTAATAGTTGCTGTGGGTATGACATCGCTGATGCACTTTCTAATGAACTCGCTCACCAAATCAGCGTATTCATCAATGTTGTTGTTGGACGCAATGCGGAACATATCCCAATCCACGTGATTGAAGCAGTCTTGAAGCGTGGAATCAGATTGGTCGGACCAGCGTTGAACAGACCTGAGCGTGAGAGCTTCTTGTTTTAGTTTCTGTCTGTAGGCTGGAAGCAACAAAATGGAGCCGTGGTCAGCTTTTCCGAAAGGAGGGCGGGGGAGGGCCTTATATGCGTCGCAGAAGTTAGAATAACAATGATCCAGGATTTTACCAGTCCTGGTTGCACAATCGATATGCTGATAGATTTTAGGGAGTCTTGATTTCAGATTAGCCTTGCTTAACTCCCCAGCTACAATGAATGCAGCCTCAGGATATGTGGTTTCCAGTTCACATAGAGACAAATATAGTTCGTTCAGGGCCATTGACGTGTCTGCTTGGGGGGGAATATATACGGCTGTGATTATAATCAAAGAGAATTCCCTTGGTAGATAATGCGGTCGACATTTGATTGTGAGGAATTCTAAGTCAGGTGAACAGAAGGACTTGAGTTCCTGTATGTTGTTATGATCACACCACGTCTCGTTAATCATAAGGCATACGCCCCCACCCCTCTTCTTACCAGAAATATGCTTGTTTCTTGTCGGCGCGATGCGTGAAGAAACTAGCTGGCTGCACTGACCCCGATAGCGTCTCTCGAGTGAGCCATGTTTCCGTGAAGCAAAGAACGTTACAGTCTTTGATGTCTCTCTGGAATGCTACCCTTGCTCGGATTTCATCAACCTTGTTGTCAAGAGACTGGACATTGGCGAGTAGTATGCTAGGGAGTGGTGCGCGATGTGCCCGTCTCCGGAGCCTGACCAGAAGACCGCTTCGTTTGCCCCTTTTACAGCGACGTTGTTTAGGTTCGCCGGCTGGGATTCGAATATGAAAGTCATATTCCTGGTCGTAATGATGGTGAGTTGACGTTGCTCTTATATTCAGTAGTTCCTCCCGACTATGTAATGAAACCTAAGATTTCCTGGGGTACCAAAGTGAGAAATAACACATAAAAAAAATACTGCATAGTTTCCTAGAAACGCGAAGCGAGGCGGCCATCTCTGTCGGCACGGAAGTTATGGTCAGACAGAGATACATGTTTACTGCATATCCTCCGGTACTGACAAAATATGCAGCAAAAGGATGATTAAGGACATGGACAGGGACACCACATCTTGTCAACGTTGGTCATAATAAATGAATCAGACTGAAAATAAAAGACACATTAGTTTATTCTGAAATGAGGCCTCGGGCCACTTATTCATCCTGAATTATGTTGGAGCTGCACGTAGCTTCACGATCTGCCTACCACTGCCACTCTGCAAATAGGCCACAACGCACTAGGAACACCTCATGTATGTTACATTTTTCCCCCAGAATTTTCTAAGTTCTATTTATATCCTTTTGATGGTGACTCAACAAGGACGACTTGAAAAGTATGTTTCCGAGCCGCAGAAGACGAAGTCTTCCTCAAGGCCTAGTTAGCAACAGAGGTTTATTTAGCCCCCCCCCCCCCACACACACATTTCCTCTGGTTAAAGAATATCAGTTAAAGCCTGACTCACCAGAAGTTAATTTAAATATGTTGCATCTGCCTCCTGTGTTTACCTCATTCTGCTTGCTGAGGCGTGCCGGTGGAGCCGCGAAACAGAAACATATCATGTCCGACAAAGGGAGCAGCGATGAGGTGGCTACGGCTCCCATGCCACCTGGGTCTGGCTAAAGGGAGTGATGCAGGGACATAGCTGCCTGACTAACAACAGCCCTAGCAAATCTAATTCCATCACAACACCAATTGTGTTGGGGGGGGGGGGTAAAATGTTTGGCCTAGTGTGAGTGATGGAACCAGGCTGGTGGATGTTAAAGAAATAATCAACTCAAAAACTCTCTTGTCCCTTTTAGCCCAGTAGTTGTCTCTCCTTAAAGGAATCAGTTGTTTCATTTAGTCCACTTTTGATACAGTCCCAAAAACGTACTCATTCAAGGGTTTTTATTTTGACTATTTTCTACATTGTAGAATAACAGAGAAGATAATCACAACTATGATATAACACATACGGAATCATGTAGTAACCAAAAAAGTGTTAAACAAATCAAAATATATTTTATATTTGAGAGTCTTCAATGTATCCTTGTCTCATCACCAGTGACTCCTGTGGCGGGCTGGGCGCAACCAAGGTTGCCAGGTGCACGGTGTTTCCTCTGACATATTGGTGAGCCCATACGGGAGTTGTAGTGATGAGACAAGATAGTAGCTACTAAGCAATTGGATACCACGAAATTGGGGAGAAAACAGGGTAAAATTCTAAAAAAGTACAAATAAATAATAATATTAATGTTAGTAAATAATAATAATGTTAGTTCCTAAGAAAGAGGTTATGTAGCATGGATAAGGGGTAATTGGAAATGATAACCATTGGTGTGTGTGTGTCTAAAGTAAGCAAAGAGTATCATTAACCTATGTTTGAACCGACTCAGCTATAACTCTGTGGAGATCAAATAAGACAGCGAGAGCCCCTCCAGGTTTTCCTAAGCAGAGGATTTATGTTTTTTTAGCAGCAGCGGGCATAGAGAAATTAAAGTCCAGTGCAAGACATGTCCATTTCCTGCCATAACTGATATTGATTTATATTGACGGAAATAAAGCCTGAAGTTGCGAGGTTAAGATCCATATGGAGACTGAGTAGGTAATGCTGTTTTCACAGTCATTTACTCAACAGCTCCTGGTGAGATTCAGCTGCAGAGAAAGAGAGCGAGAAAGTACAGCTAGCTATTCAATTGTCTATCTCCGTTTGCATCCCAAATGACATCCTATTCCCTATATAGTGCACTACTTCTGACCACTATAGGGAATATGATACCATTTGGGACGCTAACTTTGTTTGCCTCTCTACATTGTGCTGTGCACTGGGCTGAGGAGAACAACAATGACACTTAATGACACTCACATTTCTAGGATACTACTTTCTAATGATAATTTTAAAAAAACAGCAAGATGTAAACGTACTGTAATGTTACGGCGGTGAGCCATTCTAATATTCTTGATATCCACCTACCACTTTTCTCTGGCTGGTCGCACAAATATCTAGTGACTGAGGTAGGCAATATTGTACACTTGAGTGAACCTGTGAACACACTCTAGTTGTTATCTCTGCTATGTGGCCATCAAATGTGACGCCACGTTCTCTGAACAGTCATGATGGTGCATTCTGACTGTTTAAATAACGCATAGGTTTGCATCCCAAATGGAACTGTTTTCCCTATGTAATGCAGTATGTTTGATCAGGCGCCATGTAGGGAATAGGGTGCCATTTGGGACACACAAATACCCTCCCAGCGAGAGAGATATTCCTGTTTGAAACAAAATCCCTCTGTAGATATCTAAAGCACTACATATAATAAAACATGTTGGCACGGGTATTTGTTTAATTACCATAATCTAAAATGATTACTGAAGTTCATATGACCATATGAATTGAATTAATCATCATTCAGTCCAGTGTATAAACCTCACAGTGGACGCCGAGAATCATTCATTTTCTGATTCATAAGTCACTGACTTATGTAAAAAATAGTATATCATCTCAAGGATTTCCAAGGAGGTAAGGGAATATTTTTGGGGACCATACATACCTTCTGAGTAGTGAGAGAGCGTGAGCAAGCTAACACACGATGCCCCTGCACCAGAGCCGAAGATTGTCACTCTCTTTGGATCTCCTTTGAAGGCCTGAATGTTCTCTTTGATCCACCTCAGGGCTTGGATCTGGTCCAGCAGTCCATAGTTCCCCTTGGCTGCCTGGTCCCCTGTGCTTAGGAAGCCTGTGTGAACAACAAGAGATGGGAACAAACTCATTGATCACCTCCTTCTTGATCTCCTCTAAAAAACAGCTTGTCATTGAAACAGAGAGGAGACAGAGGGACAATTCCTATTGGACAATATTCTGTAGCTGGTGGTGATTTACAAATGTATCATAAAGCAAATTAAATAAATAAAGCATAAAGTGTAAATGCAATGAAATTGAATTTAAATGAATACATTATTGCACCTGCTAACACTTTTCAGTGTAGATATTGTGGTCTCTGGGAACATGGGACAAGGAAACACAGGACAGTTACAGTCAGACACAAAGAACAGTACTTACATCGCTAGGGGGTGTCTCACTACATACAGTAATAGCCCGTCTTAGACTATATTTATCACCACTACGAATGGAGGTAAATGTGACGGGAATACATTGAAGTTCCAACGACCAGTGAAATAATGGATGACCCCCCCCCCCCCCCCCCGGGATAAATGGCCTGCACAACACAACACAAAGGGAGTTACCTGGCATTCTCAAGGAACCCTTCTTATGGAACCAATTGTTACTGTTCTATAAGAATTTAAGCACTCAGCGAGTCAGCAACACCCACATGCTTCTAGTCTTATTATCCAGTCAAATAGCAAAACTCTTCAGTAAGTCACAGTGGTTCCTAATGACCTGGGAATCATCCCTTGCTGTTTAGATCAAGAGAATAATGTAGGATTGTACTCCCTCAGTCATTCAACCTGAGCTGGCAGGAGTGATTCTAACCGAACCACCATTATACTGAGAGTAGCGGAAGAGAAGACAGAGAGACAGACAGAGCGAGGCAAAGCTCCTTTTCATAGTCAACATTCACTTGGTTTGGCTTCGACTATACAGTCGAATGTGCAGATAGAGAGGCAGACAGAGAAAGAAGGAAAGTTCCCTTTTCATAGTCTGAATTCAACCACACGGCTTTGACTTGGATTTGACTCTATACAGCCGAGTGTCAGGCCAGACAGACAAGCTTGTTGATATGCTTGTTGAAATCAGAAACTTGTTGACAAATTAGCTGATTAGTCTAAACCCATTAGGTGGTGGGCCTTTAGAGTCTGCGAGAGACGGCCACCGGGGTGTCTGGTCCTCGCAAGCGCCAGGCCTTGGATGTCTTAGCCGAGTCCCTGGCACAGACAGCCCCCAGGCAGTGTCCCAAATGGTCCCCTATTCCCTACATAGTGCACTACTTTGACCAGAGCACTGGCAATGTAGGGAATAGGGTTCCCTTTGGGACTCAGGCTCAGCTCTCGGCCTCCATCCCAGGGGGAGAGCCTAGACAGAGCAGTCTACAGGCTACAGGACAAATCGGATGAAAGGATGGAGAGAAGGAGGAAAAGGAGGAGAAGGGAGAAGAGGAAAGATGTCCTGTGGCCCTGTGATAGTGAACAGATCCAGTTAGTCATGGTCTGGCTGTGAGGTGGAGGGGATAGAGGGATGGAGGGATGAGGAAGGGTGGAAGGGATGGAGGAGAGGTGGAGGGGCTGGATGAGGGGTGGAGGGGACAGAGAGATGGAGGGGCGAGTAGAAGGGATGGAGGTGGGGGTAGAGTGATGGAGGAGGGGATAGGGGGATGCAGGAGGGATAGGGGGATACTGGGAGAGGACAGACGGGTGGTGGAGGGGAAAGCAGCAGAGGGTGTTGTGGGATTACAAGGCCCCTGGCAGGACTCACACTCCTGGGTGTATGACCTCCAGGCCTCAGCTTGGTCCTCTCTCTCCCCTACTCCCTCTCTCCCTCTCTCTCTCTCTCTCCTCAGTCTCCACTCACCACCCCTGTCTGAGAAGAGGAGCCGGGGAGAAGGTGAGCAGAGAGGATAGCCCACCAGTAACTCCTCAGGGTGTGTGAAAAGATTACTGAAAGCTTCCATTTCAAGAAGTTGCTGCGGATATTACTGAGGAGAACATTGTATTAAGATGTATTTATGGACATGAGCTTTGAAGCTATTTTCTATTATTTGAACTGATATTGATAACTGCTATAACTGATATTACAAAGCTTGTAAAAACACGCTATGCTAGTATATTTAACATCAATATCAATGTTTTGCATGGAAGAGCCTATCTTCATCTGTATCAAAAGAAGTGCAACACAATGCCTGATTAAATTCACTGTCACAGACAACACAGCTTAAACTTCCATAAAAATGTAGCTAATCAAACATGCTCTTCAGAAATAAAATATTCCTTGAGCAAAAATATATTAGTATTGATCTTACTCTGCCTGGGAATGCATCTGAGTAAAATGTTATTTGAAGGGTTGGCCTCACAATGTGCAGAATGTTAATATTGTAACAACAATATCACAGGGTTGACAATGTCTTTCCAATGCATTTTTCACGTCTCTGGCTTAAGACATCCGCACGCATCCCAGACATTTTGTGACGTTTTTGTTAGTTTTGAACTTTGATAGGGTTTTTTTCGGCTGTTCGGGCACACAACATTTTATCTCGAGGGCCAGCCGAGGTTTGGGAACCGAAGTCTCAAATCAAATCAAATTTTATCGGGTCACATAGCAGATGTTCATGCGAGTGTAGCGAAATGCTTATGCTTCTAGTTCCGACTATGCAGTAATATCTAACAAGTAATCTAACAAATTCACAACAACTACCTAATACACACAAATGTAAAGGGATGAATAAGAATATGTACATATAAATATATAGATGTGTGGTGGCGTGCGGCATAGGCAAGATACAGTAGATGGTGTAGAATACAGTATATACATATGAGATGAGTAATGTAGGATATGTAAACATTACTAAAGTGGCGTTATTTAAAGTGACTTGTGATACCACCATGTAACCATTATTAAAGCGGCATTGTTTAAAGTGACTAGCGATACCTCTATTAAGTCAGTTTATTTAAGTGGCCAGAGATTTGAGTCTGTATGTTGGCAACATCCTCTCTATGTTAGTGATGGCTGTATAACAGTCTGATGGCCTTGAGATTGAAGCTATTTTTCACTCTCTCGGTCCCAGCTTTGATGCACCTGTACTGACCTCGCCTTCTGGATGATAGCGGCATGAACAGGCAGTGGCTCGCGTGGTTGCTGTCCTTGATGTACTTTTTGGCCTTCCTGTGACATCAGGTGATGTAGGTGTCTTGGAGGACAGGTAGTTTGCCCCCGGTGATGCGTTGTGCAGACCTCACTACCCTCTGGAGAGCCTTACGGTTGTGGGTGGAGCAGTTACCGTACCAGGCGGTGATACAGCCCGACAGGATGCTCTCGATTGTGCATCTGTAAAAGCTTGTGAGTGTTTTAGATGACAAGCCAAATTTCTTCAGCCTCCTGAGGTTGAAGAAGCACTGTTGTGCCTTCTTCACCACACTGTCTGTGTGGGTGGACCGTTTCAGTTTGTCCGTGATGTGTACGCCGAGGAACTTAAAACTTTCCATCTTCTCCACTACTGTCCCGTCGATGTGGATGGAGTCCATGATCATTCTTTGAGAAAGTGTATACTGGCTACGGTGTCTCAAAATGGCCAAACAGTACTATTGACATTTTTTTTTTCAAGCGAAGGGCTTTTAAAAGAGTATGCGAGCACACTAGTTTGGTTCGCCTAGCCGACTTCGGCTAGCTGCCAGCCGAACTGAAGCATGCCGACTCCTTTAGAGGGAGATTGCAACATCAGACTAATCTCTCTCTCTCTCTCGCTCTTTCTCTCAGCCAGCCTTGTACAAATGCTGATGCTGCGGCAGGGCAGGGCTGCAAGCTTAATGGAAGTCGGACAGCCATCATTCAGCCTCACCACAGTACAGCTCGGACAGATCTGGGTTTGAATGGCAGCAGTGACATAAGAGGTCTGCTTGGCCACACTGTCATTTAATGCCACTTTGAAAGGCAAGTAAAGGGCATGTAGCGGCAGGTAGCCTAACGTTTAAGAGTGTTGGGCAGGTAAAGATCGCTGGTTCGAATCCCCGAGCCAACTAGTTGAGAAATCTGTCGATATGCCCTTGAGCAAGGCACTTTACCCTAGTTGCGCTGGATAAGAGCCACTGGTAAAATGTGATGTCACCAAGCAAATGTCTCTTTGGGACAATAAAGCATTCAATCTCCCCTGCATGATACTGGGTGACACATGCATTGCCTAAGGAGTGTTGTGGGGGAAGGGGTATTTATTCCAGAATGCATTTCCTGTGCTTTGTGTAGACATATAATTATTGTGAGTATGAAGGTGAGTGAAGCATTAAAATGAAGTACAAGCTACAATCTTCATGCACTTATTTTTCTTTGATACTGTGTGTGCCAAAGGCCTACAGTATGATACAGGACTATGACAAATGCATGTACTCTCATTGAAATGTCAAGATACTGTAGTCACACACACATCCTTTCCATGTTCAGGCTATTTGGTGCTGCTGTCTATTGGATATGTTTAGACACCAGTGGAAGCTGCTGAGGAGGGAACGGCTTGTAATAATGGCTGGAACGGAGCGAATAGAGTGGCATCAAACCATGTGTTTTATGTATTTGATATCATTCCACTCATTCCTCTCCAGCCATTACCACAAGACAGTCCTCTCCAATTAAGATGCCACCAACCTCCTGTGTTAGACACTTTACCTAAATGGTATTGATCCTTTGGAGCCATGCTGTGCATTGACAGGACGATTGCACCGATTACACACCATGGGTCTGCATATTTTCCATGTACTGTGCTAGCCTATTGGTCAGATGCAATGTAGGCTAAGAGCACACTGAGTGTACAGAACATTAAAAACCATGGCTTAGTCTGACCAGGTGAATCCAGGTGAAAGTTATGATTGCTCATTGATGCCACTTGTTAAATCCACTTCAATCATGGTAGATGTAGATGAACGGAAAGAGACAGGTTAAAGATGGATTTGTAAGCATTGAGACAATTGAGGCATTTTTCCTATTTTGTTCAATTACAACCTGTAATTTATATTAATTTTTATTTGGATTTCATGTAATGGACATACACAAAATAGTCCAAATTGGTGAAGTGAAATGATTTTTTTTTACTTATATCAAAGAATTCAGAACAAACAACAACAGAAAAGTGGTGTGTGCACATGTATTCACCCCTTTGCTATGAAGCCCCTAAATATGATCTGGTGCAACCAAATACCTTCAGATGTCACATAATTAGTTAAATAAAGTCCACCTGTATGCAATCTAACTGTCACATGATCTGTAACATAATCTCAGTATATATACACCTGCTCTGAAAGGCCCCAGAGTCTGCAACACCACTAAGCAAGGGACACTACCAAGCAAGCGGCACCATGAAGACCAAGGAGCTCTCCAAACAGGTCAGCGACAAAGTTGTGGAGAAGTACAGATCAGGTTTGGGTTATAAAAAAATATCTGAAACTTTTAACATCCCACAAGCGCCATTAAATCCGTTATTAAAAAATGGAAAGAATATGGCACCACTGCAAACATGCCAAGAGCGAGCCGCCCATCAAAACTCACAGACCAGGCAAGGAGGGCATTAATCAGAGAGGCAACAAAGACACCAAAGATAACCATGAAGGAGCTACAAAGCTCCACAGCAGAGATTGGAGTATCTGTCCATAAACCTGCCAAGAGAGGGCCGCTTTAAGCCGGGCCACTTTAAGCCGTACACTCCACAGAGCTGGGCTTTACAGAAGAGTGTCCAGAAAAAAGGCCATTGCTTAAAGAAAAAAATAAGCAAACACATTTGGTGTTTTCCAAAAGGCATATGGGAGACTCCCCAAACATATGGAAGAAGGTACTCTGGTCAGATAAGACTAAAATGTAGCTTTTTAGTCATCAAGGAAAACTCTATGTCTGGCGCAAGCCAAACACCTCTCATCACCCCGAGGATACCATCCCCACAGTGAAGCATGGTGGTCAGCATCATGCTGTGGGGATGTTTTTCATCGGCATGGACTGGGAAACTGGTCAGAATTTAAGGACTGATGGATGGCGCTAAATACAGGGACATTTTTGAGGGAAACCTGTGTCAGTCTTCCAGAGATTTGCGACTGGGAAGGAGGTTCACCTTCCAGCAGGACAACGACCCTAAGCATACTGCTAAAACAACACTTGGGTGGTTTAAGGGGAATACACCAGCGGAACCCATCCAACTTGAAGGAGCTGGAGCAGTTTTTGCCTTGAAGAATGGGCAAAAATCCCAGTGGCTACATGTGCCAAGCATATTGAGCCATACCCCAAGAGACTTGCAGCTGTAATTGCTGCAAAAGGTGGCTCTACAAAGTATTGACTTTGGGGGGGGGGGGGTCAATAGTTATGCACACTCAGCTTTTCTGTTTTTTTTTGTCTTATTTCTTGTTTGTTTCACAATAAATAAATAAAATGCATCTTCAAGTTGGTAGGCATGTTGTGTAAATTAAATGATACAAACCTCCCAAAAATGTACTTTAATTCCAGGTTGTAAGGCAACAAAATAGGAAAAATGCCAATGGGGATAATACTTGCACAAGCCACTGTATGTGTGCCATTCAGAGGGTGAATGGACAAGAACAAAGATGTAACTGTAACGCTGCTGGGTTTTTCACGCTCAACAGTTTCCTGTGTGTATCAAAAATGGTCCCCCACCCAAAGGACATTCAGTCAACTTTACACAACTGTGGGAAGCATTGGCATCAACATGGGCCAGCATCCATGTGGAACGCTTTCAACACCTTGCAGAGTCTATGCCCCGATGAATTGAGGCTGTTCTGAGGGTAAAAGGGGGTGCAACGCAATATTAGGAAGGTGTTCTTAATGTTTTGTACACTCAATGTATAGTACACTGCTGGATCACGTCTGTAAATGCATGGAAGTCAGTGCACAGAGAATATGAAGTTGCTATATTTCTGGAGCAATATATTTCGATTTGACTCCAAACATTACAGTGTTTTTTCAAGCCTTTTGCCAAGCCTTCAGCTGGTGCTCATAGCCTGTATCTACACCTTGATCTGACCAGTTAATAGCACTGGCCATTCCTATTGTACGCCTCTCTTATTAATAGAGAGAGACAAGTCTTTTCATTTTCACAAGCCTTGTCTTTCACCAAGACAAAAAAAACATAGTTGGTATTGAATTGACAAGCCTGACTTTCTTTGTATCAACCGAACACATGGGAGCAAGGAAAAAAAAGCTCTGACCGGCGTCTAACCGTCTATCCAGACATTCATTGTGGCGCAAATAGTGTCTAATTGTGCTCTCTGTCCAGAGAATAATCCACCCCGTGGCTCCCAGATGAAGTGGTAATTATCAAAGGGAGAGATGTGACGGGGAATGTTTGGAATTAGCTGCTCAAGGAGGTCAGGTCACCGCTATAGCTAGCTCAGTGAAAGGCAGTGATTGGCTAGCATCCCAAATGGCACCCTATTCCCTTTATCCCGTAGGGCTCTGGTGAAAAGTAGTAGGGAATATAGGGAATAGGGTGCCATTGGGGACACAGAGGTGAATATCTACAAACCAACCTCTGTCTGTATGTCTGTCAAAAATGAATCTCTCTGGCGAGTCCCAGGGAATTGGGAACTCTCACAACATTGCCATCACCGGCCAGTCTGTCATATCAACCCTCATTACGCAAATGTATGTATAGTGGTTTAGAATCCTTTATAGATGTACATCTGCAAGCTGCCAAATAACCCCATCACAATGAAAGACATTGCATCCAGCGTACGCTATATTTGTCTATCTTGTCAATTGGCTATGTTAGAGCCTGTATAGTAGAGCCTGTTTCTGTTTGTTTAATATAGCAATGGAATAATGTGTGTGAAAATGTGGAAATGTGCAAAATGGGAACGTAATAGATAATCCATACAAAGGAAACAGGCGTTGTCCTTCTATCTATCTTGTTCAGTTTGAATCTATAATCATGGTACAGAATTAGAGTACACCAGAGGCAGGTGGGCTGGTCGTATTTACCCATAATCCCCAGTGATTGACAGACAGCGACCCGGGGAAGCAAAACATAGCAGCTGTCAAAGTGCATTCACTGATGCTGGTAAATTTGGCCATATTAGTGTTGGCGGATTTAAAATAACAGCAGAGCGATTATTCACACTCCAAATGGCATTATAATTATGAGTGAAAAAGACAAATGTGGACATTTACCTCCCAGTTCTTTTTTCTCTTCTCCTCCCCGGCCGTCATCGTTTACACATTCAGTAGGCTGTGCCCTAATGTGGTTGCTGCTGCTGCTGTGCGTTTGTGTGTGTGTGTTCAGTTTGCGCAGGCAGGCAGGCCAGGGGCTAAACAGAATCATTTGGATTAAAGCCGCCATATTAGAGGTTTGTGATGAGGGGAAAGATTACAGGTCACTCTGGGTTGTCAAATCAGGAGTAAACAATTCATAATAGTAACAATAAATGGAGAGAAAAAAACATCCTGTCCTCGTGGTCTGCTTTGATGGAAAGTTGGGATTGATGACTGATTCATTAACCTGGAAAACTCTCTTCCTAAGAGTTACATTATTATTGTGACATGTAGATGTGGTTATTTCCAGGAAGCAATTTGATGTTGCTGAACAATGCATACCTGATATGGGTTTTTGAAGACACATCTTTCAATGAGAGCTGACTTCTCTCTCAGTATGAAGCCAAATGTCTCACTGGTCAAAACAGCAGCACTTCTGTTACCTTCATGAAAATATATGGATTTGGCAACATTAGGTTCAAGAGGAAATTAACATTTTGATTGGCTTTTTGACAGATTTAATAATATTCATTCATGCTTTTTAATGAATAACATTCATTCAAATAACGTGGCAATAGTTATTGCATCTCTCTCTCTCTCTCTCTCTCTCTTTCTCTCTGTGTGTATATTCAAGGTTTAAAACTTGTAGTGTATTCAAGGTTTAAAAGGGTGTCTAAGATTTCTAATTTCCACTTTAAAATGTAAGACTTTATTTACCCTAATGAAAAATGTGTCGAACCCTACAAAAATTGTCCATTAATTATAATCCACATAATAATTAATATTTCCTGTTGCTGCAGGAATATATTGCTGCTGTAGCAAACTGGCTCAAATTAAGATCCTACGTATGTAGAAGAGCTCATTTCAAATAACTTAGAATGTGCATGAAATCTGAGCACCTTTCCTCCCGCTAAAAATCAATTAAGTTCCGTAATACAGAGAGAGAGAGAGAGAGAGAGAGAGAGAGAGAAAGAGAGCAGTATGTTTCTCCCAACCGTGAAGAGTGCATTTGGTTACATCCACAGAGTTAGGGTACAACCCCTGCGATCCACCAGCGTATGTTCATTAACTTGTGCAGAGGTAATTGGAATCTATCGGACACCAGACCAGAGACATTTGCACTGCTTTACAGAGTTCAGAACTGCACAAACATTCCCCAGGCCGCACAGCTCTGAACTGCATTACAATAGCAACTGTTTTAAAGGAAATGCTGCAGTATGAGGTACAACACAAGTATAGTGTGTTCAACATCTTGTAAGCCTGATTTATGTATGCCTACTGGGAATGTATAAAAGAATAACCAAAGACAAATCAATATAAGAAAAATAACGGTATACTAAATTCCACCCCTGACAATTTGACACGTCTGTCTTTTTACAAGTTATGACTCCTCAAGTGTTGCCCTACTCTAAAAATAGCCATGTAAAGCAAGTTATGACTTCTCAAGTGTTGCCCTACTCTAAAAATAGCCATGTAAAGCAAGTTATGACTTCTCAAGTGTTGCCCTACTCTAAAAATAGCCATGTAAAGCAAGTATTGACAACCCCGCTTCTCCATGCCTGAGTCAATGCCACTTCCTACTTATTTATTGTCATCCTGTGCCTGCATGGCACCTATGACACATCCATTACCCCTTAGCATGAGGCAGAGAGAGAGAGAGAGAGAGAGAGAGAGAGAGAGAGAGAGAGATACTGTATATATATATATATCATGACAGACTCTGTGGAGTGACAGGTCGTCCAGGAAGGGGACAGCTGTGTGACAGTAATGGAGGAGGAGGGATACAGAGCGGCTCAAGCACACACACACTCTGCCACACTTCCCAGATGTCACACACCCAAATACACATACAAACACACTCACAGCTGTCCCAGTCACTCCTCCCTTCAGCTTCACCATTTCATGCACACACACAATGTCTATGTCACTCTTCCTTCACTTTATTTGAGTGTCACCACACACACACACACACACACACACACACACACACACACACACACACACACACACACACACACACACACACACACACACACACACACACACACACACACACACACACACACACACACACACACACGCTGGGGAAACATCACTGCTCAGTGCGGATCTGGGTCATGGAGCATTAAATCCCCTTCCTCCACACACACACCTCAACCACAGACACAGCCCATCACCTCAATGCACACCATCTGTCCTCCAAAGCTGGGCTACAAAATCCATTAGGACCTCATGCAGCAATCACAACATTTCCGAAACTTGGACATTGTAGAAAGAAAGATGATACCATGTTTTCCACTTAAGAAGTATCAGAATCAACCAATAGGAAGGTCTATGCAAATTACCTACTTTAATTTGAACTCGGAAGTCCAGGGTTTCCAACATGATGTGAATGCGGCATCACAGACAGGTCTCTCTCCCTCTGCGGGAACAGAACTCATGAACCAGCCATCTGATAGACACCCTGGGCTCTCTGGTAGCCATGCTACGGCCAGAACTACTCTGAACTATCTGTTAGACGCAGTGGTGCAGTGGTTCCTGGAGAAGTGGGTATACTCTAATTTGGAAATAAATCCCACATATTGGTCTTTCACAGACAGGCCAACACAACCTGTACTTTGCAAGTAGGCTAATAGTAGGCCTACTATCGAAACATAAATGAGTCTGTCAGAAATTCACAGGTTTCTGATTAGAAAGTCACACTTTCATACTTAGAACATCCATGTATGGTGTTTTTCTATTAGAAAGTCACACTTTCTAATAGAAAAACACCATAAATGGATGTTCTAAGTACACAACAATGCTTAAACCACATCAGGGGACCACTTTTGAGGTCTTGGAAAAATCCAAGAAAATGACTTATTTGACTTAAAGTTACTCTTTAATTCAACTACCAAGACATCTAGCACTGTTGTTTGGTTAGTGGTGTTTCTGTAGCATACATAACATGGAGTTTGCAAAACAAATGGCCACTGGATTGGTGCAAATAATCATGATATCATTCTGCCATGTCTGACCTTGCTTCAAAGTAGCCTTTAGAAAAATTGTTGTTCAAGCTGCCAAAGGCATTATCCTAGTCATATTAGCAACCCATGATAGTTGTTGCATCTTTACATCTCCCCTATTTTTAAATTTCCATCGCTGTCCATGAAAATGCTTGCATGTGCAGTGTACATTTTAGAATGGTGTTTTCCCACAAATTGCATTTTGGAACATTAGCACATTGCTGCGCTTAAATTGTGAATAAATAATAGTTTACCAACATTCTAAACATTCTGATCTGCTCCATCAGCCTTTATTAATTGATATGGCGTATACCTCCACTATACTACTTTGATACGCATTGGGGGGATGTGAGTATACACAATGCCCGCAAAAAAAGTGTATATAAGTCATATACCTGCGTATACCCTCCATTACACCACAGGTTAGCCATGCTACAGCTAAAACTACCCTGACCCTTCTGTTAGCCATGCTACAGCTAAAACTACCCTGACCCCTCTGTTAGCCATGCTACAGCTAAAACTACCCTGACCCTTCTGTTAGCCATGCTACAGCTAAAACTACCCTGACCCCTCTGTTAGCCATGCTACAGCTAAAACTACCCCGACCCTCCTGTTAGCCATGCTACAGCTAAAACTACCCTGACCCTTCTGTTAGCCATGCTACAGCTAAAACTACCCCGACCCGCCTGTTAGCCATGCTACAGCTAAAACTACCCTGACCCTTCTGTTAGCCATGCTACAGCTAAAACTACCCTGACCCCTCTGTTAACCGCGCTATATTGAAAACTACCCTGACCCTTCTGTTAGCCATGCTACAGCTAAAACTACCCTGACCCTTCTGTTAGCCATGCTACAGCTAAAACTACCCTGACCCTTCTGTTACGCATGCTACAGCTAAAACTACCCTGACCCCTCTGTTAACCGCGCTACAGCTAAAACTACCCTGACCCCTCTGTTAGCCATGCTACAGCTAAAACTACCCAGACCCTCCTGTTAGCCATGCTACAGCTAAAACTACCCTGACCCTTCTGTTAGCCATGCTACAGCTAAAACTACCCTGACCCCTCTGTTAACCGGGCTACAGCTAAAACTACCCTGACCCCTCTGTTAGCCATGCTACAGCTAAAACTACCCTGACCCTCCTGTTAGCCATGCTACAGCTAAAACTACCCTGACCCTTCTGTTAGCCATGCTACAGCTAAAACTACCCTGACCCTTCTGTTAGCCATGCTACAGCTAAAACTACCCTGACCCTTTTGTTAGCCATGCTACAGCTAAAACTATCCTGACCCTTCTGTTAGCCATGCTACAGGTAAAACTACCCTGACCCTTCTGTTAGCCATGCTACAGCTAAAACTACCCTGACCCTTCTGTTAGCCATGCTACAGCTAAAACTACCCTGACCCCTCTGTTAACCGCACTACAGCTAAAACTACCCTGACCCTTCTGTTAGCCATGCTACAGCTAAAACTACCCTGACCCTTCTGTTAGCCATGCTACAGCTAAAACTACCCTGACCCCTCTGTTAACCGCACTACAGCTAAAACTACCCTGACCCTTCTGTTAGCCATGCTACAGCTAAAACTACCCTGACCCCTCTGTTAGCCATGCTACAATATACAAGGCCAAAATAGTCCACTTTCCCAGTTATAGGTACAATTAGCAATATTTATAGCGGTACAATAGTCATGTCAATTATATATATGATATACACCCACTGGCTTTTGAAGAAAAGACATTAAAGGGCATCATAAGGATAATCCACACCTCTGTTAGCCATGCTATTGCTTTCCGTTTATAACTGGCGTCCTAAATAGATCAATATCCACATAGTGGAAACCATCACACTCCCCCAGGCTTGTACATAGGACTTCTCTTAGTTGGTTTAGGCTAAACCATTTAATCCAGAAATACAAAAACACAGTAAGTTCACAGTCAAAAAGCATAATAAGGAGAACCAGCACAGCCTCATTATCTTGCCGCTCAAGCTCAACCGCATGGGGGAGTTCAGTGTCTCTGTCACCTTCAAAGCAAACAGGTTTGCAAGCCAGCCAGCAGAGTAAGATAGTTTAGCGGCACATAAACACGTCGGATGAGGAACTCCTACGGATTGTCACCCCGGCACAGCTCAAAGAGAGATAAGGGACTCCAAATGTCCTTCCTTTGGAATTGATAAATGGAGTATATGGGATACAGCAGTTATACATATATTTGTTCCAGTCAGGATGAGGGGAGCGAGTTTTTAGAAAACATGAAACAGCAGTAAGCACTATCTTTTCTATACAGACAAGACTATAAGACGACACAGTATTGTCTGCAACCAAATTATACATTTGCTGTACATAAAATGCTGTTTGACAATGGTGTACTTCCAGTTAGCTGTGACTGGTCCATCCATCCAAACCCTTAACACAGAAATGCATCTGTTTTTCCTCAACCAGGCATTGGCCCAAGTACTGTAGATGCAAGGCCCCAAGCAGCATGCTGCCAGATAATGGGTTATAGCACCATTATAGCACCTTCAGAGTGGTTTTCCAGGACCCACACTGAACATGATTTACCCCAAAAAGTTTAAACAATAAAAAACATCAAGCAACTGTCTGCAAAACATAAAGGAATTACAACCAAACTGTTTATGTAAAATGGGAATCGTTGGGGTTAAAGGACCCCAAAGTGACACTGATCGAAGTGCACGTGTCATTGGTTGTTGCAGTATTTTTTTAATTGGCTTGCCTGGCAGTTCATAGGGTGCAACTCCACACATCCTCTCCACCAATGTTTAGTCAACAGAAGTAGGTGCCTGGGATCGAGGCAGAGAACACATTACACAGGGAATCGATACTAAGCAAATACATAACCATGTCAAGAAGTGGATAATCCTTTTTGTCTACAGGAGACACAGCTCTTACAGTGACTCGATCCAACAACAACACTGTCTGACGGCTGTCTGCATCCCAAATGGCAACCTATTCCCTACGAAGTGCATTACTTTTGACCAGAGTCCTATTGAACCTAGTAATAAGTAGTGCACTGGGGACTAGGGTGCCATTTGGAATGGAACGAGCGCTGTGTGTAAATGAGGTGAAGAGGAGGCTTCCAAAAACCCTCTCTAGAAAATCAATGTGCCACAGTGCTCTAATTGAGTGATAAAAAAGCCTGTCATACAGTAATTGCATAGATGGTTATTTGTTTATTTTGTTGTTTGTCCTTGGTTTACCCTTACGACATGTTAAAAAAAAATTGCCCTTCCATAATCAAACTGTAATTTGCCAGAAAAAACACCCTGTCTTCTCTTGCTGTTAGTTATAAACTCTTTATAAGATAATTCGTAAAAATCCAAATAACTTCACAGATCTTCATTGTAAAGGGTTTAAACACTGTTTCCCATGTTTGTTCAATGAACAATTAATGAACATACACCTGTGGAACGGTCGTGAAAACACTAACAGCTTACAGACCGTGGGCAATTAAGGTCACTGTTATGAAAACTTAAGACACTAAAGAGGCCTTTCTACTGACTCATCTGCGTGAACATGCTTTAGGCATGCTGCTAGGAGGCATGAGAACTACAGATGTGACCAGGTCAATAAATTGTAATGTCCATACTGTGAAATGCCTAAGACAGAACTACAGGGAGACAGGACGGACAGCTGATTGCCGCAGTGGCTGACCGCATGTAACAACACCTGCACAGGATCGGTATATCCGAACATCACACCTGCGGGACAGGTACAGGATGGCAACAACAACTGCCCAGTTACACCAGGAACGCACAATCCCTCCATCAGTGCTCAGACTGTCCGTAATAGGCTGAGAGAGGCTGGACTGAGGGCTTGTAGGCCTGTTGTAAGGCAGGTCCTCACCAGACATCACCGGCAACAACGTCGCCTATGGGCACAAACCCACCATCGCTGGACCAGACTGGACTGGCAAAAGGAGATGCACTGCAGTACTTAATGCAGCTGTTGGCCACACCAGTTACTGACTGTTACTTTTGATTTTGACCCCCCATTTGTTCAGGGACAAATTATTCAATTTTGTTAGTCACATGTCTGTGGAACTTGTTCAGTTCATGTCTCAGTTGTTGAATCTTGCTATGTTCATACAAATATTTACACATGTTAAGTTTGCTGAAAATAAATGCAGTTGACAGTGAGAGGATGTTTATTTTTTTGCTGAGTTTATGTTTTCATGGTGACATTGTCATGGTGAAGCATAGATCATTTTCTTGGAACACCTCATTCTCTCCTCCACACAACCTTTGCACTGTTTTGATGTGATTGACAAAGACTGTTGCTTTTGACAGCCTTTTCTTTGTATATGACAACTGACGAATGCTCGGCTCACTTGTCGCTGTCTGTGAATAAGAACATGTTATTACGTTGAGTAATAATAATCATTTCTTAAACTTTTATAGCACTTTTCATTACAGACAATCTCAAAGCGCTTGTTAAGCAAAATAAACAACAATTCACAATTTAAAAAGAAATATAAATATATGCTACAACAGTAGCTAGATAAGATAGATCAAATCTGTTTGAGTGAGCATAGACCTTGCCTGCAGTCACATGACCAAATTACCCTCTCGTGTCCTCATGGGTTTCATAATTAATAAACATTCTCTTTTTTTAAACACTGAAAATCTGGTGTTTCTTTATCAAACGGTTTTGTTATATTTCAGTCCTCTGTGATGTATATAAAGTGTAATGTTGGCATGTAAATTCAAAATGGAATACATTTCAACTCTATATCTGACATGGTACAGGTGTCTTCTTTTTCTAAGCCCACAACCATGTGTGTGAGGTGTACACTTTTGTTTCAAAGTAGATTTGTTTACGTCTACCAATAATCCCTCTGTGTGACCCTGATTCAGCCCACTACAGTGAAAGGATAAATACAATTTTAGAAATATGCATTATTTGTAAAAGAGAACATTTACACAAGTTCCTAACCAAATTAATATCTATCAGAGAGGAAAAGCAATCTGGTGAGAATGTACTGTATGTATGTATGCACATTCATTTGGATTCAGTCTGGTCAATTAGGGAAAGTACAAACAGTCTCTGAACATCCAAGACTCTACGTTAGGTGGTCGGCTCTCTCTCTCTCTCTCTCTCTCTCTCTCTCTCTCTCTCTCTCCCCCCCCCCTCCCTCCCTCCCTCCATATTTTGAACTTTGAACGACATTACATTTTAATAAGCTTTTCATTTGGGGAGGAGAATTCTACCCTGAAGAATTCTGATGCAAATGAACCCAACCCAAAACTCTTTGCTTCATTGACTTCTTAATCTGAGGAATCACTGTGGCAAAGACTGTAGTTAATTGGTTCTCAAAGTTTCACGTTATATCTTTGTCAGAAAGTATTGTTAAATATACATACTGTATATACTGTATCCAGCTGTGCGAGGACATAATAATATCATAGGTTGGTTGCACAGGTTAAGTTTGACCAATAAGAGGGTTCCTCTGTTATTCCCCAGCCTTAGAGGAACAGAAATGTACCCCTTAACCACCATTTTAGCTATGGGCATAGTGGGGTGGCCTGTTTAGAGCAATGTGCCACAGTGCTCTAATTGAGTGATAAAAAAGCCTGTCATACAGTAATTGCATAGATGGTTATTTGTTTATTTTGTTGTTTGTCCTTGGTTTACCCTTTCGACATGTTAAAAAAAAAATTGCCCTTCCATAATCAAACTGTAATTTGCCAGAAAAACACCCTGTCTTCTCTTGGTGTTAGTTACAAACTCTTTATAAGATAATTCGTAAAAATCCAAATAACTTCACAGATCTTCATTGTAAAGGGTTTAAACACTGTTTCCCATGTTTGTTCAATGAACAATTAATGAACATACACCTGTGGAACGGTCGTGAAAACACTAACAGCTTACAGACCGTGGGCAATTAAGGTCACTGTTATGAAAACTCAAGACACTAAAGAGGACTTTCTACTGACTCATCTGCGTGAACGTGCTTTAGGCATGCTGCAAGGAGGCATGAGAACTACAGATGTGACCAGGTCAATAAATTGTAATGTCCATACTGTGAAATGCCTAAGACAGAACTACAGGGAGACAGGACGGACAGCTGATTGCCGCAGTGGCTGACCGCATGTAACAACACCTGCACAGGATCGGTATATCCGAACATCACACCTGCGGGACAGGTACAGGATGGCAACAACAACTGCCCAGTTACACCAGGAACGCACAATCCCTCCATCAGTGCTCAGACTGTCCGTAATAGGCTGAGAGAGGCTGGACTGAGGGCTTGTAGGCCTGTTGTAAGGCAGGTCCTCACCAGACATCACCGGCAACAACGTCGCCTATGGGCACAAACCCACCATCGCTGGACCAGACAGGACTGGCAAAAGGAGATGCACTGCAGTACTTAATGCAGCTGTTGGCCACACCAGTTACTGACTGTTACTTTTGATTTTGACCCCCCATTTGTTCAGGGACAAATTATTCAATTTTGTTAGTCACATGTCTGTGGAACTTGTTCAGTTCATGTCTCAGTTGTTGAATCTTGCTATGTTCATACAAATATTTACACATGTTAAGTTTGCTGAAAATAAATGCAGTTGACAGTGAGAGGATGTTTATTTTTTTGCTGAGTTTATGTTTTCATGGTGACATTGTCATGGTGAAGCATAGATAATTTTCTTGGAACACCTCATTCTCTCCTCCACACAACCTTTGCACTGTTTTGATGTGATTGACAAAGACTGTTGCTTTTGACAGCCTTTTCTTTGTATATGACAACTGACGAATGCTCGGCTCACTTGTCGCTGTCTGTGAATAAGAACATGTTATTACGTTGAGTAATAATAATAATTTCTTAAACTTTTATAGCACTTTTCATTACAGACAATCTCAAAGCGCTTGTTAAGCAAAATAAACAACAATTCACAATTTAAAAAGAAATATAAATATATGCTACAACAGTAGCTAGATAAGATAGATCAAATCTGTTTGAGTGAGCATAGACCTTGCCTGCAGTCACATGACCAAATTACCCTCTCGTGTCCTCATGGGTTTCATAATTAATAAACATTCTCTTTTTTTAAACACTGAAAATCTGGTGTTTCTTTATCAAACGGTTTTGTTATATTTCAGTCCTCTGTGATGTATATAAAGTGTAATGTTGGCATGTAAATTCAAAATGGAATACATTTCAACTCTATATCTGACATGGTACAGGTGTCTTCTTTTTCTAAGCCCATAACCATGTGTGTGAGGTGTACACTTTTGTTTCAAAGTAGATTTGTTTAAGTCTACCAATAATCCCTCTGTGTGACCCTGATTTAGCCCACTACAGTGAAAGGATAAATACAATTTTAGAAATATGCATTATTTGTAAAAGAGAACATTTACACAAGTTCCTAACCAAATTAATATCTATCAGAGAGGAAAAGCAATCTGGTGAGAATGTACTGTATGTATGTATGCACATTCATTTGGATTCAGTCTGGTTAATTAGGGAAAGTACAAACAGTCTCTGAACATCCAAGACTCTACGTTAGGTGGTCGGCCTCTCTCTCTCTCTCTCTCTCTCTCTCTCTCTCTCTCTCTCTCTCCCCCTCCCTCCCTCCCTCCCTCCATATTTTGAACTTTGAACGACATTACATTTTAATAAGCTTTTCATTTGGGGAGGAGAATTCTACCCTGAAGAATTCTGATGCAAATGAACCCAACCCAAAACTCTTTGCTTCATTGACTTCTTAATCTGAGGAATCACTGTGGCAAAGACTGTAGTTAATTGGTTCTCAAAGTTTCACGTTATATCTTTGTCAGAAAGTATTGTTAAATATACATACTGTATATACTGTATCCAGCTGTGCGAGGACATAATAATATCATAGGTTGGTTGCACAGGTTAAGTTTGACCAATAAGAGGGTTCCTCTGTTATTCCCCAGCCTTAGAGGAACAGAAATGTACCCCTTAACCACCATTTTAGCTATGGGCATAGTGGGGTGGCCTGTTTGAGCTTCTAGCTCGATGGAGCGAAAGTGATCCGACGCTCCTCTCCAGAGAGGTGTCTGGCGGGTGGACACACACACACACACACACACACACACACACACACACACACACACACACACACACACACACACACACACACACACACACACACACACACACACACACACACACACACACACACACACACACAAACATAATGTGGGTGGCCACCTGGGTCAGTGAGCGTACTCGCATTGGCTTGTTGTGCCTCCCCCTTGTCTATCAAGTCTTAGTGGGGTGTCGATGGCCAACAATAGCAAGCCCCAGCAGAATGTACTGGCAAATGCTCCAGACAGAATAAAGCCATGACCTCCTAGATGTTCCTATCCGTATAGGAAGAGCCTGAAGAAACACAATATCATATCCTCTCTGAAGATATTATAAGACAAAATGGCCCTGAAATGTCAGAGCAGTATGAGGGAAAAGATAATTGTGTCGCCAATGTTTGTTTAACTGCGGAGGACAGAGTGAACCATTAGATGGCATCTTAAAATGGATTCAAAGATGTATTTTGGGGCTGTATTTAAACCTTTTTAAGACTTTTCTTTCAGGTTATTGTCACGTTCTGACCATAGTTCCTTTGTTTTGTCTTTTGTTTTAGTATGGTCAGGGCGTGAGTTGGGTGGGTTGTCTTTGTTCGTTTTTCTATGATTTCCTATTTCTGTGTTTGGCCTGGTATGGTTCTCAATCAGAGGCAGCTGTCAATCGTTTTCCCTGATTGAGAACCATATTTAGGTAGCCTGTTTTTGATTGTGTTTGGTGGGTGTTTTTTTTCAGTCTTTGTGTGTCTACACCAGACAGAACTGTTCCAGTTGTTTCTTTGTTTTGTTATTCAGTGTTCAATGCTAAACGTTATATTCAGTAGCAACATTTTTCAAAATAAGATAAAAGAATAAAATTTTTGCTTTTTAAAGTAGGCATATCTAAAACGTCTGCAGTATAGCATTGACTTAGTACCCAACCCATAATAAACTCTTGTCACCCGAAGTAAAGAACATAGCATTTAGAAGACTTTTAAAGCGTGCAAAGAGACTATCTCAAGTGTCCTTAATTAGCAATGTAACGCGGCCATTTAACAACCAGGCATAAATCCACATTCTTAAACTTTGTCTTTAAATAATCTTTTCATTGCGTTTTTTTTCCATTTTTTTTTCAACAAGTAGCTTCTTTGAACAATACTTAAAAGCCCGGCAGGATCAATATTTTCCAGCACGCATCCAGGAGAAGTGCTAATCGGATTCAAGCTCATGAAATTAAAATGACTCAGCGGGGATCAGGCTGTAATTAGTGTCAAGCTATTAACTTTCTTTTATATGTCTGTTAACCGAATACTTAAACATTGACTTTACTTTAATCATGAACATCCTACACAAACTGAATAGCACTACAGACTTCATTTTAATCAGAGTACCATACACGTCCTACATCGATATGTGTTATGAGAACACATAAGGCACATCAACTATAATCCCCTGACATGGGAATACCATTGCTCATCAACAAATCAAACACATCTTTAACCAAGCACGATCTGGAAAAATCCATTATCTGCAAAACAGTGATTTTTTTAAACAAAAAGCGGGAAGTACCTGTTACGTCTCACTGGTACTTAAGTGCCATAATGTTTCAGATATCAAGAATAATCAATTCTCTCCTCATTTACAGAGTTATACAGCCAGGCCATACTGTGTGGCTTTTCTGTCATTAAAGTGCTCATCTAGGCGCTGTTGTGCTGTCATAATTCAAATGTCTTCATCCCTTACTTGTGTAGACCATCACAGCAACGTTGACAACACTTTTAGCAAAACATTGCTATCAAGAACCTTAAAGGGTTCTTTGGCTGTCCCCACGGGTACATATACAGTTCACAACCTGATCAAATAATCCCTGTGGCTATATGGCTATGGCAGGAAATATCCCTTCTCTCATTTCCATTACACTTTCACCTGAGTGTAGGAATAAGCGTGAACAGATAAGAGCATTTTTGTAATATCCTCTAAAAGAAGCTTAAGAAGTCTACACTGGATGAAGCGCTGTGTCTCTGATGTTACCAGGGGTGCAAGTGGGGGGGGGGGGCATCATTTAAATTGTTCTTATCGAGTCGGATAAACACTCCAAACAGCCTACGGGACCGCTCGGAGGCGTCCGCATGGTCCTAAAGCACACGTTTCCTAGTTTTCTATCACATTCCAAATATAGAACTGATGGGGGACAAAAATTACATCTCATCATTTTATTTTACTAGGCAAGTCAGTTCAGAACAAATTCTTATTTTCAACGAGAGCCTGGGAACAGTGGGTTAAAACTTGTTGAGGATAGGGGGCAGTATTTTCACTTTGGGTGAATTGCGTACCCATAGTGAACTGCATCCTACTCTGTCCTAGATTGCTAATATATGCATATGATTATTACTATTGGATAGAAAACACTATGACGTTTCTTAACTTCTTGATACTACCCATCCCGTATCCGGGATCGTGAATACAGCCTCAGGCTCATTAGCATAACGCAACGTTAACGATTTCTGAAAATCGCAAATGAAATGAAAATAATATGCCTGCTCTCAAGCTTAGCCTTTTCTTAACAACACTGTCATCTCAGATTTTCAAAATATGCTTTTGAACCATAGCAAATCAAGCATTTGTGTAAGAGTATTGCAAGCTAGCTTAGCATTTTGCGTAGCATTTAGCACGCAACATTTAAAAAAAAAACAGATAACCAAATAAATAAAATCATTTACCTTTGAAGAACTTCGGATGTTTTCAATGAGGAGACTCTCAGTTACATAGCAAATGTTCAGTTTTTCCTGAAAGAATCTTTGTGTAGGAGAAATCGCTCCGTTTTGTACATCACATTTGGCTACCAAAACAAACCGAAAATTCAGTCACCAAAACGTCAAAGTTTTTCCAAATTAACCTCTTGAAACTCTAGGGGCGCAATTTCATTTTTGGATGAAAAACGTTCCCGTTTTAAACAAGATATTTTGTCACAAAAAGATGCTCGACTATGCATATAATTGATAGCTTTGGAAAGAAAACACTCAGAATTTTCCAGCAGCTGAAAATGACGCACCAATTTCGACGGAGGATACCGGGCGGACACCTGGCAAATGTAGTCTCTTATGGTCAATCTTCCAATGATATGCCTACAAATACGTCACAATGCTGCAGACACCTTGGGGAAACGATAGATAGGGCAGGCTCATTCCTGTCGCATTCACAGCCATATAAGGAGACAATGGAAAACAGAGCCTCAAAAATCCTGCTCATTTCCTGGTTGCAGTTTCATCTTGGTTTTGCCTGTAGCTCCTGTTCTGGGGCACTCACAGACAATATCTTTGCAGTTCTGGAAACTTCAGAGTGTTTTCCTTCCAAAGCTATCAATTATATGCATAGTCGAGCATCTTTTTGTGACAAAATATCTTGTTTAAAACGGGAACGTTTTTCATCCAAAAACGAAATAGCGCCCCCAGAGTTTCAAGAGGTTAAACTGTTTGAATTATGTCTGTGAGTATAACAGAACTCATAGGGCAGGCAATCTTCCAAACAGGAAGTGAAATTCTGAATACATGTCTAATTTCAAGTCATCGCCTATCCACTTCCAAATAAGATATGGATGGTAGCACTTCCTACGCATTCCACTAGATGTCCTCATTCAGTAGAATGTGGAATGGAGCTTCTGGTGTGAACTTTGACCAAATGGGAGGGGAAATAGTCACTTTCCCGACAGAATGCAATTTCCCTGTGGCGCATTTCTCTGTGGGTGCCACCGTCGTTCCATTTGGCTGCAGATGAAAACGTATGATCCGGTTGGAACGTTGTTGGATATATATGAAAATAACATCCTGAAGATTGATTCTCTACTTAGTTTGACCAGTTTATTTGACCTGGAATATATATTTTTGAAGTTTTCGTGCGAGTTGTCCTGGACCAGCGTCAGCATTTGGGCACGTGAGCTGAAAGTGGTAGCAAATGCAGCTAATTGGACACTAGTATTGGACATTATGGAACAAAACAACGATTTATTGTGGAACTAGGACTCCTTGCACTGCATTCTGATCAAAGATCATCAAAGGTAAGGGAATATTTATGATGTCATTTCGTATTTCTGTTGACTCCAACATGGCGGAGAAATACTTGTACGTCTGAGCGCCGTCTCAGATTATTGCATGGTAGGCTTTTTCCGTAACGTTTAAAAAAAATCTGCCACAGCGGTTGCATTAAGAACCAGTGTATCTTTAATTATATTATATTATATACATGTATCTTTAGTCAAAGTTTATGATGAGTATTTCTGTTATCTGGCGTAGCTTTCTATAATTCCTCTGGATATTTTGGAGGCATTTCTGAACATGGTGTCAATGTAAACCGAGATTTGTGGATATAAATATGCATATTATCGAACAAAACATAAATGTATTGTGTAACATGTCATATGAGTGTCATCTGATGAAGATTTTCAAAAGGTCAGTGATTCATTTAATCTCTAATCCTGCTTTTGTGACTCTATCTTTGGCTGGACAAAATGGCTGCGTGATGGACATGATGGGTAGATGAACAAGATGTTTATCTTTCATTTGAGGTATTGGACTTGTTTATGTGTGAATGTTAAATATTTCTAAAGAATATTTTTGAATTCCCTGCACCACCTTTTCAGCTGAGTGGGGGGGTGGAGTTCACCTCTGGGATCGCCTTGCCATAACACTGCCTTGTTCAGGGGCTGAATGACAGATTTGTACCTTTGCAGCTCGGGGATTCGATCTTGCAACCTTTCGGTTAATAGTCCAATGCTCTAAACACTAGGCTATGCTGCTGTGAGGGGTGGGGTAACATGTCCCCCCTGTCCCCAGTGAAAGTTGCACCCCTGGATGTTAAGGGCGATGTAGACTATTTGAAGGAATAGTATCCAACCAAGTGTGATATAGGATGTTTCACACTGCCCAGCCATCAATCATGTAGGGGAGAGAAGAGGATGATAAAAAGGCATCTAACAATTAAAATATGTAGATGTTGGTCGTGTCAATAGCTCAATTCCTTTCCTCAATGTTATACATTGCCAGTCTGTTACTGTTAAATTGAGTCTTCATCGCCACCTCAGGAACTGAAGCATTTTAACACCTTGAGCTTTGCAAATAAACAAACTCTGAACATGAATATGCAAAACATTTTACACTGCTAAATTGTGATGCTTAGAGGCTCCCAAAACCTTTTAAAAATGGAATAATGTTTAAGAGAAGGTCAAACACAAAACATTTTCTCTCATTTCTTAGCTTTTACAATAAGACTACAGCACAGCTGACCAGGAATGAACAGCATCAGTACTAGTATAATAATAATAATCAGAATAATAATAATATTAATAATAATGATGATGATCATCATCATCATAATATAAAATAACAATAATATGACAATCCTTCTTCACTATTCCTCTACATATACAAGTGTATGGCCACATTTCAGTAAACTGCAACAGGAAATCATATTTGGGTTGCAACTCATGTGGCTTAATGTAGCTGTAACGTCACAGATATTTTGAATCTGTATGCGTATTCAATTCAGAGCCACTCTACAGTGAAGTCCCATTCTGTGGAACCATAACATTGAGCGATATAAGTTTATTGTTGCTTGGCTGGGTGGGTTTTGATTTAATCTGTCTCTTGATGTCTTCTAAGGTCAACGGACTCACTGTAATCTCAGAATGACAGTGATCATCAACTGATGACGCGTTTGCGTTTGTTAAACCCGTCTTGTGGTTTTAGGCTCTTTTTGTTACTCTCTGACAATTACCTTCATACATACAACTGTAAGAGACACATGATATATATTTGCAACTGTAGAAAACAGTATCCACAAGAAACACGCAGGCACACCCACCCACCACACTCTCCTAGGCTTCTACTGCTTCACATTACAGCTGGTATAATAGCAATTGAACCTGAAAACGTGTGGGTCGCGAAAAGTGCGACCTCCAAACACGGAGGGAGTCACAGGGAGAAATAGACTGTGATGACCTGGTGTTGTTCAGCCGCATCAGTCCACCATAGTGGTTAACCCAGAGGTGGAAACATTGCCACCATCCTTACCCGTTTACTAGCTCCCAACAGAACCAAATCAACTCCCCCATTGTGTTGTGACCGTCAAAACTAAACAGCTATTACGGCCAACCTGCCATTCCACTTAGCCATTTGCAAATCAGTCATTTTTCGGGAGTCTGAGTCTCATTTAAAAATGTTTACCGTGGCATTTTCCATCCGGCCTCATTATCCACCAGACTGGATAGCGGCGGCTGAGGCTTTTTTAAACCATGGAGGGAGATGAGCGAGCGATGCCCGGTCATATCAACCGATTGTAATTGCCAAAAGTCAATGCAGCGTGCAATTCCATTCACTATACTCTGTGTACCAGACCACTTACTTAAAACAAACTGTACAGGATAAACAATGCATTAGGGAGAGGAAAGGAAGACAGAGATGGTGAGAGAGGAGGGCATCAGCCATGCACTCATCCTCTGGCGTAACAAAAAAAGGATGCTTTCAGAGCCATGGAGATTTACTGAGCCACTGACCAAATCAATTTAAAATACCACCCAACTTTCTTTCTTTTTATTATCCCTCAATCTTTCTACTCTTCTGAGATTCAATATTTGCTGTCCTCAGTGCTATTTTTGTCTGTGTGTGTGTGTGTGTGTGTGTGTGTGTGTGTGTCTGTTTGTGTGTGTAATGTGTGTATCTGTATGTCATGTGTGGTGTGGTGTGTGTGTGTGTGCATGCGTTCGTTTGTGCGTGCGTGTGTGTGTTGATCCACACACTGATGATGTCCATGTACCATCTCTCCATCTGGGCCTGTGTGGCACTACCCAAATCTCTCCAGTGCATCTGGTGTACTGTTGCTTTGCTTCACACAACTGTGTCAGCTCAAAAGCTAAGAAAAACACTTAAAGGTGAATGAATGTGAATGTGATAAAATATCTCTATGGCGGTCATGGAGAGAGCCTGCATGCCCACTTCCAGAAAAACATAACTGGCTTGTGTGTTGAGCTACTGCCTATTTTTTATATTTATGTGCTTTATGAGGACATGAGAATAATGGACACTATTTTTGGCCAAGTAACATTTTTTTAAATGAAAGGAACATTTACAGACCATAGGGAAGAGACAGAAGATATCAATATCAATAGATTTCAGTGTTTTGTTTACAATTGGCGCTCTTCTACCGAACCATCATGACGGTAATGACCTTTAAAAGTGAACCTGTCTGCGATCAGCCTTGTTTTGCTAAATATTGTTACAAAAACAGGACGTGAAAAGCTCAATCACCTCCCTCCTCTAAAGGTCTTCCGAACAAAAACAATCTATTCATATTCACGATAAAAAGCCAACCGTAATCCATAATGATCTGACAATTAATCAGAAGTAACTGTTGACTTGTTTCATTTATGAAAGCATGATTTAATGAAACGACGGGGAAAAACACTACTCCTCCTCCTCCTCCTCCTCCTCCTCCTCCTCCTCCTCCTCCTCCTCCTCCTCCTCCTCCTCCTCCTCCTCCTCCTCTGTGCTAACAAGCAACATAACATAGACAATAACCCACCAACCACAATACAAAACAGGCTACCTAAATATGGTTCCCAATCAGAGACAACGACAAACACCTGCCACTGATTGAGAACCATATCAGTCCAAAACACATAGAAACAGACCAACTAGACATGCAACATAGAATGCCCACTCATATCACACCCTGACCAAACAAAACATTGAAACAAACAACTCAAGTAATAGTCAGAGTGTGACACATATGCTTTATTCATTCTTATCTAAAAGGTAACAGTTCCAAAAAAAAAATGTGATAGTTAATTGTTATACATGGATCTGAATGAACCATTAAATAATAAACAAACAGGCAACATGACCCCAATGCCATTTTTATATACCCTTTATTTTACCAGGTAAGTTGACTGAGAATGTATTCTCTTGTACAGTAATTTACCATTACTACAGTTTAAGTCCAAATCAACTAGTGTGAAATAAAGAATGAACTAGCCTAGTGGAGCACTAAGTCAAACAAACAGTAGCTCAATGTGATTCATAACACACCATAAGAAAGGAAAAACTCACTCATTGAAATATGACATTTGAATGCTTTCAGAATGTTCTGACCTATGCTGCTAAAAAATACATTGCAACGTAAAGAATATGTTTTCACTTTCTTCCCAGATGTGTGCCTTTTGAACCCGGCACCCGAAGACTTGTTGCTACAAACTTTTGAGCTGAGCACGTCAATTTCTCTTTCTATCTATCACACACCGTCATCGTCCCTGAGACACATCAGAGCTGAATCTGATAGAAAAGCTTTTGAAGAAGTAGGCATGAGACCGGTGCACATTTTTAATAGGAGCGTAGTGAGAGAGGACCATTTGTCATGCTAACGAATGCTTTGCCCTCGTTTTCCAGCCCCGGCCCATTCCTAAAGGAAATGTATGTGTGTTTGTTTGTTTTCTCCTTTTTAAATGAGCTGGGACTGCTGAAAGAGAACTGACGAGGCATCAACACTGGGGCAGTTGGCTGTCTCTCTGTTCTCTTCTCTGTCACGTCAAAGCTCCTCTCTCCTCTCCGTGACTCAGAATTAGTGTGTTTATTGTACAATATATGTCATGAACAGCCTCCCAGCCACACACATATTCTCTTCCCAAACAAGGGTGATATGGCCGACATGTCTTCAACCCTCACTAGCTGGGGGAAATCAACAGGGGGTTCAGATCTTCTCCTGGCACTAGCTGTCCTTGACCCAGTGTGAGTGAAGTCAAGCAGGGACCCCTTTAGGCCCCCTGGGGGGGCCCCTAGGGTCACAACCAAAGACCAACAACAGCCCTAATAAATCACATCAGCATAGAGAAACCACAAAAAACACAGCAGTATATCTGTAGATAGTGGAAATACAAATACTATGAGATGTTGTTGTGAGACACATCATTCACTGTCTCTCTCAGTTGTTGACATGGACATTAAAGACTTACAGTGCATTCGGAAAGTATTTAGAACCCCACATGTTGTTAAATTACAGCCTTATACTAAAATTGATTAAATAAAAAATGTTCTTCATCAATCTACACACAATAACGCATTATGACAAAGTGAATAGAGGTTTTTAGAAATTTTGGCAAGTGTATAAAAATATCTACGTAAGTATTCAGAACCTTTGCCTTGAGACTCGAAATTGAGCTCAGTTGTATGCTGTTTCCATTGATCATCCTTGAGATGTTTCTCCAACTTGATTGGAGTCCACCTGTGCTAAATTCAAATGATAGGTCATGATTTGGAAAGGCACACATCTGTCTATATAAGGTCCCACAGATGACAGCGCATGTCAGAGCAAAAACCAAGCCATGAGGTCGAAGGTATTGTCTGTAGAGCTCTGAGACAGGATTGTGGCAAGGCACAGATCTGGGGAAGGGTACCAAAACATTTCTGCAGCATTGAAGGTCCCCAAGAACACTAGTGGCCATCATTCTTAAATGGAAGAAGTTTGGAACCACCAAGACTCTTCCTAGAGCTGGCTGCCTGGAAAAACTGAGCAATCTGGGGAGAAGGGCCTTGGTCAGGGAGGTGACAAAGAACCCGATGGTCACTCTGACAATGCTCCAAAATTCCTCTGTGGACATGGAAGAACCTCCCAGAAGGACAACCATCTCTGCAGCACTCCTCCAATCAGGCGTTCATGGTAGATTGGCCAGACGGTCAATGAAAGGCACATGACAGCCTGCTTGGAGTTTGCCAAAAGTTACCTAAAGGACTCTTAGACCTCTTTGGCTTGTATGCCAAGCATCACGTTTGGAGGAAACCTGACACCATCCCTATGGTGAAGCATGGTGGTGGCAGCATCATGCTGTGGGGATGTTTTCAGTGACACGGACAGGGAGACTAGTCAGGATCGAGGGAAAGATGAACGGAGCAAAGTATAGAGAGATCCCTGATGAAAACCTGTTCCAGAGCGCTCAGGACCTCAGAGTGGTTAATCTTCCAACAGGACAATGACCCTAAGCACCCAGCCAAGACAACGCAGGGGTGGCTTCGGGGCAAGTCACGTGTGCCAAACTTGTAGCGTGATACAAAAAGAAGACTTGAGGCTGTAATCATTGCCAAAGGAAAAGGTACTGAATAAAGGGTCTGAATATGATATTTCAGTTTTTATATTTTATTACATTTGCAAAAATGTCTAAACCTGTTTTGGTTTTGTCATCATTGGGCATCGTGTGTAGATTGATGAGCAAAAAAATACAAATGAATCCATTTTAGAATAAGGCTGTAACAAAATGTGGGAAAAGTCTCTCTCTTAACACTCTTCACAGTGCAGGAAACTGCAGTTAAATATGTGTCATCTGACACAATCAGCAGGGGCAAGGAGGAAAAGAGGCTTCAGGCTTTATTAGATCTACAGAGACTGACAAGTCCTGCTGAGGCATAGGCTATCCTTATATGGACACTGTATCGAGATCAATCAGCTAAAATAATATTGTGATAAAATTGTTCTACTCGTCCGACTGAATAGGCCTAGAATCTTGGACATATTGTGTTCCCAAAACAATATGTCCATTCCATTACAGATTCACCAGTAGAACAAACTATTGGTAATCTCCCGTTATGGTTCCAGACCTTGTAGGGGTGTAAAAGCCCTCGTCTGGACCTATATCTGGACTGGATTAAGTTGGTATTTAATTTTGTTTTAAGACCTAGATGCCAAATACTCAGAACCTGTGTTTACCAGGTCAGAGAGAGAGAGAGAGAGAGAGAGACAGATAGAGAGAGAGAACGAGAGACATAAATAGAGACTGAGAGAGATAGGCAGAGAAGGTGTGGGGGAAGGTAAGGATAGAGAGGGTTAAGTGTAGGCAGCCAAGACACATGCGTCTGAATCAGGGAGACATCAGCAGGCCCCTCACGTCTCGCCATAATGGGATGGAGAGAGGAAGAGAGGAGCGAAGTGCCATGTGGCTCTGACACATCCCAGCTCAGAGTAATGGAGCTCAGGGAGAGCTCGTCAAACAGATCGGCCCATGTGGAGCTTGGACACAGATGGTGCAGTGTTACGAAAACAGCGTGGCAGCATGGCATGGTACCAACGCGGTCACGGCCAGGGCCAGCCACTGGATACAGAGCCGGAGATGCTACACACACACACACACACACACACACACACACACACACACACACACACACACACACACACACACACACACACACACACACACACACACACACACACACACACACACACACACACAGCACACAGCACACAGCACACAGCACAGATGACCCCCCTACTGCTCTTGATTCCATCTCACACACACTCTGCTGCACGGACACCATGCAATCCTGCTGTGTGTTTGTGAGATTAAGAGGCTAAAGATACCATCCGTCACCATGATAGTTGGTTACATAATAGAGCACTGGTTGGTTACATAATACAACACTTATCTTGTTAATAAAATGAATTGCTTCTTCAAACCAAGCGGAGTCTAGAGTTAGTTTGAAATAAATGAACACACTATTCAGACATCAGACTACCTGAACACACTATTCAGACGTCAGACTACCTGAACACACTATTCAGACATCAGACTACCTGAACACACTATTCAGATGTCAGACAACCTGAACACACTATTCAGACGTCAGACTACCTGAACACACTATTCAGACGTCAGACTACCTGAACACACTATTCAGGCGTCAGACAACCTGAACACACTATTCAGACATCAGACTACCTGAACACACTATTCAGACTATCTAGCAAGAGACTGCCCAATGTTCTGGGAGAGGAAGGTGGTGAGTGTCTGAGGAGAATTTACATTCTGGCCCTTACCTTTATCTGGGATGAATACATTTCTATTTTTATGGCAGAATAGAGACCATGTAGCTGAGGGATGTTCTAGCATGAACCTCTACTCTGAGAGACACACAAACACGCGTGCATTTATAGGTACCCACAAAAATGTACGCACACGCACACACACGCACGCACACACACACAAGCACACGCACACACACACACACACACACACACACACACACACACACACACACACACACACACACACACACACACACACACACACACACACACACACACACACACACACACACACACACACACACACACACACACACACACACACACCCCTCATCTCTGTCCTCACCCAGTCTATCAAAGAAGCAGAGAGACAGACTTAACAAGGGCCTTCTTTCTCCTCTCTCCACATTTTTTTTTCTTCTTTCTTCCGCAGTGCATACTTTTCCAGAACACCTTTTCCCCCTGGCTCTCAATCGCGAAACTAAATATAGCGAGCAGTGCAGACAGCTCAAATGGAAAGCAGAGCAGCAGTGGATCCCGGGGTGTGAATATGAATTGAACACCCTGGATGTAGCTTTGGTTTTCTTATGGGCTTAACAACACTTCAGCATCTTGGCCTCCATGAAACTACCAGGTTTAGTCTCGGCTCGTCCCCAGGCTCAATTATTACCGTATATAGACAGTGAGGTGTAGTACTCATAGACAGAGAGGTGTGACAGAGACAGAGCCGGCTGGAGGACGAGATTAGGAGTTTATCCGAACACTGCAGAAAGAACTGCGAAATGTACTGTACAGTGGATTTAGAAAATAAACATGGATACATTTTGCAGATGCTTCTGACTAATATAGCTGTTGGTAAAAATAGATCCATGAACAAAGCATAATGTGGACCCACATAGTATAATCAAGACAGTATAGCTTGAGTGTTTGGTTATCTTCCAATTCGTAGTTCTGATATAATTTGGTAAAACATGCACAGTATCACTATGGACTGGGATGACAAAGCCTATCAGCTTGGTAACCTCTCTGACAACATCATCCCCAGAGTTCATACTGGAGTTACAGGACTTGATATGCTGGGGTAAAATAGCTTAATTCCATGTCGGAACATTTAACATTGTTTTACCAGAAACCTCTCCTATGAGAAATATTATCTCCTGCCATCACATTCTACCAAATCAGGTAGAAGTAGAAAAATTCTCAACTTATTTACTCCCCATTCAATTTGTATGGGTTTATTTCCTGCTGTGCCATCAGTTCAAATCAAATCAAATTTTATTTGTCACATACACATGGTTAGCAGATGTTATTGCGAGTGTAGCAAAATGCTTGTGCTTCTAGTTCCGACAATGCAGTAATAACCAACAAGTAATCAACTAACAAATCCTAAACTACTGTCTTATACACAGTGTAAGGGGATAAAGAATATGTACATAAGGATATATGAATGAGTGATGGTACAGAGCAGCATAGGCAAGATACAGTAGATGGTATCGAGTACAGTATATACATATGAGATGAGTATGTAAACAAAGTGGCATAGTTAAAGTGGCTAGTGATACATGTATTACATAAGGATGCAGTCGATGATATAGAGTACAGTATATACGTATGCATATGAGAAGAATAATGTAGGGTAAGTAACATTATATTAGGTAGCATTGTTTAAAGTGGCTAGTGATATATTTACATCATTTCCCATCAATTCCCATTATTAAAGTGGCTGGAGTTGAGTCAGTGTCAGTGTGTTGGCAGCAGCCACTCAATGTTAGTGGTGGCTGTTTAACAGTCTGATGGCCTTGAGATAGAAGCTGTTTTTCAGTCTCTCGGTCCCAGCTTTGATGCACCTGTACTGACCTCGCCTTCTGGATGATAGCGGGGTGAACAGGCAGTGACTCGGGTGGTTGATGTCCTTGATGATCTTAATGGCCTTCCTGTAACATCGGGTGGTGTAGGTGTCCTGGAGGGCAGGTAGTTTGCCCCCGGTGATGCGTTGTGCAGACCTCACTACCCTCTGGAGAGCCTTACGGTTGAGGGCGGAGCAGTTGCCGTACCAGGCGGTGATACAGCCCGCCAGGATGCTCTCGATTGTGCATCTGTAGAAGTTTGTGAGTGCTTTTGGTGACAAGCCGAATTTCTTCAGCCTCCTGAGGTTGAAGAGGCGCTGCTGCGCCTTCTTCACGATGCTGTCTGTGTGAGTGGACCAATTCAGTTTGTCTGTGATGTGTATGCCGAGGAACTTAAAACTTGCTACTCTCTCCACTACTGTTCCATCGATGTGGATAGGAGGGTGTTCCCTCTGCTGTTTCCTGAAGTCCACAATCATCTCCTTAGTTTTGTTGACGTTGAGTGTGAGGTTATTTTCCTGACACCACACTCCGAAGGCCCTCACCTCCTCCCTGTAGACCGTCTCGTCGTTGTTGGTAATCAAGCCTACCACTGTTGTGTCGTCCGCAAACTTGATGATTGAGTTGGAGGCGTGCGTGGCCATGCCGTCGTGGGTGAACAGGGAGTACAGGAGAGGGCTCAGAACGCACCCTTGTGGGGCCCCAGTGTTGAGGATCAGCGGGGAGGAGATGTTGTTACCTACCCTCACCACCTGGGGGCGGCCCGTCAGGAAGTCCAGTACCCAGTTGCACAGGGCGGGGTCGAGACCCAGGGTCTCGAGCTTGATGACGAGCTTGGAGGGTACTATGGTGTTGAATGCCGAGCTGTAGTCTATGAACAGCATTCTCACATAGGTATTCCTCTTGTCCAGATGGGTTAGGGCAGTGTGCAGTGTGGTTGAGATTGCATCGTCTGTGGACCTATTTGGGCGGTAAGCAAATTGGAGTGGGTCTAGGGTGTCAGGTAGGGTGGAGGTGATATGATCCTTGACTAGTCTCTCAAAGCACTTCATGATGACGGAGGTGAGTGCTACGGGGCGGTAGTTGTTTAGCTCGGTTACCTTAGCTTTCTTGGGAACAGGAACAATGGTGGCCCTCTTGAAGCATGTGGGAACAGCAGACTGGTATAGGGATTGATTGAATATGTCCGTAAACACACCAGCCAGCTGGTCTGCGCATGCGCTGAGGGCGCGGCTGGGGATGCCGTCTGGGCCTGCAGCCTTGCGAGGGTTAACACGTTTAAATGTTTTACTCACCTTGGCTGCAGTGAAGGAGAGACCGCATGTTTCCGTTGCAGGCCGTGTCAGTGGCACTGTATTGTCCTCAAAGCGGGCAAAAAAGTTATTTAGTCTGCCTGGGAGCAAGACATCCTGGTCCGTGACTGGGCTGGATTTCTTCCTGTAGTCCGTGATTGACTGTAGACCCTGCCACATGCCTCTTGTGTCTGAGCCGTTGAATTGAGATTCTACTTTGTCTCTGTACCGACGCTTAGCTTGTTTGATAGCCTTACGGAGGGAATAGCTGCACTGTTTGTTACCAGACACCTTGCCCTGATTGAAAGCAGTGGTTCGCGCTTTCAGTTTCACGCGAATGCTGCCATCAATCCACGGTTTCTGGTTAGGGAATGTTTTAATCGTTGCTATGGGAACGACATCTTCAACACACGTTCTAATGAACTCGCACACCGAATCAGCGTATTCGTCAATGTTGTTATCTGACGCAATACGAAACATGTCCCAGTCCACGTGATGGAAGCAGTCTTGGAGTGTGGAGTCAGCTTGGTCGGACCAGCGTTGGACAGACCTCAGCGTGGGAGCTTCTTTTTTTAATTTTTGTCTGTAGGCAGGTATCAGCAAAATGGAGTCGTGGTCAGCTTTTCTGAAAGGGGGGCGGGGCAGGGCCTTATATGCGTCGCGGAAGTTAGAGTAACAGTGATCCAAGGTTTTTCCACCCCTGGTTGCGCAATCGATATGCTGATAAAATTTAGGGAGTCTTGTTTTCAGATTAGCCTTGTTAAAATCCCCAGCAACAATGAATGCAGCCTCCGGATAAATGGTTTCCAGTTTGCAAAGAGTTAAATAAAGTTCAGAGCCATCGGTGTGTCTGCTTGGGGGGGGGGATATATACGGCTGTGATTATAATCTAAGAGAATTCTCTTGGTAGATAATGCGGTCTACATTTGATTGTGAGGAATTCTAAATCAGGTGAACAGAAGGATTTGAGTTCCTGTATGTTTCTTTCATCGCACCATGCCTTGTTAGCCATAAGGCATACACCACCACCCCTCTTCTTACCAGAAAGGTGTTTGTTTCTGTCTGCGCGATGCGTGGAGAAACCCGTTGGCTGCACCGCTTCGGATAGCGTCTCTCCAGTGAGCCATGTTTCCGTGAAGCACAGAACGTTACAGTCTCTGATGTCCCTCTGGAATGCTACCCTTGCTCGGATTTCATCAACCTTGTTGTCAAGAGACTGGACATTGGCAAGAAGAATGCTAGGAAGTGGGGCACGATGTGCCCGTCTCCGTAGTCTGACCAGAAGACCGCCTCGTTTCCCTCTTTTTCGGAGTCATTTTTTTGGGTCGCTGCATGCGATCCATTCCGTTGTCCTGTTTGTAAGGCAGAACACAGGATCCGCGTTGCGAAAAACAAAAAACTGCATAGTTTCCTAGGAACGCGAAGCGAGGCGGCCATCTCTGTCGGCGCCGGAAGTTATGTGTTGAGTTGAGAAACTACTGAAATCCAACATCATTTTACAAAGAACACACATTTTGAAAAATACTAATTGTACCACATAAACCTCACAATTTTAATCGCCAGCATTTACAGAACTACAGCCAACCAAAACACGCATCAAACGCACAACATGGATGAATGCATCAAATCCATAGAAATCACAACACAAAGCGCCAAGAATAACCAAATGTTATGCTGTGACTTACCTAACACCCCGAGCCTGTAGTTTATGGTGATTACGATGACGTTTCCGTAGCTCGCCAGGATACTCCCATCGATCATGTTCCCCGTTCCCTCCATGTAGGATCCACCGTGGATGTACACCATGACCGGCTTCAGCCCGTTCTCATCATGGATGTCTGGAAAGAAGAGCAACGAGCATGAGCGCCTGTAGATAACACTGAGTCTGGTGGTACGTCCCAAATGGCACCCGGTTCCGTATATAGTGCACTACTTTTGACCATTGCCCTATGGACCTGTAGGCTTCTACGCAGGGGAATAGGGTGTCATTTGGGTGCTTAGGAAGGTTGCCAGCCACACCCTTTACTTTGGATGCATACGTTTATTTGACATTTTAAAAATCAGCAGGCCAATGGAATATCGGTAGTTCAAAGTGGGTGTCATAAGGAAACGCTATTGGACGAGATAGGGCCACTGTAAGTACTGTGGTAATGCAGATACTGTAAGAGGGGAAACTTGCCATATTTGATATGTGATAGCGGCATCATTCTGCAGATATCAGGGTCTATGTTCTTGGAGTTACACCAACACAGAAGGATGGTTTCCCAAATGACACCATGTTTCCTATATGGTGCACCACTTTTGAACAGAGTCTGTATATTGGGAATAGAGTGTAATTTGAGATGCGTACAAACATGACTGCTACAGTACAATTAGGCAGGGTGAGTACTTTATAACGGAACGTCCCTACTCTGGTTCTGATTAAAGCTGGTGATTAGTACATGTGTAGGAGTTGATTATGAATGAAGAGGGTAGAGCCTTAGCATGAGAGAAGATTGGAGAGGAATATCATGTTCCACAAACAACCAGCCTGCTAGCAGGATAAATCACAATTCAGTTCAGACAGCAGTCACGGGCCTCAATAAGGTGTTGTTTAATGACTTATAGTTGATTCCTATGGGGTCCAGCATCGCAGAAGGCATCGCTCAGCATTCTACCACTGCTTTTCACATTCTACCTCCTTAGGACATGGTGGAGAAGCAATGAGTTTAGAATCAATGATTTGGGGAAGGAGGGATTTTCAAGGATTTCCTTACTTCAACACAAAAAATAAAAGGTGTTCTTCTAGCCTCTGGGTAAAAATACTATACAGTGCAAACCAACTTTATCTAAACCTCAATTTACAGTGCATTCGGAAAGTACTCAGACCGCCTGACTTTTTACACATTTTGTTACGTTATAGCCTTATTCTAAAATGGATTAAACAGTTTTTCCCCTCACCAATCTACACAAAATACCCCACAACGACAAAGTAAAACTGTTTTTTAGAATTTTTTGGGGCCACTCAAGGACATTCAAAGACGCCCCGAAGCCACTTCTACTTTTTCTTGGCTGTGTGCTTAAGCTCCGTGGTTCTGTTGGAAGTTGAACCTTCACCCTAGTTTGAGGTCCTGAGCGCTTTCATCAAGGATCTCTCTGTACTTTGCTCTGTTCTTCTTTCACTCGATCCTGACTAGTCTCCGAGTCCCTGCCGCTGAAAAAAATCCCCACAGCATGATGCTGCCACCACCATAGGTGCTTTAGGTGCCTTTTGGCAAACTCCAAGCAGGTTGTCATGTGCCTTTCATTGACCGTCGGCCAATCTACCATAAAGGCCTGATTGGTGGAGTGTTGCAGATGGATGTCCTTCTGGAAGGCTCTCTCATCTCCACAGAGGAACTCTGGAGCTCTGTTAGAGTGACGATCAGGTTCTTGGTGACCTCCCTGACCAAGACCAATCTCCCCAGATTGCTCAGTTTGGCCGGGTAGCCAGCTCTAGGAAGAGCCTTGGTGGTTCCAGACTTCTTCCATTTAAGAATGATGGCCACTGTGTTCTTGGGAAACTTCATTGCTGCAGAAATGTTTTGGTACCCTTCCCCCGATCTGTGCCTTGACACAATCCTGTCTCGGATAAAAGTTGCTTATATGTGCCTTTCCAAATCATGTCCAATCAATTGAATTTACCACAGGTGGACTCCAATCAATTTGTAGAAACATCTCAAGGATGATCAATGGAAACAGGATGCACCTGAGCTCAATTTCGAGTCTCATAGCAAATGGTCTGAATGCTTATGTAAATAAGGTATTTCTGTTTCTTTTAAATACATTTTCAAACATTTCTAAAAACCTGTTTTCACTTTGTCATTATGGGGTATTGTGTGTAGATTGATGATTATTTTTTATTTTATTTAATACATCTTAGAATAAAGCTGTAACGTAACAAAATGTGGAAAAGGGAAAGGGGTCTGAATGCTTTCCAAATGCACTGTATATGCGAAAGTATGTGGATACCCCTTCAAATTAGTGGATTTGGCTATATCAGCCCCACCCATTGCTGACAGGTGTATAAAATCGAGCACACAGCCATGCAATCTCCATAGACAAACATTGCCAGTAGAATGGCACTACTGAAGAGCTCAGTGGCTTTCAACCGGGCCACCTATCAACAAGTCAGTCCGAAACATTTATGCCATGCTAGAGCTGGTCAACTGTAAGTGCTGCCATTGTGAAGTGGAAACGTCAAGGAGCAACAATGACCTTGTATTGGTAGGCCACACAAGCTCACAGAATGTGACCGCCGAGTCCTGAATCGCCTAGTGAGTAAAAATCATGTGTCCTCGGTTGCAACACTCCCTACCGAGTTCCAAACTGGCTCTGGAAGCAACTTCAGCACAATATCTGTTTGTCTGGAGCTTCATGAAATGGGTCTCCATGGCCGAGCAGCCTCACACAAGCCTAAGATCACCACGTGCAATGCCAAGCTTCAGCTAGAGGGGCGTAAAGCTCGCCGCCATTGGACTCTTGAGCAGTGGAAACGCGTTCTCTGTCATAATTAATCATGCTTCATCATCTGGCAGTCCAACGGACAAATCTGGGTTTGGCGGATGCCAGGAGATCACTACCTGCCCGAATGCATAGTGCCAACTGTAAAGTTTGGTGGAGGAGGAATAATGGTCTGGTGCTATTTTTGTGGTTTGAGCTAGGCCACTTAGTTCCAGTGAAGGTGTAAAGAGCCCTGACCTCAAGAACATTGAACACATTTGGGATGAATTGGAACGCCGACTGCCAACCAGACCTAATTACCTAACATCAGTGACCGGCCTCACTAATGCTCTTGTGGCTGAATGAAAGCAAGTCCCCACAGCAATGTTCCAACATCTAGTGGAAAACCTTTTCAGAATAGTAGAGGCTGTTATAGCAGAAAAGGGGAGACCAACTCCATATTAATGCCCATGATTTTGGAATGAGATGTTCGACGAGCAGGTGTCCACAAACTTTTGACCTTGTAGTGTATGTCGTAAATATCTACTACACTGGCTGAACAAGTGGGGTTATGCATCATCCGTGACCATATCATCAGGGCTCTATGTAATTCTTCAAAATGTCACCAAGGATGAGAACATCAACGATGGAAAATCATAGCACGTCCCCTCCATAGGATTGGATAACATTCAATGTGAGTGTGCGTATGTGTGACTCACCAATGCATTTTTGAGTATGTGTGATGATCCTCAATGTGAGTATGTGTGAGATAATGTTAGTCAGCGTGTACAGCAATGTAAATGTCTGTGTACTGCAATGCTATTTCAAATCATAGAATTCCAAATGAATAAGATTCCACTTGGTCGAGTGTTGCAGGGGCCAAACTATTGGTCATGGAAGCAGGCAGCGGGCTAAACGAGTCAGGGTTTACCCAGCCATGACCCGAACTATGTAATTGGTATTCAACCAAGGCCTCCGGTTATTGGTTTCTGTTGCAGCCGCCATTGGCTGCTGCTGCAAGGGGGCGGGCCAGCTGCCTGGCTGGCCTCTAGGTCACATTGCTTCTGCCTCCGCAGGCTTGGCAGTGAGTAGCAGGGCCTATGGGCAGACAGACAACTGCCTTGCATTGGAGCTCAGCTGAGTGTGTGTGGGTGTGTATGTGTACGCGTGTGTGTGTGTTTATATCGCTTCCCCTCCTCCGCAAAAAAAAACACCAATATATAGAAAGGAGAGGTGAAAAACAAACCACAGTGGTAATTAATCTCTGCTGTGTTCTGAGTGGGCGCCTAATGCTACGACAATGTGAATGTATCTATTTCACAACTCCTCACATGTTAGCACCAGCCTAGCCAGTGCAGTGTGTAGCCTGCAGTCTGCTGTCGTGGCCGAGGCCGTCTTGAGAAGGACCCCCCCTTCACCTCCGCCACGCTCCTTTTGGGCAGGCGGCCAAATACAGTGCACTTTACAGATAGACTGGGTCGACTAGACATGTTGGAGGAAGGGTAACTAACTAATATCTTCTAACTTATTTAATGGGTCACTTTCTCCATTCCACGCTGAGGTTCATACTTGGTAGGATAGGAGCTGCTGAAACCAAGTGGAAAATTCCAGATGCACATTAAACAAGAGGGGCAGTACATAAAGTGGTCAGTGGCCCCAGTCTAAAACAGATACTGATCTGATGCAGGCTCTTCTTTAAAGCTAGGCTCTGAGTTCTATGTTCTGAGATTCTGAATTTGGCGGGCCTTCGATCGAACATAGAAGGAAAATTGGCTGTCACTCTACGTCTCGAATGTTGATTTGCTCTGGGGAGGTTGAACTGGAAGAGATTAAGACAGATAAGCAACTTTGATCCATTCCAAAAGACCATGACAGATTTTAGGAACATGATTTTTATTTTTGATCTTTTCGGGTCGTCTTAGGGTCTCCTTGTCCCAGCGTGTCCCCATCCGGTCACTTAAAACAGAGAAATAGAGAGAGAGAGGGAGAGGAAAGAGAGAGTGGAGACAGAGATGAGGGAGAGAGAGCACCATGAAAGAGAGAGAGAAGAGACCTCCTCTCTCTCTCTCTCTCTCTCTGTGCTCTCTCTGTAGAGGAGCTGCATGGAGCTGCCTAGCTGAGAGCTGCCTGGCTGGGTGACTCTGCAGTGAGCATGCCCTAGATATTCATCACTGCCACACCGGGCCGGGGGGATAATATATTCCTCCATGGGCACAGCGGCGCCGCACACATTACTCATCTCTACATGGTTTGGGAAGGAGGGAGTGGTGGGAGAGAGGGAGAGGAGAGAGAGGAGGGAGAGGGAGAGAGGGAGAGGTGGGAGAAAGGGGGAGAAAGGAGGGATCGAGTAGGGGAGGGGGGGGTCATCAGAATTTTCCATTGGTTTCAGCATTTTCCAAGTGTTAGTAATGGGATAGAGGGATGAAAGGGAGGGATGAAAGGGAGAGATGGAAGGAAGGGATGAAGGGTTGGAAGATGGCAGTTAATGACCATGCAGGGGAACAGTGAACTCATCCAATTTTACAGTCAGACAGGAAGTAGCTGGTCACTCTTCCTGTTCCTGTTTAATAGAGCTGGTTCGTAATCATGAAAGGACATTGGAGCAAAATGTTTCGCAACCGTTAACTAGTGTTTCTTATGTAATCCCTCTCTGTTTCAGTACGTTTTTTTTGCAGTTTGCCTAATGGATACGATCTTGCTTTAACACAATCTCTACACACGTCTCCATGTGCCATACCGAGACCTGTCAAGGAAAACAGAAGAGGAATTCCCAAAAGAAAGCCTAGTGTCAGATGTCTCAAAGGCGTTATATTAGCTACCACACTATAGAGTATTGAAGTACGTACGTACACACTCCACACCTCTAATGTACTTAGACATGGTCTCAATTACAGCGACATTTCAAATAATACCCTTTCTTTCTTACTCCAAACTAAGTCATGAAATAATAAGGATATATTTGATCGCTCATTTCAAAGTTTCCTTGAGGGCAGAGCAAAACAACGTTTTTCAAATGCAGCCATTTAAAAACTTCCAAGAGAATAGGAATACGCTTCTACCTCATTTAAGCCTGAGGTGAGAGTTTTTAGTGAGGGAACTGCAGCAGAGGAGGACGGGAGTTAGAGGAAGGAGGGACTCAGTGAGCTGCATTGCTGTGCTGTGAGCGAGGTGTGCATGCGTGCGTGTGTGTCCCCCTTCCGTGTGTCAGTGTGCCTGTGCGCGTGCGTCCTTTCCATGCGCCAGTGTGTTTGCGCGCGTGCATGGGAATGCGTGCATGTGTACACAAGGTGTCTCACTGTACTCTATGGCAGCAGAGTTATAACCTCAGGGGAACTGGGGGGGGAGGGGAGGGTGTAATTCATCACCAGGGCAGACGTTCAAACAGTCAGTGAGCATCGATCCTCCGCCTGCACTGGTCGTAGCACTCCTGAAAACACAGGCGTGGGTTTGACACGACATGGAGTAGTTCTTAAAATCCAGCCACGTTTAGTTAGTCTGAATGTTTCGTCAAAATGGTGTAGCTGTACACACAAGTACACACCGAGAGATAGATTCTCACCCAGCTGATCAGACAATACACATTGAGAAAACAGTAATAAATGCATTCGTGGTAATGATCAGTAGATTCTAAAGGTTACAATATATCTTTCTGAAAAATCCTTTGACTATTTCTGAGGGGAACAAAAAGAAGAAAGAAATGTAGCTGATAATGCCAAGAGAAAAGGGTTATGAAGAAAAGGTAATGTACACAACATGCCCTTTTAGTAATCTCCCCTAATAAGGATTTAAGTGAACCGTGTTCACAGCTTTCACTCCTACCTATCTAAGCCTATTACCATTTCACATCATCAAGGCGGCTATAAGAAGGCAATCTGGATTTTTTTATTTTTTTACAGTACATCGTTGAGAGGTAGAAAATGCCTAGATAAAGCCTGCTATGTACCGAGGAGATAAAAAGGACACTTTCTAGTGTTGCAGCTTTTGAGAAAGAGAATGCCAACCGTCATAGCACTGTGATCGAAAAATGTCAGCGCTCTGCCCTTTGATTTTAAAACCATGAAGACAACCTGTGCCTTAACATCCCTGAAACATTTCCCCAGTGCTTTCACTCATCTCCTAGCCATCCCCAGATCTTTAGAGAAACACAAATCGAACCACCATTTTGGGTTAATAGTACCATGCACAAGAAAGCGAGCAGAAAACATGTGACAGAGATTTTGACAGAGTTACAAATGAACAAGGTTTCCAAATGTCAAAACGAAACAAACGTGGGTTAGTGTAGTGCTCATGCTTCACCGAGCAATGAAGAAAAAGAAAGAAGAAAATAAACTAAAGGGAAAACAAGACTGTTTAATAACTTCACCTCCGAGGAGGCCAGAGAAAATACATGCAGAGTTTCAATTTAACATCTTTCACTTTGCAGCAAAGGGGGAGTGAGGCGGGAGATTCTTGTAAGTGGTGACTATTGGACGTACACCTCATTCCCCATTTAGAGGTGACCTTTCACCCTTAGTACGCAACCTTCTGATTCGCTGTAAATTATGATCTGCATCTCCAAAGAGGAAAGAGGTTGTTAAAAAAAGGAAGATCCCAGAGGTGCCCATTGATACGCACTTCAAGGGTTAAAAAGAAGAAGAAAAAAAATCAACAAAAAAAGTCACAAAAAATGTATCTATAAATAGTTTTGTACATGCACGAATATCAGGCTTTTCTTTTTTGGGGTCAAAAATAGAAAAAGACAGAAAAATACCTTTGTCTTCGTCACCATCATTATTGGTGAAATCACCGCCTTGACTGTTTGAGTTGGCTCCTACTGTCAACAACAGGAGGGAGAAAAGTAGAGGGGATGAGGGGAGACAGGCTTATAAAAACCCAAACATTTTTTTTTTGTGGAAACATATTCATTCTAACAGTAAGTGGTTCAACCAATTGGATAGCATGACACACACAATTAGGAGCACCAACACAGTATTCTAATAACAACTATTCACAAAACACAGCTGTTTGGTACAGGTAAGTATATCTAATGAACAACTCTCCTTCCTATTAGACAATAGATATGGTGGCCCTAAAGGGCATAGGAGCTTTTAAAATGAATTGCCCCTTAGGGACACTGTTGTCATGACGTTTCCCTGTTGGGTGAGATTTATGATCCCCCCATAAATACCTTTCCCCCTTTTCTCTCCACTCTACAGAATGGACTCTTGGAAAGCCCTGTGTTACCACAGAGAAAGTGTAACGGTTTTCTTGACTTGAAGGAGAGGCGGACCAAAATGCAGCGTGGTTTCTATTCGTGGTTCTTTAATAAAGACTCTACACATGAGCAAACTAACAAAACGAGAAACGTGAAAACCCAAAACAGCCCTATCTGGTGCAAACAGAGAGACAGGAACAATCACCCACAAACACACAGTGAAACCCAGGCTACCTAAGTATGATTCTCAATCAGAGACAACTAATGACACCTCCCTCTGATTGAGAACCATACTAGACCGAAACATAGAAATACCCAAATCATAGAAAAACAAACATAGACTGCCCACCCCAACTCACGCCCTGACCATACTAAATAATGACAAAACAAAGGAAATAAAGGTCAGAACGTGACAGAAAGTATAGTAACATCAAAAGGTTGGGGAATGGAATACTATTTCCCTTTCTCAAACAGTTGAAAGTGTCCGTTGGTACTTAACTTCTTGGAACTCTAGGGGCGCAATTTCATTTTTGGATGAAAAACGTTCCCGTTTTAAACAAGATATTTTGTCACAAAAAGATGCTCGACTATGCATATAATTGCTACTGTTCGAAAGAAAACACTCTGACGTGTCCAGAAATACAAAGATCTTCTCTGTGCGTGCCCTTTAACGTGAGCTTCAGGCAAAACCAAGATGAGATGGCATCCAGGAAATGACAAGGATTTTTGAGGCTCTGTTTGTCATGATCTCCTTATATGGCTGTGAACGCAAGAGGAATGAATCAACCCTCTCTGTCGTTTCCCCAAGGTGTCTGCAGCATTGTGACGTATTTGTAGGCAGATCATTGGAAGATTGACCATAAGAGACCACATTTACCACGTGTCCGCCCGGTGTCCTGCGCCGAAATTGGTGCGCAAAAGTCACCTGCCAGTATTTTTCCAAGGAATACAGAGAGGAAAGCAAGCTTCCACGAACTGCATGTCAATGAAGAGATATGTGAAAAAACACCTTGAGGACTGATTCCAAACAACGTTTGCCATGTTTCGGTCGATATTATGTAGTTAATCCGGAAAAAGTTTTACGTTGTAGGTGACTGCATTTTCGGTTCGTTTCAGTAGCCAGGCGCAATGTAGAAAACGGAACGATTTCTCCTACACACAGACGCTTTCAGGAAACACTGCGCATTTGGCATGTGACTGAGAGTCTCCTCATTGAAAACATCAGAAGCTCTTCAAAGGTAAATGATTTTATTTATTTGGTTATCTGGCTTTTGTGAAAATGTTGCGTGCTACATGCTACACAAAATGCTATGCTAGCTTTGCATACTCTTACACAAATTAGTCCATTTCTATGGTTCAAAAGCATATTTTGAAAATCTGAGATGACAGTGTTGTTAAGAAAAGGCTAAGCTTGAGAGCAGATGCATTATTTTCATTTTATTTGCGATTTTCAGAAATCGTTAACGTTACATTATGCTAATGAGCTTCAGGCTATAACTGTATACAGATTTTTTTCATAGCCAAACGTGAACAAAACGGAGCGATTTGTCCTACACAAATAATATTTTTTTGAAAAATTGCACATTTGCTATGTAACTGAGAGTCTCCTCATTGAAAACATCCGAAGCTCTTCAAAGTTAATGATTTTATTTATTTGGTTATCTGGTTTTTGTGAAAATGTTGCGTGCTAAATGCTACTCAAAATGCTATGCTAGCTTTGCATACTCTTACACAAATTAGTCCATTTCTATGGTTCAAAAGCATATTTTGAAAATCTGAGATGACAGTGTTGTTAAGAAAAGGCTAAGCTTGAGAGCAAACGCATTATTTTAATTTTATTTGCGATTTTCAGAAATCGTTAACGTTGCGTTATGCTAATGAGCCTGAGGCTTTAGTCACGATCCCGGATCCGGGATGGGGAGTTTCAAGAGGTTAAAGAATATGATGTCAGATCAGTTGTTGTCTGGGACATTATATCTGATGATAGGGTGACAAATTGAATCTTGGAAAGTCTACACATTCTAGTTATCCGATTCACATGAAATTGTTGTGCAATTTAAATGTTTAAAGATGAAACTATTTGTGAGAAGATGAAATGTGATTTTAGCTCCTAAATGAGAGAATTGTTTGCATAAGTTAACTTATGCTCATTCAGTGGTCACGCCCAAGTGAACAGACATTGGTTGGAGAGGGATGAAACATACCCTTCTCTTCCCCAGTACAAAAGCCCCCATGACCTAAATTCACTAAGCAAACCCCGGTGTGAGCTGTGGATGCAAATGGTTGAACGACTACTCTGTCTAACAAAATGTACATGAGACCAGATCACGTGGAGGTGACGATCACCACGCTGGAATGGTGAACTTTGACTAGACCAGCCAGAATACAGCTCGAGCTGATTATGGCAACTTGGTATGAACTTTAAACTATTATTCACTAAAGAAGAAGTGATACATCCTAGAAGTCAAGTTATCAGCTTCAGTTGTAAACGTATGTGGCCTAAGAAAGGACAGACAATCTCCTAAGGACGACAGGGCACTTCAACGTATCTGCTCTACAACACTACCACCAGAAAGATTCCTCAAAGGACAATGGCGATCTCTGCTGGGTAAACCTGCTGGGTTTACCATCTTCAACCCATCTATCGAAGCGCAGCTCAGAGTAAATATATATTTTGCATTTTTCTTTTCCGAATGGCCGGTTATTTGAATGCATAAGATACTGTATAGTAGTACGGTAGTATAGCTTCTAAAGGTCCAATAGAGACCCAATCCCTTTGTCCGTCAGTCTTCCCGCACTTTCATTCAAACCCAGCCCCCTTCCTTTGTGTAACCAGCCATCATATCGGGTTATGACACTAGGGGGCTTTTCATGACATGATTAGCAATCGATGTATGATCTATCCTGCAGTGGTGGGCTGTCAGGGCCAGCAAGGCCTTCTCTGCTGGCCTAAACATCAGCAGAATATATATTTTTTTAAATATATTTTCCCACAAATATGTATTAAATTATTCCCCAGAGTAAGAGTTACACTCTTCATTTCATAGCGTTCCTCTTGATTGCACTGCTTCCAGCCCCAGGTTGAGATTTGGAGGGCTGGTCTTTATGTTAGATATTTTATCCAATCATATTCAGCCATCATGTGTTGCCAGGGGTCTAAAATCTGCCCTCAGGCCTTCAGAATCAACAGTGTGGGCGCTTGTAGCTTAAAGTGAATGGAAATTAAAATTTAGTGTCAACCAATCAGCTTTAGAGTTGGCTATTGTACGCCTGCTGGCTGACTCCAGTGTTACACAGGAGCCAGCTAGCAGGCGTAGTGCGTGCACGTCTTTTGATTGGATTACCAATATTGAGAGGCAGGTCCTATATGGGCAGGTCTCAGAACTAGGAAACTGAAATTGATCAACGAATTAATTTGCGTACTACTAAGCTGTTTTTTCAACCCACAATGGCGGAAGGAGAAGATATCGATTTGGTCGAGGATATAATTACAACGCCATTCTCAAGACAAACTTTTCAAGAAAAGTTAGACATTGTCAGGAGAGGTAGACGCCGACGCTACAAAGCCTGTCACATGCGGGAAAGGGGTTTATTCGCCACTTTCAATTATGGGCGCTATCAATGACTCACAGGCTCCGAGAAGCACTGCAAACTGTACTGCTGGGAATGCCTATTATTTGCAAGTGATCGATTTCGTGTTTGGAGCCACACTGGCTTTGCAAACCTGAGTTGTCTAACCAAGGCAGCAACGAGACACCAACGTACGGCTGGGCACTTACAAGCAATGGTGCTTTTGAAAACTTTTGGGGACACCCGAGTGGATCTACAGCTCAACGAACAAGTGCGCAGGGCAACGAAGCTGCACAATGAAAAGGTATTGTACTCTTCCCCTGCAATTCTCTGAATAAAAATGTCAATTTCAAGGTGACTTGGCCATTCTAACACCTGGATATGTTTATTTTTGAACCATTCCATTGTAGATTTTGCTTTATGTTTTGGATCATTGTCTTGTTGGAAGACAAATCTCCGTCCCAGTCTCAGGTCTTTTCCTGTATTTGGCTCCATCCATCTTCCCATCAATTTTAACCATCTTCCCTGTCCCTGCTGAAGAAAAGCAGGCCCAAACCATGATGCTGCCACCACCATGTTTGACAGTGGGGATGGTGTGTTCAGGGTGATGGGCTGTGTTGCTTTTACGCCAAGCATAACGTTTTGCATTGTTGCCAAAAAGTTCAATTTTGGTTTCATCTGACCAGAGCACCTTCTTCCACATGTTTGGTGTGTCTCCCAGGTGGCTTGTGGCAAACTTTAAACAACACTTTTTATGGATATCTTTAAGAAATGGCTTTCTTCTTGCCACTCTTCCATAAATGCCAGATTTGTGCAATATACGACTGATTGTTGTCCTATGGACAGAGTCTCCCACCTCAGCTGTAGATCTCTGCAGTTCATCCAGAGTGATCATGGGCCTCTTGGCTGCATCTCTGATCAGTCTTCTCCTTGTATGAGCTGAAAGTTGAGAGGGACGGCCAGGTCTTGGTAGATTTGCAGTGGTCTGATACTCCTTCCATTTCAATATTATCGCTTGCACAGTGCTCCTTGGGATGTTTAAAGCTTGGGAAATCTTTTTGTATCCAAATCCGGCTTTAAACTTCTTCACAACAATATCTCGGACCTGCCTGGTGTGTTCCTTGTTCTTCATGATGCTCTCTGCGCTTTTAACGGACCTCTGAGACTATCACAGTGCAGGTGCATTCATACGGAGACTTGATTACACACAGGTGGATTGTATTTATCATCATTAGTCATTTAGGTCAACATTGGATCATTCAGAGATCCTCACTGAACTTCTGGAGAGAGTTTGCTGCACTGAAAGTAAAGGGGCTGAATAATTTTGCACGCCCAATTTTTCAGTTTTTGATTTGTTAAAATGTCGTTCCACTTCATGATTGTGTCCCACTTGTTGTTGATTCTTCACAAAAAAATACAGTTTTATATCTTTATGTTTGAAGCCTGAAATGTGACAAAAGGTCGCTAAGTTCAAGGGGGCCGAATACTTTCGCAAGGCACTGTAAGACGTGGTAGACTGGTAAGGTCCACACCAAATCAAATCATATTTTATTTTATTGGTCACATACACATGGTTAAGCAGATGTTAATGTGATTGCAGCGAAATGCTTGTGCTTCTAGTTCCGACAGTCCATATCTAACAAGTAATCTAACAATTCCCGAACAACTACCTAATACACACAAATCTAACGGGGTGACTGAGAATATGTACATATAAATATATGGATGAGCGATGGCCGAGCAGCATAGACAAGGTGCAATAGATGGTATAAAATACAGTATTCAGTTGTGGCCAAAACCTTTGAGAATGACACAAATATTAATTTTCACAAAGTCTGCTACCCCAGTTTGAATGATGGCAATTTCCATATACTCCAGAGTGATCAAATGAATTACAATTAATTGCAAAGTTCCTCTTTTCCATGCAAATGAACTGAATCACCCCAAAAACACAACTCTTGGCCACGACTGTATACGTAATATATGAGTAATGTAAGATATGTAAACATGATTAAATTTGCCTTATTTAAAGTTGTATTGTTTAAAGTGACTAGTGATCAATTTATTAAAGTGGCCAGTGATTGGGTCTCAATGTGGGCAGCAGCCTCTCTGAGTTGCTGTTTAGCAGTCTGATGGCCTTGAGATAGATAAAAGCTGTTTTTCAGTCTCTTGGTCCCTGCTTTGATGCACCTGTACTGAACTCGCCTTCTGAATGGTAGTTGTGTGAACAGCTAGTGGCTTGGGTGGTTGGTGTTCATGATGATCTTTTTGGCTTTGCTGTAGGTGTCATGGAGGTGTCATGGAGGGCAAGTAGTTTGCCCCCTGTGATGTGTTGTGCAGACCACACCACCCTCTGGAGAGCCTTGCAGTTGAGGGCAGTGCAGTTGCTGTACCAGCCTGACAGGATGCTCTCGATTGTGCATCTGTAAAGATTTGACAGGATTTTGGGTGACAAGACACATTTATTCAGCCTCCTGAGGTTGAAGAGGCACTGTTGCGTCTTCTTCACCACACTATCTGTGTAGGTGGACCATTTCAGTTTGTCTGTGATGTGTACGCCAAGGAACTTAAAATGTTCCACCTTCCCACTGCTGTCCCTTCGATGTGGATAGGGGGGTGCTCCCTCTGCTGTTTCCTGAAGTCCACAACCATCTCCTTTGTTTTGTTGACGTTGAGTGAGAGGTTGTTTTCCTGACACCACACTCCAAGTGCCCTCACCTCCTCCATGCAGGCTATCTCGTCATTGTTGGTAATCAAGCCCACTACTGTTGTGTCGTCTGCAAACTTGATGATTGAGTTAAAGGCGTGCATGGCCACGCAATCGTGGCTGAACAGGGAGTACAGGAGGGGGCAAAGCACTCAACCTTGTGGAGGCCCAGTGTTGAGGGTCAGCAAAGTGGAGATGTTGTTTCCTACCTTCACCACCTGGGGGCAGCCTGTCAGAAAGTCCAGGGCCCAATTGCACTTGGCGTGGTTGAGACCCAGGGCCTCCAACTTGATGATGAGCTTGGAGGGTACTATGGCATCGAATGCTGAACTGTAATCAACAAACAACATTCTTACATAGGTATCCCTCTTGTCCAGATGGGATAGGGCAGTGTGCAGTGTGATGGCGATTGCATCGTCTGTGTACCTGTTGGGGCAGTATGTAAACTGAAGTAGGTCTAGGGTGGCCAGTAAGGTGGAGGTGATATGATCCTTGACTTGTCTTTCAAAGCTCTTCATGATGACAGAAGTGAGTGCTACGGGCGGTAGTCATTTAGTTCAGTTATCTTTGCCTTCTTGGGTACAAGGAACAATGGCGGCCATCTTGAAGCATGTGGGGACAGCAGACTGGGATAGGTAGCAATTGAATATGTCCGTAAATGCACCAGGCAGCTGGTCTGCGCATGCTCTGAGGACGCGGCTAGGGATGCCCTCTGGGCCAGCAGCCTTGCGAGGGTTAACATGTTTAAATGTTTTACTCATATCGGCCACAGAGAAGGAGAGGGGGGCACACTCCTTGTTAGCTTCTAGGCCCCTTTAATCTCAATTTCCGCCTGAATGACGTGCCCAAAGTAAACTGCCTGTAGCTCAGGCCCTGAAACCAGGATATGCATATAATTGGTACCATTGGAAAGAAAACACTTTGATGTTTGTGGAAATGTTTAAATAATGTAGGGGAATATAACACAATAGATATGGTTGGAGAAAATCCAAAGAAAAAACATTATTTTAGAAATGAGACATCCTCTTGGAAATGCAAGAGAAAGCTCATATTGTAAAATAGCTCCCAGGATGCAATTTCCATGGCTTTCACAGGTTGTCAGCAGTCTATGTTCAAGGTTTCAGGCTTGTAACTTCAAAAATTAATAAGAAATAATAGTATGATGACACACTTGGAAATCTGTGTCTTTGCGCTACACGAGGAAGTTGCGCACCAGGCTAAAATCGGTTTCCTATTGAACATACTTCTTTCCGAAAAAAATATTATAGTTTGATTACATTTTAGGGTGTCTGAGGAGTAAATAGAACCGTATTTTGACTTCTTGAAACAAGGTTTAGGGGTAGATTTTTGGATTCCTTTCTCTGCGAGTTGAACGAGTGGATTACTTTAATCGATTGCGCCAACTAAAGATACTTTTTGGGATATGAAGAAGGATTTTATCTAACAAAACGACACTACATGTTATAGCTGGGATTCTTTGGATGACAAATCAGAGGAAGATTTTTAAAAAGTAAGTGAATATTTCATCTTTATATATGAATGTATGAAACCTGTGCCGGTGGAAAAATATTTTTATGTGGGGCGCGGTCCTCAAACAATCGAATGGCATGTTTTCACTGTAATAGCTACTGTAAATCAAACAGTGCAGTTAGATTAACAAAATGTTTAGCTTTCAGCCTATATAAGACACTTATATGTACCTAAATGTTTTATACTAACTGTCCATACTAACTATTAGAATATATTTGAATTACGCGCCCTCCAGTTTCACTGGAAGTTGTCCGACACCGATCCTTAATTAGCGGGCCGTGTCGGTGGCACTGTATTATCCTTAAAACGGGCAAAGTTTGTTGAGTTTGTCTGGAAGCGTCAAGTCGGTATCCGTGACGTGGCTGGTTTTCTTTTTGTAGTCCGTGATTTCCTGTAGACCTTGGCATATACGTCTCATGTCTGAGCCGTTGAATTGCGTCTCCACTTTGTCCCTTTACCGGCATTTCGCTTGTTTGAATGCCTTGCGGAGGGAATAACTACACTGTTTATATTCAGCCATTTTCCCAGACTTCTTTCCATGGTTAAATGAGGTGGTTCACACTTTCAGTTTTGTGCGAATGATGCCATCCATCCACAGTTTCTGGTTAGGGTAGGTTTTAATAGTCACAGTGGGTACAACATCTCCAATGCGCTTCCTTATAAATTCACTCACTGAGTCAGTGTATATATTGATGTTGTACTCTGAGGCTGACCTTAACATATCCCAGTCAGTGTGATCAAAACAATCTTGAAGCATGGATTCTGATTGGTCAGACCAGCGTTGAATGGTTCTAGTCACTGGTACATCCTGTTGTACACCTGTTGTATTCGGCACATGTGACACATGACATTTGATTTGATTTAGTAGTGTTATGACCTCATGGCCTTAGAGACACTGTGCGATTTATGAATCCAGGGATTAAACGGGTTGTAATATTTTCTGTACTGTCATGTGCAGGTAGTGTTAGACCCCTTATCTGATTGGGGTCTTATGCTGTTTGAGGTGGGCGTGTTGTTAAATTTAGATGACGTGATTAGCCATTGCTAGATCTTCAACTGGACCGTTAGCCTGCTGTGGTGTGAGAATACCTGGTTGATAATAGACTTCATTCTCAGATAAGCACTACAGATTGACTCACTGACAGACCCATCAGAGTAATAACGATGATCGTTAAGATTAAGACAGCTGAGACAGGAGTAGCATCCTGTAACATTGAGGAGCCACTTTGCTGGTCTCAGACTGCGGTTGCATCCCACCCGCCTTCAAGAAAAAAACACACGATTTGACATGTGAAAACGTCTTTTTTGGAACACTTTGTATCCCACTGGGCACACACTGGTTGAATCAGTGTTGTTTCCATGTCATTTCAACCCGTGTGGAATAGACGTTGAGTTGACATCTGTGCCCAGTGGGACGTGATCACATGTTTTCACGTGTAGTTTTTACATGTAGTTTCACATGTCGTTTCACAGTGTCGCTTTACATGTTGTCACGTTATCACAATAACTTCACATAAGATCACATGATCACATGAAAACATGTGTTTTTGGAACACTTCACGTGTTCATGTGAAATTCATGTGGTCTTTCCAGAAGGGTCTATCCTCTATATAGTATAAAGCCCTATAGGCCCTGGTGACAAGTAGTTAACTATACAGGGTATCGGATGCCATTTGGATTGCATCCTAGTACCAATTAAAATATTATCTCATTTTAAAAAAGCAACAAATATTGCTATGATAACTGTTTCTTTTGACACTATGCTGGTCTGGTGTCTCTGAGGCGCTAGATCGCTAGCTGGTTGGTACATAATGAGGCCTAAGGCTTGACACAACACACACACACACACAACACTGAACAGGCCTGTAATCTCACAGTTAACGGTATCTCAAGCTGTACAAACAAAGGCAAGTGGCATGTCAGTTTAACGCAGCAAAGCATAAACTCCCACATCTGTCCTGTACAGAATGTCCATACACACACCCACACACGTGCACATACACATGCATGCACTCATGCACACACTCACTTTACGACCATCAGACAGATACCCAGCACATCTGTCAGAACAGATGAAAGAAGAATCGAGTCTCTGTGTTTGACTAAGTCTTGGTTTGTTGGTTTCCCTTGTAAAAGTCAAAGGGAAAATTGAGAGCATGCAGAGTTGTCCAATGTTTGTAGTGATGCACGTCTTTCAAGGCTGAATCGCGAATGGCAACCCATTCCATATAGTGCACTACTTTTGACCAGAGCCCGCTTCCTCTTTCCTAAATAGGCACCTATCCCTATTAGAGGTCGACCGATTATGATTTTTCAACGCCGATACCGATACCGATTATTGGAGGACCAAAAAAACCTGTTACCGATTAATCAGCCAATTTTTTTACATTTATTTTATTTATTTGTAATAATGACAATTACAACAATATTGAATGAACACTTTTATTTTAACTTAATATAATACATAAATAAAATCAATTTAGCCTCAAATAAATAATGAAACATGTTCAATTTGGTTTAAATAATGCAAAAACAAAGTGTTGAAGAAAAAAGTAAAAGTGCAATATGTGCCATGTAAAAAAAGCTAACGTTTAAGTTCCTTGCTCAGAACATGAAATATAATATAATATGAAAGCTGGTAGTCTCTTTTAACATGAGTCTTCAATATTCCCAGGTAATAAGTTTTATTATATGAATTATAGGACTATTTCTCTCTATACCATTTGTATTTCATATACCTTTGACTATCGGATGTTCTTATAGGCACTTTAGTATTGCCAGTGTAACAGTATAGCTTCCGTCCCTCTCCTCAACCCTACCTGGGCTCGAACCAGGAACACATCGACAATAGCCACCCTCGAAGCGTCGTTATACATCGCTCTGCAAGCTGAACAACTACTTCAAGGTCTCAGAGCGAGTGATGTCCCCGATTGAAACGATATTATCGCGCACCTCGCTAACTAGCTAGCCATTTCACATCGTTTACACCAGCCTAATCTTGGGAGATGATAGGCTTGAAGTCATAAACAGCTCAATGCTTGAAGCACAGCGAAGAGCTGCTGGCAAACGCACAAAAGTGCTGTTTGAATGAATGATTACGAGCATGCTGCTGCCTACCACCGCTCAGTCAGACTGCTCTATCAAATATCAAATCCTAGACTTAATTCTAACATAATAACACACAGAAATACGAGTCTTAGGTCATTAATATGGTAAAATCTGGAAACTATAATTTCGAAAATAAAACGTTTATTCTTTCAGTGAAATACGGAACCGTTACGTATTTTATCTAACGGGTGGCTTCCATAAGTCTAAATATTCCTGTTACATTGCACAACCTTCAATGTTCAATGTCAAAATTACGTGAAATTCTGGCAAAATAGTTCGCAACGAGTCAGGCGGCCCAAGCTGTTGCATATACCCTGACTCTGTGTGCAATGAACGCAAGAGAAGTGACACAATTTCCCTAGTTTAATATTGACTGCTAACCTGGATTTCTTTTAACTAAATATGCAGGTTTGAAAAAATATACTTCTGTGTATTGTGCGTATTGATTTTAAGAAAGACACTGATGCTTATGGTTAGGTACAGTCGTGCAACGATTGTGCTTTTTTCGCAAATGCGTTTTTGTTAAATCTTCCCCCATTTGGCGAAGTTGGCTGTCTTTGGCAACGAGCCAGCCGGCCCAAACTGCTGCATATACCCTGCCTCTGATGCACAGAACGCAAGAGAAGTGACACAATTTCCCTATTTAAAAGAAATTCATGTTAGCAGGCAATATTAACTAATTATGCAGGTTTAAAAATATATACTTGTATTGATTTTAAGAAAGGCATTGATATTTGTGGTTATGTACACATTGGTGCAACGACAGTGCTTTTTTCAAGAATGCGCTTGTTAAATCACCCGTTTGGCGAAGTAGGCTATGATTCACTGATAAATTAACAGGCACCGCATCGATTATATGCAACACAGGGCAAGCTAGATAAACTAGTAATATCATAAACCATGTGTAGTTAACTAGTGATTATGTTAAGATTGATTGTTTTTTATAAGATACGTTTAATGCTAGCTAGCACCTTACCTTGGCTCCTTGCTACACTCGCATAACAGGTAGTCAGCCTGCCACGCAGTCTCCTCGTGGAGTGCAATGTAATCGGCCATGATCGGTGTCCAAAAATACAGATTACCGATTGTTATGTAAACTTGAAATCAGCCCTAACTAATCGGCCATTCCGATTAATCGGTCGACCTCTAGTCCTTATAGTGTACTAACTTTTGACCAGAGCCCTCTGTGGCACAATTGTGCTGCCTCATGACCTAGCCTGGAGATATTGTCCCCTCTCTGCCTGCCTGGTCTTGCCTGCCTCCCCATGCATATGACTGGCTGTCTGAATCACACACACAACAGACAGACTGGAAGCTAATAGCTCAGGCTCCAGTGCTGTGAACCCAACTGGCATTGGCAGGCTACTTATGCTCAGAGAAGGGCCTGCGTCCCAAATGGCTGCCCATTCCCTTTTAGTGGACATTCCCTATGGGTCCTGGTAAAAGTAGTGCACTATATAGGGAATAGTGTGCCATTTGGGAAGGACCCAAAGAGCACGGCTCTCTCTTACACAAGCCACTCACACAAGAAAAAGCATTAGAGCAAGGTAAACCTACTATAATACTGTATTGAGCTGTCATTCAAGCCCTGTCAATGTATTTGTTCTCTTTCTTCAATGCACTGTAGCTTTTCTCCCTCCTGTGTTTCTATGCAAAAGAGAATTAGATTCATAATGAATACAATAATTCAAGTGATCTGCTGCTCCCATTGATGGATGTGAGTCTGAAACGGCACCCTATTCCCTATAGAACGCATTACCTTTGACCAGAGCCTCATGAACAGAGCCCAGTACCGTAGATAGGGAACAGGGGGGGCATTTTGGATGTACTGTAGCAAAGGCGTGGGCCACAGCCATACACCCCTATAACCAACAAAGATCTGATAAATCACAGCTCGCCATTGAATTGTAGAGAGGCCATTATCTCTGGGAGCACACATGAAGGTAACAAGCAGTAGATTTATTGTAATTTCTGCTTTCTATTTCTGTTCCAGTGTTGAATACTAAAACAGAACTAATGTAGGACGGTGTTCATAATTAAAGATGGAGGGAGAAAGAGATGAGGCCTGGCATGCATTCTGCATAGTATACTACTTTTGACCAGAGCCCTATGGGCCCTGGCCAAAAGTAGTGCACTACATAGGGGAAAAGGGTGCCATTTGGGACGCGGCCCTGCTGTGGTATTGTCTTCTCACCCAGAAGAGCCCTCAAGAGGCTCCATATTCACTCTGATTAATTCACAATAAAACAGGATCACCTCGCGGGTCTCCGCAGTAGTACCCAGTCTGCAGCCACTGCAGAGGCAGATAGAGCCACAGCTCCAGCAACAGCTCCAGGAGCTAGCACGCACGCACACACACACACACAAACACACACAGAGACACTGCAGCTTTTTGTCTGCACAGACAAACATAGCATCCACAATTAAAGTAGCTCTGGCATTGAAATACAATCCCAAATGTGCCACTTTTCACAAGCCAACCCCTGCTAGACAAAATGGCATTGACCACCCACACTGCACAATCAAAAAGGATACAAAAGAACAGAACTTGTGCAGGTTATCAATATGTCACACCCTGATCTGTTTCACCTGTCCTTGTCTCCACCCCCCTCCAGGTGTCACCCATCTTCCCCACTTATCCCCTGGGTATTTATACCTGTGTTTTCTGTCTGTCTGTGCCAGTTTGTCTTGTTTGCCAAGTCAACCAGCATTTTTCTCTCAGCTCCTGGTTTTCCCAGTCTCTCTTTTTCTCATCCTCCTGGTTTGGACCCTTGCCTGTCCTGACTCTGAGCCCGCCTGCCTGACCACTCTGCCTGCCCCTGACCACGAGCATGCCTGCCGTCCTGTACCGTTTTGGACTCTGCCCTGGCTATGAGCGCTTGCCTGTCCCCGACCTGCCTTTTGTCTATCCCTTGGATTATAATAAATACCAGAGCTCAAACCATCTGCCTCCTGTGTCTGCATCTGGGTCTCGCCTTGTGTCGTGATACAAGACTTAACCATATATGGCATGTTCTTTTGCACTTAAATCAGACGACACAATGGAAGGCCTTTTCTTAATCCGTCAGTCCATTTCAAGAGGACAACTATAAAACTATAAATCCTCTTTTCTGATCCTGGGCTGGCAGGATGTCTCCACGTTACACGGGATTTGAAAAGGCCAACACTGTCTGTAAGGATGACGGGCAGCTGGGCAGTATGGAGGAGGAGAAGATGAACAGAACAGGGAGAGAGAGATGTCTTCCATGAAGCACTGACTGACTCCTCAAGAGGAGACAGAGTCTGTGTCCCAAATGGTGCACTACGTTTGCCATGTAGTAGGGAATAGGGCCCTGGCCAAAAGTAGTGCACTGTGTAGGGAATAGGGTGCCATTTGGGATGCAGGACAAAAAAAATAATATGGAGAGAGATGTCGTCTTGACTCCTGAAGAAGAGCTGTTGAGTTTTTCCTTCAGGCCAATTACATTAAGCTAAGAACTGTAGCTTTAGGTCAGTTGATTTTCAATACATCAACATTCATGTTCTGCATTCATACATTTTAATGCCAGCAAACGTATCGTAATATACTGATGCTGAAACTGCCTTCATTCTGTAATTGACATCTATGAATTGAGGTTAGAAGGCATAATGTATCCAAATGAAAGATACCTGAGGCTAGTTATATCACCTGGAGGTCTAATACTACCAATACACAGACCAAGGACTTCAGATGCCTCTGCTAAACCAATGGATAGACAGCAGCACTGTCTGTCCACAAGAATTCTAACCCTTGGTCCATCCACTCCACTCCTACGTCGCTTTCCTATCACATTATTGCTAATGCCACACTACAACAGAATTGACTGGATATAATGGATAAACTTGGACATCCTACGTATTTGAGTCCAATTGCCTACATGTAAATGAGAAAAAAAAGTACACAGGGATTTCAGTTCATGTCAGTGATTTATAATAACTTTTCTTCAAAGGTCTCTGGAGATTGTGGAATAGGATGCCAGAGTAACGACCCAGGCTGTGCATCCGGACTGGGATTGTCAGATTATCTATCCCCTCCTGTGGTATTTAATCTAGCAAGAGCTCAGACTAAATGTAGCATAGAGAGGTGTAGAGTTCGGTATGAATACATTAGAGAATTCTCTTCACATTGACCTTCATAGACCAGAAAGAGTCTGTCTCTTCAGAAGAGACAGCGACAGCCCAGCAACAGTTCACGTTCGACCTTCAACATCTGTGTTCCAGTTGCACTAAGTTAACCAACTCTTCGTTTTATTTTATCTTGCTGTAGGTGTCTGATAGTGGGGCCTGAAGGGGGTAAGTGCATTACATCAGTGGTGTAAGTGTCAGAACTACTCCGAGTCAGGAGTGCTCACTCTGCACTGCACCTTATCAACAGGAGAGAAGGCTAACTGCTACAGAATAGAATAGACAGGAGTGGGACATCCTACGCCCTCAGACAGTAGGGAGGTCTAAATATCTAATTTCTCTCTCTATTAGACCACATTCATTTCAAGCCTTCAGTCAAAAAAAAAGCATTTTGCCCTTTGGTCAAAGTATCGCACTTTGATCAAAAGTGCACCAACGTTTCTGGTTCAAGAAGTTATCCCAGCCAATTTAGAGCTGCTTCAGAACAAATGGACCTGCAAAGTGAAATGCCAAAACTAACACAGAGGCAAACAGAGGATAACAAGATATTTGTGTTAATCAAGGTGTGACATACCATCCTCAGTTGGCACGTATATGTTTAAATACAGGCAGTCCTCGTTCTGGTCCTGCATATAGGTTACCACTGTATCCAAGTTCGCTGTGAACCACACCGGCAGCATATCGTTGAGTAACTTTTCCTCCAGGTACTGTGGACACACAGGGGCAAACTGGGTAGCATTCCTGATCCCAGGCCAGGACATGGGAGGCTCGGGGGGCTGGAAGCGTCTCTCCCCTGTAGGGGCCAAAGCGTACGGGATCCCCAAGTACTGCTCCACGGGCCCTAGGATCTCATTGGGCAGCGTCGTCTTTAACCCCCGCAGCTTCCCGTAATTCGTGGTGACAACAGGGTGGACTGGGGTCTGAGCCACGACCGGCAGACACACAGACTCTAACAGGAAGCCAATCCATAAGAGAAGATAGACCTTGGATAGGTAGACCATCCCCATTCCATGGGCCATATTGGCTCCTCCAGAGCTCCATGGAGAGGTACTGCTTCCCACTGGCCTGCTTCCTCTCAACATGCTCCTACTGCGGTCAGCCAAGCAGATTGTGGTCCTGGAAATTCTGGAACTCCTCTCCCACCCCCCCACAGCTCCCAGACCAATAACCTGCTCCTCAGGCTGTGATTGACAACTGACAGACAGAGCTCCAGCCAATCAGAGCAGCTTTGTGCAACTCGGTGCCCCCCATCCTAAGAGAGTGGGTCTACTTATAGATTGTTGGTCGAGAGCAGTGCCTGTATTTGTCTCCAGATGTCTTTGCTCGTCGACCCAATTCCAGCTTGGTTGGTTACCCTGCAGGGAAGACAGAATGGGACATGTAAATTAATCCTCAACACATCAAAGGCTACATACATTATGATTTCCAAATCCCTTCCAATAGATGTCCACTTGTTGAGCATATAGCAAATATATCACTGCAAGTCCCCTCTGTGTATAATCAAAATGTGCAAGAGGTGCAATGCATGAAATTGTATCTTTCTAACAAATCAATAGCCTGGAAAAGACAACAACAAAGTGTGGTTTCGAGTGGAATCAACAACAGAGATACTATATTGTCAAACTGCTTTATTTCGTTGTGTGACGTCATCGTTATGGTCAGGATAATGTTGCACATAGCAGCAGTTTCCATAAAAGAAAAGTCCAAGGCTGCATCCCGATGATTCTCAACCCATTTCCCAAAGTGTGGACTTATACACTTGCCATTATGGAGTTAACAATGGTGGAAACTCTCTAGCCAATGATTACAGCAATCCAATGCTTGCAAATTCATGACAGGAAGACTGCAAGTACACACTTCTGGAAAAGGGGGGAGAAAAGGGATGCCGTCCAAAATTTGACAACACACACAACAAAAATATTTTCAGTTTACTATAGAATACTACAGTACTTACTATAGAATTATGTAGTTAACTGTAGGATACTGTAGAATACATTACTACACACTGTAGTATCCCTTGTTCATGTGTACTATAGTACTTAGTACTGTTGGATACTACAGTATTATCCACACAAAAACACTGTAGTAAATACTACAGAAATGTCTGCAAAAACACTACAGTCCACAAAAACACTATAAAAAACTATCGTAAATATGACAGTATTTAATTGGCATATACCCTACCCATTCCCCTCTCCCATATCCCAAAAATGTGCATACAGTGTTTAGCATTTCTCCAGTAGGTTTCCTCTAGGAAAAAGCCCCCGACTACTATGTAAAATATAATAAAACAAAAACACTATACTAAATACTACAGTAATGTCCCCAAACACACTCGAGTAAATATTACAGTATCCTGCACTATAGTCCAAAAAAACACTATAGTAATTACTTTAGTACATACTACTATTTTTTACTACAGTATTTATACTATAGTAAACTGTAAATACTACAGTGAATACTACAGTAAAGTCCTCAAACACTACAGTGACTACTATTGTATTCCTACCATAGTATATACACTATAGTATTTTTTTCATATTTTTTCATATGAGAAGGTGTCTAATCACTACATAATGTAGGAAACATTTCCTTGTGGTTATCCATATAAATCTAGAGCACCCCATTCACAAAACTAGCCAACCTAGGTCCTCCTACAATATAACCTATCAGTATTCTGTTAGTAGTATCATAGCCAAGCAAGGGGGGAATATACTCCAGTCTACTGAGTAGATTATTTCTCTTAGGGTACTTTAGTCCACCAAGGAGCTTATGTGTGAAGCCTCATGAATAGGAGAGCTGGACGGTTAAGAAGCCTCTCATAGACATTTGTGTCGGAAGCAGATGGCTTATGCATGCAGCAGGTAATTTCATTTCGGAGGAGGAAGAAGAGACTCTCCTCTCTCGCCTCATTCCCCTACATGCCCTCGGATGGGGTTGAGAATGAGACGATGGTGGTCTGCTAGTCAAATCAGGGATGTCGATGAATTACTTTCCCACTCTTGTAACACAGCATGACAATGGTACTCACACTGCCGGGGGGGATTACATCCGTTGCCTAACTGCATTGTTGACTTCATATATTCTGTTTGACATCAAAAATTGAACAATTCAATAAATAAGTAAAAGTTTAACGTGAGAAACAGAACCAGAATCTTAACAAAGACAGGATAAAGAATGTGATCCAAGAATATGGTCCAGTTTAATGTTGATTGAGGAAATAATAAGAATGAATGGACTATGTTCATATATTTCAGCAGTTCCTGTATAAATGCAATACATTCCAGTCTGCCTCCTTACCAGTAACACACAAGAAAGAGAGAGTGAGGAGAAAAGGAGAGAGATGGAATATGAAGAGATTGGAGAGATGGGGCATAATATTCGCACTCTCGGTAAGATTACAAGAGATAAGTCTTTTGAATTTCAATAAAGGCTGAATCCATCATTTGCATTTTAATTATTCCAAAACATGTGGTTCAGGGAGATGTATCTCCTCACTGAAGTAGGTAGCCGGTAGAAATTCTTGTAACACTCTTCAGGTGCCAATGTCCTTGAACGGACCAAAAAATAACATCAATAAGCGACGTCCAAAATGGTACCCTATTCCGTATATAGTGCACTACTTTTGACCAGGGCACATTGGGAATAGGGTGCCATTCGGGACACGAACCCCAAAACAAAACTCAACATGAACTTTACTTGACCTTCTCATGACGCACATACAGGACATCTTTCACTGGCCTCTTAAAGATGCTGATAAGCACTGCACAATAGAAAGGAAGCCAGACTTCCTCCCTGACTAAAACGAGATAGAGGGCCAACAGAGACCCCTTGACAACCAATAAAGGAATGATATTTATCAAAGGTGACAGTACTGAACACAAAGGTATTGTCAACCGCTGAGCCCACACTGGGAAAAAGTGTGTGTGCGTATGTGCGTGCGTGTGGGTGCGTGTGTGCGCCATTTGTAATGATAGTTTTGTTGACAATTCATGTTGAACTTGGTCAGAGCAGACACTTGTTTTTTTTAAACAGGAACGATTCGATAAGGATAGATCATGACGTTGTGATACTGTAATAACCTTGCTCTGTGTAACCATGGCGTTGTGAATCTGTAATAACCTTGCTCTGTGTAACCATGCCAGCGGACATGGGTCAAATGTGTGTTCCAGTAACGTCCAAATATACATGGATACATGGAACAAAGTTGTTGAACTATTGAACTTTACTTCGGTAGAGTAACACTGTGTAGGTCCTGTGTGGCTCAGTTGGTAGAGCATGGCACTTGCCCGAGTTGTCGGTTTGATTCCCACTGTGGCCACCCATACAAAAATGTATGCAGGCATAATAGTCACTTTGGAGAAAAATGTTAGCTAAAGGATGTATAATTGTATATTATAATAATACAGTTGTTTTATGCAGTCTTGCAGTGAGTGACTATGCCTAACATTGGATTCCAAATTGAAATGCTGCACAGAATATTTGGATAGGCAGGCCTACGTTCTATTTTGACACTTATACCATATTATAACCAGGATGTCACCCATAGGCCTGTCACCCATAGGCCTATTCCTGATGAGAATTGCACTAGTGAGGTAAAACGACTCCCAATTGTGAATGAAATGTCTTATTTTCCAATGGGGAGCCCTGACTGACTGACTCAAATAGGCCTATAATGATGTCACCAACTGGGAGAGCTATGATAACAGTGTGTCACTCCAAATATGTCAAGTGTATTTGAAATAGGCCTAATATTCAAATAATGTCAAAAGTAGGACTATTTGGTCAAACTTTCCATAAAGAACATACCTATGATGCTTTATAACGTATTTTGTGCATCAATACACTTATAATGTGTTATGACAATTTAGACCAATTATTTACAATAAGTATTTGGGTTGAGACCAGATGCCTCTCCAAAGCTTTCAGTCAACCATCACATCTAATCAAAATGCATGCATGCAATACTGTAGTACTAGTGAACAGGTGTAACCTATTGAATGTATTGGTTGTGATTGCCTTTATATTGACGTAATATTAGAATTTTGACATTTCATTCATTACAAATAATACTGTTCAACCCTGGTACATTCATAACCATGTCTATAATGTTATTCTCAGTGTGAATTCGAATAGCGCACGCCGATTTGTAATCTGGTGGAAGGCAAGGGGTTGGTGGAATAGACTTGAAGACAGCTTGACAAATCATTCATAGGAGAGTGACAGCCTTCTCTCATGCTTTCCCGCCTACGTACTGTAGGTTACTGCCTACATAGCTTTCACCAAAGATTAAACATCTTTAAATGGTTCACTAGAATGCAACCAAGATACAATTTTATAAAAGGGTTTCCAGTGTGCAAGGTAGCAAAACATAACAGGATTCTTTAAGGTGAATGTTCAAAACAGTAGCAAGCGCATTTTACCCAATTTGTCTCATCCCCAAATATCCACCAGATATCCACAGTACCATCTTGTGGTTCTCCGCTGAACTCACTCTGGTGATGTGGTGCCAAATTTCAGCCTGGATGGGAATCTGCAGTCTACAATGCACCTCACACCTTTTAATAGGTATTTGGAGGAGTTCCAATTATGCTGAATGGTGGGTCAAACACACATTCACTGCAAGACGCTCCTCTTCCATTCTCAAAGTCTGCTATTGTATGGAATCTAGATGACAGACAGACAGACAGACAGACAGACAGACAGACAGACAGACAGACAGACAGACAGACAGACAGACAGACAGACAGTGGACCTAGCCCCTCAACATTGATGGTGAGTGTATGGTTACAGTTGCACTCATAGCAGCCTATTTTCATAAATGGCATTAATTATGGCATCTCCATAGCAGTGCTGCCAAGAACCACTTTGTCGTCTGCAGGGATTAAATAGCACTGGACATCATGGGTGCTGCTCTCTGTTCAAACACAGATAGCCCTTTCCTAGGGCTTGTGTGAAATAATGTGGCCACAGGCGATTAGGGTTATGAATGGCATGTCCCTTAGGCTATAATGCGTTTTTGCGCGTTTGGCTCCATAACCAATTTGTCATTATCGAATCCAACGCATGTTGCTGTGGCTCGACATAACAAGCGAATAAACCCCAATTTGATCATTCTGGCTTTGAGCAAAGAAACCCCTCAACACGTCTATAAAGTGCGTAGAACATGGATCAATTGTCTTTGCAATGCCAGGCGATTTTGTTCAACACATGGCTTGTTTTCACAATTACATTGAATGATGATCATACACATTTCTGGAAAAACTGGTTGCGCGCCACGCACTTTAAGTAAATGACAGAATGAATTCCCGGTGGTAAGCAAGCTCTTCTCAAAATGTCTGCAGCGCGAGTCCGGACAAGCCATATAACTGGAAAGCCGCCAGAAAACATCCAGAAAACAAACACATTATAGGTGGTCTAAATTAAACTAAACTGTGTAAAAGAGAAAATGGGTTTACTGACTATTTGTAGGCTAATAACAATACTTACCTTTGCGGTATTCCCACTGTATGAATTTAGCTCGTAGTCCTGACTTCAAGGGATGTGATAATAAAATATACACCACCACACAGGAAAAAATACATCTCAACAGTGTGCGCTCCTCTGAAAATCCCAACGTGATAGTGCGGTCCAGATAAAAACAGTCAAACTCCGCTTCAGGTTCTATGCAGAAAAGAAAAATGTAGCTTTCCGTTTGTTAATGACACACATAGCCCTTACGGTAATTTCAGTGAGTCATTGTCGTAGCACGGTCAATTGTGCAGAATCTAATTGCCGTAATAGAGAGAAAGCGCGCAGAGATCGGACAGCAATGACGAGAGATTAAGGATAGATAGACCAGGGTTGTTCAGTCGCGCCTCTCTCTCTCTCTCTCTCTCTCTCTCTCTCTCTCTCTCTCTCTCTCTCTCTCTCTCTCTCTCTCTCTCTCTCTCTCTCTCTCACTTTCTCCCTCTCTCTAGCTCCAGTTGCTATTGGACTACACTAAATGAAATGTACAAAGCCTGCAGCCAATGGATTGCCGCATTCTCTCCATCACTGTTAACCAGCTGCCAGTATGGACCAGTTTTGGCATCCGTGAGGAAAGGACAGGAGAGTAGCAGGTGTAGTAGGGCATACTGTAGTTTTGTTTTGCTGCTCATATTCACCCAGGCTGGCTGTTATACCCATGTAGGTACCTGTCATGAAACGTGTATCAAAAACATATTAACCAACTATTCAGCTTTACAATGAGCCAATTTATTACACCTGATATGCAACATGAATTCAGCTTCAGCAGAGTTTCGATCCAGTAGCCAAGCATTAACATATCTTATTTGAACTGTTTGTGTTTTCATATATATTTCATGAAGGTTAAATGGAGGTAATCTGCCCTTAAACTGGCTGAGACACCGTGCCCTATAGCTATCAATAACTGAATAATAACACAAAGTGAAAAGTAATTTGGGATTTTCAACAAGCAGAGAGAAGCCAACAGAGCCAAAACGCAAGAAACAATTATATGGAAACCCACATTTACATTTTAGTTATTTAGCAGACGCTCTTACACAGAACGATTTAGAAGAGCAATTGGGGTTAAGTGCCCTGTTCAAGGGCGCATGGGCAGATTTTTTATCTAGTTGTCTCGAGGATTCGAACCAGCAACCTTTCTGTTACTGGCCCAACGCTATACATGTTTTATCCTGCATTGCAGAGAAAACATGTCACAGTTAAGTACAGTATGGATTATCACACACATGCAGAAAGACAGACCACATAAGACATGATCAAAGGGACCAGGAGATCTCCCTCTGAGTTTTGTTTCCAGCATAGATGAATGCGGTCGCCTCCGGCAGACTAACGTAAATACGGACAGCCAAGCTTGCTTTGTCAACATGTTGGAGCTAGCAAGCAAGCTAAGTAGTGCTAGGTATCAATAGCCAATCCAGTAGGGGCAGGAAACTATAGTGAGCTTCGATTGGTCAATAGCAACGCGATGTCACGGAGTATTTGTATAAAGTTCAGCTTTCCCCAACTTTGGTCCCACGCGGTTCTCTCTTCCGTGCCCATTCCGTGCCCATCGCCCAGCTTTATTGAGACGGCAATAAGGAAATAAGGAAACCCTCAATTCCCTCAGTCCCACTGAGCTAGCTAGCGCACCGAACCTATGTCTAATCATTTGACATTTCTGTCTATTTAAGGCAGAGATTAGCCTACAAAGTAGCCTAGATGTCAATACATTTTGTGTAAGTCGGTCTCTAATTCACCAAGGCATGGAGCCTGTGCTGAATGAGTTTGTGAAAGGTAAATACTTCCTGTGCTTCTCTTCGGGGATCCTCTGACTACACTTTACGGTCGCTGCCCAACGTCCTTTGGAGCTGAACATTAGATCGCGGGAGCAAATTGTGCCGCTGTCCGTGGTGCTGAAATAACCTCTCACCACTATTTGCTTGTATGTTCAGGCCTACACATCTGAACTTTCTAAACAAGGAAACGTCACTATAGTAGGCTAATGAATTGCCTTCAAGTCATGTTTACCATTTCCCCCTAGGGTTGGGTTGCCAAATTCCTCATAATTCCCCAGTCAGAGGTCAGTGTGGACAGAATCGCGTACTTTGTGTCCCAAATGGCACACTATTCTCTACATAGTGCACTATTTTTGTTAGTGATTTTGGCAATGAAGTCCTTTATCTACTTCCTCAGAGTCAGATGAACTTGTGGATATTATTTTAATATCACTGCGTGCAGTTTGAAGGAAGTTGCCAACTAGCATTAGCGCAATTACTCCAAGTCTATGGAAACAGCTAGCCTTAAAGGGGTAGTTCTACCGCTCTAATTTCCTTCATACTGGACACAAAGTTCATCTGACTCTGGAGAAGTTGATAAAGGGCTTCATTGCCAAAATCCCTAACTATCCCTTTACACACACACACACACACACACACACACACACACACACACACACACACACACACACACACACACACACACACACACACACACACACACACACACACACACCTGTACAATCTATGTAAGGTAAATGTCAAGCAGAACCATCCAACGTTCTAGTCAGAAATATAAACTTGATCATTCTCATCACATGTTAACAATGACATAATTTTGTTAAGAATTACACAATTTTGTTAACAATGACATCATTAAAAAAAATGTTAATACAAAATCCAATTTGTTCTGATAATCCTTTTTAGCCAATTACCTGCTGGAAACTGAAAGTTTGCCTAGTCTGTAGATGACAACCATTCTCTCTCTTCACTCTTTGAATGCACTGTTCTTATCTCAACAAAAATGTTCCCCTTCCTGCAGAATCTATGGGAGGAGCTATAGGAGGACTGGCTCATTGTAATGGCTGGAATGGAATGGTACCAAACACATCAAACAAATGGAAACAGTGTGTTTGACTCCCTAGAGTTCATTCCAGCCATTACAATGAGCCCGTCCTATAGCTCCTCCCACCAGCCTCTGGTGTATACTGCATCTACCACCATACATCGATTCACTCATACAATATTTGGGATGTTTGAGTTTCTCCAAGAAATGCAGCATTGCCAACGGCATTGTGCGTAAATTATAACAACTTTTTCCTTTTTCCTTTTGTTGCTATTTCGGAGGAGTGATTTACATAAAACATAGACCCCAATTCTATCTCCACAATAATGTTTGAAAAAACTTGCAACAGATGTATCATTTGGGTTGAGCATTGAACACCAGGCCGCACATCAGTCTAAGGTATATTGAAACAGGAATTACTTACAGCCTTGAGTTTGGGTATCTACTTGGCTTAGTAAATATAAAAATGAAGAGCTGCTATACGAATGTTAATGTGTCTGTTAAATATGAATGAATTCATAATTACTTGCTCTGCCTAGATAAATTAAAGAGGATTCTTTAATGCAAGAAATTATTCAACAGTTATAGGTTTCTTTCGGATTCTAATGTTATGCAAATGATTAAATAAAACAGTTACTGGAGGTAAGAGTTGCTAAAGCTACTGTAATGATGTAATATTCATGTCATTTTCCTTAAAATGAACAGGAACACAACAGGTCAATGGTCACACCGGTAGACATACAGTAAGGAGCTAAGTGGCTTTGTAAACTGCTTGGTATCTGCCCCTGCATGTCAGTGGTCTGTTTACTCTAAAATACAATGCTATTTCTGGATTTTCAATTGTGTTCTCTTTCTCCTGACTCTGGCCTTGGCTCCTCCTTGATCTTACTGTGATCGTTGTATTTGAACGAAGAGAGTGAGTTGCCTAGACGACTCTGAGCCTCATGAACTTGGAGTGATGTTATGCCCATCAGGGTTTCCCCAGCCCCACCTCTGACCATGGAAAGTCCAGACCTTTTGATCAAAATCACAAATGGCAGCTGCCACAGCAAGTGAGCACGAAAGGCAAATGCTTTATTATACACTCAGATAGAAATAGGTTTGTTAGATATCCAACATAACAAAAGACCACGATCACAATAAGGAAGAAAGGTCAAAGTACTCTCACTATCGCTGTTAGGTATTTCTTACTGGATTCTCTCTCGTCATTTATTGCGCCACTGATCCCCTTTAGCCGCATCTATGATGTCTTGACTATAGCGTACATGTTGGATCCTGGTCAAATATGACCTCTACTGACTCACCATTTCCCAATCAACTTGGCTATGATCACCACAAATCATCTCCAGTCACACCCTCTTCTATGACTGAATCTGGATCCTACAGTAACATACTGGATCACGTTGTGGTGAATTAATGAAGTTCTCTGTATGTCTGGTCTACAGTAAAATGGCTCTCAGCCAGATTATGTTGATCCCTGATCTATAACACAGTGGGGAGGAGTGTGAAATTCCTCCATTCTGAGGGTGATTAGGAAGTCTTTAGCCTGGCTAATTTGTCAACGAGAGGCCCCTTCAATGGTTGGACTGTGAATAAGGTCTGGGATGCTCAATAAAGGACTCTGTTAATCAGGGGAATGAGATGACGAGGAATGTTGACCACGTGGATTCAAAATCCCCTCCTAAATGGGGTTTATGATGATTGACTGGACTCGGGAACACATTGAAAAATCATTAGTAGCAATGACTTCTGTTGTCACAGGGGTAGCCGTCAATCTTTCCCCATATCCATATTTTTGTGATGATTTGTTTAATTGTATGGTTTCATACTTTGTTTTTCCAACATTACTGTAGTGTAAAGTGTAAACCGGCCTCTAAAAGTAATGTTCGTGCTATACCCTTGTGCCTTCCACTTCAGTCGGTGATTACCTAATATAACATGCAATGCTCTTACCTAAGCCCCTAAGTCACCTCTTGTCCTCGGTGACTGTGGAGTGTGGAATGAACAGGAGGCCTTAGGTTCTGTTGCCTCCATGAGGAGTCTGCAGAACACCTGAGCCTGTATACATGAAACAGTGTGCTGATCTAGGATCAGGTCTTCTCTGTCAATATAGTCTTATTCATTAAGATCTAAAAGGCTAAACTGAGAGGGTCTTGCATAGTGGGCCTCAGTGGATGACAGCTTCGTTCAACATTTATCCTCAGAGTTCCTGTCTTTCACTGTTTTAGGAAATGGTTTCTCAGACCCAGAGTAAGCCTAGCAAGAAGCATATTTAATGGATTTCTGCCATTTAAAGTGCTTTTTAGTCTACGATTAGGCTTAATCTGTATCTGGCAAACGGGCCCTAGAGTTTTTGTTTAAGGGTGTTAGTTTGGATCAGTCGCATCGATGTCAAGATCATTGAGGGGCAGCGGGACAAACATGGCAACTTGGAGTGGTTCCTGACGAGCTGTAGCCTGGGAAAACAGATTGTTCATGGAAATGCTCATGTACTTACCCTCGGCTCTATGCAAAACATGTTATGATTGCCACTGCCATGAAAAACAATTATATTTTATGTATTTATTTGCCTTAAGCAATCTGATAGCTAATTTGTTGAAGCCTATTGGTGGTGTCTATCTAGGGATGTCAAAATGCTGCAGGTGCTGAATTAAGTAGCAAAACAGCTATACCTATTCATTTATTCATTAATTTCACATTTGTGAACACTGATAGTATCAGGGATCAAGGTAAGACCCAGATGCAGATCGTGTCGAAGAAACAATGTTTATTACAGTAACAGGGGCAAAGGCACAGGACAGCAGGCAGGCTAAGGGTCAGGTCAGTCAGAGGTTGATAATCCAGAGGTGGGGCAAAGGTACAGGATGGCAGGCAGGCTCAGGGTCAGTGGCAGACGGAGTGGTCAGGCGGGCAGGTACAGTGTCAGGACAGGCAAGGGTCAAAAACCAGGAGGATGAGAAAAGAGAGACTGGGAAAAAAGCAAGAGCTGAGTACAAAAACGCTGGTTGACTTCACAAACAAGACGAACTGGCAAAGACAAATGGAGAACACAGGGATAAATACACAGGGGATTATGGGGAAGATGGGTGACACCTGGAGGGGGTGGAGACAATCAGAAAGACAGGTGAAACAGATGTGACAGATAAACGTCAGAGAAATGCGATATAGCTTTTAAAGCTTTTAATTGCACTTAACAGTTAAATTTGCCTTTTGTACATGTTATTTTACTGTTGCTGTGATTTTCTGGTTTGTTCGTTATTAATGACTCTAATGGTCTTCACGTTGATGTCTCTTCCTCAAAACAGCGTGAAGTGTCACAGAAAGAGAGACGAGAGAGAGGACACCAGGGAAGAAGATCTTGGAAAGTTTAGCGAGATATTATTTATTATATATATACAGTTAGAACAAGTATTTGATACACTGCCGATTTTGCAGGTTTTCCTACTTACAAAGCATGTAGAGGTCTGTAATTTTTATCATAGGTACACTTCAACTGTGAGAGACGGAATCTAAAACAAAAATCCAGAAAATCACATTGTATGATTTTAAAGTAATTAATTAGCATTTTATTGCATGACATAAGTATTTGATCACCTACCAACCAGTAAGAATTCCGGCTCTCACAGACCTGTTAGTTTTTCTTTAAGAAGCCCTCCTGTTCTCCACTCATTACCTGTATTAACTGCACCTGTTTGAACTCGTTACCTGTATAAAAGACACCTGTCCACACACTCAATCAAACAGACTCCAACCTCTCCACAATGGCCATGACCAGAGTGCTGTGTAAGGACATCAGGGATAAAATTGTAGGCCTGCACAAGGCTGGGATGGGCTACAGGACAATAGTCAAGCAGCTTGGTGAGAAGGCAACAACTGTTGGCGCAATTATTAGAAAATGGAAGAAGTTCAAGATGACCCCAATCACCCTCGGTCTGGGGCTCCATGCAAGATCTCACCTCGTGGGGCATCAATGATCATGAGGAAAGTGAGGGATCAGCCCAGAACTACACAGAAGGACCTGGTCAATGACCTGAAGAGAGCTGGGACCACAGTCTCAAAGAAAACCATTAGTAACACACTACGCCGTCATGGATTAAAATCCTGCAGCGCGCGCAAGGTCCCCCTGCTCAAGCCAGCGCATGTCCAGGCCCGTCTGAAGTTTGCCAATGACCATCTGGATGATCCAGAGGAGGAATGGGAGAAGGTTATGTGGTCTGATGAGACAAACAAATAGAGCTTTTTTGGTCTAAACTCCACTCGCCATGTTTGGAAGAAGAAGAAGCATGAGTACAACCCCAAGAACACCATCACAACCATGAAGCATGGAGGTGGAAACATCATTCTTTGGGGATGCTTTTCTGCAAAGGGGACAGGATGACTGCACCGTATTGAGGGGAGGATGGATGGGGCCATGTATCGCGAGATCTTGGCCAACAACCTCCTTCCCTCAGTAAGAGCATTGAAGATGGGTCGTGGCTGGGTCTTCCAGCATGACAACAACCCGAAACACACAGCCAGGGCAACTAAAGAGTGTCTCCGTAAGAAGCATCTCAATGTCCTGGAGTGGCCTTGCCAGTCTCCAGACCTGAACCCAATAGAAAATCTTTGGAGGGAGCTGAAAGTCCGTATTGCCCAGCGACAGCCCCAAAACCAAAATCCCTGCTGCAATGTGTGCAAACCTTGTCAAGAACTACAGGAAACGTATGATCTCTGTAATTGCAAACAAAGGTTTCTGTACCAAATATTAAGTTCTGCTTTTCTGATGTATCAAATACTTAAGTCATACAATAAAATGCTAATTAATTACTTAAAAATCATACAATGTGATTTTCTGGATTTTTGTTTTAGATTCTGTCTCTCACTGTTGAAGTGTACCTATGATACAAATTACAGACCTCTACATGCTTTGTAAGTAGGAAAATCTGCAAAATCGGCAGTGTATCAAATTCTTGTTCTCCCCACTGCTTATATATGGAATAAAAAGAGATTCCCACTGAAAGTGGATCAGGGGAAGGGGTTCCTAAACACATAGCTACAGGCCTTGTATTTTTCCAAGCAAAACCAAAATACAGTATGATCACCAAACACCGTTAAATACATGGTTCCAATTTGTCATCTGCCGTAATTGTCCGTTTGGCAACATTATTCCACTCATTGAGAAGAAACCCATAACCTATTATGAAAGACAGATATTACATAAAACAATTACTGCTATATCAATGACTGTATCAATTTACAGTGAAATACCATGAAATATGGCACTGAAGCTACAATATATTTAGATATGGGCACCAAGCATGAAATCCTTCACGAGCATGTGTTTTTTTTGCATTGGGACTAAGAGTCTATCTGAAAAAGAACCATCATCCCTCAACCCCTTCTTGTCATGTATTTCACATTGTCAATGTCACGTCCTGACATTAGTTCCTTTTTTATGTCTCTGTTTTAGTTTGGTCAGGGCGTGAGTTGGGGTGGGCATTCTAGGTTTTTGTTCTAGGTTTTGTATTTCTATGTTTGTCCTGGTATGGTTCCCAATCAGAGGCAGCTGTCAATCGTTGTCTCTGATTGAGAACCATACTTGGGTAGCCTGTTTTCCGAATATGATTTGTGGGTAGTTATTTTCTGTTTAGTGTGTTTTGCATCTGACGGAGCGGTTTCGGTTGTTTCTTTTGTTCCCTGTTGTATTTAGTGTTCAGCTTATTAAAATAATGATGAACACTTACCACGCTGCATCTTGTTCCTCACCTTCTTCCACCAACGGTCGTTACAGAACTACCCACCACCAAAGGACCAAGCAGCATGGTGAGGAGCAGCAGAGCTATCTGGAGAAATGGACATGGGAGGAGATACTGGAAGGCAAGGCACCCTGGGCACAAGCTGGGGAGTATCGCCGTCCACAGGAGGAACTGGAGGCTGGGGAGTATCGCCGTCCACAGGAGGAACTGGAGGCTGGGGAGTATCACCGTCCACAGGAGGAACTGGAGGCTGGGGAGTATCTCCGTCCACAGGAGGAACTGGAGGCTGGGGAGTATCTCCGTCCACAGGAGGAACTGGAGGCTGGGGAGTATCGCCGTCCACAGGAGGAACTGGAGGCTGGGGAGTATCGCCGTCCACAGGAGGAACTGGAGGCTGGGGAGTATCACCGTCCACAGGAGGAACTGGAGGCTGGGGAGTATCGCCGTCCACAGGAGGAACTGGAGGCTGGGGAGTATCGCCGTCCACAGGAGGAACTGGAGGCTGGGGAGTATCGCCGTCCACAGGAGGAACTGGAGGCAGCTAAGGCTAAGCGGAAACACTACGAGGAGTTGGCACGGCTGGCAAATAAGCCCGAGAGGTAGCCCCAAAAATGTCTTGGGGGGGCACACGAGGAGTATGGCAGTCAGGAGTCAGACCTGAGCCAACTCCCCGTGCTTATCATAAGGAGCCAAGGGTGGAACCAGAGCATGTCAGGGCGAAATTGGAGGTGAGCGACGGAAGCGAAGCAGAGACAGTGAAGGAGTTAATGGGGAGATTGGAGGAGAGAGTAGTGAGGGAGTTGCGGTGTTGGTGCATGAGGCACGACATCCACTCGACGGAGCATGTCTGGGGTTTGATGTCACTTGAGTCAGCTCTCCATACTCGTCCTGAGGTGCGTGCTAGCCGTCTGGTGAAGACTGTGCCAGCCCCACGCACCAGGTCTCCTGTGCGCCTCCCTAGTCCTGCACGTCCTGTGCCAGCTCGGCGCTACAGCTCTCCAAGACGTGCTTACCGCGGTGGACGTCGTACTGGTCAGGCACCGTTTTATGCGGTGAAGCGCACGGTGTCCCCAGTACGCGTTCTTAGCCCAGTGCGCTACATCCCAGCTCCCCACATCTGCCGGGCTAGGGTGAGGATCCAGCCAGGGCGGATGGTGCCAGCCCTGCTCTCCAGACAGCCAGTGCTTCTCCACGGGCCAGGATATCTTGCGTCGGCACTGCGCACTGTGTCTCCCAAGTGTCTGCACAGCCCAGTGTGTCCTGTGCCTGCACCCCACACGTGCCGGGGTTCAATCACCATCCAGCCAGGACGTGTTGTGCAGGCCCTTAGTTCGAGACCACCAGTGCGCCTCCACGGCCCGGTCTATCCTGTGCCTCCTCCGAGGACCAGGCTGTCTCTTCATGTTCTCCCTCCTGTCCGGAGCTGCCAGAGTCTCCCTCCTGTCCGGAGCTGCCAGAGTCTCCCCCCTGTCCGACGCTGCCAGAGTCTCCCCCCTGTCCGACGCTGCCAGAGTCTCCCCCCTGTCCGACGCTGCCAGAGCCGCCCTTCACTCCGGCGCTGCCTGAATCTCCCGTCTATTCGGGGCCGCGGCAAGGGTCCCCAGTCCGAGGTCGGCGGCGAGGGTCGCCGCTCCAAAGGCACCACTTAAGTTGGCCAAGACTATGGTGGAGTGGGGTCCACATCCCGCGCCAGAGCAACCACCGTGGACAGATGCCCACCCAGGCCCTCCCCTATTGGTTTAGGTTTTGCGGACGGACCTTTGGGGGGGGGGGGGTACTGTCACGTCCTGACCTTAGTTCCTTTTTTATGTATCTGTTTTAGTTTCGTTAGGGCATGAGTTGGGGTGGGCATTCTATGTTTTTGTTCTAGGTTTTGTATTTCTGTGTTTGGCCTGGTATGGTTCTCAATCAGAGGCAGCTGTCGATCGTTGTCTCTGATTGAGAACCATACTTAGGTAGCCTGTTTTCCCACTATGATTTGTGGGTAGTTATTTTCTGTTTAGTGTGTTTTGCACCTGACGGAGCTGTTTCGGTTGTTTCTTTTGTTCCTTGTTGTATTTAGTGTTCAGTTTATTAAAATAATGATGAACGCTTACAACGCTGCATCTTGGTCCTCACCGTCTTCCACCAACGGTCGTTACAGTGAATGTGTTAATGGTAAAGTTTGAGGCATTCCCATACTGTATACTATTCCTGTAGGAGTCCATCTCACTCCCATGTTTTATACATGTTGTGACAGAGACCTGTGTAATAGACTGTGTCTGTGTCCCAAATGGCACCATTTCCCCTATTTAGTGCACTACTTTTGGCCAGAGCCTTTAGGGAAACCCATAGAGCTCTGTTCAAAAGTATTGCACAACATATGAGATAGGGTGCCATTTTGTGACGCAACCTGTGCTTTCTCATATCTCGCCGTTTGACCAGAACATTCTGACCTGGTCAAATACTGTGAAGCACAGCCTCAACCATTCCTGCTCTCTTTGCTGCAGTCGAACACACAGGGAACCAACTTTTGATTTATAAAATGCATTTTTATAAAAGAGCAGATAGTTGGTCATGTATGACATCACCAAACCAGTTATATCACCCACAATTCATCTTTAAGACTTCAACTGTGAAGATATTTAAGGTAGAGGCCTAGTGGGCTCATGGGTTCTGGTCTTTAAAGCAAAGCTAAAGCATAATAGTGGCCTAGTGTACCAGTGAATTGATGACGGTCAGTTAAATTAAACATAACAACCAGCTAACATGGAGTGCAGATTCAACTCACGTGACACACACACAATGTACACTGCTCTTCCACATGGCTTGGTAATGTGAACTTGGCCAGCCAAGGTGCGCAGGGTCAAACCTATATACCTTTCCCTGAGGTTCTCTCTGTTTTTTATTCATCAACTCTCTGAAACCTCTTAGGTCTTCCATGTGTCTGGGACAATGTAACTGTAGTTGTCTAGCTCTGGGAATTCATTGTGTTTCTCTTGTTATTTTGGTTGTTGTCTCTAACCTTGTGCTCTCATACTGTGCATGACATGATGTGAGGATATGACTGGCCCATGATTGGCCCATGACTGACTCCGAGCCATCCAGGCCGTGAAAGAGAGAGGCAGAGAATGCCCACCCCTCACTTCCGACTCAGAGGGTCTGCTTTGGGCAACACTCCCTCTGACATGCAGCATCCCTCCACAACCAATGTCTCTCCACACCCCATGTAACTGGCTCGCATCACTGCCCCACTTCTCCCTCCCGTTGTGAAAGCATTATGCATGTCCTCTCTCGGCGCCCGCCCGCGCCGAGAGAGGACATGCATAAAACAAGACTGAGCTGAGCCCCAGAGGTTAGTGTGTGGACGAGGGCACAGACGCAGAAAATTCACTGACACAGAAAACCTCTTATAAAACAAGAGAGGAAAGGATACGCTGCTGGACATGTTGGGAGTTGTACGCACAGTGTAAAAAAAAACAGTTTTTTTGACGACTCGGCGTGTATTTGTTTCTATATTTAATGAGAGTATCGAATATTTCTGCTGTTGGGTACATTCTATGTAGTGTATTGTATGTAGCGTCTGCAGTAATATGACATCTTGATGTTCGATATTGTACAGGAGAGTCGTCTTCTGTATGTTTGTGGATATTACTCTAGGATCACAGAAGCTGATCAAGGTAGGAGAAAAAACATTCAACCAAAGGCATCAAAGAAGGATAGAATAGCTTGGCTTATGTCCTTTTATGATGTACAGCAGAGTGCACATCAGTAAGGGACAACAGATCACAGAGGCTGCTTCCCAAATGACACCCTACTACCTACATAGTGCACTACTTTTAAACAGAGCCCCTTCATCCCCTTATGGTCAATGGTCAAAAGTAGTGTATTATTGTAGTGCCAATTGGGATACATCCAGAACGAGCCATGAACAGAGTGTTGGATCCATGGGACATTTTATTGGAATGACTTAATGGGTTTCGGTTCGGGTCGATGCAGTCACCACCTGCTGCCCATCTGTAATGTGTTGCTGGCTCCATCCCTCACGTCAACACCTGTGTACCGCCTGTCTAACCCTGCAGCTTCTCCTGGAGAAAGCTCACTGTCCAACTTCCTCTGCTAAGAGGGCAATGGGGGGTCAGAGCCATACATAGCCTTAATATATAGTCATGCCTCTGGACGTGGTTGTCATGCCTACTCCCGCTCCGGCTCTCAACGTCGCCGGTCCATTAACCACCGACCCTCAGCGGCCCCAGTCTACAGGCGGCATTGGTTTTGTTTTTATGTCCAGTACGCGTCTCTTGTTTTCTATATCTTCATGTTCTTGTTATTAAACTCACCAACTCCCTGCGTCTTCGTTACGCTGGTTCCTGTTTTGTAGTTGTTGTTCTGGGCTTGTGCGTTCATAATCAATCTTGGAGAAATAAAGTAAGAAAAATGCTTCATAATTTATCTCCCATTATTGAAATGAGCTTCTTTAAAATGTGACATATAGACAAAGATACTTAACTACTTTGGAATGGGTGTCAGGTATGTGAACCATGTGATGGGAGGGAAGCCTTGCCCTCTGAGCTAACCTGGCCAATACAACGTCTCCGTTCTGCTGAGCGAGGAAGGGGGCCTTAGCTTGGACCGTCCATCAACTCTCCCAGACTCTCTTTATAGGCTACAGGAGCCTATGTTGAGGGAAGCAGTAGTACAGCACGTTACTTCCATCAAGATGCATTCAGACAGAGGCGTTCTGGTGACTTCTAGACTCGAAAGGACACATTTCATTGAAACATTCATGCCATAATGAAGCTTCTGAATTAGCCACTTCTTGTTATCTCTTCAGACTAACAAATCTTCACTCATTGACATTTTGTTTTATCAGGAAACAGGCAACACTTTAACAGGAGAGTGTGAAAGTCATGCAATATCAATCAGAAACATCTTAACATGGTTCTGATTGATTAATCATAGTAGACTCCATGGGCTGGGAGGTTCAGTTAAGGATTGAACTAGCCTCCGGCTAATAACAACCATTTCACTGGGCCTAAACAGACATTTGGCGATTGCATAAATCACAATCTGTGTGTGTGTGTGTGTGTGTGTGTGTCCCAATCCTTCACAGGCATTACTGATTACTCTATCCAGCTCTAGCCACAGGATTGTAAGGAGAGGCTGACCATGGTGTCCCCAGATACACTCCCATCCAGTAATGGTCAGTCATTGGATCTATCTAGAAATACTGTGGTTGCAGTGCAGCCCATGGGGATGCTGCCAATGATGTCTTCATTTGAAGGTGGAAATTGTGTGTGGAGATTAGAACAGTCACCTCTGTGTGTGTGTGTGTGTGTGTGTGTGTGTGTGTGTGTGTGTGTGTGTGTGTGTGTGTGTGTGTGTGTGTGTGTGTGTGTGTGTGTGTGTGTGTGTGTGTGTGTGTGTGTGTGTGTGTGTGTGTGTGTGTGTGTGTGTGTGTGTGTGTGTGTGTGTGTGTGCGCCTGAGTACCACTGAGTAAGTATAGTATAGTTCGGTGTCTAAAACGTGTCAATTGTAAGTTTACTATGTGAAAAGTCTGATATTACATCAACTCGGTTCAACCGTGCCTGGAACTGCCCAGTGAGTCTCACTCAGAACCCTATGGGCAAATAAGTAATTGGATCACAGGTGGAAAACTAATCCCCGCTTGGACTATAGTAGTTGCTAGGCGGATTTGTCAACAATTACAGAACATGTCCTGGATTTGACAGCCATGAAGTAGGGTTATTACAAAAGACAGACAGGCAGATGCTGCCTCCCCCGTCTTCCTGAAATGTCTTCCACAGCCAAGGACACATCAGACAACACAATTAAATAATCAACACATCATTTATTTTGAATTATTCTCAAAATGATTCAATGCTTTTTGTGTTATTATGTTACAGTGAATAGACACATTAGTCATCACAATTCAAGAGACCGTCCATTAAATTATGATGCTTCAGGTAATAATCATCAAATATTTATTTTAATTGTGCTGAAAATGATCCCATGCTTTTCCTCATGATTAAGTCGTAGTGAATGGTTGACAATAATATCTCCGAGCTGGACTGTTGGCTGACAGTAATGTTGCAGCTGGTCTCTCTCTCTCTCTCTCTCTCTCTCTCTCTCTCTCTCTCTCTCTCTCTCTCTCTCTCTCTCTCTCTCTCTCTCTCTCTCTCTCTCTCTGGTGAAAGATATGCTATCCCTTATTGATGTCACGTGTTAAATCCACTTCAATCAGTGTAGATGAAGGACAGGTTAAAGAAGGATTTTTAAGCATTGAGACATAGATTGTGTTTGTGTGCCATTCAGAGTGTGAATGGGCAAGACAAAATATTGAAGTGCCTTGAAACAGGGTATGGAACTCAATATTGGGAAGGCGTTCCTAATGTTGGCATACTGTACTCAGTGTAAGTCAACTTCAGATCCTACACCTGTGTGGCTACGTTGGTAGAGCATAGCACTTGCAATGCCAGGATCATGGGTTCAATTCTATCCACCAATACAAAAAGTATGTGTGGACTAATGTGCCCTGGGTTCAATTCTTTCCACCAATACAAAAAGTATGTGTGGACTAATGTGCCCTGGGTTCAATTCTTTCCACCAATACAAAAGTATGTGTGGACTAATGTGCTCTGGGTTCTATTCTTTATTTTGAAGTAACTATCAAGTTCATCCATCATCACATTAAAGTCGACTCAACCCTGTAAATGTTCCTGCAGGATTCTAATTATTAATCAACCTGAATAAAGTGACTTGTAATAGGCATTTAGTTGCTATTGATCTTATGGCTGTCTACATTTTAGAAGAATTCAATTTGGCTTGGGTACCATGTTCCACCAGCTGGTCTCTACACTAGCCTAGTCTCAGACCAACAAATGACTCACAAGCCAACAATACTTTATTTTGCTTGTAATGAAAAAAAGAAAGAAGGATATTCATTTGCTTCATTATACTATTAAGTTACAGAATAGCCCAACGGAAGTATTTCTGATTCTGAATAATAATTCATTAAGCCGGCCCATTTTATTCTCATTGAAATATCCATTCCAAACTCTCAGAAAGAAGATTATTCATTATTTTGTTCATTCGCTTTGCATTGTTCTAGATCTGCAACAGTGTGAAAAGCCTCCCCAAATCCAGTGCTCTCTGGCATTAAGCCGGTCTAATTCAGTCCGAGTTAGAGCATGAGGCTGAAGCAGCGACTGCAGACAGTGTCTATAAACACTATTGGGTGCCATTTGGTTTACAGCCTATATCTGAACAGTAGCCTCACTCCGATGGCACAAAACTCATTTGTAAGCCATGATGGAACATTGGCTTTGTCATAGCAGATCAAGATTTGGTGGAGAGTATGCCATATGTGACATTGGTGAGGAGGTTTAGACAGGCTGGATTCAATTGAATGTTTGATGAACGGTCTGTACAGTAAAAGGCAATTGATGTGACTAAAACTGGAAGAGGAGGTTGGGATGGGCTGTGTGTGTTTGTTGGCTGCAGTGATCAAGTTTGCTTGAAATTTGCACATCCACCATGCTTCAAATATATCCGGTCTTGGTCATGAATACAACATGCATTGTGTGTTTTGCACATTAAAAGTCAATGGCTTCTGCAGACACCAACAAAGTCTCAAGGTCTCTATCAAAACGGAAGAAAACATTTGCTACCCAAAAGGATGCCAATGGAAAAATATGCGATCTGACACGCAGGTTGAATTTGGAAAAGTAGATGTAGCCATGATTCATTGAAACAAGTGATGACTCCATGTCAAAAAAAAAAAACGTGCACCATGATATCAAGTACTTTTTGAAAAAAAGAATTAATAGAAAGACAAGCAAAGGTGCAGTTTCCTGGTTACAGATTAGGCCTCATCTCCACTGAAAGCAAACTCAATGGAGAATCTCCACTGAAAGCAAACTCAATGGAGAATCTCCACTGAAAGCAAACTCAATGGAGAATCTCCACTGAAAGCAAACTCAATGGAGAATCTCCACTGAAAGTGTTTTTTTAGTCCAGGACTAGGCTTAATCTGTGTCCAGGGAAACAGTCCTAACTGTTCATTGATAAAGACAAAGAGTATTAGTTGTTCCCAACCTCTAAAACATGAAACCTCTCTCCTTGATTTACCCACCCACGCCATTTGAAGGAGGGAGAGAAAGGAGGGAAGGAGGGAGGAAGGAGGAAGGAGGGGAGAAAGGAAGGAAGGAAGGAAGGAAGGAAGGAAGGAAGGAAGGAAGGAAGGAAGGAAGGAAGGAAGGAAGGAAGGAAGGAAGGAAGGAAGGAAGGAAGGAAGGAAGGAAGGAAGGAAGGAAGGAAGGAAGGAAGGAAGGAAGGAAGGAAGAAAAGATGCTCTACTTGAGCTGGGATCACACGGGGAGAATTTGCATTATTTATGAATGCACTCTCTCTGCTACCCAAGTTCCTGGGTTGGCTTCTTTCTTCTGCATCCCAAATGGCACCTTATTCCCTATGTAGTGTGCTATTTCTGCAGTGGGTGAAGTGAAGGAACACAGCCCATTGGAAAGAACTCCTTTCAAGACTTCAATTAACAATACATGGTTTAAGCATTAGCACAGAACAACTGCCTACTCTCTTGCTGTTGCCTGAACAATGAGAGAGAGAGAGAGAGAGAGAGAGAGAGAGAGAGAGAGAGAGAGAGAGAGAATAAACCAAAATACAACACAGTCAAAACAAAACTACATCACTTATTGGGAAGCACAAAGCAAAATGCAGTGCTATCTGGCCTTAAATCAACAGTACGCCTTGGCAAACTATTTGACCATGGTTACTGATGGAAACCTTAGAAAGATCTTGACGGGCCTCCCGAGTGGCACAGTGGTCTCAGGCACTGCATCACAGTGCTCGCTGTGCCACTAGAGATTCTGGGTTCCAGGATCTGTCGCAGCCGGCCGCGACCGGGAGACCCATGGGGCGGTGCACAATTGGCCAAGCGTTGTCCTGGTTAGGGGAGGGTTAGGCCGGCAGGGAAGTACTTGTCCCACACGCTGACATGGTCACCAGGGGTATTGTGTTTCCTCCGACACATTGGTGCGCCTGGCTCCCGGGTTAAGTGGGCATTGTGTCAAAAAGCAGTGTGGCTTGGTTGGGTTGTTTTTCAGAGGACGCACGGCTCTCGACCTTCGCCTGCAGCAATGAGACAAGACTGTAACTACCAACTGAATACCACGAATACCACGAAATTGGGGAGAAAAGGGGGTAAATAAACAACAACAACAAAATCCTGGACAAAGTACAGGCTCAGTGCGCACAGCCTTGCCATTGGGAAGGGTAGACACAGGAAAACCTGGTCCCCTGTAGAGGAAAGGCTGCTCACCCATTGCACCACAGCAGAACCCGAGACGGAGATGCATTTCCTGACAAAATGTAAAAAATATAAAACAATTAGAGAGTGTCATTTCCACAAATTTGAAACCCTTAGACTACCCATCCTGTTGGGGGAGGACTCAGAGAGCTGTGGGTTGGCAGACCAACCAACCTGCATATGTCCTCTATGCCATTGTTATTGTTCAATGTATGGTTATTTTGACTCTTGATTATTGTTGTTACTGATGTCCCGATGACAATATTGATTATTTTAATTTTAATTTTGTTCATATTGTAAATCTCCAAAGTAAGGTTAGGCAATATGTACATTGTTGCGTCATGCCAATAAAGCAAATGTAATTAAATTTAATTTAATTGAGAGAGAGAAAGAGAGTGAGAGAGAGAGAGAGCGAGTGAGTGAGAGTGAGAGAGAGTGTGAGAGAGAGACAGAGGCCGAGAGAAAACAGAGGCAGAGAGGAAGAGAGAAAACAGAGACAGAAAGAGGCAGAGAAAACAGAGAGAAAACAGAGGCAGAGAGAGGCCGAGAGAAAACAGAGACAGAAAGAGGCAGAGAGAAAACAGAGAGAAAGAGAGAGGCAGAGAGAAAACAGACAGAAAGAGGCAGAGAAAACAGAGAGAAAACAGAGACAGAGAGAGGCAGAGAGAAGAGAGACAGAGAGAAAACAGAGGCAGAGAGAAAACAGAGAGATGAAGAGAGGCAGAGAGAACAGAGAGACGGAGAGAGGCAGAGAGAACAGAGAGACAGAGAGATGAACAGAGGCAGAGAGAAAACAGAGAGATGAAGAGGCAGAGAGAAAACAGAGAGACGGAGAGAGGCAGAGAGAAAACAGAGAGAGAGAGGCAGAGAGAAAACAGAGAGACAGAGAGAAGCGAAAGAGAAAACAGAGAGACAGAGGCAGAGAGAAAACAGAGAGACAGAGGCAGAGAGAAAACAGAGACAGAAAGAGGCAGAGAGATACAGAGAGACAGAGAGAGGCAGAGAGAAAACAGAGAGACAGAGAGAGGCAGAGCGAAAACAGAGAGACAGAGAGAGGCAGAGAGAAAACCAGAGGGACAGGGACAGAGAGCTACCACAGTGCAGTTTGAGATTTTGTTCTTTTTGGCACCAATTTTATCAACAGAGAGAGAACATAACATACTGTGCATCCATGGGAATACTATTTAGTGATGTTGGCTAAGGTTAGTTACAGCTCTGTTCGGACTATGCTTTTCAATCTACAGCAGTTTGTCACTCAATATATGGAAAGATATGCTTGAACATATAGTGGCTCACTCATGTCAAGTTTCCATTCAAGTGTATAAATGTAAAGTCTGTTTAAAAAAAAAAAAATGTTCTCCAAATTATGCATTTATGCTAGCTGGAACAACCTGAAGAGTGGCGGTCCTTTCTCTTTCACTGGGTTTCACTGTCTGCAGAGTAAACTAAGCCATAGCTACAGCCCCATACAGTCACTGTTGTCATGGACGTGCCCTGAGCAGCAGTTGTTAGACACGGCCCTTTTTTGTGTTGAACAATGGAAATAAGAAAGTGAGTCATTGGCTCAGGCAGACATCATTGGGTTGTGATAAACACAAAATAGGTCTCCTCAGAAACGCACTCAACGGTTCCTTCTGTGCATTGAAAAAGAAATACACAAATAACGGAATAAACCCGAGCAGTGACGTGAAGTCGGGAGTTTGAAGGAGAGAAGAGAGACTAACGCTTTGTACAACAGTCCTTGGCTCTTTCAGCGTTAGTGTTCTCAAAGGCTATCCATCCAGGCCACATATTTTATAGCGCAGATTATTCTGTGCTGTAAAAAGACTGCTGTGGTACGTCAACCAATATTGTATCTAGTCTCTCTATCAGTGGCTCTCTGTTGGTGTCAAAACAGAATAGTGGTAGTACTTTTAGTATTGATTCCTGTCACTACCTTGAACATGTGTCGAGATCAGTGGTCGTTACTAAGGGACAATAGAATCCACTTCAGAACATCATGGTCCACTTTATAAAAGTGCCATATTCAGCCAGATTTAACCTCCTTACTCCACATCATCACAGCAGGGTTATTTATTCAGAGATCTATTTTGTGTTATTGCTCTCAGTGATTCTGTTTTAAAAATGGGACAATTTCCCTCAAGTATCTTCTCTTAATTTCATTCCTACTTTTTCTTCTGCATTGTTACTGACCATACAGAGTGGTCATAGGCCGGGCTGATTCTAGGATGATATTTCTGGGCGGGCACAGGGCAGAGATACACTTTTTTTGCCCGTTTCTGAGCTAATATCCTGCAATTTACAGTTTAACATGACTCAAGCATAGTCATTTGGGTGGGCAGCAGAGAGAGAAATATGGATGTTCCCAAAAGCCTAATTAACTGTAAGGTACAGTTCTCAACACATTCTGTACAAAGTAGTAGAAACTCGAGACGGTTGACAGATATGCAGATAGGCTTGTGGCTGTCATGTCATTTCGTCAAACGGCAATTGTCAAGCAAACAACTTCCAGTCTCACGATAATTGACCGTTAAATAACATGAACACATTTATCATCTCCTGGCTTCCACACACAACCTGCAAGCCACTGATGCAGACCTTTAGAACATCTACAGTCTAATAAATCCATGTAGACCTTCACAATAAATCCATTATTTATTTAAAAAAATATATATATATATTTGTCACATACACATGGTTAGCAGATGTTAATGCGAGTGTAGCGAAATGCTTGTGCTTCCAGTTCCGACAATGCAGTAATAACCAACAAGTAATCTAACTAACAATTCCAAAACTAATATCTTATACACAGTGTAAGGGGATAAAGAATATGTACATAAAGATATGAATGATGGTGCAGAGCAGCATAGGCAAGATACAGTAGATGGTATCGAGTACAGTATATACATATGAGATGAGTATGTAAACAAAGTGGCATAGTTAAAGTGGCTAGTGATACATGTATTACATAAGGATGCAGTAGATGATTGAGTACAGTATATACGTATACATATGAGATGAATAATGTAGGGTATGTAAACATTATATTAGGTAGCATTTTTAAAGTGGCTAGTGATATATTTTACATCCTTTCCCATCAATTCCCATTATTGAAGTGGCTGGAGTTGAGTCAGTGTGTTGGCAGCAGCCACTCAATGTTAGTGGTTGCTGTTTAACAGTCTGATGGCCTTGAGATAGAAGCTGTTTTTCAGTCTCTCGGTCCCAGCTTTGATGCACCTGTACTGACCTCGCCTTCTGGATGATAGCAGGGTGAACAGGCAGTGGCTCGGGTGGGTGTTGTCCTTGATGATCTTTATGGCCTTCCTGTAACATCGGGTGGTGTAGGTGTCCTGGAGGGCAGGTAGTTTGCCCCCGGTGATACGTTGTGCAGACCTCACTACCCTCTGGAGAGCCTTACGGTTGTGGGCGGAGCAGTTGCCGTACCAGGCGGTGATACAGCCCGCCAGGATGCTCTCGATTGTGCATCTGTAGAAGTTTTTGAGTGTTTTTGGTGACAAGCCGAATTTCTTCAGCCTCCTGAGGTTGAAGAGGCGCTGCTGCGCCTTCTTCACGATGCTGTCTGTGTGAGTGGACCAATTTAGTTTGTCTGTGATGTGTATGCCGAGGAACTTAAAACTTACTACCCTCTCCACTACTGTTCCATCGATGTGGATGGGGGGTGTTCCCTCTGCTGTTTCCTGAAGTCCACAATCATCTCCTTAGTTTTGTTGACATTGAGTGTGAGGTTATTGTCCTGACACCACACTCCGAGGGCCCTCACCTCCTCCCTGTAGGCCGTCTCGTCGTTGTTGGTAATCAAGCCTACCTCTGTTGTGTCGTCCGCAAACTTGATGATTGAGTTGGAGGCGTGCAGTCGTGGGTGAACAGGGAGTACAGGAGAGGGCTCAGAACGCACCCTTGTGGGGCCCCAGTGTTGAGGATCAGCGGGGTGGAGATGTTGTTGCCTACCCTCACCACCTGGGGGCGGCCCGTCAGGAAGTCCAGTACCCAGTTGCACAGGGCGGGGTCGAGACCCAGGGTCTCGAGCTTGATGACGAGCTTGGAGGGCACTATGGTGTTAAATGCCGAGCTGTAGTCGATGAACAGCATTCTCACGTAGGTATTCCTCTTGTCCAGATGGGTTAGGGCAGTGTGCAGTGTGGTTGAGATTGCGTCGTCTGTGGACCTATTTGGGCGGTAAGCAAATTGGAGTGGGTCTAGGGTGTCAGGTAGGGTGGAGGTGATATGGTACTTGACTAGTCTCTCAAAGCACTTCATGATGACGTAAGTGAGTGCTACGGGGCGGTAGTCGTTTAGCTCAGTTACCTTAGCTTTCTTGGGAACAGGAACAATGGTGGCCCTCTTGAAGCATGTGGGAACAGCAGACTGGTATAGGGATTGATTGAATATGTCCGTAAACACATCAGCCAGCTGGTCTGCGCATGCTCTGAGGGCGCGGCTTGGGATGCCGTCTGGGCCTGCAGCCTTGCGAGGGTTAACACGTTTAAATGTTTTACTCACCTCGGCTGCAGTGAAGGAGAGACCACATGTTTCCGTTGCAGGCCGTGTCAGTGGCACTGTATTGTCCTCGAAGCGGGCAAAAAAGTTATTTAGTCTGCCTGGGAGCAAGACATCCTGGTCCGTAACTGAGCTGGATTTCATCTTGTAGTCCGTGATTGACTGTAGACCCTGCCACACACCTCGTGTCTGAGCCATTGAATTGAGATTCTACTTTGTCTCTATACTGACGCTTAGCTTGTTTGATAGCCTTACGGAGGGAATAGCTGCACTGTTTGTATTCGGTCATGTTACCAGTCACCTTGCTCTGATTAAAAGCAGTGGTTCGGGCTTTCAGTTTCACGCGAATGCTGCCATCAATCCATGGTTTCTGGTTAGGGAATGTTTTAATCGTTGCTATGGGAACGACATCTTCAACGCACGTTCTAATGAACTCGCACACCGAATCAGCGTGTTCGTCAATGTTGTTGCCTGACGCAATACGAAACATGTCCCAGTCCACGTGATGGAAGCAGTCTTGGAGTGCGGAATCAGCTTGGTCGGACCAGCGTTGGACAGACCTCAGCGTGGGAGCTTCTTGTTTTAGTTTCTGTCTGTAGGCAGGGATCAGCAAAATGGAGTCGTGGTCAGCTTTTCCGAAAGGGGGGCGGGGCAGGGCCTTATATGCGTCGTGGAAGTTAGAATAACAGTGATCCAAGGTTTTGCCAGCCCTGGTGGCGCAATCGATATGCTGATACATTTTAGGGAGTCTTGTTTTCAGATTAGCCTTGTTAAAATCCCCAGCAACAATGAATGCAGCCTCAGGATGTATGGATTCCAGTTTGCAAAGAGTCAAATAAAGTTCGTTCAGAGCCATCGATGTGTCTGCTTGGGGGGGAATATATACGGCTGTGATTATAATCGAAGAGAATTCTCTTGGTAGATAATGCGGTCTACATTTGATTGTGAGGAATTCTAAATCAGGTGAACAGAAGGATTTGAGTTCCTGTATGTTTCTGTGATCACACCACGTCTCGTTAGCCATAAGGCATACGTCCCCGCCACTCTTCTTACCAGAAAGGTGTTTGTTTCTGTCGGCGCGATGTGTGGAGAAACCCGCTGGCTGCACCGCATCCGAGAGCGTCTCTCCAGTGAGCCATGTTTCCGTGAAGCAAAGAATGTTACAGTCTCTGATGTCCCTCTGGAATGCTACCCTTGCTCGGATTTCATCAACCTTGTTGTCAAGAGGCTGGACATTGGCGAGAAGAATGCTAGGAAGTGGGGCACGATGTGCCCGTCTCCGTAGTCTGACCAGAAGACCGCCTCGTTTCCCTCTTTTACGAAGTCGTTTTTGGGTCGCCGGCTGGGATCCATTCCGTTGTCCTGATTGAAAGGCAGAACACAGGATCCGCTTCGCGAAAGTCATATTCTTGGTCGTACTGATGGTGAGTTGACGCTGATCTTATATTCAGTAGTTCTTCTCGACTGTATGTAATGAAACCTAAGATGACCTGGGGTACTAATGTAAGAAATAACACGTAAAAAAAAAAAACAAAAAACTGCGTAGTTTCCTAGGAATGCGAAGCGAGGCGGCCATCTCTGTCGGCGCCGGATTTTAGCCATGTCTAAAAATGTAAAAAAAACATGATATGAAGAGAATGTAGTCTATTTCAGAAGAACAGAGTAGCATAGTCTGAGTTGTCCTTATCCCTATTGAACTCAGTTTTTGTTATTTTTTTAACGTCTTAATTGAAAAGAACATACTGAGCAGGTTCAATCTGGCTTTAGATCGGAGAACAGCACCACAACTGCAGCTACGGCCGTGGCAAACAACATCATTAATGCACTTGATGAAAAGCAGCATTGTTCTGTATGTGGATTTATCAAAGGCCTTTGATTCAGTTGACCATGAATTGTTGCTAGCTAGACTCAGTGAAGGGGCAGTAAATTGGTTTAGGAACTATCTTTCTGACAGAACACAATGTGTATATACAGACAATCACAAGTCTAGCTTTCTTGAGATGAATAGAGGTGTGCCTTAGGGTTCCATTTTAGCTCCTGTCTTGTTCTCAATTTGTATTAATGATTTGGGAAATGGGATGCAACCAGCAAAGACATCTGTATGCAGATGATACAGTCATATATTCATGTGCTCCTTGTCTGGTTCATTCTGTTGAAGAGCTCCAGACTGCTTTTCAGTCACTGCAGGCCTCCCTTTATGGTCTCAAACTGGTCTTGAATGTACAAAAAACTAAATTCATGACCTTTCTACCAGAGCTAGAACTCTGCCAGAGAACGTTAGCATTGTCACATCAGGTGGCTTATCCATTGAAAAAGTGTCATCCTACAAATACCTAGGTATTTGGTTGGATGACAAGATGTCCTTTAAAGTTCATGTGGATAATCTTGTGACAAAGCTTAAATTAAAATTGGGTTTTTATTTTCGTAATAAGGCGTCATAATAAGGCTCGCTTATTGCTAGGAAGAAGCTTGTTCAGGCCACTTTTCTCTCTGTAATTGATTATGGTGACTTGTTGTATATGCATAAAACCTCCTCCGTCTTACAGAGACTGGAATGTTTATCATGCATCCTTGCGCTTTATTACAAATGCCAAGTCACTCACCCACCATTACACATTGTACCAAATGGTAGGTTGGACCTCACTTTATATGTGCAGAAAGATACATTTGTATGTGTTCATCCACAAAACCCTTTTGGGTAAACTCCCTCTTTACCTCTGTAGTCTGGTCTCCTTCTCCACCAGCAGTTACCATACCTGGTCTGCTAGGTGTTGCTACTTAAAGTCCCCAGGACATTCACAGTATTAGGCAAGACTGCCTTCTCTGCTTGTGCACCAGATGCATGGAATAATCTACATCCCATGCGTCATCTAGATATGTTAGTGCCACTGAATGAATTTAAAATATTGATAGGAGACTCTCCCTCTCACAGAGGAGTGTACATGCTTTTTTTTAGGCTGGATGATGTTGTTGCATTGTATTTTTGTATGTTTTAATTATGTAATGTATTGATTGTTGCTGTCTTGGCATTATTTTGTAGTATTTTATAGTACAATTGAACAAAGCTGAATAAAATAGAAAGGATATTTTCTCCAAACAATTTGAGGTAGTGTGCCCTATTCTGTGTTGAGCAGTTAACAAAGAAACAGGTACTCCTATATGCTTTATTTAGAGGTATTTATGTAACTTTAGTTGTGATGCAAACATTGGGCGATATGTTTAGATTTTTAATACATTCTTTATATTGATGGTTTTAAAACAGTTGCATGAAAGACATGAGCTCTGCTTTGTTTTGTTTTTTACGCAGGCTATACACTCTTCATCAGTCTCTCATTCACAATTTGACAGGCACTTAATAATGCCTCAAATTTCCCAGCTGCATCCCTTTGTCTGGCATAATGCCCCCTAAAAACATCCATGCCTTTTAGGCCATGCGTGCTGCTTGCTTCTCCCTGCGTGCTGCTTGCTCCGAAGCACGTCTCATTCACATGGCTCTCCGTCATGTGATCGGGTCTTTTTCTCACAGGCTACAAGTGAAGACAACACATCGGGGACGCAAACGCACGTGTCCTTATCTAATTCGGAGGCATATATTGAAGATACTGGAAGAACTGTCCACATTTACTTTTCCTCAACCAACAAGATGAGTAGGCCTAATGAACAGTAAAAACACTAGGCTATGTCAATCTAGTATCCCCGATAGAACAAAAATTGACCTATTCTCTGCGAGAAAGAAATACTCCAAACATAGTCTGGGACAGTTGTGGAATGCGATAGATCCCAAATGAATACAACCACTAGCATAAAAAAAAAATTTACTCAATGAGCAACAATGCGCACATGGTATTATGCTATAAACGCAAATGTTCCATTAGCGGAAAACACCATCAAAAGTGACAGCAAATGCAATATGCATGTAATGCTTTTTATTATAAAGGTGCGTTTTTATGGTGACAATTATCTTCCACAAACTCACGTGCTGCTTATGTATGCCAGTTAGGCTCTACGCCCATTGTAAAGCAGATGAATGTGCTTCATTTTAAGAAGTTATTTGGCCACTTTAGTTGGGCTCGGCTACATGAGGTGCGGAACTATGATTTGAAAAATTCGCAAAAAAAAGGTATGCATTGTTTCTTGCCTTAACCTGGGCATTATTCACAAGTGATAATATATCATTCATAAGTGATAGGCTACTATTGTCACCCATCAAGAGTATTCTTAATTTATACTAAATAATATGTGCAGTTTGCTTGCAGTTTGCCAAAAGGCACCTAAAGGGCTCTCAGACCATGAGAAACAAGATTATTTGATTTGATGAAACCAAGATTTAACTATTTGACCTGAATGCCAAGTTTCACATCTGGAGGAAACCTGTCACCATCCCTACGGTGAAGCATGGCGGTGGCAGAAACATAATGTGGGGATGTTTTTCAGTGGCAGAGACTGGGAGACTAGACAGGATTGAGGGAAAGATGAATGGAGAAAAGTACAGAGAGATCCTTGATGAAAACCTGCTCCAGAGTGCACAGGACCTTAGACTGGGTCGAAGGTTCACCTTCCAACAGGACAACGACCCTAAGCACACAGCCAAGACAATGAAGGAGTGGCTTCGGGGGAAGTCTCTAAATGTCCTTGAGTGGCCCAGCCAGATCCCGGACTTGAACCCGTTGAAACATCTCTGGAGAGACCTGAAAATAGCTGTGCAGCATCACTCCCCATCCAACCTGACAGAACATGAGAAGAGCTGCAGAGAAGAAAGGGAGAAACTCCCCAAATACAGGTGTACCAAGCTTGGGGCGTCATACCCAAAAAGACTCGAGGCTGTAATCGATGCCAAAGGTGCTTCAACAAAATACTGAGTAAAGGGTCTGATGGGATATTTCAGTTTTGTATTTAAATACATTTTCAAATATTTCTAAAACCCTGTTTTTGCTTTGTCATTATGGTGTATTGAATGAAGATTGAGGCGGGAAAAAAAGCCAATTTAATACATTTTAGAATAAGGCTTTAACATGACAAAATGTAGAAAAGGTCAAGGGGTCTGAATACTTTCCGAATGCACTGTAGTAGGCCTATCCTATAGAAAGCTGATGGGATCCTCCTCTTTTTAATAGAAGCTATCCCTCTTTCACACGACCACGGTGATGGAGTTAAGGATAACCTAGTGACCTCTTTCAGATACAGATACTGCTCGGCTATGTGAACTTCAAAGTCCCATGGGTAGTTGCTTTCGAAAAAGCCAACATTACATTGTACCAAATGAAGGTTTTAAAATGTTATCAGGTTTTCAATTAAATATAACTGGTGGCAGAGATGGATATGGTAGGAATAAGGAGGTTGCGGAATAAGCACTCAAAAGTACAACACCGATAACATCTTTTCAATGTACAGGAGCTAGAAACATTGTTGTAGGATAATGTGTTTTAAAAGGAGAAAAATCTGTTGTATACACTGTTGAGGCTATGAAAAACAGTGTGATAAATCTTCCATTCTCTCTCCCATGCATAAAGATAGCTAGATAGAGAAATCAAATGACTAACACAAAACATCTCAAAATATAAATGACCTCTTGCTAGTCTACAGTCGTGGCCAAAAGTTTTAAGAATGACACAAATATTAATTTTCACAAATTCTGCTGCCTCAGTTTGTATGATGGCAATTTGCATATATATTTGCCATGATGTAATATTTAATGAAACGAACTGAACACTGAGATACAAAACAATAAAGTGAACGAACAAAAACCCGAAACAGTACCGTGTGGACCAAACACTCACACGGAAAACAAGCACCCACAAACCAAAAGTGAAACCCAGGCTACCTCAGATTGATTCTCAATCAGGGACAACAATTGACAGCTGCCTCTGATTGAGAACCATACTAGGCCGAACCAAAAAAAACAACATAGAAAAACAAACATAGACGGCCTACAAACCTGATCAGTTACACCAGCTCTGTCAGAAGGAATGGGCCAAAATTCCCCCAATTTATTGGGGGAAGCTTGTGGAAGGCAATCCAAAATGTTTGACCCAAGTTAAACAATTTAAAGGCAATGCTACCAAATACTAATTGAGTGTATGTCAACTTTTGACCCACTGGGAATGTGATGAAAGAAAGAAAAGCTGAAATAAATCACTCTCTCTACTATTATTCTGACAGTTCAAATTCTTAAAATAAAGTGATGATCCTAACTGACCTAAAACAGGGAATTATTACTAGGATCAAATGTCAGGAATTGGCTAAGGTGTTTGTAAACTTCTGACTTTAACCCTATGTAAATGTGATATTTGTGTTTTAGCAAACATTTCTAAAAAAACTGTTTTTGCTTTGCCATTATGTGGTTTTGTGTGTAGATTGATGAGGGAAAATAACTAGTTCAGAATCCATTTTCCAGTTTAGAATAAGGCTGTTATGCAACAAAATGTGGAAAAAGTCAAGGGGTCTGAATTCTTTCCGAATGCATCGATTGTACATATTTAATAGGTTTTATGTAAATAGCTGAAGAAATTACTGCAATTCAAGTCTTGATATCATGAACTGGATTCCTGGCCGTAACGTGATGAAAATCAGCGTTGTCAACAAGCTAGCTAATGCTAGCAAGCAGGAGTGTGTTTTCATTTGAATTATACCTACTGAATTTGAGTTGTTTTCCACCGATGGTGACCCCTGAGTTGGCAATGGGCCAGCTTTTGCTGGTCAGGATGATACTTCTGAAGTAAGGAGTGGTCTGTGGGGAGCTCCAACTTCATCACTGAGTCTCAATACAGAGAACTTGCAGACAACAGACACGCCCTGATGCCATCAAGCTGCCTGCCTGCCTGCCTGCCCTTGGACATGCTGACATGACCACCACCTCCGCTGACCATCTACCAGCGCTATGAGCTTCCAGATCCCCTCATGACCATGGCTACCCATCTGCTGGATGATCAAGCTGATCTAGCTACTGTAGGGCGGCAGGTAGCCTAGCCGTTAAGATTGTTGGGCCATTAACTGGAAGGTCGCAGGTTTGAATTCCCAAGCCAACACTGTGAAATTGTGCCTTTGAGCAAGGCACTTAAACCTAATTGCTCCTGTACAGTAAGTCACTCTGGATAAGAGTGTCCACTAAAATGTATTGTGGTAGCCTACATTTCTTTTTTTAAATTGTTTGTTTATTTTGTTTAACAAGTGCTTTGAGATTCTGTCTGTAATAAAAAGTACTATAAAAGTTTTAAAAATTATTGTTATTACTATTTCCTCATACTTAATGCTTCTTCCTTAACATGTTCTGTTGGAGAATGACATGGCTGTTGAGATCCCTTGAGATCACCTAGGTCAAAACTTGAAAACGTCAAAATTGCTTGCAAAGTAGATTTATTCATAAAACTTTGAATAATAAAGAAGCACTTTTAATGAACGTCCACTGACTTCCAAGACTTGCTTAATTTCATCATCACTTTAATATATACTGAGCAAAAATACAAACGCAACATGTAAAGTGTCGGCCCCATGTTTCATGAGCTGAAATAAAAAATCCCAGTAATGATTCATACACACCTTGCCTCCAAATTATGTGTACAAATTTGATTACATCCAGGTTAGTGAGTATTTATCCTTTGCCAAGATAATACATCCACCTGACAGGTGTGGCATCAAGAAGCTGATCAAACAGAATGATCATTACACAGGTGCCCCTTGTGCTGGGGACAACAAAAGGGTAACTCTAAAATGTGTTGTTTTGTCACACAACACAATGCCACAGACGTCTCAAGTTGAGGCAGCGTGCAATTGGCATGCTGACTGCAGGAATGTCCACCAGAGCTGTTTGCTAGAGAATTCGATGTTAATTTCTCTACCGCCTCCAATGTAATTTTAAAGAATTTGGCAGTACTTCCAACCAGCCTCACGAACGCAGACCACGTCTATGGCGTCGTGTGGGTGAGCAGTTTGCAGAGTGCCCCACGGTGGCGGTGGGGTTATGGTATGGGTAAGCATAAGCTACAGACAACAAACACAATTGCATTTGTCAATGGCAAACTGAATGCACAGAAATACCATGACGACATCTTGAGGCCCGTTGTCGTGCCATTCATAAGCCGCCATCACCTAAATCAAATCAAATGTATTTATATAGCCCTTCGTACATCAGCTGATATCTCAAAGTGCTGTACAGAAACCCAGCCTAAAACCCCAAACAGCAAGCAATGCAGGTGTAGAAGCACGGTTTCAGAAGATAATGCATAGCCCCATGTCGCAAGGATCTGTACACAATTCCTGGAAGCTGAAAATTTCCCAGTTCTTCCATGGCCTGCATACTCACCAGACATGTCACCCATTGAGCATATTTGGGCTGCTCTGGAATCGACATGTACGACAGCCTGTTCCAGTTCCTGCCAATATCCAGCAACTTTGCACAGCCATTGAAAGGAGTGAAACAAAATTCCACAGGCCACAATCAACAGCCTGATCAACTCTATGCGAAAGAGATGCCTCGCGCTGCATTTACCTCGCGCTGCATGAGGTTAATGGTACTCACACCAGATACAGACTGGTTTTCTGAACCACGCCCCTACCTTAACATTTGCATATTTGCATTCCCAGTCATGTGACATTCATAGATTAGGGCCCAATTTATTTATTTCAATTGACTGATTTCCTTGTATGAACTGTAACTCAGTAAAATCTTTGAAATTGCATGTTGCGTTTATATTTTTGTCTTATCACAATGAGAACATTGAAGTCTTAGTACTGTTCCACAGAGATGGAAACTGCAAACCTTACATATTCAAATGCATCCTACTCAGTTGGGAGAGGCTAGACAGACAAGTCTGGTGACCAAAATTAATGACGATCTCCTCTGAGTGTACAAGACATGACATAGACTGACCAGGTGAATCCCTTATTGATGTCACCTGTGAAATCCACTTCAATCAGTGTAGATGAAGGGGAGGAGACAGGTTAAATAGGGATTTTTAAGTCTTGTACAATTGAGACATGGATTGTGTATGTGTGCCATTCAAAGGATGAATAGGCAAGAGAAGATATTTAAGTTCCTTTGAACAGGATATGGTAGAAAGTGCCAGGAGCACCGGTTTGAGTGTGAAGAACTGCAACGCTGTTGGATGTTGTTGTGTTGCCGGCTTGTAGTGTAAACTCTCCCTAATGAGCAGTCGACTGTATCACGGTGACATCTAGATTGTTACTATACTACCAAATGCCAATATTACAAGTTGTTTTTCTTGTAGTCAGCTATCCTACTCAAAATATAATTGAGTGGGATGGAAAAAATTGCCCACGTTACTAACACCAGTTACACATGATACAGCTGCCCGGTGAACAACTGCTGCCCAGTGGGAAGCAACACTAGTGGGAACTGGGAAGCACCTCGATACAACATCGTTGCACTGGTCATTCACACCAGCTTGTCATTACGTTAGCTAATTGGCATGTCACAGTGATACTACAAGTTATTTCTCTCTCACCCATCGAAATAAACATAACTTTCTTTTGCAAGCGCCATTATGCTGTTGTTGCCAGCTAGCCAGCATAAACTAGCTAGCTGGGAGGGGCTCATCATCAGGATGATTGATTGAACTGACTGAACCGAATCCATTGGTCTCGACTCGACTTTCAGCTGCGCGACACACGTCATCAATTTCGGCACCAGGCGTGTCTGTATAGCCTCCCCCTACTCAGTTCAGTAATTTGCCACAGTCTATTGGTCAACAACAATTTATCCTTCGCTACTGTCATTTTCCGTGGAAGACTAATTTCCCATTCCTTTACCTTTAAACATGTCAACATTCACAAGGCCGCAGGGCCAGACGGATTACAGGACGTATACTCCAAGCATGCTCTGACCAACTGCCAAGTGAGTTCACTGACATTTTCAACCTGTCCCACCATAGTGTCCTCAAAGATCATCACTAAGCTAAGGACCCTGGGACTAAACACCTCCCTCTGTAACTGGATCCTGGACTTCCTGATGGGCCACCCTCAGGTGGTAAGGGTAGGTAAAAACACATCTGCCACACTGACCCTCAACACGGGGGCCCCGCAGGGGTCTGTGTTCAGTCCCCTCCTGTACTCCCTGTTCACCCGTGACTGCATGGCCAAGTGTTACGGATACAGTTATCCTGTGTGTGTGTGTATCCTGTGTGTGTGTTTCTTTTCTCTCCTTCTCCCCTCACAGGTGAAAATCATCACTCCCCAATCAGTCAACAATCAATCATCAATCAGAAGACACACCTCCTATTTCCTAACCTATCACAGTTCCTTCCCCATGGTTTAAAAACCCCATCATTTGTTTGTTCTAGAGCTCAATCTCTCTGTAAATGCCATGTCTGTAGGTCTCTGTGTTTCACTCTCGCTTTGTGTCTTAACCTCTCTTTTGTTTAAGCACCTCATAGCACTTTGTCATCACCTGTGAGTATTGTTTTTGGTTATGGTGTTTGTTTGTTGCTGGTGGGAAAAGGGGGAAACCAAGACAAGTCGCCCATGGGCATACACTACCCGTAGGTGAACTTTGTTAAATACACTAGTTAGAACTGGGCGGACCACCCACTGTATTTTTGGTTAGTTAGTTAGCTGTTGTTAATGTAGGCTAGTCTAGCTTAGGGGTGTTTTTGAATACTTATTGTTTCTTTCCTTGGGTCCAGCTCAGCCCCTTTTCCTGCTCCCCCCATTACCGTGTGTTTATAAATAAACCTGGAGTTTGACGGTAGATTTCTGTTGTCGTGGTTATTTCGTTCACACTTTTACTTTGTCACAATAATAATTTGCATGAGTTATGTTACGGGTCTCATTACCATCCCCCCTAGACTGTCGGGCCAAAAGTGATTCGTAACATAAGTGGAGCCTCATCCGGGATCTGTCATAACTGACACCCATGCCGCTCATGTAGATTGTTGTAGTGGTATAGTTCAGTGTTGAGCGTCATAGCTGAAGTAGCATTAGTGTTTGCTATTTCCTTTGGCACTTGTGAAGTAGTGTAAAAATGACTACTTTTGATTTGAAATCTTTTTTGGATAACCCTTCGTGGGAGGTTTTTGACAAATGTCGTAGAGTTGATTTAATGACCTTGGCTGACCATTATTCAGTATCGATTCCGCAGAGTTTAGTTAAGGCGGAGGTGAAACGGCTAGTATTAAATGTATTGTTGGAAGAGCAGGTGCTTGTGTTACCGCTGCCTGAGCCTACATTTACATTTACATTTAAGTCATTTAGCAGACGCTCTTATCCAGAGCGACTTACAAATTGGTGAATTCACCTTCTGACATCCAGTGGAACAGCCACTTTACAATAGTGCATCTAAATCATTGGGGGGGGGGTGAGAAGGATTACTTATCCTATCCTAGGTATTCCTTGAAGAGGTGGGGTTTCAGGTGTCTCCGGAAGGTGGTGATTGACTCCGCTGTCCTGGCGTCGTGAGGGAGTTTGTTCCACCATTGGGGGGCCAGAGCAGCGAACAGTTTTGACTGGGCTGAGCGGGAACTGTACTTCCTCAATGGTAGGGAGGCGAGCAGGCCAGAGGTGGATGAACGCAGTGCCCTTGCTACTACCTACTACCCCTGTAGCGGATGTTGCTGCTCCTGTAAGACCATTGGTGTCTGATAATGAGGGAGAGGCTAAAACACCAGCCACATTGTCCCGTTTTGATCCACTCTCCCCACTGTCAAATGGTGATGCCAGAAGGGATGTCTGTTTAGCACAGTTCCAACTGGAGGTGGAAGAGAGCCCAAATTAGGCGAGAGACTCTCCAGTTGGAGATGTGTAAAATAGAGGCAGAAAAAGAACGAGAACAACGGCATTTGGAGATGTGTAAAATTGAGGCAGACAGAGAACAAAGGCAGTTGGAGTTCAAAATGCGCCAGATGGAACTTGAGGCAGAGACAGCGAGGCTAGCCTCTGGTCCTACTGTGCCTGTTTGTGAGCCGTCCTCACCTGCTGTGTCCTCAAACACGTTTGACATTAGTAGGCAGATTGCCTTAGTACCTTTGTTCAGAGAGTCAGAGGTTGACTCCTATTTTTGTGTATTTGAGCGTATAGCCGTAGCATTGAAATGGCCTGAAGAGGTATGGTGCCTATTACTTCAGTGTAAATTAACTGGTAAAGCCCAAGAGGTTTTGTCAGCGCTACCTCTGGAAGACAGTTTGAATTATGAAGTGGTCAAAGCTACTGTTCTTCGTGCCTATGAGCTTGTGCCTGAGGCATACCGACAGAGATTTAGGTCTCATAGAAAGTCTTCTAGTAAGACTTATGTGGAATTTGCTAGAGACAAGGGAAATCTGTTTGATAAATGGCATGCTGCTAGTAAGGTAACTGATTTCAACTCTCTCCGGGAGTTAATCTTGTTGGAAGAGTTTAAAAATTGCTTACCCGAACGCATTGTAGTTTACCTAAACGAACAGAAAGTATCCTCCCTGGCAGAAGCGTCTGTGTTGGCAGACGAGTTTGTGTTGACGCACAAGAGTGTGTTTTCGGCTCAAACTGAGAGTAGAGCCACTGAGTTTCCTACCTTTAGTCCTAGTCAGCCAGCAGTAGTATGTCAAGCACGCCAGAAGAATGAGCGTCCATGTTTCTATTGTCATAAAGTAGGACATATGATTAATGATTGCTTCCTGCTTAAACGCAAACAAGGGATGCCTCTTCGTGCCAAGCCACCAACAGGTGTTGCTCTAATTCGTACGGTTGTGAGGTCTGCAACAAAACAGGTGCCTCAGGGTAACTGTAGTTTGAAAGTCTCAGTCCCCGACCGCAGTTATGAACCATTCATTTTCGAGGGGTTTGTGTCCCTAACGAATGACGAAGCGTCTCAACGACCGGTTAAAATCCTTAGAGATACTGGTGCGGCGCAGTCGTATATATTGTCTGATGTGTTGCCCTTATCTGACGATACATACTGTGGTTCCAGTGTGTTAGTGCAGGGTATTGAAATGGGTTTTGTCCCAGTGCCATTGCACTTTGTGAAAGTACACTCTGAGTTAATCAGTGGAATATTCAGAGTGGGGTACGCCCTATGTTGCCAGTGAAAGGTGTGACCTTTATAATGGGTAACGATATTGCCGGAGGAATTGTAGTACCCGTATTGGAAGTATTGGATAAAAGTGACCTCTCTCTCGAAAGAGCTGGCACAGAATTATCCACATGTGTTCCCCGCTTGTGCTGTCACTCGTGCTCAGGCACGACAAGAGGGTGATGAGATAGATTTGTCGAACACTGTTCTGTTCAAAGAGGTTGATCAAGAGGATGGATTGTGTGATTCCTCTGACAAACAGCCCAGGAAAGAATCAAAGAACGTTGAACTTATTGCTGATGCAATACAGTTACCAGTCACTCGTGAGCAGCTGATTGCTAACCAAAAGGTTGACAACAAGCTTGCTAAATGTTTTTCTAGTGTTGTCTCATTGGAAGATGTGAAGAAGAAGAACGTGGCTTACTTCATTGATGGTAATCTCCTCATGCGTAAATGGAAATCCCATGTTGACGCGGATGGAGATTGGAATGCTGTTTACCAAATAGTGATTCCTACAGCCTTTCGAAAAAATGTGTTATCCCTTGCTCATGATCACCAGTGGTCTGGTCATTTAGGAATCACAAAAACTTATGATCGGATCCTTCGACATTTCTTTTGGCCGTGTTTAAAACAAGATGTGGCTCAGTTCTGTCGGACATGCCACACATGTCAGATAACAGGAAAACCAAATCAGGTTATTCCTCCCGCTCCTCTTTGTCCCATACCTGTCATAGGTGAACCATTCGAGCATGTGGTGGTTGATTGTGTCGGACCGTTACCGAAGACAAAATCGGGTAGCCAGTTTTTGTAACGATAATGTGTATGGCTACAAGATACCCCGAGGCCATTCCTCTGAGAAGGATTACAGCCCCAGTAGTGAGTAAAGCCTTAATAAAATTATTCACGACATTCGGGTTACCTAGGGTGGTACAAAGCGATCAAGGTACCAATTTCCTATCCAAGCTCTTTAGGCAGGTGGTAAAATCCTTGTCAATTACGCACCGTGTCAAGCGCCTATCACCCAGAGTCTCAGGGTGCACTTGAAAGATGGCATCAGACACTGAAGTCTATGCTACGTAAATATTGTTTGGAATCTGAGAAAGATTGGGATGAGGGAATTCCTCTAGTTTTGTTTGCTGCTCGTGAAACTGTGCAGGAGTCCCTAGGTTTCAGCCCGGCTGAACTGGTGTTTGGTCACACAGTGAGAGGACCAATGAAAGTCCTTAAAGAACAGTTCTTGTCCCAAGAGTTGTGTACCAGAGATGAGAATGTGTTGGACTACGTTAGTCGCTTTCGTGAGCGCCTACACCAAGCTTGTGCTCTCGCAAAGGAAGCTCTGTCTTCCTCACAGAGGAGCATGAAAAGACATTATGATAAAGAGGCTGTTTCTCGTCCACTACAGCCAGGTGACCAAGTACTGGTGTTATTACTTGTTCCAGGATCTTCACTGTCAGCTCGTTTCTCGAGTCCTTATTTAATTGAAAAGAAAATAAGTGAAACTGACTATGTGCTTCAAACTCCTGATAGACAACGCCAATCTCGTGTGTGTCACATTAACATGTTGAAAGCTTACCACACCCGACCCATCACACAGTTAGAGAGTTCAAAAACAGAGGAAGGTACTGCTGTCTCCTCTGCTACTACTGCTATGATAGTGGACTGTCATATTGATGATGTTGATGGCTTGGAGTTGCACAATACTCAGCGGCAGTGTGTTAGATTGCCCAACTCAGAAATGCTGCTGTCTATCCAATCCGGTCTGGTTCATTTAACGGATGGACAGGCCAATGATATTGTGAGGCTACTACACAGTTTTCCATGTCTCTTTAATGACGTTCCTACTCGCACAAATGTGTTGCACCCCTTCTGAAAAAACCTACACTCGATCCCTCCGATGTCAACAACTACAGACCAGTATCCCTTCTTTCTTTTCTCTCCAAAACTCTTGAACGTGCCGTCCTTGGCCAGCTCTCCCTCTATCTCTCTCAGAATGACCTTCTTGATCCAAATCAGTCAGGTTTCAAGACTAGTCATTCAACTGAGACTGCTCTTCTCTGTATCACGGAGGCGCTCCGCACTGCTAAAGCTAACTCTCTCTCCTCTGCTCTCATCCTTCTAGACCTATCGGCTGCCTTCGATACTGTGAACCATCAGATCCTCCTCTCCACCCTCTCCGAGTTGGGCATCTCCGGCGCGGCCCACGCTTGGATTGCGTCCTACCTGACAGGTCGCTCCTACCAGGTGGCGTGGCGAGAATCTGTCTCCTCGCCACGCGCTCTCAACACTGGTGTCCCCCAGGGCTCTGTTCTAGGCCCTCTCCTATTCTCGCTATACACCAAGTCACTTGGCTCTGTCATAACCTCACATGGTCTCTCCTATCATTGCTATGCAGACGACACACAATTAATCTTCTCCTTTCCCCCTTCTGATGACCAGGTGGCGAATCGCATCTCTGCATGTCTGGCAGACATATCAGTGTGGATGACGGATCACCACCTCAAGCTGAAACACGGCAAGACGGAGCTGCTCTTCCTCCCGGGGAAGGACTGCCCGTTCCATGATCTCGCCATCACGGTTGACAACTCCATTGTGTCCTCCTCCCAGAGCGCTAAGAACCTTGGCGTGATCCTGGACAACACCCTGTCGTTCTCAACCAACATCATGGCGGTGGCCCGTTCCTGTAGGTTCATGCTCTACAACATCCGCAGAGTACGACCCTGCCTCACACAGGAAGCGGCGCAGGTCCTAATCCAGGCACTTGTCATCTCCCGTCTGGATTACTGCAACTCGCTGTTGGCTGGGCTCCCTGCCTGTGCCATTAAACCCCTACAACTCATCCAGAACGCCGCAGCCCATCTGGTGTTCAACCTTCCCAAGTTCTCTCACGTCACCCCGCTCCTCCGCTCTCTCCACTGGCTTCCAGTTGAAGCTCGCATCCGCTACAAGACCATGGTGCTTGCCTACGGAGCTGTGAGGGGAACGGCACCGCAGTACCTCCAGGCTCTGATCAGGCCCTACACCCAAGCAAGGGCACTGCGTTCATCCACCTCTGGCCTGCTCGCCTCCCTACCATTGAGGAAGTACAGTTCCCGCTCAGCCCAGTCAAAACTGTTCGCTGCTCTGGCCCCCCAATGGTGGAACAAACTCCCTCACGACGCCAGGACAGCGGAGTCAATCACCACCTTCCGGAGACACCTGAAACCCCACCTCTTCAAGGAATACCTAGGATAGGATAAGTAATCCTTCTCACCTCCCCCCCCTTAATGATTTAGATGCACTATTGTAAAGTGGCTGTTCCACTGGATGTCAGAAGGTGAATTCACCAATTTGTAAGTCGCTCTGGATAAGAGCGTCTGCTAAATGACTTAAATGTAAATGTAATGTAAATGTGTTGGAACATGACATTAATGTTGGAAATGCTACACCTATCAAGCAACTCCCATATCGTATCAACGCTTCCAAGAGGAAGATAATGAGGGATGAGGTGAGATATTTGTTGGAGAATGACCTGGCTAAGCCAAGTTCAAGCCCTTGGAGTTCTCCTTGCATTTTGGTTCCTAAACCTGATGGTACGTCCAGGTTATGTACGGATTATCGAAAGGTAAATTCTGTCACAATGCCAGATTCGTTCCCGTTACCCCGACTGGACGACTGTATTGACACTATTGGTGCTGCTAAGTATGTAACTAAGTTAGACCTCTTAAAAGGTTACTGGCAGGTTCCGTTAACTTCACGTGCTTCTGAGATTTCTGCCTTTGTGACCCCAGACAACTTCCTACAGTACTCAGTCATGGCTTTTGGGATGCGAACTGCACCAGCCACCTTCCAACGACTGGTTAACTCCGTATTAGCTGGCGTTCCTAATTGTAGTGCATACCTTGATGACCTAGTGATTTATTTGTCTGAGTGGTCAGATCATGTTGACTCGCTAAGGGTAGTATGTGAAAGGTTGGCAGCTGCTTCTCTAACCGTGAACTTGGCAAAGTGCGAGTTTGGGAAGGCTGCTGTTACCTATCTCGGTAAAGAGGTTGGCCATGGACAGGTGCGCCCTGTTGATGCCAAGGTCTTGGCTATAACTGCATTCCCTGCACCTACCACCAGACGAGAGCTACGTCGCTTTTTAGGGATGGTTGGCTACTACCGTAGCTTCTGTAAAAATTTCTCTGCGGTAGTTGCTCCATTGACCGATTTGCTTAGTCCGGCTAGATCATTTGAGTGGTCCCCTGATTGTAAGAGAGCTTTTGAATCAGCGAAAGCACTCTTATGTAGTACACCTGTACTTGCTGCTCCAGATTTTGAACAACCGTTCAAACTTGAGGTAGATGCTAGTGGCAGAGGTGCTGGTGCTGTTCTACTGCAGCAGGACAAGAGTGGAGTGGATCATCCCGTTTGTTATTTTTCACATAAATGTAATAAATGTCAAACAAACTATGCGACAATAGAACAAGAAGCTCTTGCTTTGTTGTTGGCTCTGCAATACTTTGAAGTATATATTGGTTCCAGTGCCCTACCCGTGATTGTATATACTGACCATAACCCCTTAGTTTTTCTCCACCGAATGTACAACCAGAACCAGTGCCTTATGCGTTGTGCGCTGATTGTACAAAATTATAATTTGGAGATCCGCCACAAAAAGGGTTCTGATAATGTGCTGGCAAATGCTTTGTCTCGTGTGTGAAAATGATTTCTGTATGTTTTGCAAGGTTGTTGCTTTGTTGTGAGTATTCATAGAAATACTGTAGTCGCAACCCCTAGGGTTGCTCTTTTAAGGGTGGGAGTGTTACGGATACAGTTATCCTGTGTGTGTGTGTGTATCCTGTGTGTGTGTTTCTTTTCTCTCCTTCTCCCCTCACAGGTGAAAATCATCACTCCCCAATCAGTCAACAATCAATCATCAATCAGAAGACACACCTCCTATTTCCTAACCTATCAGAGTTCCTTCCCCATGGTTTAAAAACCCCATCATTTGTTTGTTCTAGAGCTCAATCTCTCTGTAAATGCCATGTCTGTAGGTCTCTGTGTTTCACTCTCGCTTTGTGTCTTAACCTCTCTTTTGTTTAAGCACCTCATAGCACTTTGTCATCACCTGTGAGTATTGTTTTTGGTTATGGTGTTTGTTTGTTGCTGGTGGGAAAAGGGGGAAACCAAGACAAGTCGCCCATGGGCAAACACTACCCGTAGGTGAACTTTGTTAAATACACTAGTTAGAACTGGGCGGACCACCCACTGTATTTTTGGTTAGTTAGTTAGCTGTTGTTAAAGTAGGCTAGTCTAGCTTAGGGGTGTTTTTGAATACTTATTGTTTCTTTCCTTGGGTCCAGCTCAGCCCCTTTTCCTGCTCCCCCCATTACCGTGTGTTTATAAATAAACCTGGAGTTTGACGGTAGATTTCTGTTGTCGTGGTTATTTCGTTCACACTTTTACTTTGTCACAATAATAATTTGCATGAGTTATGTTACGGGTCTCATTACCATCCTCCCTAGACTGTCGGGCCCAAAAGGGATTTGTAACACCAAGCACGACTCCAACACCATCATTAAGTTTGCAGACGACACAACACTGTTAGGCCTGATCACCGACAACGATGAGACAGCATATAGGGAGGTCAAAGACCTGGCAGTGTGGTGCCAGGATAACACCTCTCCCTCAATGTGATCAAGACAAAGGAGATGATTGTAGACTACAAGAAAAGGAGGGCCGAGCACACCCCCATTCTCATCAACGGGGCTGTAGTGGAGCAGTATGAGCGCTATCACCAGCAAACTATCATGGTCCAAACGCACCAAGACAGTCTTGAAGAGAGCACGACAACGCCTATTCCCCCTCAGGAAACTGAAAAGACTTGGCATGGGTCCTCACATCTTCAAAAAGTTCTACAGCTACACCATCAAGAGCATCCTGACTGGTTGCATCACCGCCTGGTATGGCAACTGCTTGGCCTCTGACTCCAAGGCACTACAGAGGGTAGTGCATACGGCCCAGTACATTACTGGGGCCAATCTTCCTGCTATCTAGGACCTCTATACCAGTCAGTGTCAGAGGAAGGCCCAAAAAAAATCGCCAAAGACTCCAGCCCCCCTAGTCATAGACTATTCTCTCTGTGGTACCGGAGCACCAAATCTAGGTCCAAAAGGCTTCTAAACAGCTTCTACCCCCAAGTCATAAGACTTCTGAACAGCTAATCAAATGGTTACCTGGACTATTTGTATTGTCTCTGTTTATTATCCATACATAGTCACTTTACCTCTACCTACATGTACATATTACTTCAATTACCTCGACTAACCTGTGCCCCTGCACATTGACTCTGTACCGGTACCCCTGTATATAGCCTCGCTACTGCTATTTTATTGTTGCTCCGTAATTATTTGTTATTTTTCTTATTTAAAATATTTTATTTAATAGATGTTTTTAAACTTCAGTTTATTTTAGTAAAATACTTTCTTAACCCTTTTTTGTCTTAAAATTTCACTGTAAGGTCTGCACCTGTTGTATTCGGCGCATGTGAGAAATATATTTTTATTCGATTTAATATACAATGAAATCAAACACAGACTAGCCCTTGCTAATCAGGAAACAAATGTGTTTGTAATGTGGCTCTGAATTCACTGTCAGTATGCAGTCAATGCCTTAACCACTTTTGGAGCAAACTAGTCCCCTCAGATGGTATCCTGATGCCAACAGCAGATGGGAGTTATACTCATAACATTGCCAAATTAGCTAGCTAACATATATTTTGAGAAAATAAGTTATATTAATTAAGTCCTGGAACCGGTTCAAGGAACAGAAACAAAAAAACTGAAAATAACAAAATTATTTGAGGAACAGAACCCAAACCTGAAACGAAAGTGATCTATACATTTTTATATTAAAAGCATGGGAACTGGTTAATAACATTATTTTACGTTCCAGGCATTGTTTTCCAGTCCCACAACAATCACCTATGTAAAGCCCACACTGTCACTAAGAAACTTCTTCCAGCATCTGCCAGCTGGAAATCTTTGTGTGTGTGTGTGTGTGTGTGTGTGTGTGTGTGTGTGTGTGTGTGTGTGTGACGAAATTACAAGCATGGTTCAGAAATTAGGGGGAGATGTTTATATAGAAAAGAATGTATTAACTTTTTCAATGCTAGATAAATATACTATAGTTATCACGTTTCACATTGGATTTATGAATTACTAAAAGGTAAGGCGTTTTTTAATTATAGTGCTCCTCTGCACACACAAGCTTGTTAGCTAGCTAGTATTTGCTCAAACAATGCTGCATCAACCAGCTCTGCATTTCAGGAATCACAGTAGCAAGTACTCCTGCTACACTATTCAATTATTTAACCATTAGAATGTAGCCATGAAAACTCTCTGGTTTTGCCATAGCCCTGACACTGGTTTCCATGCAATTTAAACGTGAGCTTGTCCGAAGTTTCGGACTCGACGACAGTTACTATCCATTGGAGCGCTGCAATTGGTTGCCCAAAATTCTGTCCGGGGGTTTGCAAAGGGCCAATTGTGTATTCATGTTTATACATCATTGGTTACAATGGCTCACGTACACTGTGAAATGCATCTACAGTAAATCAAAATGATGACACAGTGATTAATACAAATGTGTGCACTCTAATGTATTAATATTCTGTACAGGTATTTACTATCGCCTATTAGACTGACGTCAACATACAGCACCAGTGTGCAGGACAAAGTAATACTAAAATCACTGATAGAACAATAAGCCAGATGTTTCACCGGATGTATAAATCTAAAGCATCTGGTTGGCATTTCCACTCAACACCAAATATGGCAATGAGAGGAAACCCAGCGGCTGGCAGTGGGAGAATATGGAGTGAGACGGGTTTTGGCCGACATTTTGCTAATTTTGTAGTCGATTAAACATTTGTCAATACAGTTTTCTGTTCCCAAGACTAAAATAAGAACAGACTGGACAAAATTTAGTAGACTTGACCCTTTTTAAAAATGGTGTTGTTTTGAAGGAGTGCATGGGCAAAATGAGTTATTGCACTTCACAGAATAGGTGTTCCCTAACGGAAATATCCAAATACATGCTAGGATGCAATAGAGTCTCGCTGCTTGGCTCTGCCCACCTCCTTGCTTGTTCTGCCCACTATGAAAAAGCTCTGGTCTAATCATGGGTTAATTATAAAAAATCTTTGCTACAATACTGCAACTTCAGGTCTATATGTAAATTCTATGTTGTATAGGTTTTTGCAGTTGTTGCTCTCATAAGTTTTTAATATATTTATGGTTTACCAGACTGCGAATAATGTTATGGTATGTACTATGTGACAGGTGTGAAAAAAGTATTGAAAATGTATCCTTTACTCAAAGCTTTCTTTTCTTATACGAGCTGCTTGTTCAGATCAAAGTTTCCACTATTCAACCTTGTTGCTTAAACCCGGGGCTGTAGCTCTCTCTTTGTCTGTGTGCTTTAATGTTTTAATGGCTCCTACTGCTTTCTTTGATTATTGCAAACGAAATTGATGTTGAGAGAACATAATCCTCCACTGGATTCGTCTCTCTCTGTCTTTCCCAATTGTTTTTGCACTTCTGCACCTCTTTTCAGTCAGCCATCTCCCAGTGGTGGAATTCTACCTATTTTCTGTTGTTCTCCTTCGTTTCTTTTGAATATCTGTTTCCCGAAGATAGAATAATAGCCACGAGAGAGGCTTGCGATGACAGCCTCTCAACAAATCCTTTTACGGGGAATTGATAGCTAGTTGAGAATAACATTCATGTAAAATGAATATACAGTGGAAGTCGGAATTTTACATAAACCTTAGCCAACAACCTTTAACCTCAAGTTTTTCACGATTACTGACTTTTAATCCTCGTAAAAAAATCCCTGTCTTAGGTTAGTTAGGATCAGCACTTTATTTTAAGAATGTGAAATGTCAAAATAATAGTAGAGAATTATTTATTTCAGCTTTTATTTATTTCATCACATTCCCAGTGGGTCAAATTAGTATTTGGTAGCATTGCTTTTACATTGTTTAACTTGGGTCAAACATTTTAAGTAGCCTTCCACAAGCTTCCCACAATAAGTTGAATTATGGCGCATTCCTCCTGACAGAGCTGGTGTAACTGAGTCAGGTTTGTAGGCCTCCTTGCTCAAACACTCTTTTTCAGATCTGCCCACAAATGTTCTATGGGATTGAGGTCAGGGCTTTGTGATGGCCACTCCAATATTTTGACTTTGTTGTCCTTAAGCCATTTTGCCCCAACTTTGTAAGTATACTTGGGGTCATTGTCCATTTGGAAGACCCATTTGCGACCCAGCTTTAACTTCCTGACTGATGTCTTGAGATGTTGCTTCAATATATCCACGTAATTTTCCTCCATCATCTTAGCAAGGTCTGTTGCTGTTGTTCTGGGATTGATTTTCACTTTTCGCACCAAAGTACGTTTAACTCTAGGAGACAGAACGCGTCTCCTTCCTTAGCGGTATGACGGCTGAGTGGTCCCATGGTATTTATACTTGTGTACTATTGTTTGTACAGATTAACATTTTACCTTCGGGAGTTTAGAAATTGCTCCCAAGGATGAACCAGGCTTGTGGAGGTCTACAATTTTGTTTCTGTGGTCTTGGCTCATTCTTTTGATTTTCCCATGATGTCAAGCAAAGAGGCACTGAGTTTGAAGGTAGGCCTTGAAATACATCCACAGGTACACCTCCAATTGACTCATTTGTTGTCAATTAGCCAATCAGAAGCTTCTAAAGCCATGGCATAATTTTCTCTAATTTTCCAAGCTGTTTAAAGGCACAGTCAACTTAGTGTATGTAAACTTCCCAAACGACTGGAATTGTGATACAGTGAATTATAAGTGAAATAATCTGTCTGTAAACAATTGTTGGAAAAAATTAATTGTGTCATGCACAAAGTAGATGTCCTAACCGACTTGCCAAAACTATAGTTTGTTAACAAGACATTTGTGGAGTGGTTGAAAAATGAGTTTTAATGACTCCAACCTAAGTGTATGTAAACTTCGGACTTCAACTGTACAATGCCACCATATAGATAGTTATGTATGTCTAGCTACGTCTCAAAAACTAGACTACAGCCTATATGTACCATAAAACTGCTCTGTATAACCTAGAGGTCATTTCATGCTGTGAAAATAGTCACTTTTATATGTATTATGCTATGCTGTGGTACATGCGTCAAACAACATTGTATCTAGTATTCAACTACATTTAACATGTTAGTTCAAAGGTTGTACTAAGTGGCAATATATCAGCTGAATCATCCATTAATCTTTGCTGACACTTGTCAGTACGCCATGACATCAATTTCAGAACATTTTTCACTTCAGAAAAACCACCGGAGTTTTGCCAGATGTAATATTTAATTTGTCATCAGTATCTTAACGTCGTACCATTTGTTTCCATCTCTAGCTCCATCTATTGTCACATCCTGAACTGACAAACAGTTTCCCAACAGCCCGGCCCCTTGATGAACGAACAACTTCAAGGAACAACCTGCTAAATGTGGATCCAGGATCCTCTGTCTTGCAGCAGAGAATGTCTATTTGTGGTGCGGTTTAGACATGAATTAATTCAATGTGATTTAGAATTCATGAGGAATGGCTGCTAACATCTTTCACCAGGCAGCACGGTTCGTCTTCTCATCCCTCTCCATCCTCCTGTTGTACCTGGCTGACAAATGAAAGGACTAATTCATATATATACATATAAATAAATAAGAGAGAGAGAGATCCTTAAATTACCCAAAAAACTTAAGGGTCTCTAAATAATGCTCATGTAACCATTCTCCTATGAAACAACCCCATCGCCCCTTTACCCTCCTCATGTCGCTGCACTTGTCACCCCGGGACAGTCCTGTATTGCAGACCCTTTTCAGGTGTCCCAACTTTTGTTTTATACAAAAAGGTTATTTTGTCAGCAAGACGCATCAATGAATTCTGCCTTCAAGAGTGTAGACCTGGGGCTCTCCAATCCTGTTCCTGGAGAGAGGATGTTTGCTCTAACTCCATTTGTAACTAACCTGATTCAGCTTCTCATCCAGCTAATTATTAGAATCAGGTGTGCTAGATTAGGGTTGGAGTGAAAACTTACGGACGGTAGCTTTCCAAGAACAGGTTAGGAGAGCCCTGGTGTAGATCCATTGACAATCATTCATCAAATGGCCCGAGTGCACAGTACACTGTTTAGATGCTGGAATTATTTAGGAATGGATGAACATGCGCAGGTAGCCTACTTTTTGAAGTGATTTGTTTGACAATATGATGAAAACATCAAGGCCTGGTTGTGTTCATGCCAAATGAAAACGTAAATACATTTTTACGTTAAATTACGTCTTTATTATTGGACCCATTTATTGTGTTGTTTTTTTGGGGGGGGCTACAGAGAAAATAAAAAGGTTTGTTTTAAAATGTCTGTAGTATTCTGTTCATGTACAGTATCTAAGGAGGGGTGCTATACTGTCTGTTCTGGTACTGGTTTCCCCTCTTTTTAAATTCAAACTCGCCCTTCTTTGCTCTCTTTTCTATTTCAACTCCCTCTAATTGCAACCCATTCCTCTGGCCAGTTTAACTTAATTCCAGTAGACAGTGGCTCTTCTCAAAATTCAGCAGGCAGAGACCTTCGTAAATAAAGGGCTGGCAGGCTGAGGGGCGGTGTACATGACCTTGGTTCTGGTGAGTCAGGACATGATGAATTTAAAAAGCTGCTAGAATCCATGGCTGAATGTTTGCCATTGTGCGTGAAGATGTGCACAACAATAGCAGAATATGCCATCTTCACTTGAACTGAACAGTTGCTATGGCTGCGTGACTGGAACAGTACTATGACCGTCACCAAACATACTGTTGGCCTGTGTCTGCTTCATTTCAAGTGATCCAATCACAGGAGGTTGGGGAGGACGGGATTGTGGTAATGGCTGGAGCAGAATTAGTGGAACGGTATCAAACATGGTTTCATGTGTTTGACACCGTTCCATTAGTGCCGTTCCAGACATTATTATGAGCCGTCCTCCCATCTGCAGCCTCCACTGGATCCAAGCAATGAAGAAATAGGTTGATTTTCTTAACACACTGTAGTTGCACTGTTGAAGGCTTTTGCTCCACGAGGAGCTAAAAAGGAACAAGTCAAGTAGCTAAGTCAAGTCATTGTAATTAACATAGTGTACAATGAGGTCTCATTGTCGATTCATCAATTAAAAAAATTCCCTTCCAAACCCAATCAGTGAAACAACTTGGTGTATGTGCATAATGTACTGTTGTTCACAGCCCATAGTGTTGTGTGCTGACAAAGCCTGCTTTGGCTGGCAGGTAGAGCTAGGCCCATGTCTGGAGGCTAGCTAGCTTCAAGCAGGAACACTAGGCATAGCCTTCGTCCCAAATGGCACCCTATCCCCTGATAGTGTAATATTTCTGACCAGAGCCCCATGGGCCCTAGTAGTGCAATATATAGGGGATAGAGTGCCATTTGGGACGCACATTAAGCACCCTAGCTTGCTCCATGCAGGAACACTAAGCGCCCTGGAACTAAACTCCCCCCTTCCATGTTTCCCACAGAGAGGGAAGCTCCCAGGATCCCTTTGATGAGTGCAATTTCCATCTAATTAATGAGGGGAAATTAGGGGATATGGGGCTTTTTAATATCAGCCTTAATTCTTCTGATGGCTCATTAAAAACCATTCTGTAAGCGCCCTGTGATGTGATAGCCTGCACCTTCTGTGTGCAGAGAGAGATGTGGGAAACGGGGAAGCCATGAGGGTCTTTCTATAAACTAGGGTACCAGTGAGGATTTCCTGGACAACTTGTTACAGCTGTTGGTAAGTCATCGATAATAATCTGCAACAACAACAACAACAAAATCACGTCATTACATTAAGATATAAAGGGGATGATAACTATATTCAATCAAATTCACGTGTTGATTTAACCCTTTATCATGGTTGTTGTCTTGACGGATTTGTCCAAAATCGTGTGACATAAGACATTCCTTTTCTGTCCTGCGTTTATGGCAGTAGAATCTGTCGCTATATCATATATTATGCATTAATCCGTTAAATTAGATATTGAACTTGAAACCCTATAAGAATCCTGGATCTACAGATGCTGTTGGACAGTTTTTTGTATCGAGATATCAGAAGTGCAGTGTAACTACGTAACACTTCGTGTCTCCTTACATTATGGGGTGAACAGAGTTTTCACGGGGCACACAAATAACCATTTCTGAATGCCAGTCAAGTGACGAACAGCTGTTGTGATAGCATATGAGATGCAACAACAGGAGAAGGGTATAATTGCACACTGCAATTAGGGGTGTTTTCTGATGTAAGCTTTTCTTGATATCAAGTTAAACCCATTGATGTTCGCTATTGGTCCATGGCTGTTTTCTTCACGTCGGAGATTGTTGTTGACAACTGTAGCATTGTAACTAAGTCTAACCAAAACCATTTTCTTAACCTCAGTCTCCTAACCTGCCACACTAATTCACCTAACCTGCCATGTGAATTATCCTAACCTGCCACATTTGTTATCCTAACCTGCTTTATAAACAAATCATCTGTGTTGAGAAACCATCAGTCTCGTAAGACCGGAATTGACCAATGGCAGGTATCAATAGGAGTTTCCTGATAGCAGGAAACACTCACATCAAGAAACTCCCCAAATTGCAGTCTGCAATTACACCATATTTGACCGCAGCCCAAGTGCTGGAAAAAAGCTGTTCGCAAGCAATGTCCAGAGTATTTTGCAGTTGTGCCTGGATCCATGTTGGATCTAATATCCCCAGCGAATTGATGTTGATCATCTGTTGTCTGCTTGATTTACAGCAGGGACTTGTTAGATTTAACAGTGAAAGTATCAAGATAAGGATTTCATGTTTTCGTGCCTTGGATTGGACACAGAGTCTAGGTCTACTGTGCGCAATTCTGTAGGATAGACTATTGCGTAACACCCAACACTATTCCTTTTAATTGTGTTATATAATGACAACACATTACATAGCCTAGTGGGCTCATTCACAACATGATCTGGTAATGTAAATGTCATGAAATAACATGACAAGTACAGTGCGTTTTCCATGTTACACTTGCAATACAAGGGGCTTGAAGTAGCCTACTTTAATTTGGAGCTCAGAAATCCAAGAAGCTTACTGGAATACCTTTCCTGCTTTAAAAGTCCTTATAATTATTGCAGCCAACCTGTGATAACATGTTTGATCTGTTTTTGTGATAGACGTGGCCACCTTTGTTTGTTTCCGGCCATTTCAACATCTACTGTTGGCTTCAACTTGGCTTTACATACAAATCCTTTCATTAAAAAAGGAACCTGGTTTTTGGTAACGTTCTCATTATAAAAACAGCGATAGTGAGATTCAAATGGTAAGATGAATGCTACCGTTATTCATGGCTTTAGGCTACAGAACAATCGCCATGCAGGCATCCAATCTATTTAATCAGGAAGTACACATTATTCTCACTCATTTTAGAATGGTATAATCTGAAATTGAATAAAAGTGGTAGTGGCCTACTTTAAAAAAAAAAATTTTTACACTTTTTGCATGCTTTTGGGGGTAGGAGGAGGGTTCTGAATTAGGCTCTATGCATAATTATATAAATTATACTATTGTTTAACACTGAGAATCTTGTAAATTACAATGAAGTGCTTGAAAAAGTCCCTGAAAATCCATGAATTTGACTTGCCAGTGGTTGTATGAACGCTGCTTAAGGGGTAAAAATACATTTGTTTCAAACCATTTTTGAAAAGTTGATCCCAATGTCACACATTGGCCCCATTATTCATAGAAAGACCCACTCACTCACTCACTCAATATATGTATATTGAGTGAGTGAGTGAGTGAGTGGGTCTTTCTATATATATATATATATATATATATATATACACACACACACACATATATCCAACTCCCACAGTGTTTAGTTTCTGGCAGGGTGGTAGAGGCTCTGGGAGGTTGAGTCCCCTGCGGCGAGAACAAAAGGCCAAGGAAAAATGTAATCCTGGTGAGCCACACCATCAGGGATGGCCGCTAATTTATCCCAGTGATAATTCCGTTTTGTCAGGGTGTACCACCGAGGAACGAGCTCTGGGCCAGACAGACACAGGGGGATCCCAGTCAGGCGCCCCGTAGCCTTATACAGCCATACGTTGTGCCTCAGTGACTATTTCTCCAGAAACAAAATCACAATGTATCAATTGTACATAATTGCAACTACCTGGGACATTGCTTCTGTTTCTGAAGTTCTATTGTTCTACAGCTTCACACTGTGCAAAAGGCACCTTTCTATTTGGAAAGCAATAGAATCGTACTAAAATCTGTCCTGACATTTCAAGACACCTGCATGTACCACCAACTAAAAATGATTTCCTCTCCTTAGACCCTGGCCTTCAGAGGGCCTGTGGTGCATACATCATCCTGTAGCATACTGTAAAAACAGAGAGTATAAACCAATCTCTGGTAGTTTCATGAAAGCAAAAATATTCATATCAGGTATTTATATGGACCTATTAACTCGGATTTGGCCTTGACAGAATGTGTATTTGATTGAATGCTCTTAGATGTATATTGCTCTTAGATGTATATCCCCTTAAAAATGATTTCAGGACCTTTGGGTTAAGGCCTACTGATTTACCAGTTCATCCCCATTTAATCCAGCTTCTGACTTCTGTTTGGGATGGCAGGTAGCCTAGTAGTTAGAGCATTGGGACAGTAACGGAAAGGTTGCTGGATCGAATCCCTGAGCTGACAAGGTAAAAATCTGTTCTTCTGCCCCTGAACAAGGCAGTTAACCCACTGTTGCTGGGCTGTCATTGTAAATAAGAATTTGTTCTTAACTGACTTGCCAAGTTAAATAAAATAGTGCTGGCTGCTCATTCCATGTTGGAAGGCAAAGATTCATAATTTCATGTTCATTCTCGTCGATTTCATTATTCTTTTTTTAAATGATCTCTGGCTATATTAAAACATCAAGGCGGACATTTTGCTGCTTTAAATTAAATAACTAATCTATACAATTGAACTGATTTAGCATATTTATCCAGAACTTCAGGATTAATAAATGTTGAAAGTGGTGCACTCAAACACTGTATATCAAAACATCTTGAATTGTTGCTTGTCAACCCTGTTATGTGACATATTTCATTCAAAAGCTGTCACCTTGGAACATTCATTCAGTCTCGAGACTCTTGAGTTACATCAAAAAACTCCATCGACATCTCAATACAAAAGGACTGTGTCCTTTCTATCCTTTGCCTTCCTTTCAGACCGACCGCAATGCAAATAAAAGTAGATAATAAACCAACAGACATGCAGCCAGGACCATCCAGTGCTCCTACAGAAAGCTCCTATACAGCTCTCTGGTTTCAATGTCAAATCCCCTTTCAGAGTGACAGACACTCCATTCACACTCCATTCTGTTTCAGTGACACTGACGAGGCTTTGTTTACTCCCAGGGAAGCGAGAGAGACACTTCGTATTCAGACCAAACACGTTGCGCGTGTCCCAAATGGCACCCTATTCCCTATATAGTGCACTACTTTTGACCTAGAACGCTATATAGGGAAACGGTGACAGTTGGAAGGCACACATTGTGTAACGGCCGTTGGTGGTGGAAGAAGGTGAGGACCAATGCGCAGCGTGGTATGTGTTCATGATGTTATTATTTAATGAATCAAACTGAACACTGAAATACAAAACAACAAAGTGAAAGAACGAAACGACCATGAAACAGTCCTGTCTGGTGAAGACACACAACAGAAAAGAATCACCCACCACTCAAGGGTGAAAACAGGCTACCTATGTATGGTTCTCAATCAGGGCCAAACACAGAAATCCCAAATCATAGAAAAAAAGAACATAGACTGCCCACCCCAACTCACTCCCTGACCATACTAAAACAAAGACAAAACAAAGGAACTAAGGTCAGAACGTGACACACATTCATGATTTGTGTTTTTCAAACGGTCACAGATGGATTTCTTTGCCTTTGCCTGTACAAATGGTAGTTTGCTGTTCGCTGCTGAAATGCATCCTTGAAGCGCTGATGTATTGTACCAACAAATACAACACAACATTAAAGGCATTGTTGAAAATGTGATTTTTTTTTCAGCTGAATTCTGTAGCCTCCTTGAGTGTCACGGCCCCGGTTTAATAAAGTATTTCAATCTGTTCAGAATGTGAACCCTTATTTCAGAAACTCAAGTATTCTACTATGTCTTTATTTGAACATCAATTACATTTTTTGGTGTTTAGTTTCTTCTTTATAATTAAAAAAACATTTGTTCAAAGGTTTAGCAGACTCATTTTGTTCTTTCATATATGTGTTTTATTATAAATCTTTTTGAAGATTTATTGAAACAAACATAGCAATATTAGACCAAAAACACCTCAAATCCTCTGGGATTTCAGCACCAGGGACAGCGACTATCTCCCACATCTCTGGTGTGTGTGTGTGCCTCCGTTCATTCTGTCCAGCCAGCAGAGTTGTGTCCTGCATGCCCATCAGACAGACAGGCTATGGGGGCATCATTTACAGTCTACCCCAGGCCCCAGGGGAAGGGAGTGAATACAAGACTGTTAGCGACCTGCTATATTTCCACACTGTACAGCACATATGATCTGTAGTAGAACACTCACACACGATTCGGAACCACTGTATAGTGAGTGTGTGTGAAACCTCCGTCGTTGTGTTTGCGTGCGCATGTGTATAAATACTCATGTGTAGTCTACATGCACGCATGTCCATACACACACACACCCCACCAACATGTGCATTTATTTATTCGTTATTTTACCAGGTAAATTGACTGAGAACACATTCTCACTTGCAGCAGCGACCTGGGGAATAGTTACAGGGGAGAGGAGGGGGATGAATGAGCCAATTGTAAACTGGGGATTATTAGAGACCGTGATGGTTTGATGGCCAGATTGGGAATTTACACATTACACATTTACACATGAATAGATGTTGAGTGGAACTTACAGTAGGCAAACTGATGCACATCCATAATGCAGCATATCAGAGGTAAGCGGCAGCCCGGTGTTACTGCCGTGTTGTACATTCAGGCGCCAGAGGCCCTTTTAACGGCGCCCTGAGGACTCTTTACTGCACTGCTTAAACTCCTTAAATGGATTTGAGCCCTAAATGCATTTACATTCCAGTTGCTTACATATCTTTTAATGTCGCTTCTTCTTAGAGAGATCTATGGATGAGGAGATGGAGACGGGGGGCGGTTAGGTATAAAAATGTTTGTGAGTATTTGATTACATGCAAAGATAGGGGATCTAGGCTTACCACCAGACAGCATGCAGACTGTTTGTGGGGCTCCTCGGTGAGACTAGTGCTCGTTTGTAACTTTCGTACTGTGACGGTTGAAGCCCACTTGTCAGTGTTTCTCTGTTAGTGTTCCTGAACTAAGGATAGAGAGGAGAGGTGCATTGATCATCTGAAGAAGAAATTCTGTTAACACTGTATGTACATAACTACTGTATACCTTCTCATAAGTATAAGTGTTCCACTACACAAAATATGATATGCACATGTTTTTCAATAGCTTACACTACATATGGCATCGGAGAGAGCATTATTCGGTAGTCACATCTACTGGTGGAAAAGGTACCCAATTGTCATACTTGAGTAAAAGTAAAGATACCTTAATAGAAAATGACTCAAGTAAAATTGAAAGTCACCCAGTAAAACACTACATGAGTAAAAGTATAAAAGTATTTGGTTTTAAATATACTTAAGTATCAAAAGTGCATGTCATTGCTCAAATATACTTAAGTATCAAAAGTAAAAGTAATTTCAAATTCCTTATGTTAAGCAAACCAAACGGCAACCATTTTCTTGTTTTTACATTTACATTTATGGATAGCCAGGGGCATACTCCAACACTAGACATCATTTACAAACAAAGCATGTGTTCAGTGAGTCTGCCAGATCAGAGGCAGTAGGGATGACCAGGGATGCTCTCCTGAATTGGACCATTTTCCTGTCCTGCTAAGCATTCGAAATGGAATTAGTACTTTGGGGTGTTATGGGAAAATGTATGGAGTAAAAAGTATATTATTTTATTTAGGAATCTAGTGAAGTAAAAGTTGTTAAATATGTAAATAGTAAAGTACAGATACCCTAAAAAAAACTACTTAAGTAGTACTTTAAAGTATTTTTACTTAAATACTTTACACCGCTGCATCTACTGGACAAGGATTTATTTGCATTTGTAACTGAAACAAAAATCTGATCCTTACTCTTAGCTTTAGGTTGGGCGTTTGTTATTTGGTGAACTGTGAAAAAGAGATGTGTTGTTGCCATGTATTATATGATTGTATACATTCATATAAGGTGGCGCCAATGCCATGTGCAACATGTGGCACCTCCTTCAACTCTATCCTCCTACACAAAGATTTAGCTACATGTGAGCAGTGATGACTGCCCAACTATAATATCTGAAGTTCCGTTTGTCAAGGCAGACTATACGTGTCGTCTCATCTTCCTTAGTCTTCGTTTTCAACCCACACGTGAAAATGACTACTGACACGTGCAGCCTATTTCTATATCTGCGTCCATAATGACACCCTATTTCCTTTATAGTGCACTTGTCACGCCCTGACCTTAGAGAGCCTTTTTATGTCTCTATTTGGTTTGGTCAGGGTGTGATTTGGGTGAGCATTCTATGTTCTTTATTTCTATGTTTTGTGTTTCTATGTTTTGGCCAGGTATGGTTCTCAATCGGGTACAGCTGTCTATCGCTGTCTCTGATTGGGAATCATACTTAGGCAGCATGTTTTGCCACCTTAGGTTGTGGATGTTGGTTTTTGTTAGCTCTGTGTAGCCTTCAGAACGTGACATACTTTGTTCTTTTGTTGTTTTGTTTGGTGTTCAGATTAAATAAAGTATCATGAACCCGTACCACGCTGCACCTTGGTCCACTTCTTCCAACAAGCGTTACAGCACTACTTGTGACCAGGGCTCTAGTCAAAAGTAGTGCCTTATACAGGAAACAGAGTGTGCCATTTGAGACAAATCCTATCTTATTGTTATGATCTGGTGGCACACTGTGAAGAACGATCAAACGAGTGTGATTAAAGTCTAAATAATGAATCACTTCACAAGATGAATTAGTATGTGCAGAATGGATGAAATTACAAGCATACGACAGTATTAACATTTGATATGGTTAAATTGAATGTTGCAATGAATTTCAAATGAAAAACCAAATGTTCCAGGTTTGCGCTCACAACCCAAAATAGCACAAGGGACTCGGAGGGAGAAACCAGGGGAAGGATGAACATTTCTAGTTCCATTTCACTTCATATCAAATAGATTCATCAGTATTTCATTGTTCTATTTAAAACACGCATTTCTTGTTTCCTTGCATGCACAAACGTGTATCCGACGTTGTCATTTGTAACAAGCTACCTGCTCGTGTAATAACATCATACAATAATGCATAAACCATGAGGTGTAAACCCATATATTTGCATCTTTGAAGGATTGTTTGGTCTTGTAGAAATCGCAAAGCACTCGTCGCCATATCCTCTGCTACAGAAGACTGGCTCCTCTTGGCCAGCAGTCTTTCATATCTCAATCTGAGCTCCGCGAGATCCTTTGGATGCCAAGATCTGATTGAAGAACCCCCGATGAATGACATTTCTTCATTTTCATATTCCCAAGTCTACAGTTTTAAAGGAAAAGTGTCAAACTGATCATCATGGTGATGGCGCAAGTGATACTTTGCTTCCCGAAAGTCCAATATGTTGAAGACTTGACTGCTAAAATGCTAAACATTTTGGCACTGTATCAACAGTGGACTAATGAAATAAATACCTTTTTTTGTGTGGATTTGTCCTTTAAGGCAGTGGACTTAGTGAGTGGGAATATGACAATGGATCAACTGCATCCATAAAGAGCTTTTCAATCAGATCGAGCATTCTTTTGTGCGCCCTTCTTTTGCCGACTCAAATGCAGGCTGCAACCCAAAGATAAGCTAAAACAGCATCCAAAGTATGCCTAACAACTGCACACCAAATCTGTTTTGAAGTCGTCTTGGGGGCGACCCACCTTGCACACAGTGCAGTTATTTGTTTAGAATATTCTTGTCAGTAAGAACAAACAAAGAGGTTTTCTTTATTGTCACTATCATGGAATGCTACTCCAATGAACTAATTCCGTTCACAAAGTCAGCCTCCCTCATGACTTGGCACATGGGCTCCTCAACCGCTGAACTGCTCTTTGCATAGTAATGGTTTTCTATGTTGTTCAATACGAACTTGGAACTTTCGGATAAGAAATATCTTGAGGACCAAGGCCCATAGCCACAAAGTCTCAGAGACTGAGAAGGAATCCGTTCTGCCTTAAAGATCATAACAAATATGAGGGGGAAGCTGATCCTAGATCAGCACTCCTACTCTGATGTGAATATGGGCAACCAAATGTTTACCGTAAACAGTTTGTTGGCCCTTGCTGCTATTAATAACTGAAATCAATGACTTTTATGAGTATATCCCAAAGCAATAATGTCTCTGTGTCTATTTAATCCATTGCTTTCATTTTCTCAGGTGCTTTATCACATTAACGATGACTGTCTCAATCCCTAAAAGGAAATACATAAAGCAGTTATGCTTTTTTTAATGACAGCCACCACATACTGTGTATCTCTTGATAATGCACGACAGTGAAAATGTACAAGGACTGTCTGCCGTGATCAGATGAGCTTTCTCATTGAGCTTCAACCAGTGGGCTTGTCAGCCAGTAAGAGGATGAAAAAAAAGGAAAAGCTTTATTATAACATTCTAAAATGAAGTCATTCCATACAATGTCGGTTTTTAAAACTTCCCCTGTTGAGGGACACTCGTCTGAGTGTCTGATAAAATCCTGTATAGAAAACCAACTGACGTTGAAGATGAATGGGGGTTCACGGTCCCTCTTCTGCCCTCCCCAGCACAATGTGAAGACGAACCTGAGAAACATGTTAGCTACCCTCTCTCCCCTCCCTCACTTGCTCTCGCTTCCCTCTGTTTCTCTCCCCCTCACTTTGTCTCTGGCAGAATGACAGTTGAAAGGTCTGTTGGGTGGGATAAAATAATAGTTATTGGCAGTAGATGTAGAGACTGCTAATTTCCTAGGAGAGTTAGGAGCCATTGGGGCACTTCTAGTCACGAGTACTCAGGTGGACTGGCATGACAGGTGGAAGAGTAAGCTCTGATATCACCGCTATAGTGCTTTTCCTAGGCAGGCAGTGGCTGGATCATGAAGCTAAACCGGTGGTGATTGGTTGCCCAGATGAGACGTAGCCAATAGGCTGCTCCTGGACGGACCAAGCACCTCTCTCTGTGTCTGCTCACCAGCGTAGTCATAGACCTTGAGGGGGAGGATAAATCCTAGCAGAAGAGAAGAGAAAGCGCTATTATGTCACAACAAAAGGACAATATGCTTTGTGAATAGCAACGGTACACTGATGGGCTTTTCAGTGTATTTCACAGAAACACAATTGAAAATGCATGTTGAATGTTGAATGCCCACTTGTTAACTCCATGTGCCTTTTACAACAATACTGGTGAACAATGTATCTGCATTGAGCTACTACCATTTACCACAATAAAACATTTCTCTGTAGTAAATTATTAGATACAAAAGAAAATGCATTTCCAACCGCAAATTATAATTCCTTTAGGCTGTGGCAAATGGCAATGGCCATTATGTACCAATCATACCCTGAACTCACTACATTTTTTCAGACATGATGTTCTAACACCATCACACTTATTGCGTAAGTACACACACATAATGTACAGACACACACATGCATATACACAGTGTACAGAACACCTTCCTAATATTGAGTTGCACCCCCTTTTGCCCTCAGAACAGCCTCAATTCACCTCCTCTCCTTTATCGAGTGGATTTAACAAGTGACACCAATAAAGGATCATAGCTTTCACCTGGATTCACCTGGTCTGTCTAAGTCATGGTCATAATGTATTGTACACTCGGTGGATATTCACACAATCACACACACACTTCAGGGCATGAGGGGGTAAATTACTTGTAAAATGGCTGAGTGATGAGGAGCAGAAGAGGAAAAGCCTCAGAGATTAGCCCAAGTTGAGGATGAAAGGCCAGGGATGCATGGAGGCCGGGAGGAGGAAGAAGGTTAGTGGACGGAAGGATACTACAGCAGTGAAATCCTATTTCAACAGCCTGAGGGAGGTGAGGGAACAGGGCTCTGCATTAGCGCTCAGTAACTCTGCTCCTGTTTTCAGTCGTTTCAGGGGTTTTCTCAGGGAAGAGAAAACATGTGAATTCCAGCAGCACTGCTGAGGCAAACATGAGTGAAGATGAAAGAGCGGGAGATCTCTCGCCATCTTTATTGGATTACACATCCAAGCTGGGAAAAGTGTCTTTGGCATTTCAATAGGCCCCGCTCGAAGACGAGTGGCAAAAGGTATGATACGGGGAAAAGAGGGAGAATCCAACAGCTTCATCGCCAGTTGGTTAAGAAAGCTGTTCAAGGACATTAAGACTCAGAGACTGATACATCTTTACCTAGAATGACTGTGTTGGACTCAGGTCAAAAGTAGTGCACTATGTAGAGAATAGGGTGCCATTTGGGATGCACTCCATATCACAATAAGAAGCCTTCAAACTGATCGGCAACGAGTTGCTTACAATACCAACCTATGTAAAAGGTTCAGACAAAAAGAATGACATCTCAATTATGTTCAATTCAACCATTATTCTCAGTCGTTCTCATTATTTGGCCAAAGCATAAATATCAATATTTGACTAACAACAACTTGATCACAGTTCCAAGTAACAATCAAATTCAGCATCATTGCATAATTTGGATCAGCATTGTGATCATTGTGATTAGCATCATTACATTGCTCTGGTGGAAATAGGGGGTAAAAAGAAGGGGTGAATTGGAGGTTCTCAGTCCTGAGCAGGAAGCAGATGGAGCTCAGTCATAGGCCGGCAGGCTGAACATCTCTGGTTTGAAGTCCTCCATGGTCCTCAGGACCAGTGTGGCCTCCTGGGTAAGGCCTCGGTCCAGTTTGTCATCAGGGATCCTTACCACCTGCATCCCAGCCGGCCAGGCCGGCCTTAACACCCATAGGAGCATCCTCAAACACCAGGAAACAAGACAAGCAGGTGCTGGATGTCAAACAGTGTTAAATAAAAAGTGAAAGGAGACAAAAGGATTTTTAAATTCACATGGGGGCATAATGGAGTGAACAATGGTTCATGTAATTCTGCTATACAGTCAATTATGTATTATAACCTTGTGTGTCCACTACAGGAGGTTGAAGGCAAAATACCAGAAGTTATCCATTTAAAAAAAAGAGGAAGACAGACAATGATGCTGAATATGATGCCTTATTATGCAACCACAACATACAACAGTACAGTCTATTGACACAGCACAAAGCACAATGTTTTGGACAGAGAAGCCTATGTCTATGACCTGCAACTCAGTGTCTGGTGGAGAAAACAGAGCAGAGGAAGGCTGTCGTACTGAAGAACTCGTGTTGAGGTGAGGTGACCCACAGTATGATTCTGACTGTTACTTTTGCGTCACAGATGCATGAATAGAGGCAGCACATGAATGAAAAGCCAATATGGAAGCAGGGTTGAGAAGAATGGACAAAGAACTGAGTGACCAGAGCTTCCTTTTTATTCATTGGGAACTTCCGACATCCTGCGCTTTTTGAACCTCAATAGCTATGCTTCCTGGCTTTTCAAACAAAAACACCCCCTCCAAAGACGTCTCCCGCCACTCTACCTAATTCAAGGTTCAAGCAATCCCTATAATTTGAATGAGTGCACAAAAATAATCACATAGTTGCAATGTTCGTCGACATGGATTTCCCTCCAATTTGCCTTTGACTTACCTCACACACTAATGGTGACAAACGATGCAATTTAATTGTACCAGATTGACCTAGCAGCTTCGGAAATGCCCTAAATGCCCTGACTACCAGTCAGTCTCTTCTCTAATTCTTAAATGGAACTAAAATAACGTAAAGGTTCCCAGGTGGAACAATAGAGGCCGACTCGAGGACTCTAGAAGATTTGACTAATTGACTCTTGCCTAGAAGTAGCCTAGGAGAGGGACAATAAGTATGGAAACACAGAGCAGCAAGGCTACCGAGGGGCCCTCTCTAGGTAATGCCCCTTAATTGGGAGCAACTAAGACTGAATTAGGCAACAAGCCAGGCAAATTAACCTTAAATCAGTGTTCAAAGGCTGCATTGTAATGGACGAGAGGGAAACAGGACTCAAATGCACTGCATTTGGCTCAGGAGGAAGGCACATAGCACAAACAGACTGGCACTCAGACGATCATGCCAACTCCTTGTCACTCATTGTCATGCCAAACATGTTTGGCTTGACAATGAGCAATGGAGTTTGCAAGGACACAAGCAGATCTGTGACCAGGCTACAAGTCACAGCAGCAAAGAGAGATTGGGGTGTTGATTTGCCTTATAAAGGGTCAAGGGTCTTTTCTCCCACTCATTGTTAGGACCAAAGAAGTTTGCTTCAAAAATCTATATTTTATTGTTGCATTACAGGCCTGCTATTCCATGCATTGGGAACAGTGAATGGAGAACAGACAGAGAACCCAAAGTCGTTCACCATGCAGGCCTCCAACAGCCAGCCCCATGGAAGATTAACAACCAGTCCCGAGGCATACACCCAAACACATGCAACATTCATCAGAACCAATTTAATCTGTATTCACAGTGTACCCAAGGCAGTCAATGCCACAACACAAGAAGAGAAGAGGGGGAGACTCAGTGTGTGTGTGTGTGGATACTTTCCAAATGAAACCCTATTCCCTACATAATGCACTGCTTTTGACCAGGCTCTTCTCAAAAGAAGTGCATTACGTAGGGAATGGGATGCCATTAGGGACGCACATCAGACTACAGCGGCTGGTGCCAAGACTACTGTGAATAGCCAGCTCAGCAGCACGTCACACACACTCCCTTTACAACGGTGTATTAAGGGGAGATGACAGGACACAGCGTAGTGTTGTTATGGAGCAGATCCAGGGCCTGCTTGGCAGCCAGCAGCAACTACTTCAGCAGAACGGACCAGGACGTTTAATAGTTTACAGAACTATCACGGGACACTTAGAATAAGGAGAGAAAAGTTTCCCTCAGAGAGACTGGGACTGGGGAATGGGTTTTAATCATATGGACGCATGTTATGTGACTGAGTCATAAGTATGTACACTACTGTACACTACTGTTTAAAAGTTTGGGGTCACTTAAAAATGTCTGTGTTTTTGAAAGAAAAGCTCATTTTTTGTCCATCAAATAGCATCAAATTGATCTGAAATGCAGTTTAGACATTTGTTAATGTCGTAAATGACAATTGTAGATGGAAACGGCAGATCTTTTATGGAATATCTACATATGTGTACAGATGCCCATTATCAGCAACTATCACTCCTGTGTTTCAATGGCACGTTGTGTTAGCTAATCAAAGTTTGACATCTTAAAAGGCTAACTGATCATTAGAAAACCCCTTTGCAATTATGTTAGCACAGCTGAAAACTGTTGTGCTGATTAAAGAAGCATCAGCATTTCTGGGTTCAATTACAGGCTTAAAATGGCCAGAAAAAAGAACTTTCTTCTGAAACTTGTTAGTCTATTCTTGTTCTGAGAAATGAAGGTTATTCCATGCGAGAAATTGCCAAGAAACTGAAGATCTCGTAAAACGCTGTGTACTACTCCCTTCACAGAACAGCGCAAACTGGCTCTAACCAGAATAGAAAGGGGAGTGGGAGGCCCTGGTACATAACTGAGCAAGAGGACAAGTACATTAGAGTGTCTAGCTTGAGAAACAGACGCCTCACAAGTCCTCAACTGGCAGCTTCATTGAACAGTACCGGCAAAACACCAGTCTCAACGTTAACAGTGAAGATGCCACTCCGGGATGCTGGAAAAAGCCATATATTTTCTTACAAAGAAAAAGCCATATCTCAGACTGGCCAATTAAAAGTAAAGATTAAGATGTGCAAAAGAACATAGACACTGGACAGCGGAAGATTGGAAAAAGTGTTATGGACAGACAAATCTAAGTTTGAGGTGTTCGGATTACAAAGAAGAACATTCTTGAGATGCAGAAAAAATTTAAATATGCTGGAAGAGGGCTTGACGCCATTTGTCAAGCATGGTGGAGGCAATGTGATGGTCTGGGGGTGCTTTGGTGGTGGTAAAGTAGGAGATTTGTACAGGGTAAAAGGGATCTTGAAGAAGGTCTATCACTATCTATCTATTTTGGACGGCACTTAATTGGAGACAATTTCCTCCTACAACAGGACAATGACCCAAAGCACAGCTCCAAACTATGCAAGAACAATTTAGGGAAGAAGCAGTTAGCTGGTACTCTGTCTATATTGGAGTGGCCAGGATAGTCACCGGTTCTTAACCCTATTGAGCTGTTGTGGGAGCAGCTTGACCGTATGGTATGTAATCAAGCCAATCCAACTTGTGGGAGGTGCTTCAGGAAGCATGGGGTGAAATCTTTTCAGACACAATTTTTATTTCCATTAAAAATTATTTTAACCTTGTCAAAGTCTTGACTATATTTCCCATTGATTTTGCAACTAATTTCATGTGTTTTCATGGAAAACAAGGACATTTCTAAGTGACCCCAAACTTTTGAACGGTAGTGTATGTTATGTGATTTAATCAGATACACTATATATACACAAAAGTATGTGGACAACCCTTCAAATGAGTGGATTCTGCTATTTCAGCCACACCCATTGCTGACAGGTGTATAAAATCGAGCACACAGCCATGCAAATCTCTACAGACAAACATTAGCAGTAGAATGGCCTTACTGAAGAGCTCAGTGACTTTCAACGTGGCACTATTATAGGATGCCACCTTTCCGACCTTTCCAAGTCAGTTCGACAAAGTGCTGCCCTGCTAAAGCTGTCCCAGTGAACTGCAAGTGCTGTTATTGCGAAGTGGAAATGTCTAGGAGCAACAACGGCTCAGCCGCGAAGTGATAGGCCACACAAGCTCACAGAACAGGACCACTGAGTACAAAAAAAAATCATCTGTCCTCCTTTGCAACACTCACTACCGAGTTCCAAGCTGCCTGTGGAAGCAACGTCAGCACAAGAACTGTTCGTCAAGAGCTCCATGAAATGGGTTTCCGTGGCCGAGCAGCCACACATAAGCCTAAGATCACCATGCGCAATGCCAAGCGTTGGCTGGAATGGTGTAAAGCTCGACACCATTGAACTCTGGAGCAGTGGAAATGCATTCTCTGGGGATCACGTTTCACCATCAAATCAAATCAAAAAAATCAAATCAAATCAAATTTTATGTCACATACACATGGTTAGCAGATGTTAATGCGAGTGTAGCGAAATGCTTGTGCTTCTAGTTCCGACAATGCAGTAATAACCAACAAGTAATCTAACTAACAAATCCTAAACTACTGTCTTATACACAGTGTAAGGGGATAAAGAATATGTACATAAGGATATATGAATGAGTGATGGTACAGAGCAGCATAGGCAAGATACAGTAGATGGTATCGAGTACAGTATATACATATGAGATGAGTATGTAAACAAAGTGGCATAGTTAAAGTGGCTAGTGATACATGTATTACATAAGGATGCAGTCGCTGATATAGAGTACAGTATATACGTATGCATATGAGATGAATAATGTAGGGTAAGTAACATTATATAAGGTAGCATTGTTTAAAGTGGCTAGTGATATATTTACATCATTTCCCATCAATTCCCATTATTAAAGTGGCAGGAGTTGAGTCAGTGTCAGTGTGTTGGCAGCAGCCACTCAATGTTAGTGGTGGCTGTTTAACAGTCTGATGGCCTTGGGATAGAAGCTGTTTTTCAGTCTCTCGGTCCCAGCTTTTATGCACCTGTACTGACCTCGCCTACTGGATGATAGCGGGGTGAACAGGCAGTGGCTCGGGTGGTTGATGTCCTTGATGATCTTAATGGCCTTCCCGTAACATCGGGTGGTGTAGGTGTCCTGGAGGGCAGGTAGTTTGCCCCCGGTGATGCGTTGTGCAGACCTCACTACCCTCTGGAGAGCCTTACGGTTGAGGGCGGAGCAGTTGCCGTACCAGGCGGTGATCTGGCAGTCCGGTGGATTAATCGGGTTTGGCGGATGTTAGGAGAACGATACCTGCTTAAATGCATAGTACCAACTGTAAAATTTGGTGGAGGAAGAATAATGCTCTGGGACTGTTTTCCCTTTAGTTCCAGTGAAGGGAAATCCTAACGCTACAGCATTCAATGACATTTTAGACGATGCTGTGCTTCCAACTTTGTGGCAACAGTTTGGGGAAGGAAATTCATGTGTCAGCATGACAATGCCCTCGTGCACAAAGCGAGGTACATACAGAAATGGTTTGTCGAGATCGGTGTGGAACTTGACTGGACTACACAGAGCCCTGACCTCAACCCCATCGAACACCTTTGGGATGAATTAGAATGCCGACTGCAAGCCAGGCCTAATTACCCAACATCAGTGCCGACCTCACTAATGCTCGTGGCTGGATGGAAACAAGTCCCTGCAGCAATGTTTCAACATCTAGCGGAAAGAGGGGAGGCTTTTATAGCTGCAAAGGGGGGGGTGTAACCCAACTCCATATTAACGCCCATGATTTTGGAATGAGATGTTCGACGAGTTCGTCCACATACTTTTGGTGATGTAGTGTATGGATGTTGTATGATGGAATCATATGTACTGTGTGTTATGTTACGGAATCATATGTACTGTATGTTATGGCAGATGAGTGTGTAGGCTTGCTGCTAGACAGTGGGCTCATGCTATTTTATTGTAAAATGTATTATTTATTGTAAACAGAGAGCAGGGTCTGGATCTGTCACATAGACTTGACAGCATGGTCAGTCCCTGGGGAACCCTCATTAGATGAGCCATTCGGCCCAGATGGAGAAGCAGAGAACCTTAGGTTGAGTGCGTATGGTGACTGTGATATGATATGGACCAGGGAAACTAGGAAATAAAGCTGGGTTTACCAAATCTACACACAGATGAATGAGAAGAGGAAGGTATAGTGGAGCTCGAAAGGTATTTCACAGAAAACACATTAAGAAGACTTTCAGCATTCATGTAGGGAAGAGCACTCAACATGCTCGGCCCTGACATATTACTTGATTGGATGAAAGAAATTGGTAGTAAGAAGCGGTTTTGTTAGACCATCATTGATCAAAACCTATTGCTGAAAGAAAGAAAAAAACACTTAAGTGTTATGGATTTGCATCCCCTCAATCATGAATTAGCCATCTAATAGAACACAGCGTTGTTTTATTTTTCGAAACTTCTAATGCAAATTCAGTTGAGTGCGGTGTACTGCAGGGCAGCCGGCTTGGGCCATTGTTTTCTATTAAAACGACCTTCCACAGAATATACACTGAGTGTACTGTCACGTACGCCTCTCGGAGGAGGGAACGCAACACCCTGCTACAACTCAATTACCTGTGGAGTGTAAAAGGTATGTGATTGTAGGTGCGGGTAAGGATGACAGAGGGAGAGAATGTTACTGTTTACAGGGAATTTATTCTTCCTTCACACGGTAAGGTGGGGAAACGGGGCTGGAAGGAACCAAAGCAAAGAAAGTTAAAGTTCCCCCTCTCCTACCACCTGGCACACTAACCAAAATACAGGGGGCGGTTCGCGCAGGTCTTACCTAGTGTGCATAGACAGAGTAAATACTACAGGCCTCTTGCCTAAACACTCCTAAGGTGACTTCCCCCCCCCCGAGAACAAATGAAACAGAATAATTCAAATTTAGTGAACAATTTCAAATAATCCAAAAACACTAGGTACTATGGTATTCACATACCTCTACAGGAACAGCTACAAAACACTTTCACACAAAAACCAACACAGCATATACAAAGAAGCTTTCTCACCTAACAAAGGAACACTGGCTTTTCAAGCTGCAGGAGTCAGTAATTGGAGACAGCTTTATCCCCTGACAAGAGGGCGGAGTCAGAGCTCCATTTCGTGATGGGCCGACCAATCAGCTGCTTTGGAATCCAGGAAGCCATCCTGAAATACACACATAAGTACTTAACATAGAGCTCCAGTCAGTTTTAAAATAGGTAACTAGCAATAGGCTGGTGCTAAATATTTAAAAAAATAACTACAAATATTGTTTTTGGGACAAATCACTCACTCAACCCTAAAGCTCCTCCAGATCTATTATTGAATAATGTGGCGATTGAGCAACTTAAAGAGACTAAACTTCTGGGTGTAACCCTAGATAGCAAGCTACAGAATCATGGTAAAATCATATGGACTCAATGGTTACTACATTTACATTTACATTTAAGTCATTTAGCAGACGCTCTAAAACATGATGAGGTGTTGCTCTGCTTTCTTGACATCTCAGTCGACCAGACAGGTCCTACAGGCCTTTGTCGCACCTGGACTACTGCCCAGTCGTGGGGTCGTGTGCGGCAAAGAGGGACATAGGTCAATGACAGTCGGTCCAGAACAGAGCAGCACGTAATTGCATGTAGATGTACACAGATGGCGAATGTCAGTGACATGCATGTCAATCTCTCCTAGCTCCGAGTAGAAGAGAGACTGACTGCATCACTATCGGTCTTTGTGCGAGATATCGATGTGTTGAAGGTATTGAACTGTCTGTTCAAGCAGTTGGTACACAGTTCAGACACTCATCGGTACAACACAAGACACGCAACCAGGAGGTCTCTTCACAGTCACCAGGTCCAGAACAGAGGCTGGGATAACGCACAGTATTAATTGAGCCATGACAACATGGAGCTCTCTGCCACCTCCGGTAACTCAAGAAAGCAATAAAAACAGATTTAAAAATAAATAAAAAAACAGATAAAAGAAACCCTTACGGCACAACGGGGACTGTGAAGAGAGCCATTTTGATATATTTTGTATTGTAATTTGCACTGTGTTGTGTATTGAATGATGTAGGTGGGTGGCTTTGCACAAGCCACGGCTTGTCTGAGTCAGAATGGCTCATAGGGCAGGAGACAGGAGATTATGTATATTATGTATTTTAGTGTGTGCCCCCCCCCTGCATGGATCCCAATAAATACTACTACTAAATACTACCTCAACTGTGTCATTTTCTCTTTTATTATGTCTTTTCTTATGTCATTTTGTGTCATTTTTATGTTTTATGTTTTTTTAAACGTATTTTGAATGGAATTTTGACACACACAGTTGTTTGACAGTGATCCATTCAACAAATCATTTTCTTTTTTCCTCAGGTGTTATATCTTAAAGAGGCTGATCCTCTGCTCCAACCTATTACTTCACCTGTCGCTTTTGTCAACGTCTGACACGACAAAGCTAACCAACTATGTCAACACCAGAGTGCCTGTGTGTCTGTTAACTTTCGCACGGCTTTAAAACGTGGCTTGTCACAGTCACACAGCCATTCACTGAAATAACAGCGCCTGTACAGTCTCTTTCCCTTCAATATTTAACCAGAGCAGTTGATGTTTTGTTTATGTCGGGTAAATGAAACAATCCTTCTGCCTCTCGTCTTGCTCCGACACCAATCTGGTCTGAGCTTAATGCAATAAGGGAGGGAGTGTGTGTGTTCATACATCAAAAAGTCGGTCTCAAACTTGATGAACGGTACCTTAGCAAGAAAATACCTGAAACTAACACATCACACAGTGAGGAGTTGCGCGAGTGTGTATATTCGAGCCGGCAACGTGGGTTGTTGAGTGAGTGAAGAGACCGTGATAGATTGCCTGCTACCTCTTCTAAACCATCTAAGCCCAGGGCAGGCTGACTACAGGGATGTGTAACGTTTCATCACCTGTGTTATGGGGTACTTTGTTATACACAGGAAACAGGAAATGCAGGCCATCATTTTAAAAATCTGGAGGTCATGGAGGTTTGCGTCCTAAATGGCGCCCTAATTCCCTTTACAGTGCCCAACTTTTGACCAGGGTCCATAGGGCTCTGGAGTGCACTCAAAAGTTGCGCACTATGAAGGGAAATAGGGTGTCATTTGGGATGCAACCCTGGAGGGCACAGTATAAACGCATAACAGGGCAATCCATTGGCCTCCAGAGGGCTGCGTTCACAAGGCTAATGAGTGGTTTGGTCAACCATGAGGAAAATCACATGGAGAGGTCAGTCAGATGTTTGTCATTTTAGGCCGGATGGCAGACAGGTGCGGAATAGCTTTCATTTGGTGTCTGAGGAGTGAGGACCCGTTTTCATCTTTTACTCAGAAAAAGACTAGATTTAGAATAGTCTCTTCTAACATGCCACTGTGCTTGCGGAGCGCCCGGAATCGGTTGAGAGAGATTAGATTTTGAAAGACTTGGGATACATGCAGGCTATGGAAGAGGTAGACTTCATAAATAACCCTAGGTAAGGGTCACGTTATCTAGAAATGGTGGACATAGAAGGTCAAGGTAAAGACATACCTATTGATGATTGAGTGAAGTCAATTCTCTCCCGCACCACATTCCACAACTACCCTCCAGATAAGAAAATCATTAGCAAACCATGATACTTCAACTAGACCCCCAGGAAATAGCCTTTAACTTGTTTAACGGCTGTGACAGTGACACTCCCCGGGAGCTCATAAAAATCCCCATTGACCGAGTGTCTGTCCGTAAATCTTATATCTCCATGCCAGTGTTGGCATTTCTTTCCAACAGAATAAAAGGAGTGATCAATATTGTTAAATCTCCTCATAAACTCAGACAGACCCGCTGACAATGTATTCTCCCTGTTCCTGATTTGGTGTGGACGGAAAAGGACCCAACAGGCTTAGTGAAAAACGAACACGGAAGTCTGTGTTCAGAAAGGACTTTAACAAATCAAATAATGTTGTGCATCTGAAATGAATGGGAGTTCGCAGGGTTTTAGGCCACTAAAATGTGGCGCTAGACATAAAAACCTAAACAAGCACATTACTGCTGAGTATAGGGCAAGCGGAATTACATCTACTGCTATTAAGAACAGACCTTCTGACCACTTAAAGCAACACTGTGTCCATAATATTTTTTGCAGAGAACTTCAAAGCTCAAGTATTGAATATTTCATAGAGCTGATATTAAAAAAAACACTCCTGTTTTTAAAAACATTTTATTCGCAGCGAGGCCCCACCTTCTCCGTCAAAGCACATGGGACTGTTCATAAGGAACATCATTAGGGCTGTAGAATAGCACGGCCTTCACTATTCAGATAGATAGATCAAGCCTGTTTTAGTCCCTGACCATTTCAATCCACCAGCACCAAACACACTGGGCACAACAAACGCATCACAGTTCGTACTGTGATAGCTAAATTGAAGAATACAATTTAAAAAAATGGACTATGTGGTTGAGAAATATTGAATAATGTGTCCATTTTGGGATTATAGCAGCAGTTACAATTTATTATGTGGTTGGTGCATCTGCACTGCAGAGAGGCCCACTGGGTCCCGATAGTTGAAATGCCCATAAAATACGGGGGTGTAGCCGAGGCGACTGGTTGTCCCTAAATCAGCGTTGTGTTGTTGTTGTTGTTGTAATATCATTATCTAGGCTAGCTACAGATCCAAGCTCTGGAGCCAATACGGTCTCTGTACTGACTCTTTACACTCTCTGTGTGAGCCTCTCTATGACTTAAGTCCCAAATGGCACCCTATTCCCTACACAGTGCACTAATTTTGACCAGAGCCCTAAGGCCCCTGGTCAAAAGTACTGCATGAAGAGGGAATATATTGTCATTTGGGATGTAAGTGGGTCTTTCTGAAACCTATTGTCGCCTCACTGTTTGGTTGGGTTTCTTTTACTATATTCTACACAGGGTTATTAGACTCAGTAGGAGTGTGAAGACATTGGCCTTTAAGTAAGGCACAACTCTTTCCCATGCACATAATTCAGTATCTAACTCAACTACCTGCAACAGTTAAACAACAGTCTCTCTTTCAATATCTTTAAGATGATCCATGTTATAATGAGCCTATTTCTTTTTACACAAGTTCATTTCATGTCCTAATTGTACCGTTTTTGGTGCTATAAACCTTTCCTTGGTGTAAGGTCATTTATGATTAATGGTAGCGGAATTACTGTTCTCCCTGCCTTTCAATGTATGTCCCAAATTGCACCCTACTTCATTAATCTTAGTTGGTAGGCTGAGCACACACACCTTTAGTGAAAACCTTTTCTCTATCTCCCTCGGCCTCCCTCCCTTTCTCCCTCACTCTCTCTATGTCATAGTATTTTTTAGTGCTGGGGAGAAAGTGAAAAATGGAGGAGGTGGAGGACTATTTCCTTGCCTTTGGTCACCATAGAGACAGAGTACTGGGCTGGGCACATTACTCACTTGTGAGAAGGTTTTAAGCAGTCTGCCAGGCATATTACCTGCAGTGTTGCATAGCATCATCATGGCCCTCAAAATGCCTCACGTCACTCCATGCCTGTATTCCAAGGAAACCTTCCTCCCAATAACGTTGATATAAATAGCAACCTTTAAAGCACCAGAAGACAAATGCATCCTGAAGAAATGGATTGAAATTTCACTGCATGACTGTTATTGAACATGTACAGTTGTAGGGAAAGCTTAAAATGATGCTTACATTTTAGAGGTAAAAAGGACAACAACGAAAAATACAACGCAAATGTATCACCTAAGCCTGTCTTCGCTGCAGTTTCTGTAAAATGCCTCACTACAATGAATTCAACTCATTGTAAATTCATCACTGCTTCTACTAATCTGGGGGTAGGAGAGACGCTGCGAACACAATGTTAATACACCTTCGCCTTTTTCTTTTTCTTGCATTCTGTCTTTCTCCTGTCTCCTCCTTACGATCCTGAACCGCAATTTGTCCCCTCCCTCCCTGTTTCTCTCTCTCCCTCTGTGCTTAGGCAAAACTGTCACGGAGAGAGGAGCCAGGGTGTGATGCATCAGAATTCGTTATTCCACTAAACACTGAACCGATTCCCCTCTCAGCCGCGGTTCCATGTCTCATCAAGAAAAACGCAAGTCCTAACTGGATATGTTTGAAAGCCTCCAAGATTAAAAAAAGCAGGCCGACAAGTATTGAAGGCTACTGCTGCAGCAGATCCATTTTGCCGAAAAATCTACAGCCCTGCACCTGTTAGGGAGATTCATTTACCTCGAAAAGGAAAACAACAAATCCAAAGCTGTTAACCTCTCTTTTCGGGTTCCCATTTTCCGTTTTCCATTTGATCGCTCTCTGTAAAACTAACTGAATGTAGTCTTCTAACCCTAATGATTGTAGACCTATTTCATAGGTGGGTTTGCTAAAACAGGCATGGAAGGAAGGTTTTTAAACATGGTTGTGGCTACATCCCAAGTAGCACCTTATTCCCTATATAGTGCACTACATTTGACGAGTGCACTATGGGCCCTGGTCAAATGTAGTGCACTATAAAAGGGAATAGGTTGCCATCCGGGAATGTACACAGTGTGATTTCTCAGTGTTGTGGGAGTGTTGGGGGCATTTTCATGGCTGGTGTTGACAACACAGATCTGTTACTTACAGTTACCCTTAATAAGCCAAAACATTGGCATTGAAAATGGAAATGAATGAGAGAGTATGAAGTTGGTTATAGGCTTAATCATTTCCCTCACTTTCTGGATGTGTAAATAAATTACATTTCATAGGTTCTTATAAATAGAAGCTAAACCTTCGATAGCCTAGTTTGGATCTGCTGCAGTCGATCAGTCAGTTAGTCAGTGTCTAGATAATAATTCCTTTGACATGTCTTAAGAACAGGTGATAGCTGGGGCATTGAAGCATGACAGGATGACATTGACCTTGGGAACCTTCCTAACAACAGAATTGGTTATGGGCTTAAGAGGTAACCCACTTTCTTGGAGGTACTGTATAAACGCAATTCCACAGGTTCCAATTAAAACTATTTAGTTTATCTGGTCAATGATTAGCCTACGAATGAATATACTAAGTAACAAATGAAAAACAACGGAATTGGTGTACAACTTTTAGGGGTTGCTCTTTTTCAGCGTTATAAGTTGTGCCAGCCCACTGTCAACTACCCTGTCCCATTTCCTATCATTTATAGCATCTGAGCCATGATTGGTAAGAATTGGTGACCTTCGGGCTGCTTTCCCCCTCCAACATTACTAGGTGTGTATGAGAGTATCTTAGAGTGTCTACTGGTCTGTCTCTCTTATTGTGGCTGGTTATTTTATGATTAGCTTATTTATTCATGAGGCAAGTATAGGGCAATAGTCTACTCCACTACCCACTGTAGGCTACTGTCCCTATTACCGTGCCTGGAGGCACAGGAGGAGTGAACCTGTTGGCACACACCAAGAAGAAGTCAGGCTGAGGTTTGCTGTTTTTTACATTGGGGTCATCCCCCAGGATGATGTGGCTCAACAAGTCAAAAAAGGCTTTGTGATGACTGGTCTTCATCTCAAACGTCAGGCCTGCTGAGCTTGTCACTATGGCGATGGGCACGTTGCGTTTACAGAGATGGTGGTTGAGCTTCTCCACTCCTGGTTACCAGTTAAAGTTTGGACACACCTACTCATTCAAGGGTTTCTCTTTATTTGTACAATTTCTACATAGTAGAATAATAGTGAAGACATCAACACTATGAAATAACACATGTGAAATCATGTACTGTCGTGGCCTCAAGTTTTGAGAATGACGCAAATATTAATTTGCACAAAGTTTGCTGCTTCAGTGTCTTTAGATATTTTTGTCAGATGTTACTATAGAATGCTGAAGTATAATTACAAGCAATTCATAAGTTTCAAAGGCATTTATTGACAATTACATGAAGTTGATGCAAAGAGTCAATATTTGCAGCGTTGACCCTTCTTTTTCAAGACCTCTGCAATCCACCCTGACATGCTGTCAATTAACTTCTGGGCCACAGATGGCAGCACATTCTTGCATAATCAATGCTTGGAGTTTGACAGAATTTGTGGGTTTTTGATTGTCCAGCCGCCTCTTGAGGATTGACCACAAGTTCTCAATGTGATTAAGGTCTGGGGAGTTTCCTGGCCATGGACCCAAAATATCAATGTTTTGTTCCCGAGCCACTTAGTTATCACTTTTGCCTTATGGCAAGCTGCTCCATCATGCTGGAAAAGGCATTGTTCATCACCAAACTGTTCCTGGATGGTTGGGAGAAGTTGCAGAATATCAGTCTGTCCCTGATGTTTTTCCTGGAGAGAAGTAGCTTCTTTGCTGCCCTTCTTGACACCAGGCCATCCTCCAAAAGTTTTCGCCACACTGTGCGTGCAGATGCACTCACACCTGCCTGCTGCCATTCCTGAGCAAGCACTGTACTGGTGGTGCCCCGATCCCGCAGCTGAATCAACTTTAGGAGATGGTCCTAGCGCTTGCTGGACTTTCTTGGGTGCCCTGAAGCCTTCTTCACAACAATTTAACTGCTCTCCTTGAAGTTCTTTATGATCAGATAAATGATTGATTTAGGTGCAATCTTACTCGCAGCATTACCCTTGCCTGGTAAGCCCTTTTCATGCAAAGCAATGATGATGGCACGTGTTTCCTTGCAGGTAACCATAGTTGACAGAGGAAGAACAATGATTCCAAGCACCACCCTCCTTTTGAAGATTCCAGTCTGTTATTCGAACTCAATCAGCATGACAGAGTGATCTCCTGCCTCCAGACTGACATGATGTCAGTTGGTCCTTTTGTGGCAGGGCTGAAATGCAGTGGACATTTTTTGGGGGGGCGGGTTCAGTTCATTTGCATGGCAAAGAGGGACTTTGCAATTAATTGCAATTAATCTGATCACTCTTCATAACATTCTGGAGTATATGAAAATTGACATCATACAAACTGAGGCAGCAGACTTGTATATTTGTGTCATTCTCAAAACTTTTGGCCACGACTGTAGTAACCAAAAAAGTGTTAAACAAATCAAAATATATTTTATATTTGAGGTTCTTCAAAGTAGCCACGCTTTGCTTTCACACTCTTGGCATTCTCTCAACCAGCTTCATGAGATAGTCCCCTTGAATGCATTTCAATTATCACATGTGCCTTGTTAAAAGTTAATTTGTGGAATTTATTTTCTTCTTTAATGCATTTGCACCAATTGTGTTGTGACAAGGTAGGGGTGGTATACAGAAGATAGCCCTATTTGGTAAAAGACCAAGTCCATATTATGGCAAGAACAGCTCAAATAAGCAAAGAGAAATGACAGTCCATCATTACTTTAAGACATGGAGGTCAGTCAATACGGAACATTTCAAGAACTTTGAACATTTCTTCTAGTGCAGTCGCAAAAACCATCAAGCACTATGATGAAACTGGCTCTCGTGAGGACTGCCACAGGAAAGAAAGACCTTGAGTTACCTCTGCTGCAGAGGATCTGTTCATAAAAGATAACTGAACCTCAGATTGCAGCCAAAATAAATGCTTCACAGAGTTCAAGTAACAGACACATCTCAACATCAACTGTTCAGAGGAGACTGCGTGAATCAGGCCTTCATGGTCAGATTGCTGCAAAGAAACCACTACTAAAGGACACCAATAATAAGAAGAGACTTGCTTGGGCCAAGAAACACGAGCAATGGACATTAGACCGATAGAAATCTGTCCTTTGGTCTGATGAGTCCAAATTTTAGATTTTTGGTTCCACCGCTGTCTTTGTGAGACGGAGAGTAGGTGAACAGATGAGCTCTGTGGGTGTGGTTCCCACCATGAAACATGGAGGAGGTGTGATGGTGTAGGGGTGTTTTGCTGGTGACACTGGCTGTGATTTATTTAGAATGCAAGGCACACTTAACCAGCAGGGCTACCACAGCATTCTGCAGCGGTTTGCGCTTAGTGGGACTATCATTTGTTTTTCAACAGGACAAAAACCTAACACACCTCCAGGCTGTGTAAGGGCTATTTGACCAAGAAGGAGAGTGTGGGAGTGCTGCATCAGATGACCTGGCCTCCACAATCACCCGACCTCAACCCAATTGCAATGGTTTGGGATGAGTCTTAACTATTATTCTACGATGTAGAAAACAGTAAAAAAAAAATAACAAAACCCCTTGAATGAGTAGATGTGTCCATACTTTTGACTGGTACTGTACAGTACACATAATTGGTTAGTCCTACACACAGTGAATACTAACAAATCCAAACAAATTGAGCCCTGTTCAAATCCAGGATCACACTCCCTCTGCCTCATGCCTTATAGCAGGAGTACTCAACTTACGCTATGAAGTCCAGAGCCTGCTGATCTTCTATTCTACCTGATGAATGAAAACATGAGATTAAAATTTGTTCGTCAATAAACTCACCAGAAACTGATATTTCCTAGGTGAGAATAAATTATTTTGTTCATGTTATGGTAACCATGAAAACTTTCACAAACTACAACTATACCACACACACACACACACACACACACACACACACACACACACACACACACACACACACACACACACACACACACACACACACACACACTTAGTTACCTTGCATCATTTGAGCTGAAGGAAGTATCCTCTCCTGTATTTTTCTAGTCTCACTCAGAAGTTCCTCAGGTGTCATTGGTAGTTCTAGGGAGTCTCGTATAATGGTGGAAGCCTCCATAGCTTTCTTTCCATTCACATCCCAGGTGTATTTCTTTCCAAACCGGTCGCGTACTCCCTGGTATGACATCGTGTACAGCCTCTCTGTATCTGCAAGTTCAAAACAGTGCAAAATAAAAGTTAGATAGCTATGTTAAAGCTAAAATCCTTAGTTGCTAGATCAAGTTTTGGACTTATAAAGTAATGATATATACCCATTGATTCTGGAAGAATATAACTTATCTCACGAGCTTAGTTCAACTGTCATAACCCATCAGAACCCAAATGATACGCTTTGTTTTACTACAATGTTTGTAAAGAACAGAAATGTAAACAAAGGTATAGCTTTAAAACATGGTTTAATCTATCATTTTGATATCATGGATGGTCAGTCCTTGGGCATTCAAATCTCTATGCATTTTAATGGTTACATTTACCCACACCCATCCCCCTGCTCTTTACTGAAACAGAGGTTTTTAACTAAGGATTCTAGATTTAAATCACGAAATTCAGAAGACTATGCAAGACCGCACATGGAAATGATTAGCGAGTGTTATGGTTGTAGAAAGATTATTTTACGAATAGCAAGCGTTACATGTTCATTTTGCTTCACCATGGTTAACACGCATGAATGAATGAGCCGTTACTGAATGCTAGGCCTCGGTAGCTCATTCGTGTCACATTCTGTTTTGCTTGATCGTCTTATGTGTATATAGAAAGTGTATGTGAATAACCTAATAATAATTCATCCATGTCAAAAAGAACATGGGTCACCGGTTTAAAAATCGATTGTGTAGATATAATTACAGTAGCTGCCAACACCACAACAAAATCCAATCTTGAAATCGAAGAACCAACTAGCTAGCAAGCTAACGATAGTTATGGTTAGCAAGAAGATGGACAACTGGTACCAAAATCTCAACTATCACGTAGAAAACTAAATGTATGCTTTTATTCATTTCTAGAACATACTGTTTACATTACACAACATCAAATGAATTTAGATTCACAAAAATGACGCTGCCGCAAATAAAAGGTGATTCTTTAGTCGTCCAATATTTTGTAATGGGTAATGTAGTTTTATTCCCAGAACCCACTTCTGCCTATTCACTCAAGAAGAATCAGTCTCGTAATAATCTACTTATCGACAGAAATGTAGGCTAATCTAAATGTGATTTATACATTTAAAACACATTTACGTCACTGTTTATTTTTAGATAACATCACATACAAAATATTGTGCTTTGACCTTTTCTGGACCTTTGTGCTGTTGACTGTGCCCAATAATTTTTGTACCATGTTTTGCGCTGTTAAAAACGTTCTGTTGCTACCATGTTGTTGTTATGTTGTGTTGCTACCATGCTGGGTTGTCATGTGTTGCTGCCTTGCTATATTGTTGTCTTAGGTCTCTCTTTACGTAGTGTTGTCTCTCTTTATGTGATGTGTGTTTTGTCCTATATTTATATTGTATTTACAGTTGAAGTCGGAAGTTTACATACACTTAGGTTGGAGTCAATAAAACTTGTTTTTCAACCACTCCACAAGTTTTGGTAAGTCAGTTAGGACATCTACTTTGTGCATGACACAAGTAATTTTTCCAACTATTGTTTACAGACAGATTATTTCACTTATTGACTGTATCACAATTCCAGTGGGTCAGAGGTTTACATACACTAAGTTGAAACAGCTTGGAAAAATCCAGAAAATCATGTCATGGCCTTAGAAGACTCTGATGGGCTAATTGACATCATTTGAGTCAATTGGAGGTGTACCTGTGGATGTATGTCAAGGCCTACCTTCAAACTCAGTGTGTCTTTGCCTGACATCATGGGAAAATCAAAGGAGATCTGGTTCAAACTCCTAAAGGTACCACGTTCATCTGTACAAACAATAGTATGCAAGCATAAACACCATGGGACCACACAGCCGTCATACTGCTCAGAAAGGAGACGCATTCTGTCTCCTAGAGATGAACGCACTTTGGTGCGAAAATTGCAAATCAATCCCAGAACAATGGCAAAGAACCTTGTGAAGGTGCTGGAGGAAACAGGTACGAAAGTATCTATATCCACAGTAAAACGAGTCCTATATCGACATAACCTGAAGGGCTGCTCAGCAAGGAAGAAGCCACTGCTCCAAAACTGCCACAAAAAAGCCAGACTACGGTTTGCAACTGCACATGGGGACAAATATCGTACCTTTTGGAGAAATGTCCTCTGGTCTGATGAAACAAAAATAGAACTGTTTGGCCATGACCATCGTTATGTTTGGAGGAAAAAGGGGGAGGCTTTCAAGCTGAACAACACCATCCCAATCGTGAAGTACGGGTGTGGCAGCATCATGGTGTGAGGGTGCTTTGCTGCAGGAGAGACTGGTGCACTTCACAAAATAGATGGCATCATGAGGAAGGGAAATGATGTGGATATATTGAAGCAACATCTCAAGACATCAGTCAGGAAGTTAAAGCTTGGTCGCAAATGCGTCTTCCGAATGGACAATGATCCCAAGCATACTTCCAAAGTTGTGGCAAAATGGCTTAAGGACAACAAAGTCAAGGTATTGGAGTGGTCATCACAAAGCCCTGACCTCAATCCTATAGAACATTTGAGGGCAGAAGTGAAAAAGCGTGTGCGAGCAAGGAGGCCTACAAACCTGACTCAGTTACACCAGTTCTGTCAGGAGGAATGGGCCAAAATTTCACCCAACTTATTGTGGGAAGCTTGTGGAAGGCTACCCAAAACGTTTGACCCAGTTAAACAATCTAAAGGCAATGCTACCAAATACTAATTGAGTGTATGTAAACTTCTGACCCACTGGAAATGTGATGAAATAAATTAAAGCTGAAATAAATCATTCTCTCTACTATTATTCTATTTCACATTCTTAAAATAAAGTGGTGATCCTAACTGTCAGGGAATCTTTACTAGGATTAAATGACAGGAATTGTGAAAAACTGAGTTTAAATGTATTTGGCTAAGGTGTATGTAAACTTCCAACTTCGACTGTATTTATTTATTTTAATCCCAGGCCCCATGTCCCCGCAGGAGGCCTTTTGCCTTTTGGTTGGCCGTCGTTGTAAATTAGAATTTGTTCTTAACTGACTTGCCAAGTTAAATAAGGGTAAAATTTAAAAAAATGTACAAAAATGTACTTTTTTTATTCAAACAGACAAGCAGTGCTGGACCTAAACCATTGATGTAAACTGATGAATGTAGGCTTACTTTTCACTTGTCAATATTTATATGTAGGCAGCATTTAACATGTCAAATATTGTCTATATTTTCAATTAATTAATTAATTATCACAGGGTTATAAACATTATTGAGCATTATGCGGTGACGGCTCTGGGTGAGGCCAGGATAACTCTCGTTCGTCACCCACAATGGCATCGCCAATGTGTACAGTCCCAGAGCTCTGTCTACACGTTAATAATCTCGCTTGTGATACAGTTTTGGAAACTGTACTTTCATATGTAGAAATGATTTTCAAAAAACTAGAGGTAACTCACTATGCACCTTTTTTTGGCTGTCATTGGCTCATCATCACAAAGCCTAGCCTTCATTAGACTATCAGACACAATCCTAAGCACACCACCCCTAAAGCAATCCATCAATAAATATAGGCTAGCTGAACACCAAACCCTGACTGTAGTCTAGGCCGATTCTAGACTAAATTATTTTTCATTAAAATGAACTATGTTGATTTATTCATCCGCATTCCAAGGGGGTAGTCTATATCACACAATACAGGTGGATCCGTTGTTGCAGATTAAATTAACAAAGCCTGTGGACCTGTGTTCTAGTGTTACATTTTACAGAATAATTGGAACCTCAATGTTTGTCTTGTTAAGGTGAGAGAAAGAGACATCGGGGGAATGAGCCCTCCAACCTGGGCGAGCTAATGAGGCTATGGATTCCGGTCTAATTGGGAATAGCTGAGGCCCAGACTCAAACAAAGCTTAGGTCCAAAATATCACCCTATTCCCTGTATAGTGCACTACTTTTGACCAGGGCCCATACCTATTTGGGACATACCTTTTGTTTGAGTCCTTCAGGGTGAGTTTGCCTCTTTTTACCAATTGTGTTTCATACCTTTGTGTCTTTTTGGGAATTGCTTCAGACCGAACACTCAATCATTTTTCTACCTAATTGTTCACAAAGTGAGCACTAAAGGGAAGAAGAAAAGTCGGGGCACCTTAATTTTTAAATATTTGATTTACATAGCTTGACATTCATATCTTTGCTATAATGTATTTACCTACTATATATTGTAATCATACAATTTCATGTGGTTTACACTCTTTATAGCTTTATGCGATACAGCTATAGGCCAGTAAATCTAATTGCCACTTTTTTTCTCACATAAATTAGTAAAGGCCTACATTTTAGACTGAAGTTAATTCTATTTATTTAATCATTGCATTACCTTGCAGATACAAACATGACACTTGCATAGAAGGGGAAGGTCTTAAGCAATTAACATCTGCACTATTTACATTATGCTGATAAGCTCATTAATTTTGGGCGACTGATTGGTATCAACCTTCGCTGCAAATCCCCCGTGATTTTTTGGCCTCTGCGAGATATTTGCAATCACCCTTTTAAATGAGGAAAAGTGAACTGAAATGCAAATTCAGCAGCTAAGATCAATAGAGTTTGCTCTGGGGAAAGCTAAGCACAGGACCTATTGCGAAGACAAACTCAGCCATGTCCTTGATGAGTAAGTGTTCAGCAAAGGCCAGGCATGAAACCATAGTAGAGGTAGAAAATTCACAGGTAGTTTACGCTAATGCAGAGGGAAAACCCTGACTGATCCTGACGGGCCAACCCCAGGTGGTAAAGGTACTGTAAGGCAGCAACACCGCCGCTACGCTGGGCCCCACAAGGGTGGGTGCTCAGCCTCCTCCTGTACTCCTTGTTCACCCATGACTGTGTGGCCACGAACGTCTCCAACTTGCAGACGATGCAGCAGTAGTAGGCCTGATTACCAACAATGACGAGACAGCCTACAGTGAGGTGGTGAGGGCACTGGTGGAGTGGTGCCAGGAAAATAACCTCTCCCTAAATGTCAACTAAACGAAGGAGATGATTATGGACTTAAGGAGGCAGCAGAGGGAGCAGGCTCCCATCCACCCTCAGTGGAAAGGGTCAAAATCACTAACATGCACATCACTAACAACCTGAAATGGTCCATCCACACATACAACGCTGTGAAGAACCTCAGGAGGCTGAAGAAATTCGTCTTGGCTTCTAAGACACTCACACACTTCTACAGATGCTCCATTGAGAGCATCCTGTCGGGATGTATCACCGCCTGGTATGGCAACTGCACCGTCCATAACTGCAGGGCTCTCCAGAGGGTGGTGCGTTTAGCCCAACACATCACCAGGGTCATACTGTCTGCCCTCCAGGACATCTACAGCACCCGGTGTCTAATTAAGGCCAAGAAGATCATCAAGGACCTCAGCCACCCGAGCCACAGCCTGTTCACCCCCTAGAAGGCAGAAACAATACAGGTTTATTAAAGCTGGGACAGAGAGACTGAAAAACAGCTTCAGGCCATCTCCAGGCCGTGTTACTAGCCAGCTAGCACCAAGTAGTCATTGAACACTTTAATAATGTTTATATACTTTTACACACTTCATATACAGTGGGGAGAACAAGTATTTGATACACTGCAGATTTTGAAGGTTTTCCTACTTACAAAGCATGTAGAGGTCTGTAATTTCTATCATAGGTACACGTCAACTGTGTGAGACGAAATCTTAAACAAAAATCCAGAAAATCACATTGCAAGCATATTGGTGAGAAGGCAACAACTGTTGGCACAATTATTAGAAAATGGAAGAAGTTCAAGATGACGGTCAATCACCCTCGGTCTGGGGCTCCATGCAAGATCTCACTTCGTGGGGCATCAATGATCATGAGGAAGGTGAGGGATCAGCCCAGAACTACATTGCAGGACCTGGTCAATGACCTGAATAGAGCTGGGACCAAAGTCTCAAAGAAAACCATTAGTAACACACTACACCGCCATGGATTAAAATCCTGCAGCGCACGCAAGGTCCCCCTGCTCAAGCGAGTGTATGTCCAGGCCCGTCTGAAGTTTGCCAATGATGATCCAGAGGAGGAATTGGAGAAGGTCATGTGTATAGAGCTTTTTGGTCTAAACTCCACTCGCCATGTTTGGAGGAAGAAGAAGGATGAGTACAACCCCAAGAACACCATCCCAACCGTGAAGCATGGAGGTGGAAACATCATTCTTTGGGAATGCTTTCCTGCAAAGGGGACAGGAAGACTGCACCGTATTGAGGGGAGGATGGATCATGAGATCTTGGCCAACAACCTCCTTCCCTCAGTAAGAGCATTGAAGATGGGTCATGGCTGGGTCTTCCAGCATGACAGCGACCCGAAACAGACAGCAACGGGCAACAAAGGAGTGGCTCTGTAAGAAGCATCTCAAGGTCCTGGAGTGGCCTACTCAGTCTCCAGACCTGAACCCAATAGAAAACCTTTGGAGGGAGCTGAAAGTCCATATTGCCCAGCAACAGACCGGAGACTTGAAGAATCTGGAGAAGGTCTGTATGGAGGAGTGGGCCAAAATCCCTGCTGCAGTGTGTGCAAACCTGGTCAAGAACTACAGGAAACGTATGATCTCTGTAATTGCCAAGAAAGGTTTCTGTACCAAATATTAAGTTCTGCTTTTCTGATGTATCAAATACTTCTGTCATGCAATAAAATGCAAATTAATTACTTAAAAATCATACAATGTGATTTTCTGGATTTTTGTTTTAGATTTCGTCTCTCACAGTTGAAGTGTACCTATGATAAAAAAAAATACAGACCTCTACATGCTTTGTAAGTAGGAAAGCCTGCAAAATCGGCAGTGTATCAAATACTTGTTCTCCCCACTATATATATATATATATATATACTGTATTCTAGTTGAGGCTCATCCTATATAACTGCTGCTGTACACACCTTTTCTATTCATATACTGTTCATAATGTCTATACACACCATCATATACTGTACATATACTGTATATTTATATTCCAGGATTTTGGATATGCGCGTATTGTTTTGTATTGTTAGATATTACTGCACTGGTGGAGCTAGGAACATAAGTTTTAAGCTTCACCCACGATAACATCTGCAAAATATGTGTACGCGACCAATACAATTTTACTTATTTTATTTGGATTTATTTCTACTAAATTCATTGTTATTAAATACTATTGTGTTATAGGCTATACCAAAGTTAATGTCCTCTTTCATTCACCCAAAATAAATGTAATTGTAGTCCAGGGGTGATGTCGGTTTTTGAACATTGGGGAGACCCATTTTGGCGCTGTTGTGTGGGGCCTCCCCAGATTTAAAAAAAAAATTGAAAACTAATTTCTGGAATTTTAAAGGCCCAATGCAGCTGTTTTCATCTCAATAGCAAATCATTTCTGGGCAACAATTAAGTACCTTACTGTAATAGTTTTCCATTAAAGTTGTCAAAAAGAGGCCTCCCAAGTGACTGCATCGCAGTGCTAGTTGAGTCACTACAGATCTGGGTTCAATCCAAGGCTGTGTCGCAGCTGGCTGTGACCGTGAGACCCATGAGACGCCACACAATTGACCCAGTGTCGACCGAGTTAGGGGAGGGTTTGGCTGGCCAGGATGTCCTTGCCCCATCACAGGGTCATGTTTTGGAGGACCCATGGCTTTCGACCTTTGCCTCTCCTGAGTCCATACGGGGTAAAAAATACTAATACAATTTTTAAAAAGTAGTCAAAAATAAACATTGTTGTTTGTTGTTGCTAAAAACTATTTCTCAAGCAAGAATTTCGCTATGATTGTCTGGGAGTGGTCTGAGCAGGAAGGGGAAGGGGACCTCCAAAACCTGCTGATATTTTCAACCAGCAACTATTAGGAAATAACAGCTGAAAAGATCAGTTGATGTACTATATGACACAAAATTTGTTATGATACTGAATTTTGACTGAACTGGGCCTTTAAGATTTGCCATTACTCATGGCCTCTCTGGAAGGTCGGTAGAAATCATAGGAAAAAATAGGAAAAAAAATTGAGTGACGTATTAAGGACAATACAGGAAATACAGTGGTTGTGAAAATTTGTACCAATAAAATCTCAGCGTCAAAGCATTTTTTTTTATTGAAGAAACTTAATTTGGTTAATTTGCCACACAAGATATTAAAACCCCTTGTTTGTTTTTTGAGGTGCAAATGAAAATCACTATTCAAAGATGCTCTGTTGGTCAATATTCTGTGAAAAAAATGGAGCAGATATCTTCTACTAATCTGTCTGTGTAGGATTTTATCCGTAACCAGGCCCAGGCATAAAACAAGCCTTGGTAAGAAGGTATGTAAAGCCTTGGACGAGTAAGCCTTGTCTGAGCCAGAATGGCCCATAGCGGAAAGAGCTTATCTTCTGTAGTATGAAGCAGCTAGATCTACCAGTACACCCCCTGGACAGGACATTAATTGTATAATAAATTCAACCAATCTCCTTAATGCCAAGCACAGGGACATCAGGTCCCATTCTAAACTGGGCATCAAACCGCCCGCCAACCTTTCAATCTCAGGATTGACTCTTTAACCACCAAGGCCAAAGCAATTATTTTGAAATACATACAGTGCCTTCAGAAAGTATTCATACCCCTTGACTTATTCAACATTTTGTTGTGTTACAGCCTGAATTCAAAAGGGATAAAATGTGTTTTTCTCACCCATCTACACACGATACCCCAAAATTACAAAGTGAACACATGTTTATTGAAATGTTTGCAAATGTATTGAGAATAATATACAAATAAATTATGTGCCGCTCTAAATTGAGCTCAGGTGTATTCAATGTCCTTTGATCATCCTTGAAATGCCGCTGCAATTTGATTGGAGCCCACCTATGGCCAATTCAATTGTTTGGACATCATTTAGGAAGAAACACAGCTGCCTGTATAAGGTCCCCCAGTTGACAATGCATGTCAGAGCAGAAACTATACCACGAAGTCCAAGGAACTGTCCGTAGGTCTCAAAGATAGAATTGTGATGAGACATACAGCTCTTTCAGAAAGTATTCACACCCCTTGACTTTTTCCAAATGTTTTTCTGTTACAGCCTGAATTTAAAATGGATTCAATTGAGATGTTCTGTCACTGGCATCCACATAATACCCTTTGATGTCAAAGTGGAATTATGTTTTTAGAAATGTTTACAAATTAATACATTAAAAGCTGAAATTTCTTGACTCAATTAGTATTCAACCCCTTTTGTTATGGCATGGCATGCCTAAGTTCAGGAGTAAAAATGAGCTTAACAAGTCACAATAAGTTGCATGGACTCACTATGTGTGCAATAATAGTGTTTATAATTATTGTTGAATGACTACAATTATCTTGTAAGATCTCTCAGTCGAGCAGTCAATTTCAAACACAGATTCCACCACAAAGACCAGGGATGTTTTCAATGCCTCGCAAAGAAGGTCACCTATTGGTAGTTGGGTGAAAATAAAAGTTATCCATTGAATATCCCTTTGAGCAGGGGTGTCAAACTCCATGGAGGGCCTAATGCCTGCTGTTTTTTTGTTTTCCCCTTTAAATCAAGACCTAGACAACCAGGTGAGGGGAGTTCCTTACCAGTGGTGGAAAAAGTACACAATTTTCAAACTTGAGTAAAAGTGAAGATACCTTAATAGAAAATGATTCAATTAAAAGTTAGTCATCCAGTATAATAGGACTTGAGTAAAAGTCTAAAAGTATTAGATTTTAAATATACTTAAGTATCAAAAGTAAATGTCATTGCTAAAAAAACACTTAAGTATCAAAAGAATATATTACTAAATTCTAATTCCTTATCTTAAGCAAACCAGACGGAACGATTGTTTAGTTTTTCTCATTTGGAACATATGGAACAATTGTTTTGTTTGTACAATTTGCTGATGGCCAAGGGCACACTCCAACACTCAGACATAATTTACAAATGAAGCATTTGTGTTAAGAGAGTCCAGCAGATGAGTGGCAATAGTGATGACCAGGGATGTTCTCTTGATAAGAGTGTGAATTGGATCGTTTCCTCTCCTGCTAAACAATCCAAATGCCAGGGAAAATATATGGAGTAAAAAGTATATCATTTTCTTTAGGAATGTTGTGGAGTAGAAATTAAAGTAGTCAAAACTATAAATAGTAAGTACAGATACCCCAAAAAACTACTTAAGTAGTAGGCAAAAATTGTGATTTTGCTTCCATCTGTCAATTTTCTGTTTATGGGATATTTTGCAACGATAACTTCCGTACTTTCATGAAATGTACAAATAAATTGGCAATAGTATATAAATACTTAATTTGTATCATTTTATCCCAACTCCTTCAACTACACCTAGCAACTCACGATCCCCTACGATGAAATTCCACTCCGCGGGATACATTTTCCGTGAGTAGAAGGCGCCTGGATGTAATTTAGGCGTTGATCCAGTGCATTGGGAGAGGACAGCCCCTACTCTAACCTCGGAGGCATCCACCTCCACGATGAAGGGCAAAGACGGGTCAGGATGAGCCAGAACAGGTACGTTCGTAAAACATTCCTTGAGCACACGGAAGGTTTCGTTGGCCTCCGCAGTCCAGCGCAGCTGTCTAGGACCTCCCTTCAGGAGGGAGGTTAGAGGGGCCACTACTGTGCTGATCCCCCTAATGAAGTGCCTGAAATAGTTGGAAAAAACCTAGGAAGCGCTGCACCACCTTTATGTTGGATGGAACAGGCCACGACCGCACTGCACTGACCCTCTTCCAGCTCCAATTCCGGGGTGGACATCTGATAGCCCAGGAAGGAGACCACCTGCTGGAGGAAAATGCACATCTCCGCCTTGGTGTACAGGTGATGCCCTATCAGCCTCTCCAAAACGGACCTGACATGAGACATGTTGTTCACGTGTAGTGGAGCACACCACTACACAGTGACCCACCATGTCTCTAAACACCTTGGTAATGAAGGGTTGAAACACAGAGGGTACATTTGTTAGGCCGTAGGGTATTACCCTGTATTCGTACTGCCCGGAGCTGGTGTTGAAGGTGGTCTTTCACTCATCCCCCTCTCTGATGCGCACCAGTTTGTAGGCACTGTGTAAATCCAATTTGGTAAAGTACTGAGCACCATGCATCTGTTCGATCACAGTGGGTATGAGAGGCAGGGGTAATCGATACAGGGGCGGCGACCTCTGTCCTTCGTCACAAAAAAATAAGCTGGAGGAGGCTGGAGAGGTAGACGGACAGACAAATCCTTGGGCCAGCGCCTCCTGGACATAGACCTCCATGGCTTAGGTCTCTGCATGTGAGAGAGGGTAGATGTGCCCCCACGGGAGGGTAGGCCCAGGCAGTAGGTCGATAGTACAGTCTCATGGGCTGTGAGAGGGCAGGCACGTGGCACGAGTCTTCAAAAAAGCCATCTGTAGGTCCCGGTATTCCTACCGGATAGGGACGTGGGTGGCCTGGTCCGGACTTTCCACGGAGGTGGCACAGATAGACATAGAGAGACCTCCCCTGACACTCCCCTGACACGACAAACCCAACAACCTCCTCTCTGTCCACGATATCCTGGGGTTATGCAACTGTAACAGGGAAACCTAAAACTATGGGGTGTGCAGGAGCAACTGTGAGGGGAATGGGAATCGTGGTCTGGCACACTAGTCCTGTTCCTAGAGGACGGTTGGCTAGGGCATGGACTGGGATAGGAGGTTGTAAAGGGAATGCGTAATGATAAGGCCAGTGACTGGTCTAGGAAATTGCCTGCAGAACCTGAGTCCACTAGGGCAGGAATCAGTGGGGGGCCAGGATAGTCCGGGAAGGTGACAGGAAGGAGGACAGGCTGTGTGGACAGGGAGTAAGGCACGTCCATGCCTACATGGGAAGGTGCAGGAGCGCTCCTCGGCCTGTCGCTTCCTCGCCTGGTTCTCCTTCTGGGACAGGTGTTCCAGGGATGGTCTGACTCCCCGCTGTAGGAGCAGACCCTGTTAACGGCGGCATTGACGTTCCTCTGGGGGAAGATGATTATCCAGGCGGATGGCCATGGTGATGAGCTGAAGGTGAGGTCATCATCGCGACAGGCCAGCTCGGGTCTGGACGTCCGCCTGTAGCCTGCTGTGGAAAACTGTCCTGGACCAGACACTGTCCTGGACCTCTGGCGTAGACGGAGGAGACGCTCACCTCCCTCAGCACCAGCAACAACTCAAAGAGGGCCTTACATATGGGGCAAGCAAGGCTGATTCATGTTCTGTACATTTCAACAGCCATACAAAAGCCTTGTATTTGAGAAATTGAGCAAAATTATTTGATAATTTGCCCAAAACTGCAGATTTGCGCGACAGACCAGTATTCAAATCATGTGCTCTATTGCTTGAAAGAAATGTATTAAATGTGCTAATGTATTTGTAAAAGGCATATTGGATGTTTATTTGTCCGTTTTGAAGTGATATATAAATAAGAGATTAATTAATGTGACATAAATGGTCATATTTATGGAAAGTACATTTTAATTGCATTAGACTATCTTTTATCGTCCATTTTCTCCAGTTTCCCGTGAGACAATTATTTTTTCTCAGTCTTCAATGAATGTAATTTCACATTATTCCACACAAAGATTCTTACATCTTATAGTCAAACCTTTACAGAGGCTTTTTTATATCTTGTGTAATTTTGATTTTAAGTTTAACTTCTTGGCACACCCATCCCGTTAGCGGGATCATTTTCGTCAACATCCTCTGAATTGCAGAGTGCCAAATTCAAATTAATATAATATATTTTTTAATTTGAATATTTAATTTTCATGAAATCACAAGTGCAATATAGCAAAACACAGCTTAGCTTGTTGTTAATCCACCTGGCGTGTTAGATGTCAAAAAAGCTTTACAGCAAAAGCTATCCAAGCGTTTATGTTAGGACATCTCTCTCAGCAAACAAAACATTACAAACCGCTAGCAGCTGATGATCTTTGGATGTTTGCACCCACGAGACTCCCAGTTACACAATAAATGTTCCTTTTGTTCGATAAAGATTATTTTTATATCCAAAAACCTCCATTTGGTTGGCACCTTTTGTTCAGAAATCCACAGGCTCGTGTAGGTCATGACGGGCAGAAGAAAATTCCAAATAGTATCTGAAAAGTTTGTAAAAACATGTCAAACATTTTTTATAATCAATCCTCAGGTTGTTTTTACAATAAATAATCGATAATATTTCAACCGGACCGTAGCTTTTTCAATAGGAGAGAGAGAGAGAAAAACTCTGCTGGCACCCAGGCATCCACTGACGAGATGTGATTGTTCTCGCTCATTTTTCATAATAAAAGGCTGAAACTATGTCTAAAGACTGTTCACACCATGTGGAAGCCATAGGGAAAGGAATCTGGTTGATATCCCTTTAAATGGAGGGAAGGCATGCAATGGAACAGGGAGATTCGTTTTTCTTAAGCACTTCCTCGTTGGATTTTCCTCAGGTTTTCACCTGCAATATCAGTTCTGTTATACTCACAGGCAATAGTTTGACCATTTTGGAAACTTTAGAGTGTTTTCTATCCTAATCTTTTTTTTTTTTTTTTTCACCTTTATTTAACCAGGTAGGCTAGTTGAGAACAAGTTCTCATTTGCAACTGCGACCTGGCCAAGATAAAGCTTAGCAGTGTGAACAGACACCACAGAGTTACACATGGAGTAAACAATTAACAAGTCAATAACACAGTACAAAAAAAAGGCGAGTCTATATACATTGTGTGCAAAAGGCATGAGGAGGTAGGCAAATAATTACAATTATATGCATATTCTAGATTCTGGGCCTGAGAAATAGGCAGCTTCATTTGGGTACGTTTTTCATCCAAACATCAAAATACTGCCCCCTACACTCAACAGGTTAATTGTATCTGTAAATATGTGCAACATATGCATCTGTCATTCATGTGAATAGTGTTCCATGAAATTACACAATTTTTATCAACTGTTCCGTAAACATCTGACCGTTGAGTGTCTATTCACAATAAAACAAAACAAAATATTTCTTCCATGAAGCAATGTGTTGAAAAACAGATTCTCGTAATATGCGAAGTAATGCATTTGCATATTTTAATTAAAAAAAAAATACAACTTGTAATGCAAAAATATATTGTATTTATTTATACATTCAACTGGTAAAGTTTCAGTCTGATAAGAGTAAAGGTGGAAAAATCTGTGATGACTGGCCTTAAGTACTTTGCACTGGTCTTTACTAATCAATGACCTTAATTAATCAATAAAGTCCAAGGGAGGAGTGAAAACCCGCAGACACCCGGCCCTCCGTGGAATGAGTTTGACACATGTGCCTCTGAGCATGGTGAAGTTATTAATTGCGCTTTGGATGGTGTATCAATAAACCCAGTCACTACAAAAAGATACAGGCATCCTGTATCAGTTGCTGGAAAGGAAGTAAACCGTCTCAGGGATTTCACTATGAGACCAATGGTGACGTTAAAATGGTTACAGTTTAATGATAGGAGAAAACTGAGGATGGATCAACAACATTGAAATACTTCACAATACTAACCTAAATGACAGAGTGAAAAGAAGGAAGCCTGTACAGAAAAATAAATATTCCAAAACATGCATCCTATCTATCCTGTTTGCAATAAGGCACTAAAGTAAAACTGAAAAAAATGGCAAAGAAATGTACTTTATGTCCTGAATACAGTATTATGTTTGGGGCAAATCCAACACAACACATCACTGAGTACCACTTCATATTTTCAAACATGGTGGTGGCTGCATCATGTTATGGGTATGCTTGTCATCGGCAAGGACTAGGGAGTATTTTAGGATCAAAATAAACGGAATAGCCCAGGCAAAATCCTAGAGGAAAACCTGCCTCAGTCTGCTTTCCAGCAGACACTGGGAGTTAAATGCACCTTTCAGCAGGACGATAACTTAAAACACAAGGCCAAAATAAACTGGAGTTGCTTACCAAGACGACATTGAATGTTCCTGAATGGCCTAGTTACAGTTTTGACTTAAATCGGCTTGAAAACCAATGCAAGACTTGAAAATGTCTGTCTAGCAATGATCAACATACAATTTGACAGAGCTGGAAGAATTGTTTAAATAATAATGTGCAAATATTATACAATCCAGGTGTGCAAAACTCTTAGTCCATGTTCACATTGGCAGTTTGAAGTGACTCAAATGCAATTTTTCTGCATATCCCTATTCGAATCTGTTCTTTTTCCAGCAGACTGAATAGCCAAAAAGTACATGGAATCATATATTTCAAGCCACATTTCAAATGACTTTCATAGGTGGTTTGAAGTCAGATGCAAATCTGATTCCTGGTTGTGCGACTTGTGTATGAACGTTCAAATCTGATTTATTTGCCCTCAAGTGCCCTCAAGTGGTTTTTAGACTTATTTGGCATATCTGGTTACTCTGTTGACAGTTTGACAAGAACACGTGGTAGCCAACTAGCTTGGTAATTGTTTACAAAGAACAATTATGAATTTGTTAGAAAGCTAAACAGTTACCATCTTATCCTTTGAGGCTTTAAACGTGTTTTTACACTTTGATATTGAACATTTAAAGTAACTGGGAAACGTCCACAGAAGGCATTGTTGTCACCTGAGCCTGCTAGATAACTTCTGACTGACAGGAAGCACAAGCACCAACACCAATCAGCCTACACCACTGCGCACACACCCGTCGTTGCTATGACAACTAGTGTAGCCTCGTTCACACTGTCAAAACAGAAAACTACAAGTGACCAAATTGGATTTGGGTCTGAACACACTAATCCGATTTGGTCACTTGTAACTTGCTGTTTGGATCGTCAGTATTCCAAGACTGATTTGAGCAGTAAAATGTAACTAAATGTAATGGAAAATGTAATCTATTTAATCCCCAAAAGTAATTTGTGCTGCATACTGAAGGGTAAAATCTCACCTTTCTGGTAAAAAAATAGTTATAAATTGTTGCAATGTAGTCTCTTTTGAGGACACATGCTCAAGTATACAGTACAAATATGTTAAAAATATGAAATATTTTATTTGATGTATTCCCTATTCATCAAAACTGTATGACTAAGGCTTTAAATGACTTATATTCTTTCTAAATATAGTATAATCAAATAATAAAATGACTAACTATAGATTTCACCTTCCTTATAACTGTAAAATACATATTTATATGTTTAGTGTTAGAGAAAATGTGCATATTTTCGAAAGGTCTATCTTGATCGAAACATCTGCCCCCATCACTGTGAATGTCTCACGGAGCTCTAGATTGGCTTTCTGAACTGGTTAGGAACCCGCCTTTCATCTCATATTAATATTGCCCATCTATGACAAACATATGTAAATTGATCTCTGAATGTGGTACCGTGGTGAATATTGAAAAAAGGGGCCAATCCTTAAGAGGTTTAAAAGTAGTGCACTAAATATGAATTAGAGGTGCCATTTGGGGAGCATTAATTGTTTACCCTGTTCACTGTTCAGTCATTAAAAAAAGCCTGCACGATACAAATGATTTCAGAGCATCTTCAGCCTCTTCCTCTTCCCCTTCCATAGCCTAATTAGCCACACAGAGACCATAAGCACATGAAACTGAAGTGTGATCTAATTTACACACCATTGATAATAATGGTGATCAAGGCAATCAATTGTCACTTGTTGGCTTCTCCTGATTTTCAATTACAGGGTTTATGGTAAGACTATGGCAACATTACTGTAGGCTGGAGTGGAGAAGAGGTTTAAGAGTTTTATCTGGTTAACTAGCAGGATAACAGAGGTAGAACTATTTTTATTCCATCTTACACACACTAGTGAATAAAGACTTGAGATCCTGTTCTTCTCATCTTGGTCTCTGGTAGCTAGCTTCTTAGTTTGGATCCCGCAACACAGTTGGCATCAGTTGCTGGGACTGCTTGTCTCTTTCCAGTGATCTTGCTGACCAAGGACGGGTCTGAGGAGCTATTTGGGGAGCTAGCCTAGGTGCTAGCTAGCTGCATATCAATCTATCTGGGTTTCTTAAACGCAGCCCATGACGCAGTTAGCCATTGTGGCTGGGACTGAGGATTGTGCCAGGTTTGTGGTTGTCTAGATCCCTGCTGATTGTTGTTTTCAATCTTCCCCATGACCTGCCCTGTCTGGAACTGCGAGGAGTAACAGCATAACCTACGTTGCTAGCTACCATGACAAAGAACAAAGCCGGCAGTGGTGTCACTCTGTCACACTTGGAGGTTCTTTTAAACTAGTTAGGGATAGGCGGGACGCAAATGTCTCAACTGGCCAATTGCCAGGGAAAATGCAGAGTGCCAGATTCAAATAAAATAATATAAAATTCAAACTTTCATTATTAAATCACACAAGTAAGATACTCAATTAAAGCTACACTCGTTGTGAATCCAGCCAACATGTCAGATTTAAAAAATGCTTTTCGGCGAAAGTATAAGCAGCTATTATCTGATGATAGCACAGCAGTAAACAAAGGGGTTAGCATATTTCAACCCGCAGGCACTACACAAAACGCTGAAATAAAATTTTAAACATGCATTACATTTGACGAGCTTCTTTTGTTGGCACTCCAATATGTCCCATAAACATCACAATTGTTACTTTTGTTTTGATTAATTCCGTCCATATACATCCAAAATGTCCATTTATAAAGCGCGTTTGATCCAGAAAAAGACAGCTTACAAAAAACGCAATGTCACTACAAAATATTTCAAAAGTTGCCTATAAACTTTGCCAAAATATTTCAAACTACTTTTGTAATACAAAAGGTATTTTTAAACGTTAATAATCAATCAAATTGTAGACGGGGCAATCTGTGTTCAATACAGGAATGAAAACAAACCAGTGCCACTTTTCACTTCTTGCGCAACTCACAAAAGTGTACCCAGTTCCTAGTTGGCCTACTTCTTCATTGCACAAAGGAATAACCTCAACCAAATTCCAAAGACTGGTGACATCCAGTGAAAGCGGTAGGAACTGAAAACAGGTTCCTAAGAACCTTGGCAATAACATCTCAGGGAACAGAGAGAGGGGAAAAATAATTCTGAACAGTTAGTCCTTGGGGTTTTGCCTGCTGCATAAGTTATGTTATACTCACAGACATGATTCAAACAGTTTTAGAAACTTCAGAGTGTTTTCTATCCAAATCTATGAATAATATGCATATCTTATATTCTTGGCATGAGTAGCAGGAAGTTGAAATTGGGCATGCTATTTATCCAAAAGGGAAAATTCCGCCCCCTAACCCCAAGAGGGGGCAAAAGAGAGACCTACAATGAGTTGTTTCAACAACAACAAAATAGTTTCAAGATGACCAGACCAGAGAAGTCCAGGACCTGAAGAACAGTTTGCAGGTCTCCCAGGGTCTCCCAGCTCGATGAGTTGAAACAGGAGAACGGCAAGATGACAGCAATCTGTAAGTCATTGAGAGAGGACATCAGTTCTGTGTGAGAATCTATGATAACAATGACAGAAAAATCAGACTCGGGGGACAATCAAGGCAGAACAACATGGTTGTGGACGGAATTGCAGAATCTCCACATGAGACCTGGATGGAGTCTGAGGACAACGTGAGGGAAATTATCTCTGAAGAAACTGAAGATGGACCACAGGAAGATTGAGGTGGAGCGTGCCCACAGGACTGGAAAACCCACCACAAGGTCCTGAGGTTCAAGGACGAGGTAGCTGTTCTGGAAAGAGTCAAGAACTTGAGAGGAACGTATGGCTTCCTCAACGAGGACTATCCTGAAGCTGTGTGCCAGAAGAGGAAAGAACTGATCCCAGCCATGAAAGCTGCCAGAGCACATGGGGACATTGCTTACATTCGCTATGACAGGCTCATTGTCCACCCCCTCCCAGAAGCCTGGAAGGGATGAGAGAGCCAAGCCTATGGGTTCGTAACTTCAACCCCGCATCACAAACACACACCAATTGATTAATGACATGCTGAATGTATAATTGTTTTCTTACATTGTTTGCTCTCTCCAGTATAATGTCTGTCTCTGATAAGCTACCCAGGAAAGGACTGAAAATAGCCCATATTAATATGTGTAGCCTTAGAAATAAGGTTCACTAAATCAATAACTTGCTAACATCAGATAACATTCATATATTAGCCATTTCTGAGACTCACTTAGATAATTCATTTGATGATACATCAGTAGCAATACAAGGATATAACATCTATAGAAGAGACAGAAATGCTTATGGGGGAGGTGTTGCTGTATATATTCAGAGCCATATCCCTGTAATGCTTAGAGAAGATCTTATGTCAAGTGTTATTGAAGTGTTGCGGTTGCAGGTTCTCTTGGCACATCTAAAGCCTTTTCTTTTGGGGTGTTGGTATAGGCCACTTACTGTATGTGCTAACAGTCAGTATCTAAATAATATGTGTGAAATGCTTGATTGTAAACAGAGAGGTCTACTTTCTTGGGGACCTGAATATTGACTGGTTTCATCAAGCCGTCCGCTCAAGAGGAAGCTTCTTACTGTAACCAGTGCCTGTAATCTGGTTCAGGTTATTAACCAACCTACCAGGGTGTTTACAAACACTAAAGGAACAAGATCATCCACATGTATGCATCATGTTTTTACTAATGCTGTAGAACTTTGTTCTAAAGCTGTTTCCGTACCCATTGGATGCAGTGATCACAATATAGTGGCTATATCCAGGAAAGCCAACGTTCCAACAGCTGGTGCCTAAAATCATGTATAAGAGATCATACAAAAGATTTTGCTGTGACTCTTGTGTGAATGATGTTGAAAATATTTGTTGGTCTGATGTGATTAATGAGGAGCATCCAGACGCTGCACTTGATGCATTTATGAAATTGCTTCTTCCAATTGTTGATAAACATGCTGTTAAGAAACTCACTGTTAGAACTGTTAAGGTTACATGGATTGATGAGGAATTGAAAAACTGTATGGTTTAAAGAGATGGAGTGAAAGGAGTGGCTAATAAGTCTGGCTGCACATCTGACTGGCTTACTTACTGCAAATTGAGAAATGATGAGACTAAACTGAACAAAATAAGAAGAAACTGTATTATGAAGACAATATCAATGATATAAAGAATGATGGAAAAAAAACTTTTGTGTACTTTAAATTAAATTAAGGGCAGAAAGACAAATTCAACTCCATCTTTCATTGAATCAGATGGCTTATTCATCACAATACCATTTGATGTTGCCAATAATTGTAATTATTATTTCATTGGCAAAGTGGGCAAACGTAGGCAGGGAATACATAAAAAAAACTAATAATGAAAGAAAAGCATTGGAAGTTTGAATTTTGTAAAGGTGGTGTGGGAGAGGTGGGAAAATTATTGTTATTAATAATGACAAACCTCCTGGCATTGACAACTTAGATGGAAAGCTACTGAGGATGGTAGCTGACTCTATGTTTAATCTGAGCCTAGAGGAAATTCTTTGTCCTCAGGCCTGGAAGGAAGCCAAAGTAATTATGTTACCTAAGAGTGGTAAAGCAGCCTTTACTGGTTCTAACAGCAGACCTATAAGCTTGCTGCCAGCTCTTAGCAAACAGTTGGAAAAAATTGTGTTTGACCAAATACAATGCTATTTCTCGGTAAACAAATTAACTACAGACTTTCAGCATGCTTATTTATAGAGAAGGGCACTCAACATGTACTGCACAGACACAAATGACTGGTGATTGGTTGAAAGAAATTGATGACAAGAAGATTGTGGGCGCTGCACTGTTAGATTTCAGTGCAGCCTTTGATATTATTGACCATAGCCTGTTGTTGAAAAAACGTATGTGCTATGACTTTTCAACCTCTGCCATATCAGGGATTCAGAGCTATCTATCGAATAGAACTCAGAGGGTTTTCTTTAATGGAAGCTTCTCTAATGTCAAACATGTAAAGTGTGGTGTATCGCAGGGCAGCTCTCTAAGCACTCTACTCTTTTCTAGTTTTATCAATGACCTGCCACTGGCATTAAACAAAGCATGTGTGTCCGTGTATGCTGATGATTCAACTATACATGGATCAGCAACCACAGCTAATCAATTCACTGAAGCTCTTAACAAATATTTGCGGTCTGTTTTGGAATGGGTGGCCAGTAGTAAACTGGTCCTGAACATCTCTAAAACTAAGAGCATTGTATTTGGTACAAATCATTCCTTAAGTTCTAGACCTTAGCTGAATCTGGTAATGAATGGTGCTGTTGCGCAAGTTGACTAAAATACTTGGCGTTACCTTAGCGTTACCTTAGATTGTAAAGTGTTGTGGTCAAAACATATAGATTCAATGGTTGTAAAAAATGTGGAGAGGTCTGTCCATAATAAAGAGATGCTCTGCTTTTTGACACCACACTCCAAAAAGCAACTCCTCTGAAGGCAAAAGGTTTGATAGGTTTCAAACGCACAGCAGGACTGTCTGTAATTGATCTCTGTTGCCTTCACAGCGGCGCAATTAAGTCTTCAGATCTTCCCCAGATCCCTTGAATGTCAATCAGGAAGCAGTAATCAGGAAGCAGTACATCATCAAGAAGAGAGAAACCGTGCCAGTGTTGGTTACAAACCCGTTTATAACGCATCTCAGAGTAGGAGTGCTGATCTAGAATCAGGTCCCCTCCCGTCCATGTTATCTTATTCATTGGGACCTAAACTGATCCTAGATCAGAGACTCTGAGACGATTGACATTTAGTAAATAGGTGTCAGTGTTGGTTACCACGGTTACAAACCAGGTCTGACACACTCTAACACTTTGAGGCCCAAGGTCCAAATCACTCGCTATTACATCATCATCACGTCACTGAGATCCACATCATGTAGCCTATGGATGAAGGCAGTTCCTCAAGGTGAAAAGTTAACCTTCCCAGCGTCTTTTGACTTATGAGATATCAAGCACTCGTATTTTCTTGACTTCTGCCCAGATGTGGACGAATGCCTGGACCTGTCAACTTGTGCCAACAGGAAATGTTTCAACCTCGAGGGTCACGCTCAGTTTAGATCGACGAGTCTTGCAAAGGTAAGATCCTAATTCTATGCCCCAATGCCTGTCTGTTTACAATGTCGACAAGGACATTGTAGTGTCGGAGTGCCACAAAATACATTTGCCTGAAATAGTAACTGTTCTGGCAAAAATAACCATAGTTTACATTGATATTGGTCCTCATAAGTATAACCACGCAGATGAACCTATCAACCTAAAAATGCAGGTCTATGTTTTGGTCATTCCAACCTCAACCAGTCATATTATGAGAATCATTGCATACATCCCAAACGTAAGGAAAAGAAAACAATTGACATGAAGATGACATGACACTGTTCATGTGAAATGAACCCCCACCTTTGACTATACCTCTCAGAGGACAACAATCGCTTCTCACTGGGTCGTGTTCCAAATAGCATCCCTATTCCCGTGTCTGTTTTGTTTCAATCGATGTGGCATCAGAACATGCCATCCTGTAACAGACCTGAGTGCTTTGAGGTGATTTCAATCACAACGGGATTGATAATGTGTTTGTGAACAGAACTCTCCCCACGTGTCTTTAGTTATTGTGCAACCTGTTTCATTCCTGTTATAGAGTTATGTGTATTATAGTGGATTCTGCTACCGTGTGTTGCTGCTCAAGAAAAGACCACGACTGCGTCCAAAATGGGCCCTATTCCCCCTTGTAATGTACCACTTTTAACCAGGGCCCATAGGGCTCTAGTCCGAAGTAGACGCCACCTTATGAAAGACCAAGGTATGTGTTTTGTTTTGAAAATGCCGCAAAAATCAATACAACTGTCACTGAAACAAACAAAACATCTCACAGAGGGAAATGGCCAATGAGGATGTCAATGTTCTTCATAAAATTCGACTAAAACACTGCTTCTAAGCCTCACTTAAACACTTTTGGTCAGAATTCCAGAATAAGTCGTTGGTTTTAAGCAATGGGAGAAGTTACCGATTGTACATGAGGGCTGAATATATTCTCAAACAAAATACTAGCATGGGAGTGAAGACATACTGCATTAAACAGTATCAGATATTATTTCCCTGAGTAACAACCACCTGGAGGCGATGTGGATTGTTTTCAGAGGTTGTTGTTGTCGGAATAGCACACTTGACATTATTGTTATAGCTTCTATGATGAGCCCCGATAGCTTGTGTCCTTGCTGGTACACGGAGATGACGGCTCTTGTAATTGTGCCAAGGCGACATGGTGTACAATCTGGCTCATGTCGTTGAGAGCAGGTAGTGGGTATGTCCTCTACTGCAAACACAAGGGAAAGCTGCCTAATTGAAAGTCTGCGGTAAGAGAGAATTAGAGCCAGAGACAGAGAAAGAGGGAGGAAGAGAGGAAGTACGAGGGAAAGCGAGGGAGAGAGACACACACACGTAGAGACCTGGCCACTGCAGCTATCTCTGTACTGTAAAAAGAACAGTGGTTTCAGTCCACTACTCTTCAGATTCATTCCCTGGCTGCTTGATTTACGTGTCACGGATGACATGCACCGACCCCTGAGCACTCCGATCCAATATTCATATCTTTTGCTGGGCACACCAGCGTACGTCTTTGCATCTGTCCTGGCGATCTGCCTCTCTGTGAAATGTTGGCTTCCCTCTCTCTCTCTCTCTCTCTCTCTCTCTCTCTCTCTTTTACATTTTACAATAAATAAATAAATAGCATACCGACCACAGACCAATGTCCTGTTGGAAATAGATGTCCAAAAGAGATCACAATAGCCCATGGTTTTTGGACACAATGTAATGTGTTTAAATTAAGCCCCATGTGGGGTGCAGGAATAATAGTATTATAATAGTATGGTTCTAATTAGAAACGATTAACAAAATCCCAAAGGCAAGGCTATGATTATTGTGTTTGAAGGGAGGTAAGGGATCAAATGCTAACCGACAATTTGATTAATATACAGTAGGTACAGCATCAAATTAACAGAATGGTCCCTCCGAAAGGTGTTGGTCAGAGACTATTTACGATAAGTGATGTGATCCTTTTCTTCTACTGTAAAGAGCGGTCACTAATGTGCACAATGATCAGGGGTACAGTGGACCAGCCATGTGTTACATGAACTAAATGTAAAAATGACATGTTAAAAAAAAATGAAAGAATCTATTCAATTAGCTGATTCCCATGTATTTCATTCCCACTGTTTAATAACTGGAACTACAAAACCTCATCTGATATCCGTCTGCCTCATTACATCTACCATAGCTAAATGTATCAGTCTGGTAACGCGAGTTCACTTATTTACACTTCAGTAATTAGACATTGCAGAGTCAGATCTTCGTCGCTGCATCTTTATTCAGAGAGATGAATTGTCTTGTCATAAGCGGATCATTTCCTTGGCTAAGGGGGCCAACAGAAAAGACAGAGAAAATGGAAGAGAGAAAGAGATAACTGAAGTAAGAAAGAAAAAAAACTTGATTCAATTATAGAACAAACGGCATGGCACTTACAAAGTGTTTAAATCACTGGATTTAATGAATTACTTTTTTTTAAAGCACAGGGGGAAATATGACAAATGGCTAATGCCTAGAGTATAGGGAACTTGTGTTAGCTAGATTACATGAAAGTGGCAGTGTATTTTTTTCCACCTTAAATATAATTCATTCCATACTGTACAATCCTTGCCAGCCGGCAGGGCACAAAGGCGTAACACACTAACATGGGAATGACACACACCGCCACTGCTGTCTCCACAAGTAGAATTTCGGACCTGTCGCTCCACGTGGCCTAACAATGTAAATGAATAGCATTTCAAAGGCATAGTCGAGGTGTGGGTGGGTGGGTGGGTGTGTGTACGTGTGCGTGCGTGCCATATAACTGTGTAAAAGTGTGTGTGCGTGTGTGTGCATGCCATGTACTGTGTGGTTATGTGTGTGTATGTTTGTAAATGTGTGTGTATGTTTGTAAATGGTGGACAGAGAGAGAGAGAGAGAGAGGGTGAGGGAGAGAGAGAGAGAGACCAAGAGAGAGAGACAGAGAGAGAGAGAGAGAGAGCGAGAGAGAGACCAAGAGAGAGAGAGAGAGAGAGACACAGAGAGAGAGAGTGAGAGAGAGAGGGGAGAGGGAGAGACCAAATAAGAGAGAGGGGGAGAGAGAGAGGGAGAGAGAGAGAGAGATAGGATAAAGAGAACTAGAGAGAGAGAGCGGGAGAGAGCGAGGATAAAGAGAACTAGAGAGAGAGAGAGAGACAGAGGATAAAGAGAACTAGAGAGAGAGAGGGGGAGAGAGAGAGGGGGAGAGAGAGAGAGAGAGAGAGAGAGAGAGAGAGAGAGGAGGATAAAGAGAACTAGAGAGAGACCAAGAGAGAGAGACAGAGAGAGAGAGAGAGCGAGCGAGAGAGAGACCAAGAGAGAGAGAGAGAGAGACACAGAGAGAGAGAGTGAGAGAGAGAGGGGAGAGGGAGAGAGAGACCAAATAAGAGAGAGGGGGAGAGAGAGAGAGAGAGAGAGAGAGAGAGAGAGAGAGAGAGAGAGAGAGAGAGAGAGAGACCAAGAGAGAGAGCGAGAGAGAGAGAGAGACAGAGAGAGAGAGAGAGAGAGGAGAGGGAGAGAGAGACCAAGTCAGAGAGAGGGGGAGAGAGACACAGAGAGAGAGAGTGAGAGAGAGAGGGGAGAGGGAGAGATAGACCAAGTAAGAGAGAGGGGGAGAGAGAGAGAGAGAGAGAGAGAGAGAGAGAGAGAGAGGGGGGGGCGAGAGAGAGAGACCGAGAGAGAGCGAGAGAGAGAGACAGAGAGAGAGAGAGAGAGAGAGAGAGAGAGAGAGAGAGAGAGAGGAGGGGGAGAGAGAGACCAAGTCAGAGAGAGGGAGAGAGAGAAAGAGAGAGAGAGACCAAGAGAGAGAGAGAGGGAGACCAAGAGAGAGAGAGGGAGAGGGAGTGAGAGAGAGAGAGAGAGAGAGAGAGAGAGAGAGAGAGAGACAGTGACAGTGTGATTAATAGGACCATAACAAGGGCGCTCCATGAAAAATGGCATGAAAGATACGTAAGGACAACAACAACCCATCAACCGATCATCAATCTCCAGACTAGGACTTGAACATACACTACCGTTGCACCTATGTTAGCACAGCTGAAAACTGACGCCTCACAAGTCCTCAACTGGCAGCTTCATTAAATAGGACCTGCAAACACCAGTCTCAATGTCAACAGTGAAGAGGCGACTCCGGGATGCTGGCCTTCTAGGCAGAGTTCCTCTGTCCAGTGCCTGTGTTCTTTTGCCCATCTTAATCTTTTCTTTGTATTGGCCAGTCTGAGAAGTAACTCTGCCTAGAAGGCCAGCATCCCAGAGTCGCCTCTTCCCTGTTGCTTTTCTTTCAAAAACAAGGACATTTCTAAGTGACCCAAAACATTTGAATGGTAGTGTACATTTACACAAAGCCAGGCCTCTGAAGCAAGCCATGAATAAAGCCAGTTCCTCTTACATTCAAGGTGTTAGGATTTATGGCTCAGAAAGACAAGTCATCGACAAGTCATCAAAATGCACCCTATTCCCTTTAAAGTGCATTACTTTTGACCAGGGGCTGATAGTGCTCAGCTCAAAAGACATGCATTATATAGGGAATAGGGTGCCATTTGGGATGCATCCTTAGCCTACCACTCAGCAAGAGTGAGGAGATGGGAATGAACGTTCCAGGCCTCCACTCCCACTCCCTCTGTCCATCTGCATACTGCCTGTCATTTGAAGCATGATGGTGAGTGCTGGACTGTACAGTATGTGGTCCCACAGGGTCTTTGCATGAGCATTATAACAATAATAATAATAATGGTCTTATCTAATTACCATCAACAATCCCAGTTCCCAGGCCTGTCTGGCCTACACTGGACTATACATGTCACTGTCAAGCATCCAGCCGCAGCAATTAACATGAACAGAGCTCTCGCTCTCGTTCACTCTATCTCTGCTCTCCCTCTCTCTCTCTGCTCTCCGTCTCACTCTCTGCTCTCCGTCTCTCTCTCTGCTCCCAGTCTTTCTCTCTGCTCTCCCTCTCTCTCTTGCTACCGTCTCTCGTTCTGCTCTCCATCTCTCTCTCTGCTCTCTGTCTCTATCTCTCTGCTCTCCCTCTCGCTCTGCTCTCCATCTCTCTCTCTCTGCTCTCCGTCTCTCTGCTCTCCCACTCTCTCTGCTCTCCCTCTCTCTCTCTGCTCTCCGTCTCTCTGCTCTCCCACTCTCTCTGCTCTCTCTCTCTCTCTGCTCCCCATCTCTCTCTCTGCTCCCAGTCTTTCTCTCTGCTCTCCCTCTCTCTCTGCTACCCGTCTCTCTCTGCTCTCCATCTCTCTCTGCTCTCCATCTCTCTCTGCTCTCCATCTCTCTCTCTGCTCTCCGTCTCTCTCTGCTCTCCCTCTCTCTCTCTGTCTCCCTCTCTCTCTCTCCGTCTCCCTCTCTCTCTCTGCTCTCTGTCTCTCTCTCTCTCTGCTCCCCGTCTCTCTCTCTGCTCTCCGTCTCTCGCTCTGCTCTCCATCTCTCTCTGCTCTCTGTCTCTATCGCTCTGCTTCTCCCTCTCTCTCTGCTCTCCATTTCTCTCTCTCTGCTCTCCGTATCTCTCTGCTCTCCCACTCTCTGTGCTCTTCCTCTCTCTCTCTCTGCTCTCCCTCTCTCTCTCTGCTCTCCGTCTATCTCTCTGCTCTCCCTCTCTCTCTGCTCTCCGTCTCTCTGCTCTCCCTCTCTCTCTGCTCTCCCTCGCTCTCTCTCCACTCTCCCTCTCTCTCTGCTCTCCGTCTCTCTCTCTGCTCTCCGTCTCTCTGTCTGCTCTCCCTCTCTCTCTCTGCTCTCTGTCTCTCTCTCTCTGATCTCCATCTCTCTCTCTGCTCTCTGTCTCTCTCTCTCTGCTCTCCGTCTCTCTCTGCTTTCCCTCTCTCTCTCTGCTCTCCCTCTCTCTCTGCTCTCCATCTCTCTCTGCTCTGCTCTCCCTCTCTCTCTGCTCTCCATCTCTCTCTGCTCTCCATCTCTGTCTCTGCTCTCCCTCTCCCTCTCCCTCTCTCTCTGCTCTCTCTCCCTCTCAAATTCAAATTCAAGCTGCTTTATTGGCATGAAAAACATTGTGTCAATATTGCCAAAGCAACAATGTATACAATATACATTGTAACAAAATTCTAAATGATAGCAAATATAAAATATAAAAGTGTAGTAAATAATAATACAAAATTAAATACAAAAATAATAATAATTACAGTAATAACAATAATAGCAATAACAATTAAGTTACTGCTTACTATGCAGATGTTATTATTCAGTGTCCCTCAGGCTATGGCAGGAAAATACATATTTGGCTGCAAGAGAAGCCATTGCTCCTTCGCCCATGAGTATTCTTAGTTTTTCCTCTGGGTTCAATTTGTAAGAATTTGGAATATGTTTAGTAATTTCTGTGAATAATGAATCTCTTTGTGAGGAATATTTATCACAGTAAAGGAGAAAGTGCATCTCTGTCTCTACCTCCCCTGTTATGCAGTGACGACATACACGCTCCTCTTTGGGTAGCCATGTCTTTTTATGTCTGCCGGTTTCTATTGCCAATCGGTGGTCACTCAGCCTGTACTTGGTAAGGATCTGTCTCTGCTTCGTATCTCTGACAGAGTAGAGATAATCAGCCAATTCATATTCTCTGTTTAGGGTCAGATAGCAATTTAGTCGGCTTTGGGATTTTGTTTCATTTTTCCAATGTTGTAAATATGATTCCTTTGATTGGTTCATGATTTTGCTTATTGGAATTCTTTCTTTTGAAGCAGTGCTGGTGTCAGCTTGGTTGGTGAGGTCCAACACCAGCTGACTAAGAGGGCTCGTTTCTGGGCTCAGCTCTTGGGTTTGAAGTGATTTAAATTGCAGACTTGAATTTGGACTTGAATTCAGATGTAGCCAAAATTTTAATGATCTTTTCTGTATTTTCATTATTACTGGAAAACGGCCCAATTCTGCCCTACATGCATTAGTTGGTGTATTTCTCTGGACTGGAATTCTGCATGTAGGGCTTCAATTGGATGTTTGTCCCACATTTTAAAGTCCAGTTTATTGAGTGGCCCCCAAACCTCACTTCCATAAAGAGCTATTGGTAGGATTACACTGTCAAATATTTTAGTCCAAATTCTAATTGGGATGTTGATTTTGAATAATTTCATTTTTATTGCATACATTGCTCTGCGGGCTTTTTCTTTGAGTGCATTCACTGCCATATTAAAGTTTCCCGATGCAGATATGGTCAGACCAAGATAGGTGTAATTTTTTGTGTGTTCAATTAAGGTGTTGTTCAGGGTGAATTTATATTTGTGTTTCTGACATCTGGGTTTTTTTTGGAAAATCATGATTTTAGTTTTTTGGAAATTTACTGCCAGGGCCCAATTATGGCAATATTGCTCCAGAATATTAATTTTCTGTTGAAGAGCTTCTTTGGTTGGTGATAGAAGTACCACGTCATCAGCATATAGCAGGTATTTCACCTCTGTGTCAAATAGTGTGAGTCCTGGGGCTGGAGATTGGTCCAACATGTCTGCTAATTCATTGATATAAATGTTGAAAAGATTTGGACTCAAACTGCAGCCTTGTCTCACACCTCGACATTGTGAAAAAAATTCTGTTCTTTGGTTTTTGATTTTTATTGCACACTTGTTTTCTGTGTACATACATTTTATTAAGTCATATACCTTACCACCAAGCCCACTTTGTAGAATTTTGTAGAATAGCCCTTCGTGCCAAATCGAATCAAATGCTTTTTTAAAGTCAATAAAGCAAGCAAAGATTTTGCCCTCTTTTTTTTTGGTGGACGTGTTTATTAATTAGTGTGTGTAAGGTGTATATATGGTCAGTAGTGCGATGGTTAGGGAGAAAGCCAATTTGACATTTACTTATTACATTTTTTCTTGAAGAAAGGTTTGAATTCTTGAATTCAAAATGCTACAGAAAATCTTTCCCAAGTTACTGTTTACGCAAATTCCCCTGTAATTATTGGGGTCTGATTTGTCTCCACTTTTGTGGATAGGGGAGATGAGCCCCTGGTTCCAGACATCAGGGAAGCAGCCAGAAGTTAAAACCATGTTGAACAATTTAAGCACAGCATTTTGCAACTCAGGTGTGCTGTTTTTCAGCATTTCATTTCTGATGTTGTCTAGACCACAAGCCTTCTTTGATTTAATAGATTTTAGCTTTTCATTTAGTTCTTGTTGGGTTATTGGGTAATCTAATGGATTTTGGTTGTTTTTAATGACTGATTCAAGGATGTTCAATTTTTCTTTAATTTCTAATTGGTTCTGTTGCAAGTCTTTTTGTGGGATGTTTTTGTATAGATTATCAAAATAAGTTTTCCAAATTCCTACATCTTGTATTGCTAATTCTTGTGGCTTTGTTGTGCTTAAATTGTTCCACATGTCCCAGAACTGATTTTGGTCAATTGCGTTTTCAATTTCATCAAGTGTCCTGTTGGTATAATTAAATTTCTTGCGTTTCAGTGTTTGTTTATACTGTTTCAGAGTTTCAAAGTATTCATATCGTAGCTCTGGGTTGTTTTGCTGCTTATGTTTTTTGTTTGACATTTGTCTCAAGTGTTTTCTAATTGTTTTACATTCATTATCAAACCATTTGTCAGAAACATTTTGATTTTTGCTTCTGATGTTGCATTTCTTTGGTTTTCTCAAATTTGCTTTCGATGCTGCTTTTTGGAATATGCAGTTGATGTTTTGAGTAGCTGAATTGACACCATCTTTATTGTTTTGGTACCGTGAGTTATTGAAAAACTGTATAGAGTTCATTATTTCATTTGAGTTCAATGTTTCAGTGAATCTCTGCACTGTTTGGAGCCCATCTGTATGATTGGTTTATGTTGTAGAGTTTATTGGGCTGTTTTTTTGAATGAATATTGCCGGTTAATTTCTTCAGAAACACGTTGATCTGACTGTGATCTGACAAGGGTGTCTGTGGTCTGACAGTGAATGCACTAATGGAAGAGGGGTCAATGTCAGTGATGGCATAATCGACTACACTTGTCCCAAGAGCTGAGCAGTAAGTAAACTGACCTAAAGAGTCCCCTCTGATTCTACCATTAAGCATGTACAGGCCTAAGGCTCGACAGAGATGTACTAACTCCTTTCCATTTTTGTTCAGTATTTGGTCAGGACTGTTTCTATTATTTATAATAGGGCTACTGTATAAGGACGGGTGTCCAAATATGTGATGGTTACCTCCCGCATCAGTGTAGTCAGGCTCAGAACCTGTTCTTGCATTGAAATCTCCACAAAGAAGCACTTTACCCTGTGCCTGAAATGTAATGATTTCTGTCTGGAGATTGTCAAAAAACTGATCATCATAATATGATGAATCTGAAGGAGGAGCATAAGCTGCACATATGTATACATCATTGTCACAATAGATTGTACCTTTGTTAAGTTTTAGCCAAATGTGAGTGGTACCTTTTTTCATTTCATCCAGCGCTAAGTCCCGCTTATGCCAAATGATGATTCCACCTGAGTCTCGGCCCCGTTTAACATGTTTATGTTGGATTGACGGTAGTAAACTTTCTCTATAGCCTGAGGGACACTGAGTATCTATATCTCCACGACACCATGTTTCCAGTAGGATTATGATGTCCTGTCCCTTGATGTTTTTAAGCAATTCTGGATTTGTTGTTTTATAACCAAAATGTGAAGAGTATAGGCCCTGGATATTCCAAGAGCTGATACTTAATGATCTCATTTATAATAAGTGATATTCACTGGTTTGAGTAAAGGACATCGAAAAAAAACAAATAAAAATAATACTATATATATATATATACATATACATATACATATACATATACACATACATACATACATACATACATACATACATACATACATACATACATACATACATACATACATACATACATACACACACACACACACACACACACACACACACACACACACACACACACACACACACACACACACACACATGCAGATACACATATATACACGCACACACACCATCACACAGAATTATTATTATAATACCGGTGTCAATAAAATTAAGAATAGTTATAAACAAATTAATAAGAATGGAATAAGATTGCACATAAAATAAGTACAATGCAATCTGCAACCCTGTGTGTGTGTGTGTGTGTGTGTGTGTGTGTGCGTGCGTGCGTGCCTGTGTGTGAATTAAAGGGACTGTCTAGCTCAGTAGTCTGCATATTAGTTGCAGTAGTTGGCGCACCTCTCCTATCTCTGATTGTTCTAGGGGTCTTCTGCCAGAGGTTACCTCAGCATATGTAGGCTGATGATCTGACTGATACAAGGTGTGGACTGCGTCATGTGGTCTACTTCCCTGAAGGGCAGTGTTCTGTCCGACCCTGGAGTAGTGGTCAGAGCTGTGTTGTGATGGGCTGGGTCTAGTAGAGCTGTGTTGTGATGACCTGGGTCTAGTAGAGCTGTGTTGTGATGGGCTGGGTCTAGTAGAGCTGTGTTGTGATGGGCTGGGTCTAGTAGAGCTCTGTTGTGATGGGCTGGGTCTAGTAGAGCTATGTTGTGATGGGCCAGGTCTAGTAGAGCTGTGTTGTGATGGGATGGGTCTAGTCGTGCTGTCCTGAGGCGGGTCTGGTCTGGTAAATATGTGCTGTGGTTGGCCTGGTCTAGTATAGCTGTGCTGTAATAAGCTGTGTCTAGCTCTTTTCTCCTCGGGATGGTTGAGGTACTGTTGTTTCAGATGGTGGGGCGGGGGACCTTTGTTGCTGGGGTGATGGGTGTGTGGGTCCCTGCCAAGTGTTGCATCTTTTAGGTCCTTGGCAAAGGTTCTGATACTGTCCTGATCAAGATGTACATTATCATATAAGTGTTGACATGTCAGAGTGGGGTGGTGAGCCGTTCTGACGTTGAGCAGTGAGGCACAGTCCACAGTGATCTGTTGATTTATTTTGTCGATCAACTTTCCTGGGAAGTCTTTTCTTGGTAGGAGGGTGGACACAACTATATTGGTTGTAGGGAACATAGCCTGTGCCAGTTCTGCCACTCTTCTCACTGCCCCAGATACATTTTCACCTTTAGCATGAAGGTTGTTTGTGCCAGTGTGGATGATGATGTTGTCAGGGGTGTCAATCTTGGTCTGACTGAGTAGCTGCATTGCACTCTCAGCTGTAGGACACCAGAACTTATACACCTTGTGTCTAGGGAATAATCTTTCCTGGACTAAGAACTTCCCATTTGAATCAATTAGGATTGCAGTTGTGGGTGATTTTCTGGGTGGCGCAGACTGGGAGGCTGGTAAGTTGACCTGGGTTGGAGCAGACTGGGATGCTGGTAAGTTGACCTGGGCTGAAGCAGACTGGGATGCTGGTAAGTTGACCTGGGCTGGAGCAGACTGAGAGGCTGGTAGGCTGACCTGGGCTGGAGCAGATTGGGATGCTGGTAAATTGACCTGGGTTGGAGCAGACTGGGATGCTGGCTTGAGCAAACTGGGATGCTGGTAAGTTGACCTGGGCTGGAGCAGACTGGGATGCTGGTAAGTTGACCTGGGCTGGAGCAAACTGGGATGCTGGTAAGTTGACCTGGGCTGGAGCAGACTGGGAGGCTGGTAGGTTGACCTGGGCTGGAGCAGTGTCATCAGGCTGTGTGGTGAAGGCCATGCTGGTCTCAGGTTCTGATTGTGTTATGCCAAGCTGGTGGACATGTTCTCTAGATACAGAGGACACAATGACTCGCTGCCGGTTGAGGGTGTCAATGTACCTCTCTTTTTGTTCTAGCTCCTTTCTTGTTGTGCTCAGTTGGTCTCTGAGGTCATCATTTGTCTGACTCAGCTTGTCCATTCTGCTTTCTAATTTAGCAATAGATGCTCTGCTCTCCTCCCTGAACTGTTTCATCTCTTCTTTGAGTTTCTGGATAGTGTCCTCCTCTTGAAGCTTGTTCTCTCTGAGTTCTATGACCTCTGCTTCGACTAGAGAGAGGGTGTCGTGGAAACGTTGCATAGCAGGTGTTCTTATTGAAATTGACATGTCCTTGACTCTGTCTGCTGCAGGTGAGGTAGGTAGAGGGACATTGAGGGCTTCCTGCTGGGTCACAGAGACCATTGGGGTCTGCTTTTCTCCATCTCCCTCCTTGACCTCAGTTTCTGAGATGATTTCAGCGTCTGCTTTTAGGGCAGCAAACCTATTCTCAAAAGCTTGGAGGCTTGAATCATTGCCTTGTATCAATACAGTTCCATTATTATATAAGTTTACTGTTTGATATGTGTTGCTCTGGTCAGCTTCTTCAAAAATGCTGATCTGACATCCTTGGCTGATGCCCCTCTTTTTTGAGAAAGGAAAATGTTTGCAAATAACCTTTTTCCATATGTTCCCTCGATTGGTATTAAAAATTAAATTTGCTCTTGTTTTGTAACTGGTAAGATCTGCAAACAGGCATTCATGGTTCTGTCCCATCAACAAACCTTTGAAACTTTTCTTAGCTTTCTCTGTTTGGATGTCTGGTGGGTAAACAATTTCCATAGCAACGCTGGTGATGTTTGCTACAATGTTGCAATAGAAGCAATGTTTCTTGTATTATGGTCTCTTGTTTCTTTAGAGGACTGTTTCACTTTGTTGTCCTTTTTCTTTTCCTTTTTCTTCTGTCCTTATTTTGTCCTTATTTTGTCTTCCTTTCTTCTGTTCTTTTTGTTATTCTTTGATAGCTTGCTAGCTTCTTCCAGGAGAGTCCCTAGCAACTGCTTAGCAACAAGTAAACAATTCAGCTAGCAATTCAGCTAGCTAAGATAACTGTACAATTTTATGAAAAATAGTTACTTTTTTCAAAAGCCTGTCTTTTTGGTTTGTTGCTTGTTTTGTCTTCTATTGAGTCTTGCGGTTTTCTTTTGATTTTTTCGATGTACTTCACTCTAAAAAACCATTTAAATCTCAATATATACAGGAGCTCATTTTTCAGCAGCTGCTCAAAAACCTCTCTCTCTGTCTGCTCTCCGTCTCTCTCTCTGCTCTCCGTCTCTCTCTCTCTGCTCTCCCTCTCTCTCTGCTCTCCGTCTCTCTCTATCTGCTCTCCCTCTTTCTCTCTGCTCTCCCTCTCTCTCTGTCTGCACTCCGTCTCTCTCTCTGCTCTCCGTCTCTCTCTCTCTGCACTCCGTCTCTCTCTCTGCTCTCCGTCTCTCTCTATCTGCTCTCCCTCTTTCTCTCTGCTCTCCATCTCTCTCTCTCTGCACTCCGTATCTCTCTCTGCTCTCCGTCTCTCTCTCTCTGCTCTCCCTCTCTCTCTGCTCTCTGTCTCTCTGCTCTCTGTCTCTCTCTCTGCTCCTCATCTCTCTCTCTCTGCTCTCCGTCTCTCTCTGCTCTCCATCTCTCTCTCTGCTCTCCGTCTCTCTCTGCTCTCCCTCTCTCTCTCTGTCTCCCTCTCTCTCTCTCCGTCTCCCTCTCTCTCACTGCTCTCCGTCTCTCTCTCTCTCTCTGCTCCCCGTCTCTCTCTCTGCTCTCCGTCTCTCGCTCTGCTCTCCATCTCTCTCTCTGCTCTCTGTCTCTCTCTCTCTGCTCTCCATCTCTCTCTGCTTTCCCTCTCTCTCTCTCTGCTCTCCATCTCTCTCTATGCTCTCCATCTCTCTCTGCTCTCCGTCTCTCTCTCTGCTCTCCCTCTCTCTCTGCTCTCCATCTCTCTCTGCTCTCCATCTCTGTCTCTGCTCTCCCTCTCCCTCTCTCTCTCTGCTCTCTCTCCCTCTCTCTCTGTCTGCTCTCCGTCTCTCTCTCTGCTCTCCGTCTCTCTCTCTCTGCTCTCCCTCTCTCTGCTCTCCGTCTCTCTCTATCTGCACTCCCTCTTTCTCTCTCTCTGCTCTCCGTCTGCACTCCTCTCTATCTGCTCTCCCTCTTCTCTCTGCTCTCCGTCTCTCTCTCTCTGCACTCCGTCTCTCTCTCTGCTCTCCGTCTGTCTCTCTCTCTCTGCTCTCCCTCTCTCTCTGCTCTCCGTCTCTCTGCTCTCTGTCTCTCTCTCTGCTCTCCATCTCTCTCTCTCTCTGCTCTCCATCTCTATCTCTGCTCTCCGTCTCTCTCTCTCTCTGCTCTCCGTCTCTCTCTCTCTGCTCTCCGTCTCTCTCTCTCTGCACTCCGTCTCTCTCGCTCTCTGCTCTCCGTCTCTCTCTCTCTCTGCTCTCCCTCTCTCTCTGGTCTCCGTCTCTCTCTGCTATCCGTCTCTCTCTCTCTCTGCTCTCCGTCTCTCTCTCTCTCTGCTCTCCGTCTCTCTCTCTGCTCTCCCTCTCTCTCTGCTCTCCGTCTCTCTCTCTGCTCTCCATCTCTCTCTCTCTCTCTCTGCTCTCCGTCTCTCTCTCTCTCTCTGCACTCCGTCTCTCTCTCTGCTCTCCTTCTCTCTCTCTGCTCTCCGTCTCTCTCTCTGCTCTCCGTCTCTCTCTCTGCTCTCCGTCTCTCTCTCTCTCTGCTCTCCATCTCTCTCTCCCTGCTCTCCCTCTCTCTCTCTGCTCTCCCTCTCTCACTCACTCACTCACTCACTCACTCACTCACACTCTCTCTCTCTCTGCTCTCCCTTTCTCTTTCTATCTCTTTCTCTCATGTGTATTGTGTGTGTCCTTGCATGTAGTTCTGTGCGTGTGCCTGTCTGCTTGCCTATGTGCATGTGTGTGTGTGGGACACGTACAACCACACTTGACTTGCCGTGTGTGTGTGTGTGTGTGTGTGTGTGTGTGTGTGTGTGTGTGTGTGTGTGTGTGTGTGTGTGTGTGTGTGTGTGTGTGTGTGTGTGTGTGTGTGTGTGTGTGTGTGTGTGTGTGTGTGTGTGTGTGTGCCCATTTCATTTGCTCTGGGGAGCCTGTAGTACATGAGTGTTGGTCTCTGGTTATCACCCTGTACACTGGTCACTCTGCTAATAGTGAATTATATAGTAGCCTATTATCAAGAACAGATGCTACTGGTGAGAGGCCAGGAAACACTTAGACTGTGTCCCAGAAGGCACACTATTTAAATTATTGTGCACTACTTCTGACCAGGGCTCTGATCAAAAGTAGTGCACTATAAAGGGAATAGGGTGCCATTTGGGACACCTCCTTACACACTCGAACCACTCCTTATGTGTTGTGTTTCTGAAGGTCACGGTTAATTAATTTGTACTGCAAGTTCAAAATAAACTGATTAATGGCACCATTTAAACTCAGAAGTAATTTATTTTTAAAAATTCTACACAATGGTAAAATTTATACTCACGAGAACAGTACATTGCCATTCACTTATGAAGGCTTGAAGATGATTGTAATTGTTAACAGTCATCCTAACTAACAATGTGCCATATGAATAGAAAGGGCTTATGTGATAGAGTTACTCTAATGAACAACCGTGCTGCTCCTGAATCTCCCTCACACTGTGTCGTGTGGCTGATTTTTTCACTGATGTGTCACTTATCTTACTTCCACCCACGTCATACAATTAGCACCTGCTTGTGTATTTTGAAATATTTTTTTTTTACATTTTGCTCCAGCTGTCACGCATCCCTCCGGAACATTCGTTACGCACACCTGGCCCCTATTCCCACTGATTGTATTTGTATATATGTGCCCTTTGGTTTCCATTGGGCGGTCGATTTATGTTCCCATGTCCGTTGGTGGCATGAGTACCTATGCGTTGGGGCTATACTATATATTGTGTGTTACGGGTATCGTCCCGTGTCGTTCAACGAGGTTTACCCCCACTCTTTTGTTTGGGTACAGCCCAGTGTTTTTGTATACGTGTTTCGTTTCGGGTGTATTAAAAAATATATATTGTGTTTTCATGTGCCTGTCTCCAGAATCCTTTATACAAGCAGAACACTAGCGCTTTTCATACAGCGCTTTGAACTGCTGCATGAAAAGTGATACACAGATAAATGTCTCACTATTATTAGAACAAATGGCTTAGGTTTAAAGGATTGTTTTAGTTAAATATATTACAGATCCTCAATCACCCACATTAGGTGGAGCTTCCACACTACCATTCAAAAAGTTTGGGGTCATTTAGAAATGTCCTTGTTGTTTTTTATACATTCCCAACTACATCATTCATAGAAGAAGAAAACACATTTTTATACTGTATATCCTGTCATAGTGGCATCCCATGACCACCTGGTAAGAGATTAAATGACAGCAATACACTGCTATTGAGTTAGTATAGTCTAAGCAGAACCATTGAAAACCTCTCACAATATTTACAATGCTTTGGGCTGAGGTGGCACCACTATCTCGCTCTCTCTTACCCTCTCTCCCCGGTCTTTCCACTTCTCTCTTTCTTTATTTCTCTCTTTCCCTCTCTGCCCTCTCTCTCTCTCTTTCTTTCCCTTTCTCCCCTCTCCCTCTTTCCCCCTCTCTCATCTCTCTCTTTCCCACTTCTTGCTCCCTCTTATTCCCTCGTGGTTTCAGTCAGGAGAAGAGGAGGATGGCTGGAATCGATAAAAACATTTCTCCCCAGAGTCCTCCAGTAACTGACTTGGCTCTCTCTGTGCTGTCCAGACAGACATTCAATCTCAGTGGCACTTTACGAAAAGAACTCTCATGCTCTCCCTGCCTTCCTTTAGAAGCGCTGAATGTCAGGAGGCTTTATTACACGGGTGTGGGGGACCTCCAAGCGGGTCCCGGCCTCTTACCGGCCCTCCCCTTCCCTTCAGCTAACTTCTAAGTGACATATCAGTGTGTGGTGCAAGGCGAGCCAGTGGCAAGACGAGGTAATTCCGCACCCTGCTAGCTATCGACCTATACTGAACTTTAAACCAGCTCCACTTACACTGTGGGCAGGTTGTTTCATTTGAGGGACCAGGTCTTCTAAAGTGCTTCCCTATGTCCAAACTAGTATTAGTTTTCGTTCCTGTATTAGTATTAGTTCCTGTATTAGTTCCTCTCCAAAAATGGAATAGCAAATAGCCTGCCAGTTGCCCTAGTTGTGCTCACCAGTCCTGCTAAAGTCTATTCTGGTCCTGCGGTCTCATCTTGAGCTATGATGAAAAAGCCTATAGCCTGTGTAGATATCAGTGAGTAATGTATCATAGCATCACCCTCTTTTGGTTTGCTAAATCGTTTTAGACATACGTATGTAGCTAGCTGATGATAACTGGTATGTATCTATTTAACGTTTCAAAGATATTCAATTAAAGTTTTAATTTGGATACAGGGTAGCCCTTATACAGTAAGAAATAAACCGTTTCTTCACCTGAAGCTCGGTTTGAAGCACAGACATTTCCACAACAAAAACAAAGCATAAAAATCACTCATAAGATTTTAAAAAATCAATACAATCTACCAGGGTGGTTCTTCAATCACTTATAGGCAACGCTCCAGGCCCCCGACACTACGCATTTCCAATGTATTTAACATACATGCAAACACATGAATATGATCATCCAGCCAGCTCTCCCATGGTGACTGAGTGAGTTATACAGTTCCATGAGCAGATCCCAGGGAAAGCACATTATAGAACATACCGTATTACCAACGCCAATGAATTCTCACACCCTCTCTCAGATGAACATTTAATGGAGGATCTCAAGCTTAAATGTGACTAGGCAAAGCCTTACTCATACTATTCTCAATAGGCAAAAGGGCATTAGAAATAGGACTGTACATCAGAATTGGAATTTCAAAAGCTGGTCGAATTTACAACTGCTTTTTGTACCAGTGATCTGCCCACTAATTGATAACACCAAGCACCTTATATTAAATCATTGGTCCTCTGTTCGGTACAGCTGTTAGCCTGACATTACATCTAGCGTTCAACACTTTTTATTTTTCAGAATAGTACATCGTTATCCTCATCCTCCTTAACTTACAATAGCCTAATGTAATAGGGATCTAACAATAACAATTTGAGTTAATTGGGGATATTTTCATTTGAACTATGTAGCAATATTAAAGCTTCATACCCATGTTTTCATGCTATATGACAGTCGCGGGCCATGGGCAGTTTGAGACATGTATGAGGCATAAATGCACGTAGAAAGAAACCAATTACTAGCCACATGGTTTGCTAATTACATTTCATATGTTCTGTACCTCAGAGTACTGAATGAGAACATTGTGAAATGTACTAGCTAGTGGGCCATCTATAAAGTGAGACACCACTGCTTACTGCAGATTGCTGTGCATGGTGGTGACTATGCATCAGTCAACAATAAAGCAAAAACAACATTTAGCATCCATATTCTGGGCCTTGGGCCATGTAACACCTGGGCATCCCGAACGGCACCCTATTCCCTGTATAGTGCGCTACTTTTGACCAGGGCCGTATGGGCTTTGGGCAAAAGTAGTGCACTATGTAGGGAATAGGGTGCCATTCGGGACAGAACCCCAGAGAATAGATAAATAATCCCCCCTCAGACTTTGGAGAGGTTCGTATTTACAGTCGAGGTGACAGCTAATTCGGGAATATATGCCACAGCCCATCAGTGGAGGTCAGTCCAGCAGTGCCTTATTAAATGTCATCGCACTGCACACAATATTGTGTGTGTGTGTGCGTGCGTGTGCGTACGCATGTGTGTGCATGTGCATGTGTGTGTTACAAACAAATTGAAGGAAGGAAGGAAGGAAGGAAGGAAGGAAGGAAGGAAGGAAGGAAGGAAGGAAGGAAGGAAGGAAGGAAGGAAGGAAGGACAGCTGTTCTGATGTGTATCGGTGACATCTACAGTACGTCCATTGGTCAGGCAGGCAGGCTCAATATTTTGACATTTTGGCACTTGCCGAGACGGCTGTAGAAATCTGGCCCAGATTTCAAGCCGAACAGGGAGCACCACTTCACTCTCCATTCCAAAGTTGCCGCAATGCATATTTCATGAACCCGCTGAATTAAAAGGCAATGATTAGATATTTGATGACAGATCATCTGAGCCAAGAACATTGCATAGCTGAATGATGTAGTACATGAAGGACTCTTCTCCTTAGGGTTTCCCTTCCACTGCAAGATCTGTAGAAACAGAATAAATGAAATTCCGTCAATAACACCGGAATCTCTAGGAATCGCAGTTGCATTTACAGTTGCCATAAGTTTGATCCCTCTGGCCATGGACACAGAACCAGTCGATGTTGTCCTTCTAAGTAACAGCACTCTGGCTTTGGGACATTAACACTCTCTCTCCTTCAGCATGTATAAAATCAAATCAAATGTTATTGGTCACATACACATGGTTAGCAGATGTGATTGTGAGTGTAGAGAAATGCTTGTGCTTCTAGTTCCGACAGTGCACCAATATCTAACAAGTAATCTAACAATTCCACAACAACTACCCAATACACACAAATCTAAGTAAAGGAATGGAATAAAAATATAGAAATATAAAACTATCCAATTATAATGTAATACTCTATATGCAAACCCCATACATTAGCGTTAGCCTCTACACCCCTGCACCAGCAGCGCAATGACACCGGTCTCGTGGACAATCACAGGAACGCAGTGCGGGTCGATCAGGACCCAATGCAGCTGCCGAAGTTGCCTCGTCGTCGGACGGGCCAGTTGCTGCTGCCAAAGTTGCCGCGGCGTCAGACGGACCAGTAGCGGTGGCGTCGGATGGACCGGTTGTGGCAGCGTAGGACAGGCCAGTTGTGGCTACTGAAGTTGTCGTCTTATGGACGCGTTGTGGCGAAGTCGGACGGGCCAGTCTCCCTCAATTGTCGATTATTCTGTCACGTTGGCATAAATGATTCAGAAGACAGGCACAGGAATGCGTAATAGGGTTTTATATGAAGCCCCTACATGACGGCGTGCCGTGTAAAGGCTTGGGGACGAAGACCAAACAAACACGGAACAAAAACACAGGGTTGTAACCCAAACAAAAGAGTGAGGAGTACCTCGAATAAATAACACTAGCACCCAATGATTATCACAGGGGACGAGGCCCGTCATCATCTGCGCAGTCCACAAGGGCACAAAAGCCCAAAACACACAGCACAGGTACTCACACGCACCAACGAACATTGGAACAATAATTGAAGCACCGTGGTGAACAAAGGGAACATATGTACAAATACAATCAGTGGGAATAGGGGCCAGGTGTGCGCAATGAAAGTTCCAGAGGGATCTGTGACATGATGGAACAATTAGAAGAAAGTGCAAGTCATCTTTCTGATATCTAAGTAATACAATAGAATGAGAACTAACTGAACCAGACACTTCGTTTTAGCCAAATCAGTCTAGTAATAATGATCTATTTTGCTGATCATTATGTGACTGGATACTGAACTGCCCCAGACAGGATCAATACCATTATATAATATCAAAGAGAGAGAGAGAGAGAGAGAGAGAGAGAGAGGAAGCAAAGATATAGATTTGTGGAGAGACAGAGAGAGAGACAGAGAGAGAGAGAGAGCGAGAGAGAGAGAGAGAGAGAGAGAGAGAGAGAGAGAGAGAGAGAGAGAGGGAGGAAGCAGAGATATAGATTTGAGAGAGAGAGAGAGAGAGAGAGAGAGAGAGAGAGAGAAAGGCTATATCCCTTTCCTTGTCCTTCCTCTACTTTGCTCTTGTCCTTCAGTGGGAAGCCTATCCCATGAGACATACTGTAGGTGCAACTGAAACACAGTCGGGCACACAGGTCCACCAAGGCCTCACTAGCTTGTGATCGCAGAGGTTGCCAAGATAGCACAGCATCCTACTCCTCCAACACCTTCACCTCCTCCAACCCTCATCCTCCTCCCCCCTGCCGCCCCTCCTCCTCCACCACACCATACTCCTCATGGGTTTTAACAGATTTATACTCTTAAGATTTTGAGAGACAATAAAAGAAAAATGATGGACATGCAGGCTTTTGTTTCTGTTGGTTTTGCTTTCAGCACTAATTTATCACAGAAAGTATCATAATGATACATCATTGCAACATGTCAGTCACTATTTTCCTCATCGCGCCTCAGCGCACGTGAAAAACACCCCATAATAACCCACATAGCATACGAGATGCCTATCACTTTGACGATGCAAAATATTTTTTTTGTGAAACAAACAAGAAATAAGACGAAAAAACTGAAAACTTGAGCGTGCATAACTATTCACCCCCCCAAAGTCAATACTTTGTAGAGCCACCTTTTGCAGTAATTACAGCTGCAAGTCTCTTGGGGTATGTCTCTATAAGCTTGGCACTACCAGCCACTGGGATGTTTGCCTATTCTTCAAGACAAAACTGCTTCAGCTCCTTCAAGTTGGATGGGTTCCGCTGGTGTACAGCAATGTTTAAAGTCGTACCACAGATCCTCAATTGGATTGAGGTCTGGGCTTTGACTAGGCCATTCCAAGAAATTTAAATGTTTCCCCTTAAACCACTCGAGTGTTGCTTTAGGAGTATGCTTAGAGTCATTGTCCCAGTCTCAAATCTCTGGAAGACTGAAACAGGTTTCCCTCAAGAATTTCCATCATTCCTTCAACTCTGAACAGTTTCCCAGTCCCTGATGATGAAAAACATCCCCACAGCATGATGCTGCCACCACCATGCTTCACTGTGGGGATGGTGTTCTCAGAGTGATGTGAGGTGTTGGGTTCGCGCCAGACATAGCATTTCCTTGATGGCCAAAAAGCTAGATTTTAACCTCATCTGACCAGAGTACCTTCTTCCAAAAGTTTGGGGAGTCTCCCACATGCTTTAAGCAATGGATTTTTTCTGGCCACTCTTCCATAAAGCCCAGCTCTGTGGAGTGTACGGCTTAAAGTGGTCCTATGGACAGATACTCCAGTCTCCGCTGTGGAGCTTTGCAACTCCTTCAGGGTTATCTTTGGTCTCTCTGTTGCCTCTCTGATTAATGCCCTCCTTGCCTGGTCCTTGAGCTATGTTGGGTGGCCCTCTCTTGTCAGGTTTGTTGTGGTGCCATATTCTTTCCATTTTTTAATAATGGATTTAATGGCGCTCCGTGGGATGGTCAAAGTTTCAGATAGTTTTTTATAACCCAAACCTGATCTGTACTTCTCCACAACTTTGTCCCTGACCTGTTTGTAGAGCTCCTTGGTCTTCATGGTGCCACTTGCTTGGTGGTTGTCCCTTGCTTAGGGGTGTTGCCGATTGTTGTGCCTTTCAGAACAGTTGTACACATACTGAGATCATGTGACAGATCATGTGACACTTAGATTTCACACAGGTGGACTTTATTGAACTATTTATGTGACTTCTGAAGGTATTTGGTTGCACCATATCTTATTTAGGGGCTTCATAGCAAAGGGAGTGAATACAAATGCACACACAACTTTTCCATTTGATTTTTGTTTCATTTCACTTCACCAGTTTAGACTATTATGTGTCTATCCATTACATGAAATCCAAATAAAAATCTATTTAATTTACAGATTGTAATGCAACAAGATAGGAAAAGCGCCAAGGGGATGAATACTTTTGCAAGGAAATGTAACTTCACATTGAACGTATGTCGTTCAACCACAACACTTAGAATCTGAGTTGGGGTGCACATGCTTCTAATACACCTACAGTTGCACTGTTTTGAGGAGAAGTGAGTGGGTTTGGTCTGAAACACTACATTGTTATGTATTGCTGATATTGACCTGTGGTGCCTGGATGTGTTTGTGTTTTACCACACAGTGACATGAGATGGTCTGGCTGTCAGGCCTGCTTTGGCTGCACTATTCCACTTTTTATATACAGCAGTGAATGCAATCTGTCTGCCACATCATCCGGGAAAAACACGCTGTCAACGTTCCCCAACGCTTGTGTGTGTGTGTGTGTGTGTGTGTGTGTGTGTGTGTGTGTGTGTGTGTGTGTGTGTGTGTGTGTGTGTGTGTGTGTGTGTGTGTGTGTGTGTGTGTGTGTGTGTGTGTGTGTGTGTGTGCGCGTGCGCGTGTGCGTGTGTGTGTGTGTGTGTGTGCGTGTGTGCGTGTGCGTGTGTCCTGTATACTTATGTGGCAGGCGGCTTCAGCATGAAAAAAGCATATACAGTGTATTATACGACAGGTCTCTCCTGAGCCGTCAATGGCAATATTGATCATCTGAAGTAATTTCCTGTTTGCCTGAATGTCAGGAGGACTTAAGTGAAGGCTCGCTGCCTGCTGGAGTGTTCCTCACCAACGCATACTGACATCAAAAAAGATGAACCCAGTGCAGTGGCACTTTGGAGAAAATGTGTGCACATATGATTCATTGATTTACTCTTGTGGAAACACAATTGAATGTCGAAATTCATAGAAGCACAGATGGTATGTTTATTGGGTGCGAAACACACACACACACATCCTACTATACGCCAAGACAGGTTGAGTTCAAAATACATGTCCTGGGTGATGTCCACTGAAGGAAGCCACTGTGGAAACGGTAGAAAGTAAAAAGGTGTCTGAACTGACAGTAACACCCGCCCTTTAAGTTTCAAACTTTAGTGTAACACCTCGACAGTCAGAGTTCTTCCCACCATGACTCAGAGACTCACAGTCCTGCAGTGCCTTTATCCTTGAGCTTGTGTGTGTGCGCTTGTGCACGTGCGTGTGTGTGCGCTTGTGCACGTGCGTGTAGGGTTTCAAAGCTAGGGGTAATTTAACAAAGTTACTTACATTTTCAGTAATTTTGGAAATTAACATGTAATGATTATTGTAATCTATGGTAACTTTGGTAAATTATACTTAAATATAAAAAAGTATTCACTCATATTTATTCATTTATTATATTCAAAATAGTCTAATAGTTCATTTTTAAAGCATCTAATCAACAATGGCATTATTTTGACTGAACTCTTCCAACTATTGACATTTTATACAACTGCCACCAGATTGGTGTTAAAACATTTTAATATTTTTTTTTTTAATAAAGGGTGAATCAGCTTTAATATCGCAGAAAGATTGTTGCTTCCATCAATGTAAATGTCTGCCTAATTTCCAATCCCCCATATATTTTGGGGGTAAATACCTGTATATATATCCATATACAGTACATACATACACATACATATATACATACACACATATACATACTTTTTTTAGAATATACCTTTAGTATTCCCTGCAAACCCTACCACCCCTCCCCTCAGGCACCCCAAGTGGTGTAAACTAATAAACAATAACACTGAGGCTTCTACCTTCAGTTTATATATATTATACACATTTTACAACAGTTATATTTTGTTTGTTTTTAGTCCTTTCTCTATTTCTGATGTCCATCCAGTTTGATTTCTATTTGTAACTGTGCTATTTCACAACCTGTCTGAACCTGTATACATTTTACACCGGTTGTCTTGTTATTAGTTCCACCCTTCAGCTCCATTCAACCCCTCCCATCTATTTCTTAACATCATCCATTTTGGATTTCTATTTGGCATCTATGTTTCAACTGTGCTGTGATGCTTCACAAAAGTGCTGAACCTTTCTATTCTCATAGCTTCAACAGATTGTAAATTAAAGATAAACATGTTTGCTAAAATAATTATATTATTGATTGATTGGCTATGACTTTTCAAATAACTCAGTATTGCTAATGTCACACCCTGACCTTAGAGAGCCTTTTTATTTCTCTATTTGGTTAGGTCAGGGTGTGATTTGGGTGGGCATTCTAGTTTTCTATTTCTTTGTTGGCTGGGTATGGTTCCCAATCAGAGACAGCTGTCTATCGTTGTCTCTGATTGGGAATCGTACTTAGGCAGCCTGTTTTCCACCCTAGTTTGTGGGATCTTGTCTTTGTATAGTTGCTGTTAAGCTTTATGTTCGTTTCGTGTGTTGTTTTTTTTTGGTTGGTGTCATTATAAAATAAAGAAATATGTATGCCTACCACGCTGTACCTTGGTCTCATTCTAACGACGGACGTAACAGCTATCTGCAGCGTTAGTTCTTGGCAAATGTTGCAATTCTTCAACCATTCCTGGACCTGTGACCAAACACAAGCTGCATATAGACAGTATTCAAATAAATGATCTAATGACTCTGCCTCCTCACAGCAAAATGTGCAGAGTTGAGAAGATTGTATCCCCCATAAAAATAACATTCTATTGGTTGCAAGAATTTTGAATAATAATTTAAATTGAACAATTTGAAGTTTTGAATCCGTCGTTGTTTGCGTGTCAATTCATAAACCCATGTGTCATGGAATGGGTACATCGAAAATCTCTTCCCAACTATTTTGCAAATTATATGGCACACCTGTCAATTGTTTGGTCCTTAAATTAAATTGGTATGTTTTTATTTATCATTTTCTTCAACCATTTATGGTCTTTAATGCAGTGCCGACAAGTTCCTTACGTTTTCCCCGTTCTACTTGCCTCTTCCATTTTTGTGGTAATGCTGCAATTAGTTGGTTGTAATTTTGTGTAGAGCAGACATTTCCATATGTCTGTGTTAGCTACATGTGTGACATAACTCCACCAGTCCTATTTATGATATAATTTACAAAAATTATACCTTTAAAAAAAAAATCTAAAACAATATTTTTTTAATCAATTTGTATATTTCAGTTTAACCACAATATTTGTTTAATTATTTGTTCTGTCTTTTCAGGTGGATTAAACTGAAATTACAGCCAACTTTCTAAGGCTTGTTTAAAAAATAACAATATTTTGGAGATTATTTAGTTTTCAAACAACTGAAAGTGAGTAGGTGTAATCTGAATAAAGGGGAAAAGGCCCTTCTTGAACATAGGATGAGACATTCCTACCAATTTACTAGAGAACCATTTCGGATTTAAGTATAACTTTCGTATGACTGATGCCTTTAGTGAGAGGTCTAATGCTTTAATATTGAATCATTTCTGCCCTACCGAATTCATATTCGTTATATAAATAGGCCCTTTTAATTTTGTCTGGCTTGCCATTCCAAATAAATATAATATATTATAAATATAATATAATTTAAAAAGCAGGTCACTAGGTGTAGGCAAAACCATAAGCAAATAGATCATCTGTGATATGACTAAAGAGTTAATCATGGTGGTTTTTCCACAAATAGACAGGTATTTTCCTTTCCATGTTAGCAAGATCTTATCTGTTATGGATAATTTTCTATAAAAATGTATTGGAGTGAGATCATTTCTTTATTTTGGGATTTCTATACCGAGTATGTCCATATCCTCGTCAGACCATTTTATTGGTAAACTACATGGTAATGTAAAAGTTGCATTTTTTAGTGATCCAATACGTAATATCACTTATCATAATTTAGTTTTAATCCAGAAAGGTTAGAAAAAGTATTTAGATCCTCTATGAGGCTGTGGAGGGATTCTAAGGTTGCTTTGCTGTTGGTATGACACAGGACTGATGGTAGTGCTCACCTTGTCTTCACCGGACAAGCTTTTTTCTAGATGCCCCAAACAATCAGAAAGGGGAATCATCAGAGGAAATGACTTTACATGTAACGGATCTCATCATCCTCTTCTGAGGAGGAGTAACGAGAAGGATCGGAGGACCAAAACGCAGCGTGGTAAGTGTCCGTAATGTTTAATAAAAACAACAGAACACTGGAACAAAACAAAATAACGTGCATCAACGAAACAGTCCCGTGTGGCGACAAACACTGACACGGAAGACAAACACCCACAACCCAAAACTGAAATCCAGGCTACCTAAGTATGATTCTCAATCAGGGACAACAATAGACAGCTGCCTCTGATTGAGAACCATACTAGACCGAACTCAAAATCCAACAGAATCCAATAGAATAACAAACATAGACTGCCCACCCAACTCACATCCTGACCATACTAAAACAAAGAGGAAATAACAGAACTAAGGTCAGAACGTGACATTACCCCAGTCCTCAGCAATCCAATTCCTGTACCTTTTGCAGAATATCAGTCTGTCCCTGATGTTTTTCCTGGAGAGAAGCGGCTTGTCAAGAAGGGCTGCAAAGAAGCCACTTCTCTCCAGGAAAAACATCAGGGACAGACTGATATTCTGCAAAAGGTACAGGGATTGGACTGCTGAGGACTGGGGGAAAGTTATTTTCTCTGATGAATCCCCTTTCCGATTGTTTGGTGCATCTAGAAAAAAGCTTGTCCGGAGAAGACAAGATGAGCCCTACCATCAGTCCTGTGTCATGCCAACAGTAAAGCATCCTGGGACCATTTGTGTGTGAGGTTGCTTCTCAGCCAAGGGAGTGGGCTCACTCACAATTTTGCCTAAGAACACAGGCCTACCTAGGCCTACCTTCAAACTCAGTGCCTCTTTGATTGACATCATGGGGAAGTGAAAATAATGGTACCAACACATCCTCCGAGAGCAACTTCTCCCAACCATCCAGGAAAAGTTTGGTGGTCGACAATGCCTTTTCCAGCATGATGGAGCACCTTGCCATAAGGCAAAAGTGATAACTAAGTGGCTCGGGGAACAAAACATCAATATTTTGTGTCATGTCTTGTTATGTCTGTTCCTGTCCTTTCTCTTCACTCTGTCTCTCTCTGCTGGTCTTTTTAGGGTCTCTCATTCTTCAGCTGTTCTACAAAAGCTCATTCACTCTTTCCCACCTGTTATCTCTTCCCCTCTGATTAGGTCTCTATTTCTCTCTCTGTTCCTGCACTTTCAGTGTCTGATTCTTGTTTGTGTTTTTGATGCCAGAAGCAAGCTGTCGTCCCGTTTGCTTCCACCTTGATCCTGTCGGAGTTGGCAGGTGCATCCTGCATTATACTAACGTTCTTTTTGTTCCATTGACTACGTTGGAAGAGGATTTATGCCATTCCTGTTTTTCATTAAAGAACTCTGTTTTCTGTTAAAACCGCTTTTGGGTCTTCACTCAAGTACATAACAATTTTGGGTCCATTGCCAGGATACTCCCCAGACCTTAATCCCATTGAGAACTTGTGGTCAATCCTCAAGAGGCGGCTGGACAAACAAAAACCCACAAATTCTGACAAACTCCAAGCATTGATTATGCAAGAATGGGCTGCCATCAGTCAGGATGTGGCCCAGAAGTTAATTGACAGCATGCCAGGGCGGATAGCAGAGGTCTTGAAAAAGAAGGGTCAACACTGCAAGTATTGACTCTTTGCATCAACTTCATGCAATTGTAAATAAAAGCCATTGACACTTATGAAATGCTTGTAAGTATACTTCAGTATTCCATAGTAACATCTGACAAAAATATCTAAAGACACTGAGGCAGCAGACTTTGTGGAAATTAATATTTGTGTCATTCTCAAAACTTTTGGCCACGACTGTATATACCACTTTGATCAGTTTTAGAGATAATGAAATCAGACCTTCTTGTTGCGTGTCCGATAATCTACCATTTATATAGGAGTGGTTAAAACATGCTAATAATGGTCCTGTCACGACTTCCGCCGAGGTTGGCTCTCCTGCCTGTTCGGGCGGTGCTCGGCGGTCGTCGTCACCGTCCTACTAGCCACTACCGATCCCTTTTTCGTTTGTCTGTTGGTTTTGTCTGATTGGTTTCACCTGTGTGTATTTTAGTTAATTAGTGTCCTTATATGTAGTAGGTTGTCCCGCCCTTGTTTTGTGCGGGATTGTTTTTGTCTTCATGTCATTTGGTGGAGTACTTGTGTTTTATTCTCCAGACTATTATGATCCTGTGTTGGATTATTCACCCTGTGTGTTGGGTTGACCGTCGTCTTTTGTGCATCGGAGAATAAACTGTCAAATCACTGAAACCTGCTCTCTGCGCCTGATTCCACCCACCTTGGTGCATCGTGACAGGTCCTTTGATTATATCAACAAAAAGTTTGGCATACTTCCACTGGTATGCCATCCATCCCTGGACTTTTCTCAGCTTCAAAGGCTTTAATTGCGTCAAGAAGTTCCTCCTCTGTAATTTGGCCTTCACATGAGCCTTTCTGTGCAGATGTTCATTTTACATTATTAAAAGGAAAATAATCCACACAATTAGCTTCGGTTAGTGGAGATAGAGGAGACTGAAACGAAAACATATAAGTACGTTACTTCCTCTTTCAAAATATAATTTGATGAATCATGCGTGGCTCCATCATTTGTAACAAGTTTCAATATTATTTTTTTGGTAGCATGTCTATGTTGAAGATTGAAAAAGAATTTGGAGCATTTATCCCTATATTCCATCCAGTTCGCTTTATTTTTACAATATATTACACTGGATCTTTCTGGAATAAGTTCCTCCATTTCTTTTTGTTTTTTCTCTAACGTATTATGTGCCTCTATGGTTTTTATTGCTATCTACCTGTACTGTTAGTCCTTCAATTTCCTTTGTAAATATGGACTCTTGATCTAAATTGCTTTTATTTTATAGATGAGTACTGAATTGCATGGCCTCTAAAGGCACATTTAAAAGTGTCCCATACAATAAGGGGATCTGCTGTAGCTATGTCTGAAAAAGTCAGTTATAAATGATTCTGTCCTAGTTCTTAACAAATTATCATCCAGTAGGCTTTGATTCTGTAAGAGTTCTGTAAGAGTAATATATATGCCAATTATGTGATGATCGCATTCTGTCCCCTTTCAACACTTGTCTTTACTTTTGGTGCCAGAGAGAATGACATAAGAAAGTAATCAAGACGACTAGCTTGATTAAGCCTCTCACTAGGTCAGGGTATTTAAGCCTCCATATATCCACTAATTCCAATATATCCATGACATTCATGATTTCCTTAAGTGCCTGAGGGTAATAGTTTGTGGTGTGATTTCCTTTACGGTCCATAAAGGTATTTAAGACCGTATTAAAATCTCCCACCATAATAATACAGTCTAGTGTTGCTTGTACAGTTGATAGATTCTTATATATATTTTCAAAGAAGCTTGGATCATCATTATTCGGACCGTATAGGTTAATAAGCCATATCTGTTTATTGTCCAATAATATATTTAAATAATCCATCTACCTTGATGACCTGTTTGGACAATTTGCACATTTGGATCAAAAATACTGTTAATTAATATCATCACCCCTTTTGAATTTATTTGCCCATGAGAGAAATATATTTCACCCCCACAGTCCTTTTCCCACAAAATTTAATCTAAAATTGTTGATTGAGTTTCCTGTCAACAGTAGATATTATATTCCTTCTCTTTTAGCCAGGTAAATACTGATGGTCTTTTCTTATTATCTGCTGAGCCATTACAATTATAACTGGCTATACTTAAAAGTAACATGATGATTGTGTCTATATAGCTGTACCATGATATTTGCATTGCAACTAAGTAAACCTGCAATTGGTCCCCACTATTCCACCTGCTAAAAGCCCTCCTCATCCCGAGTTGAGTTGTCATCCCAATGACCGGCGGACCACACCTGACCCCCCGGATCCCATAGCCCCAGAGAGACCGGGATCCATCCTTCAAAAAGAACACACAGTGCCACCCACAGAACAAGAGCAGATCAACCACCAAATGCATTTCCATCTCTCTCATCTCGATTTGTAATATATATAGCCATTAAATATATGTATATATATATATATACAGTTGAAGTTGGAAGTTTACATACACTTAGGTTGGAGTCATTAAAACTCGTTTTTCAACCAATTTCTTGAAAAAAAATATAGTTTTGGCAAGTCGGTTAGGACATCTACTTTGTGCTTGACACAAGTCATTTTTCCAAAAATTGTTTCAGACAGATTATTTCACATTTAATTCAGTGTATCACAATTCCAGTGGATCAAATGTTTACATACATTAAGTTGACTGTGCCTAGGCCTACCTTCAGACTCAGTGCCTCTTTGCTTGACATCATGGGAAAATCAAAATAAATCAGCCAAGACCTCAGAAAAACGATTGTAGACCTCCACAAGTCTGGTTCATCCATGGAAGAAATTTCCAAACGCCTGAAGGTACCAGCTTCATCTGTACAAACAATAGTACGTAAGGATAAACACCATGGGACCATGCAGCTGTCATACCACTCAGGAAGAAGACACGTTCTGTCTCCTAGAGATCAACAAACTTTGGTGCGAAAATTGCAAATCAATCCCAGAACAACATCAAAGAACCTTGTGAAGATGCTGGAGGAAACAGGTACAAAAGTATCTATGTCCACAGTAAAACGAGTACTATATCGACATAACCTGAAAGGCCACTCAGCAAGGAAGAAGCCACTGCTCCAAAACCGCCATAAAAAAGCCAGACTACGGTTTGCAACTGCACATGGTGACAAAGATCATACTTTTTGGAGAAATGTCCTCTGGTCTGATGAAACAAAAATATAACTATTTGGCCATAATGACCACTGTTATGTTTGGAGGAAAAAGGGGGAGGCTTGCAAGCCGAAGAACACCATCTCAACCATGAAGCACGGGGGTGGCAGCATCAGGTTGTGGGGGTGCAGATGGGACTGGTGCACTTCACACAATAGATGGCATCATGAGGCCTCCGCAGTCTGTAGGGCTGTAGGGATACCGGGCAACGGGAGGAGATGGCAGGACTTAGAGAACCGATCCACAATCACTAGAACCGTGGTGTTCCCCTGAGACGGCGGAAGATCGGTCTGGAAATCTACGGATAGATGTGACCATGGCCGCTGTGGAACGGGGAGGGGTTGTAACTTCCCTCTAGGAAGGTGCCTAGGAGCCTTACTCTGGGCGCACACCGAACAGGAGGAGACATAACCCTTAACGTCCTTAGCCAAAGTAGGCCACCAATACCTCCCCTGAAGGCTCCCCACTGCCCTCGTCACCCCAGGGTGACCCGAGGAGGGTAGGACGTGAGCCCACCAAATCAGTTTGTCCCGAACACCAAGCGGCACGTACCTTCGCCCCGCCGGACACTGAGGAGGCGCAGGTTCCGCCAGTAACGCCCGCTCGATGTCCGAATCCAACTCCCATACCACTGGTGCTACCAGCTTTGAGGCGGGAAGGATGGGAGTAGGTTCGGTGGACCCATCCTCCGTGTCGTAAAGGCAGGACAGTGTGTCAGCCTTGACGTTCTGGGAGCTCAGTCTATAAGACAAAGTAAACCAGAACCTGGTGAAGAATATGGCCCACCTTGCCTGACGTGGGTTAAGTCTCCTAGCTGCCCGAATATACTCCAGATTCTGGTGGTCAGTCCAGATGAGAAAGGGGTGCTTAGCCCCCTCAAGCCAGTGTCTCCACACCTTCAGAGCTCTAACCACCGCTAGCAACTCCCGGTCCCCCACATCATAGTTACGCTCCGCTGGGCTGAGCTTCCTTGAGAAGAAAGCGCAGGGGCGGAGTTTTAGTGGCGTACCCGAGCGCTGTGATAGCACGGCACCCACCCCAGCCTCGGACGCATCCACCTCCACTATGAATGCTAGAGAGGGGTCCGGATGTGCCAACACGGGTGCATCAGTGAACAGCGCCTTCAACTTGTTGAATGCTCCTTCCGCCTCTGCTGACCACTGCAACTGCACCGGGCCCCCCTTCAGCAGTGAGGTAATGGGAGCCGCTATCTGGCCAAAACCCCGGATAAACTCCGGTAGTAGTTGGCAAAACCGAAAAACCGCTGCACCTCCTTTACGGTGGTCGGAGTAGGCCAATTACGCACGGCCCTAATGCGATAACCCAGAAAAGAGACGGCTCGTTTAGAGAACACGCATTTCTCAGCCTTGACGTATAGGTCATGCTCCAGCAGTCTACCAAGCACCTTGCGTACCAGAGACACATGCGCGGTGTGAGTGGCCGAGTAGATCAGAATGTCATCGATATAAACAACCACTCCCTGCCCGCACAGGTCCCTGAGAATCTCGTCTACAAAGGATTGAAAAACGGCTGGAGCATTCTTTAATCCATACGGCATGACGAGGTACTCATAGTGGCCTGATGTGGTACTAAATGCGGTTTTCCACTCATCTCCCTTCCAATACGCACAGTTTTGTGAAGAACTGCGCTCCGTGGAATGATTCCACCGCCGTAGCGATGAGAGGTAGAGGGTAACTATACCCCATTGTGATGGCGTTTAGACCTCTATAATCAATACACGGACGCAAACCTCCCTCCTTTTTCCTCACAAAAAAAGAAACTCGAGGAGACGGGTGAGATGGAGGGCCGAAGGACGGTGGTGTGGTGGAGAACCCATTCCTCCATCAATGGGAGAGGGTTGGCTGCTGCTCCTGCTGACTCCATTCAATTTTTGGTGCGGAATTCTGTAATGCTCCGGGTGTTGTGGGTGTGGAGTCAGACGCAGGAGATAGAGAGTGCAAGGCTGTGCTCTTTTAATGCACCAACGCAGCACAAGGTGCTCACAATAATAACGGCCCCAAACACGGGGAACGCTTCACGTTCCTAGGAAACTATGCAGTTTTTTGTTTTTTTTACGTGTTATTTCTTACATTAGTACCCCAGGTCATCTTAGGTTTCATTACATACAGCCGAGAAGAACTACTGTATATAAGATCAGCGTCAACTCACCATCAGTACGACCAAGAATATGTTTTTCGCGACGCAGATCCTGTGTTCTGCCTTACAAACAGGACAACGGAATGGATCGCATGCAGCGACCCCAAAAACGACTCCGAAAAAGAGGGAAACGTAGCGGTCTTCTGGTCAGACTACGGAGACGGGCACATCGTGCCCCACTTCCTAGCATTCTTCTTGCCAATGTCCAGTCTCTTGACAACAAGGTTGATGAAATCCGAGCAAGGGTAGCATTCCAGAGGGACATCAGAGACTGTAACGTTCTGTGCTTCACGGAAACATGGCTCACTGGAGAGACGCTATCCGATGCGGTGCAGCCAACAGGTTTCTCCACGCATCGCGCTGACAGAAACAAACACCTTTCTGGTAAGAAGAGGGGTGGGGGTGTATGCCTTATGGCTAACGAGGCATGGTGCGATGAAAGAAACATACAGGAACTCAAATCCTTCTGTTCACCTGATTTAGAATTCCTCACAATCAAATGTAGACCGCATTACCTACAAAGAGAAATCTCTTCGATTATAATCACAGCCGTATATATCCCCCCCCAAGCAGACACATCGATGGCTCTGAACGAACTTTATTTAACTCTTTGCAAACTGGAAACCATTTATCCGGAGGCTGCATTCATCGTTGTTGGGGATTTTAACAAGGCTAATCTGAAAACAAGACTCCCTAAATTTTATCAGCATATCGATTGCGCAACCAGGGGCGGAAAAACCTTGGATCACTGTTACTCTAACTTCCGCGACGCATATAAGGCCCTGCCCCGCCCCCTTTCGGAAAAGCTGACCATGACTCCATTTTGCTGATACCTGCCTACAGACAAAAGCTAAAAAAGAAGCTCCCACGCTGAGGTCTGTCCAACGCTGGTCCGACCAAGCTGACTCCACACTCCAAGACTGCTTCCATCACGTGGACTGGGACATGTTTCGTATTGCGTCAAATAACAACATTGACGAATACGCTGATTCGGTGTGCGAGTTCATTAGAACGTGCGTTGAAGATGTCGTTCCCATAGCAACGATTAAAACATTCCCTCACCAGAAACCTTGGAATGATGGCAGCATTCGTGTGAAACTGAAAGCGCCAACCACTGCTTTCAATCAGGGCAAGGTGTCTGGTAACATGACTGAATACAAACAATGCAGCTATTCCCTCCGTAAGGCTATCAAACAAGCTAAGCGTCAGTACAGAGACAAAGTAGAATCCCAATTCAACGGCTCAGACACAAGAGGCATGTGGCAGGGTCTACAGTCAATCACGGACTACAGGAAGAAATCCAGCCCAGTCACGGACCAGGATGTCTTGCTCCCAGGCAGACTAAATAACTTTTTTGCCCGCTTTGAGGACAATACAGTGCCACTGACACTGCCTGCAATGGAAAAATGCGGTCTCTCCTTCACTGCAGCCGAGGTGAGTAAAACATTTAAACGTGTTAACCCTCGCAAGGCTGCAGGCCCAGACGGCATCCCCAGCCACGCCCTCAGAGCATGCGCAGACCAGCTGGCTGGTGTGTTTACGGACATATTCAATCAATCCCTATACCAGTCTGCTGTTCCCACATGCTTCAAGAGGGCCACCATCGTTCCTGTTCCCAAGAAAGCTAAGGTAACCGAGCTAAACGACTACCGCCCCATGGCACTCACTTCCGTCATCATGAAGTGCTTTGAGAGACTAGTCAAGGACCATATCACCTCCACCCTACCTGACACCCTAGACCCACTCCAATTTGCTTACTGCTCAAATAGGTCCACAGACGATGCAATCTCAACCACACTGCACACTGCCCTAACCCATCTGGACAAGAGGAATACCTATGTGAGAATGCTGTTCATCGACTACAGCTCGGCGTTCAACACCATAGTACCCTCCAAGCTCGTCATCAAGCTCGAGACCCTGGGTCTCGACCCCGCCCTGTGCAACTGGGTACTGGACTTCCTGACGGGCCGCCCCCAGGTGGTGAGGGTAGGTAACAACATCTCCTCCCCGCTGATCCTCAACACTGGGGCCCCACAAGGGTGCGTTCTGAGCCCTCTCCTGTACTCCCTGTTCACCCACGACTGCGTGGCCACGCACGCCTCCAACTCAATCATCAAGTTTGCGGACGACACAACAGTGGTAGGCTTGATTACCAACAACGATGAGACGGCCTACAAGGAGGAGGTGAGGGCCCTCGGAGTGTGGTTTCAGGAAAATAACCTCACACTCAACGTCAACAAAACTAAGGAGATGATTGTGGACTTCAGGAAACAGCAGAGGGAACACCCCCTATCCACATCGATGGAACAGTAGTGGAGAGAGTAGCAAGTTTTAAGTTCCTCGGCATACACATCACAGACAAACTGAATTGGTCCACTCACACAGACAGCATTGTGAAGAAGGCGCAGCAGCGCCTCTTCAACCTCAGGAGGCTGAAGAAATTCGGCTTGTCACCAAAAGCACTCACAAACTTCTACAGATGCACAATCGAGAGCATCCTGGCGGGCTGTATCACCGCCTGGTACAGCAACTGCTCCGCCCTCAACCGTAAGGCTCTCCAGAGGGTAGTGAGGTCTGCACAACGCATCATCGGGGGCAAACTACCTGCCCTCCAGGACACCTACACCACCCGATGTTACAGGAAGGCCATAAAGATCATCAAGGACATCTACCACCCGAGCCACTGCCTGTTCACCCCGCTATCATCCAGAAGGCGAGGTCAGTACAGGTGCATCAAAGCTGGGACCGAGAGACTGAAAAACAGCTTCTATCTCAAGGCCATCAGACTGTTAAACAGCCACCACTAACATTGAGTGGCTGCTGCCTACACACTGACACTGACTCAACTCCAGCCACTTTAATAATGGGAATTGATGGGAAATGATGTAAATATATCACTAGCCACTTTAAACAATGCTACCTTATATAATGTTACTTACCCTACATTATTCATCTCATATGCATACGTATATACTGTACTCTATATCATCGACTGCATCCTTATGTAATACATGTATCACTAGCCACTTTAACTATGCCACTTTGTTTACATACTCATCTCACATGTATATACTGTACTCGATACCATCTACTGTATTTTGCCTATGCTGCTCTGTACCATCACTCATTCATATATCCTTATGTACATATTCTTTATCCCCTTACACTGTGTATAAGACAGTAGATTAGGAATTGTTAGTTAGATTACTTGTTGGTTATTACTGCATTGTCGGAACTAGAAGCACAAGCATTTCGCTACACTCGCATTAACATCTGCTAACCATGTGTATGTGACAAATAAAATTTGATTTGATTTGATTTGATTTGATTTAGGTACAACTGAAATTTCACGACCAGGAACAAACACGTTCTACATTAGAGCCGAAGGTTACAATCATTAATCCCGCACAACAACCAGGCAGGCCGGCTGTCTAATAAAGACACACTAATCATTCACCAACAGGTGCTACCAATAAACATACAAGGAGGGGGAGGAAAGACAATCAGTGGCAGCTAATAGGCCGGTGACGATGACCGCCGAGCGCCACCCGACCGGGAAGGGAAACCACCCTCGGTCGGACTCGTGACAGAACCATTGGGAATATGATCAAATAAATAAAAGCTGAAAGAAATCATTCTCTCTACTATTATTCTGACATCTCACATTCTTAAAATAAAGTGATGATCCTAACTGACCTAAAACAGGGAACCTTTACTCGGATTAAATGTCAGGAATTGTGAAAAACTGAGTTTAAATGTATTTGGCTAAGGTGTATGTATACTTCCGACTTATACATTTATTTAAAAAATCCTGTTTCTTATTTTCCAAAATTAGCTAGGATTTACATCTCACCAGTCTCGCCATTACCAAAATGACATTATGGCAAGCAATTATTATATGAGAAAACAATTGTTGTGAATCATCCTATATTTTCCCTGACATATTTTACTCCCTCGCAACATTTGTGGGATACACACATACCCACACACTCATGACACTCATACACACTCAACCACTTTCCCCCACAAAAACCATAGACTCACATTCTCAACAGTTGCACCATCCCAGAGCCCAACTCAAGAAAGGTATTGATTTACGAATGCATATACTGTTGCAGCTGTATGAGAAGGCCTGCAAGACTGTGCAAAACAAATTGGCAGAAATGGGGAGATTTTATTAACCCTTGTCACATCCTAGATGATGGAGGTCAGATATACCCCCTTCCCCTGAAACACCCAAAACCTGGTTAATTACAGACACCTGTGATAATCTGAAGTACCCAAGACGGCCATTAACTGTCATCTTACAAAATTCCTCCCAAAAACCAACATTCTGGTAGTTTACTGGTAAACTTTCCAGTAATATACCCTCCCTTTGCAGTGTGTGTGTGTGTGTGTGTGTGTGTGTGTGTGTGTGTGTGTGTGTGTGTGTGTGTGTGTGTGTGTGTGTGTGTGTGTGTGTGTGTGTGTGTGTGTGTGTGTGTGTGCGTGCGTTTGCATGTGTTTGTGTGTGTGCGTGCATGCGTGTGTGTGTGTGTGTGTGTGTGTGTGTGTGCGTGCATGCGTGTGTGTGTGTGTGTGCACTCGTGTGTGTATACTGTGTACTGAAGTGGCAGACTGTCATTATTGTAAGTGCTAGCCAGGACTCTAGGATGTGGGGGCAGAGGGAGTGTGATCCTGAATTTGAACTGGGCTCAATTTAAATGGATTTGTGAGTATTCACTGAGTGCAAGTGTAGGTTACAGGGAATGGCCTTCAGAAATGTGATGTCAAATGAAATAAAACAAGCCATGCCCCACCGTGAGAGTTGAAGGACCACGTTTGCATCCCAAATGCCCCTCTATTTCCTATATAGTTCACTTCTTATGACCAGAGCCCTATGGGGGATAGGCTGCAATTTGGGATGCATACCCTGAGCGTGTCCAAAACGGTGCAGTTAGACCAGTGATATGATTAGTTGGAAGCCTAAAGGTTAATAATACCCTTCTTCACTGATCTGTCTTAAGGGTATGCCATTAACTCTGTGTAAATATCTTTCACTGGCCTCAAAATCAAATCAAATCAAATTTTCTTGGTCACATACACATGGTTAGCAGATGTTAATGTGAGAGTAGGGAAATGCTTGTGCTTTTAGTTCCAACAGTGCAGTAATATCAAACAAGTAATCTACCTAACTACCTAATACACACAAATCTAAAGGGGTGAATGAGAATATGTACATAGAAATATATGGATGACCGATGGCCGAGCGGCATAGGCAAGGTGTAAAATACAAGGTGTAAAATAAAATAGATGGTATAAAATACAGTATATACAGTGGGGCAAAAAAAGTATTTAGTCAGCCACCAATTGTGCCAGTTCTCCCACTTAAAAAGGTGAGAGAGGCCTGTAATTTTCATCATAGGTACACTTCAACTATGAAAAACCACAGAAAATCACATTGTAGGATTTTTTATGAATTTATTTGCAAATTATGGTGGAAAATAAGTATTTGGTCAATAACAAAAGTTTATCTCAATACTTTGTTATGTACTTTGTTGGCAATGACAGAGGTCAAACGTTTTGTCTTCACAAGGTTTTCACACACTGTTGCTGGTATTTTGGCCCATTCCTCCATGCATATCTCCTCTAGAGCAATGATGTTTTGGGGCTGTTGCTGGGCAACACGGACTTTCAACTTCCTCCAAAGATTTTCTATGGGGTTGAGATCTGGAGACTGGCTTGGCCACTCCAGGCATTGTTTAAAGTGATCCATTTATTAAAGTGGACAGTGATTGGGTCTCAATGTAGGCATCAGGCAATCTGAGTTAGTGATTGCTGTTTAGCAGTCTGATGGCTGTTTTTCAGTCTCCCGGTCCCAGCTTTGATGCACCTGTACTGACCTCGCCATCTGGATGGTAGCGGTGTGTACAGGCAATGGCTTGGGTGGTTGTTGTCCTTGATGATCTTTTTGGCCTTCCTGTGACATTGGGTGTTGTAGGTGTCATGGAGGGCAGGTAGTTTGACCCCGGTGATGCTTTGTGCAGACCACACCACCCTCTGGAGAGCCTTGCGGTTGAGGGTGGTGCAGTTTCCATACCAAGCTGTGATACAGCCCAACAGTATGCTCTCGATTGTGCATCTGTAAATGTTTGTCAGGGTTTTAGGTGACAAGCTAAATTTCTTCAGCCTCCTGAGGTTGAAGAGGCACTGTTGCGCCTTCTTAAACACACTGTCTGTGTGGGTGGACCATTTCAGTTTGTCTGTGATGTGTACACAGAGGAACTTAAAACTTTCCACCTTCTCCACTGCTGTCCCTTCGAACTGGATGGGGGGTGCTCCCTCTGCTGATTCCTGAAGTCCACGATCACCTCCTTTGTTTTGTTAACGTTGAGTGAGAGGTTGTTTTCCTGACACCACACTGAGTGCCCTCACCTCCTCCCTGTAGGCTGTCTCGTCGTTGTTGGTAATCAAGCCCGCTTCTGTTGTGTTATCTGCAAACTTGATGATTGAGTTGGAAGCAGTCATGGGTGAACAGGAAGTACAAGAGTGGGCTGAGCAAGCACCCTTGTGGGCCCCAGTGTTGAGGGTCAACGAAGTGGAGATGTTGTTTCCTACCTTCACCACCTGGGGGCGGCCTGAAAGTCCAGGACCCAATTGCACAGGGCGGGGTTGAGACCCAGGGGGTACTATGGTGTTGAATACTGAGCTGTAGTCTATGAACAACCTTCTTACATATGTATTCCTCTTGTCCAGACGGGATAGGGCAATGTGCAGTGTGATGGTGATTGCAACGTCTGTGGACCTGTTGGGGCGGTATGCAAACTGAAGTGGGTCTACGGTGGCCGGCAAGGTGGAGGTGATATGATCCTTGACCAGTCTCTCAAAGAACTTCATGATGACAGCAGTGAGTGCTATGGGGCGATAGTCATTTAGTTCAGTTATCTTGGCCTTCTTGGGTACAGGAACAATGGTGGCCGTCTCACACAAAAAAAAGACGGTGAAGAGAGAAAGTTCGCTGACTGGTTCAATCACAGTAGTTAAGGTGAGGCATTCCACTGACTTATTTGCATAAATGAGCTTTTCTTCGATCATCGTTTGCAGGATTTGTCCGTGCTCAACGAGGGGAAGAAAAAACTTCCTCTGCAGCATTTTTTGTCAAGCCCCGAAATCAAAGACTCAGCAGCGGTTTACAGAAATCAATAACACTTTAAATACCAAATTCTTGCCACTGGTTGTGTCCGAAATGGCAACCTATTCCCTATATATAGTGCACTACTTTTGACCAGACCCCTATGTGCTCTAGTTAAAATTAGTGCACTACAAAGGGAATAGTGTGTCATTTGGTGTACTCTGATTCCTAATTAGGATGACAGTGTTACCCTATCCCGTTCAATAATGTGTCTAAGTGTTCATACAAATGTGCGGTGGTGTGTGAGATCATTTGGGTCTAATGAGACTGGAACATATAGTAACTAAATGGACCAAAGGTAGGATCAGATGGATAAATATCATGGCCTCAGGTCAGGTAGAAACCACCCAAATCACTAATAATGATACTACATGTTTCGACAGCACTGTCAGATCAGTCCCATAATATACTAGAATGTAACAGACGTTGTGGGGTTAAACAATAATTACTGTAACTACCAGCCAAGTCCATCTTTCTTGCTGTCTTCTTGCTAGCAATGTCATTCTCAGTATAATGGGACATGGCGTGAATCTTGTGTTGTGAGTGGGGGTGGTCACTAAATGGCTAACTCGTTCCACGACTGGTGCTAGAGATTAGAGAATTCAGACCCATCCCCAGATCAAAGCTGAAGCTTTATCTCTGATCCCAGATCTGGGCTCAACACTTCTCCCTAACCCTCGTCAATGAGATAGGGATCTTAAATGCTCTCTGAGTGTTCTCCTTTTATCTGGAACAGCCACTAATATTCCTCATTACTCCAGCAGTCTGGCGAGAAGAAAAAGTGAAATGGATTGGAGGGGACTGACCCTTCCGGAATTCCTTTTGAACCATCTTGCCTTTTGTTTTCAATGATTAAACAAGTCAAAGATGGGATCAGGGTCAGAGATATGTGGTGTATCATCATCTGCACGATGAGCTTGGTGGTGGGCTAGAGAGCCCCGTAACAGTAGGCCGGTGGTACCTTGCTGTGGTAGCCTAGACATAGACAAAACTGCTTGACTCAGGGAAGTGGTAGGCTAGAGGAGTACAACATGCTGGCGGTGGCAAAGGAGGCGGGGAGAAGAGGTAGAAAGAAAGAACTTAACACATCTGTTCCAAATGTTTTCTCTGTGAGCGAGCTAACTCCCGGGGGACTCTGAGAGACTCTCACCTTGGCACGTCCCAGGGGGGTGTTGGGGAGCACCACTTGGACAGGTGCAAAAGCTTGTTTCACACCACAGTGCACACCTAATAGGCATACTGGAGTTGGGTGTGTGCTTTGCTAAGCTGGACCTGAACTGATGGCAGGCAAAATGCAGTACAGTCCCCATCCCCCATTCCACTCCACGGCTGAACAGCAGATGGTACGGTCGCCTATGGGAACCGAACCTGCAATTCCCTGTTCATCAGAGGATACAGGGCAGAGCAGGCAGGCCAGCCCATCTTTAAAAAACCTAGATTGAAGCTATTAAGCTATAATAAACTGCAAAATAAAAAACCTAGGCTACCTCCTGGACTGGAACTGTTGTTGTTTGGCATTCAAAGAAACAAATTTGTTATTTCATAAGTAAATCATGTATTATCCTCTACGAGAGCGTCTAAATTGCTACAGTCTATGTCCTACCATGACTTTTTTTTTTACTTGCAACTAGGAGTAAGAAAGTAAAAAATGTATACAATATTGAGTGTTAAAATTTTGCATTTGGAGCAAGAGTGTTAAAATGAAGCATTTGCTTCCTAAGTTAGTAAAGGAAGAAAAGCCATATCTGATGCCACTAGGCCTGTGTTTGCTGGAGCATATACAGTATAACTACTGTGAGTCTGAGCCCTGGCGCCTAGCTGCTTGCCTTTGAGTGAGAAACCCATGAAAATGTAGCTATCTTCTGGGGGGGGGGATGTTTCAAGGTGCTAATGCATCACTAGACAGGTGTTAGGGTGGCACTCCGAGCTCAAATCTACAATGCTAATGTCTTCAAAAACAACAAGCTGGTCTTGTGGGTTGTTTTGGAGGCTGCGGTATGTTTATCCCATGTTGGTTCCAAAATAACCCAGCAGAGGTTTGGTCGGTAATAGCTGCAATCAATAATTGAAGGTACATCTCCCTCTGTGTGAGCACCAGGCTCTGGCACGATTGCTGACTGCGTCGCAAGACTTGTTTTCTATCTTCTGCAGCGAAAGAAAGTAGGACAGAGAAAACAAGAGAGATTTATGCCGTCATGGCTGTGCCGTACTTGGCGTATATAGCTGATGTATCACTTGTAACTTGAGCTCGGTAGTTTTGTTGACGAGGGACCTTTTGTAATTAATCTCAGTTTACAGGAGATACGCTCTGATAAGATGTGATGAGTTAACTGTTCGCAGACATCAGGCGTTATGTAGTGAATATGAAACCGAGCTATCACAGGTCACTGGACCGGAGAGAGATATATTAACTGTAATTTAACAACACTATGTCTCTATGATGAGTTGTCAAAATGAAGAATATGTGAATTGTGAACAGATTTTTCAAACGGTACAATTTCAATGGCTGATGGTACAGCTCTGCTAACAACATAGTTGACTTACCTAAGGCACCCAGATAACTGACAATGGCTCAACCCAACATACCGTAGACCTTGTCCTTGGTAACCTGAAAGAACAATGATAGGTAAATAGAAGAGCATATAAACGCTTAGAACAAAATGGTTCTATCTAGAACCAAAAAGGATCTCCTATGTGGACACAGGAAGAACCCTTTTGGATCCCTTCTTTCTAGAAGTTTAGAACATCTACCATTCCAGTGTTTAAATTGTAATTGTAAATTGCTATATTGTAATTACTTCGCCACCATGGCCTATTTATTGCCTTAACTCCCTTAACTTACCTCATTTACACTCACTGTATATAGACTTTTTTGTTTTCTTTTGTTCTACTGTATTATTGACTATGTTTTGTTTATTCTATGTGTAACTCTGTGTTGTTGTATGTGTCGAATTGCTACGCTTTATCTTGGCCAGGTCGCAGTTGCAAATGAGAACTTGTTCTCAACTAGCCTACCTGGTTAAATAAAGGTGAAATAAAAAGAAAGGAAGAAAGAAAGAAAGAAAGAAAGAACAACAATATATGTTTTTGAAATGTCTCTCCAAAGATGATGAGGGATTCTGCCTGCACTTCTCATCGGTTTGTCTGTGTTGCCGTGACTACAAGAGTATGTAGTCCAAACATGGCAGGCTTATGTAAAAGAGGATAGATAAAAGCTGTAAAAACTGGACACACAAACTGTCACACACGCACACACACGCACACACACACACACACACACACACACACACACACACACACACACACACACACACACACACACACACAAAGACTCTTCAGACACACAGACATGCACACACTTTTCAGCCCCACCTCAAGGTCATCCTCAGCAATAGCTTAGCACTCATAAAAACAGAACACGTCAACTCGGATGCACCCATTTCAGCATCAGCAGCAGAGCTCTGATAATCACGGCCCTGGGTATTCTCTTATATTCTGACTGACTGTCCACCATCCATTTACACACCATTTGTAGTCAATACGCATCCGAAAGCTCAATCTACTCGAAAGACCTTTCTGAATGCCTGTGCTTCTTTAGCCAGTCAGTGACAGGTGGGCGTGGTTTTCCATGACACTAATGGGTTGTGATGTTCTAAAAATGATCTACAGCTTGTATGAGTCACTCACAGAGAAGGGGAACGAAGAAGAACAAAAACAAATCTAATTTATATGGAAGGCATAAACAAACTAAAATGAGAGGACTAACATTTTTTTTAAACATTTGAGTTGTTTTGCAGATGCTCGACATGCAGTAGTGAGCGCATACATTTTCATATTTGTTTGTACTGGTTCCCCGTGGGAATCGATCCCACAACCCTGGTGTTGCATTTGCCATCCTCTACCAACTGAGCCACACAGCACATATTAACAGCCTGACTCCTATCCCCCCTCTCTGCGACAGCTGTAGTGAGAGGACTCTTTTCTATAGCAGTCATTTATCCACCAAGGCAGTCAGCCATCATGCAGTATTGAACTGTCATTTGGTAAATACAGGTTGATATACCCTGTTGGGAGAGTATTGTCTTGTATAGTTTTTTAAAAGTCAAATTAGATGATATCCACTAGTAGCTTATATAACCACTGTTTTACACATGAATACAAGTGATGAGATTACATCCAAAAGTATAATGGAACACACTCTCTCCCACAGTGATGTACAACAAGCAAGGTTTTATTCTAACTAGTTGCTCTACAGGAATGCCTAAAAGTGACTTTAGAGAGACAGTCAATTCCCCCAATGGGGTAATTTTGGGAACACCACAGTAATCAATGCATTTACCTTAGGACATGTAATCAGGTATTAAGATACAGCTTGTAAAATACATGTTTTATTCTATTTTAAACCCCCTCTTGCCAGCTGTAGTCTCCGGATGATTAGGACCAGAATAACTATGCTAATTGTTCAATCAGCGCACTTTGCTCCGCTTCAAAGCTGAAGATTTTTGCATAACATTTCCCTGCAAGTTCAAAGTGATCGCTATGCCGAACAAATGGCCTTGACTATGGGGGCTGGTTTAAACGACGCCCCGAAGAGAGGGAGAGCGGTTGTGAGTTGGCCATGTAATTGCGTAATTAAAACAAGGTTATCATAGAGTAGAACATTTTGTTATATGTGTTGTAAAAGCCCATACTTTCTAACTGAAAAAGCCCATGCTTTCTAACTGATCTTAATTGGTTATTCGTGACAAGTGCTTAAGCGCTGTCTCATGTTGTATGTCAAAATAGGGTAGGCCTATTAGAGCCATTTTGGTGAGCAGGACTTTCATTCAAAAGCACTGCTTTTCCATATAGTCAGGTACTTTCAATGTGGGTCACCAGACCAGTCCTTCAAACCTTTCCAGTGCGGCAGATTCCCTCCAGGAGGGAAAGGCCTTTCTTTTCCTAAAAGGTTGTTTGAACAGAGTCCCTAAACTTAGCTGTATGTGGTGGGCCTGGCATTTTGCTGAAGAAAAAAAAAAAACACATCCAAGATTGTACCTTTAAGGTTGATTGTACAGGGTCCCTAATCTATCATTCCAGGACGACATGTCACATCAACTCCTCAAAGTTCTCCTGACCAAGTTTAAGTCCTAACAGTCTTCTGTCACAGAGCACGACAACGTGCTTTTCTCCGATCCCCAGAGTCTGACAGACAGACAGCTACATGAAGCAGCCCAGGAAGGAAGCAGGATTTGGGACTGACGGACACGGCTGAGGCCCTACCTAAGGAGCAGTAACCCCTCCGAGGGCCGAGTGGAGTGGCAGTCAGTCGGCAAGGTCATGATAGCAAAAGGGGGCTGCATGCCTCCCAGCACTGCATTAATCCATCCACAATGTCACCGCACTGCCTCACCGAGTCACTGCCACCTCGATCACCGCCACCACTCCTGACATTTTTGCTGTGTGTGAAGCTCAGTTGTATCGCACGTCTGTCATACATTTGTCCAATTATTTGTTTGGTTTATTACTGCATTATTTCAATGAGAAGACTTGAATCCATTTTATTGAATATTGTTTTTGTATAAATATGTCCACGTTGTCTTGGCTTTACAGACTGTGGGAAGGAAGGCTTGATCTTATTGCTAAACAAATCAGGTTCACTGAAGGTTATTTGGATGTAAAGAGAATCTAACGTTATCCAGGATTGCTTCGATTTGGGGATTTACCTTGCATTGTATCTGGTACAACTTTACAGTGGTTGGTGCCAAAATCGTTTGCATTTCCTGGAACAACTCAGCAATGAATGTGGTATGCGGTATGTGATCCTGGACGTGGTGGATGTGGAATGTTGTGATGAAGAGAGCTGCATACTAGACGGGTCGTTCCACGAAAAGAGTGGGGGTTGGTGTGCTCTCTCTAATTAGTGTGCTCTCTCCAATTCTCTCTTTCTCTCTTTCTTTCTCTCTCTCGGAGGACCTGAGCCCTAGGACCATGCCTCAGGACTACCTGACATGATGACTCCTTCCTGTCCCCAGTCCACCTGGCCGTGCTGCTGCTCCAGTTTCAACTGTTCTGCCTTAATGTTATTGGATCATGCTGGTCATTTAATAACATTTGAACATCTTAGGCCATGTTCTGTTATAATCTCCACCCGGCACAACCAGAAGAGGACTGGCCACCCCACATAGCCTGGTTCCTCTCTAGGTTTCTTCCTAGGTTTTGGCCTTTCTAGGGAGTTTTTCCTAGCCACCGTGCTTCTACACCTGCATTGCTTGCTGTTTGGGGTTTTAGGCTGGATTTCTGTACAGCACTTTGAGATAGCAGCTGATGTACGAAGGGCTATATAAATAAATTTGATTTGATTTTGATTTGATTTGGTTGTTGTGTCCACTGATTTTTTTAAATAGAAATTGTGCACCAATATTTAATTTAACAGCCTGTTTGTAATGGCTGTTGGAAGGAGAGGACCATGATGCAGCGTGGTAAGTATCCATGTTTGATTTATTCAATAAGCTGAACACTGAAACACAAAGTAAATACAAGAACAACCGAAACAGTCCTGTTTGGTAGAGAGACAAAAAACAACTACCCACAACTCAAGTGGGAAAAACAGGCTGCCTAAGTATGGTTCAGAGACAACGATTGCCAGCTGCCTCTGATTGGGAACCATACCAGGCCAAACACATAAAAATGGAAAACATAGAACACAAAACATAGAATATCCACCCCAACTCACGCCCTGGCCAAACTAAAACAGAGACATAAAAAAGGAACTAAGGTCAGGACATGACACTGTTATATTAAAATAAATGCCATTTAATATAGACAACATTGATAATTCAATAAATCTGACTTATAATATGAGAAAACAATTCAGCATTTTGATTTCTAGGAAGGGTTTAACCCATTTAACCCCAACATGTCACCATTATTGTTCATCCAAGATGGCATAGCAGTTCAGACGTCTTTTGTCCTCGTTTTGTCGTGTCCCGTATATATATATTTACAACTTTTTTCACATACATTTTTTTAATTTTCCATAAACTCATCTTCAAAACACTCTCCTGCAACCCGCCTCACCAATTTATATTTATAAAAAAGTATTATTTACCTCAAATCTGTAATCCTCCAAGAAGCTAGCCAGAAACTCCAAGAAGCTAGCCAGAAACTAGCCAGGAGCTAGCCAGAAGCTAGCCAGAAGCTAATCCAGAAGCTAATCAGAAGCTAGTTCAGAAGCTAGTTAGCTTCTTTACTGGCAAATCGTTAGTAGTCAGCTATAATCACGGTTTGTGGTCATCAGTTATCCTTTAGCTCGAAAATCTATCGTCAGTTTTGTACGGTGCAGCGCAGCGCGGCTCGGAACGATGTTATCTACCCGAAGGAGTTATCCGGCTGGCTCCTCCGTCGCGACGTTACCTGAACGCCCATCTGCGGCCTGCTAACCGTTAGCTGTCTTATCGGCTGCTATCTGAATAGACAATCGGAGAATTTATTTATTTATTTTTATTATTATATTTATTTATTTATTTATTTATTTCTTCTTGGGCCTCTATAACTATATCTATTGTTTTTATTTTTGTTGTTGTTGTGTGATTTGGATTAATCCCCTCTACCACACGGAACCCCACTAATCTACTGACGGAACACAAGAGGTGGTTAAGGAATGCAAGAGGTGGCTAATAACAGACCTCCATCCTATGCTAGCTTGCTACCGATGGCCTGGCTAGCTGTCTAAATCGCCGTGACCCCCAACCAACCTCTCCACTCACCGGACCCTTTTGATCACTCGACTAAGCATGCCTCTCCTTAATGTCAATATGCCTTGTCCATTGCTGTTCTGGTTAGTGTTTATTGGCTTATTTCACTGTAGAGCCTCTAGTCCTGCTCACTGTACCTTATCCAACCTATTAGTTCCACCACCCACACATGCAATGACATCTTGTGGTTTCAATTATGTTTCTAGAGACAATGTCTCTCTCTTCATCACTCAATATCTAGGTTTACCTCCACTGTACTCAATATCTAGGTTTACCTTCACATCCTACCATACCTTTGTCTGTACATTATACCTTGATGCTATTTTATCACCCCCAGAAACCTCCTTTTACTCTCTGCTCCAGACGTTCTAGATGACCAATTCATATTGCTTTTAGCCGCACCCTTATTCTACTCCTCCTCTGTTCTTCTGGCGATGTAGAGGTGAATCCAGAACCTGCAGTGCCTAGCTCCACTTCTATTCCCCAGGCGCTCTCTTTTGACGACTTCTGTAACCGTAATAGCCTTGGTTTCATGCATGTTAACATTAGAAGCCTTCTCCCTAAGTTTGTTCTATTCACTGCTTTAGCACACTCTGCCAACCCAGATGTTCGAGCTGTGTCTGAATCCTGGCTTAGGAAGACCACCAAAAATTCTGAAATTGAAATTCCAAACTACAACATTTTCAGACAAGATAGAACTGCCAAAGGGGGCGGTGTTGCAATCTACTGCAAAGATAGCCTGCAGAGTTCTGTCCTACTATCCAGGTCTGTACCCAATCAATTTGAACTTCTACTTTTAAAAATCCACCTCTCTAAAAACAAGTCTCTCACCGTTGCCGCCTGCTATAGACCACCCTCTGCCCCCAGCTGTGCTCTGGACACCATATGTGAACTGATTGCCCCCCATCTATCTTCAGAGCTTGTGCTGCTAGGCGACCTAAACTGGAACATGCTTAACACCCCAGCCATCCTACAATCTAAACTTGATGCCCTCAATCTCACACAAATTATCAATGAACCTACCAGGTACCTCCCCAAAGCCTTAAACATGGGCACCCTCATAGATATCATCCTAAGCAACTTGCCCTCTAAATACACCTCTGCTGTCTTCAACCAAGATCTCAGCGATCACTGCCTCATTGCCTGCATCCGTAATGGGTCAGCGGTCAAACGACATGCACTCATCACTGTAAAACGGTCCCTGAAACACTTCAGCGAGCAGGCCTTTCTAATCGACCTGGCCGTGGTATCCTGGAAGGATGTTGATCTCATCCCGTCAGTAGAGGATGCCTGGATATTTTTTTTAAATGCCTTTCTAACCATCTTAAATAAACATGCCCCATTCAAGAAATTTAGAACCAGGAACAGATATAGCCCTTGGTTCTCCCCAGACCTGACTGCACTTAACCAACACAAAAACATCCTATGGCGTTCTGCATTAGCATCGAACAGCCCCCGTGATATGTAGCTGTTCAGGGAAGCTAGAAACCATTATACACAGGCAGTTAGAAAAGCCAAGGCTAGCTTTTTCAAGCAGAAATTTTCTTCCTGCAACACTAACTCAAAAAAGTTCTGGGACACTGTAAAGTCCATGGAGAATAAGAACACCTCCTCCCAGCTGCCCACTGCACTGAAGATAGGAAACACTGTCACCACTGATAAATCCACCATAATTGAGAATTTCAATAAGCATTTTTCTACGGCTGGCCATGCTTTCCAGCTGGCTACTCCTACCCTGGTCAACAGCACTGCACCCCCCACAGCAACTCGCCCAAGCCTTTCCCATTTCTCCTTCTCCCAAATCCGTTCAGCTGATGTTCTGAAAGAGCTGCAAAATCTGGACCCCTACAAATCAGCCGGGCTAGACAATCTGGACCCTTTCTTTCTAAAATTATCTGCCGAAATTGTTGCCACCCCTATTACTAGCCTGTTCAACCTCTCTTTCGTGTCGTCTGAGATTCCCAAAGATTGGAAAGCAGCTGCGGTCATCCCCCTCTTCAAAGGGGGGGGGGGACACTCTTGACCCAAGCTGCTACAGACCTATATCTATCCTACCATGCCTTTCTAAGGTCTTCGAAAGCCAAGTCAACAAACAGATTACCGACCATTTCGAATCTCACCATACCTTCTCTGCTATGCAATCTGGTTTCAGAGCTGGTCATGGGTGCACCTCAGCCACGCTCAAGGTCCTAAACGATATCTTAAACGATAAGAAACATTACTGTGCAGCTGTATTCATTGATCTGGCCAAGGCTTTCGACTCTGTCAATCACCACATCCTCATCGGCAGACTCGACAGCCTTGGTTTCTCAAATGATTGCCTCGCCTGGTTCACCAACTACTTCTCTGATAGAGTTCAGTGTGTCAAATCGGAAGGTCCTCTGTCCGGACCTCTGGCAGTCTCTATAGGGGTGCCACAGGGTTCAATTCATGGACCGACTCTCTTCTCTGTATACATCAATGAGGTCGCTCTTGCTGCTGGTGAGTCTCTGATCCACCTCTACGCAGACGACACCATTCTGTATACTTCTGGCCCTTCTTTGGACACTGTGTTAACAACCCTCCAGGCAAGCTTCAATGCCATACAACTCTCCTTCCGTGGCCTCCAATTGCTCTTAAATACAAGTAAAACTAAATGCATGCTCTTCAACCGATCGCTACCTGCACCTACCAACATCCCTACTCTGGACGGCTCTGACTTAGAATACATGGACAACTACAAATATTTAGGTGTCTGGTTAGACTGCAAACTCTCCTTCCAGACCCATATCAAACATCTCCAATCCAAAGTTAAATCTAGAATTGGCTTCCTATTTCGCAACAAAGCATCCTTCACTCATGCTGCCAAACATACCCTTGTAAAACTGACCATCCTACCAATCCTCAACTTTGGTCATGTCATTTACAAAATAGCCTCCAATACCCTACTCAACAAATTGGATGCAGTCTATCACAGTGCAATCCGTTTAGTCACCAAAGCCCCATATACTACCCACCATTGCGACCTGTACGCTCTCGTTGGCTGGCCCTCGCTTCATACTCGTCGCCAAACCCACTGGCTCCATGTCATCTACAAGACCCTGCTAGGTAAAGTCCCCCCTTATCTCAGCTCGCTGGTCACCATAGCATCTCCCACCTTTAGCACACGCTCCAGCAGGTATATCTCTCTAGTCACCCCCAAAACCAATTATTTCTTTGGCCGCCTCTCCTTCCAGTTCTCTGCTGCCAATGACTGGAACGAAGTACAAAAATCTCTGAAACTGGAAACACTTATCTCCCTCACTAGCTTTTAGCACCAACTGTCAGAGCAGCTCACAGATTACTGCACCTGTACATAGCCCACTTATAATTTAGCCCAAACAACTACCTCTTTCCTTACTGTATTTAATTTATTTATTTTGCTCCTTTGCACCCCATTATTTTTATTTCTACTTTGCACATTCTTCCATTGCAAATCTAACATTGTGTTTTACTTGCTATATTGTATTTACTTTGCCACCATGGCCTTTTTTTTGCCTTTACCTCCCTTATCTCACCTCATTTGCTCACATCGTATATAGACGTGTTTATACTGTAATATTGACTGTATGTTTGTTTTACTCCATGTGTAACTCTGTGTCGCTGTATGTGTAGAACTGCTTTGATTTATCTTGGCCAGGTCGCAATTGTAAATGAGAACTTGTTCTCAACTTGCCTACGTGGTTAAATAAAGGTGAAATAAATAATTATAAATAAAATTTGTAAAGCCCGAGTTATTTTGTTGCTTTGACGGTCATTTCCGAAGATCATTTATTTCATGTGATTAGTGATTTTTAAACTTTATTTAACTCGGCAAGTCAGTTAAAAACCATTTGTTATTTACAATGACGGCCTACCAGTGAACATTGGGTTAACTGCCTTGTCCAGAACGACTGGTTTTTAGCTTTTCAGGTCAGGAACCTATTCAACAACCTTTCGGTTACTGACCCAACGCTTTAACCACTAGGCTCCCTGCTGCCCCAATACATTTACATCTGTCCCAAATTTTAAGGTCAACCCTGTTACGTGAACTGAAATCAGCAGGGTTTCAAACTGTAGAACCCAGTTCCTACATTTCAATATACAAATTGATTATATCAAACAAAACTATGCTACCTTGTATCTCTGGGACCCTCAGGACGACAAAATGGAGCAAGATTACTGAATCTAAGTACACTATTTACCTTCAGAGGTCAATGTATCAAACCAGTTGCCGTGATAAATGCATTTTGTTGTTGTGCACTCTCCTCAAACAATAAAATTGTATTTTTTCAGTGTAATAGCTACTGTAAATTCAACAATACAGTTAGATCAACAGGAATTTAAGCTTTCTGCCCATATAAGACATGTCCATGTCCTGGAAAGTTTGCTGTTAGTTACAATGTCATTCCAAACACATTAGCACACGTTAGCAACAACCGTCCCGGTTTAGGGACACCGATCCCGTAGAGGTGAAGAACACCTGCTCTTTCCATGATATAGACTGACCAAGCTATGATCCCTTATTGATGTCACTTGTTAAATCCACTTCAGTCCTTGACACAATTGAGACATGGATTGTGCATGTGTGCCATTCAGGAGGGAGGATGGGCAACACAAAAGATTTAAGTGCATTTGAACGGGGTATGGTAGTAGGTACAGTTGAAGTCAGAAGTTTACATACACTTACATTGGAGTCATTCAAACTTGTTTTTCAACCACTCCACAAATTTGTTGTAAACAAACTATAGTTTTGGCAACTCAGTTAGGACATCTACTTTGTGAATGACACAAGTCATTTTTCCCAAAATTGTTTACAGACAGATTATTTAACTTATAATTCACTGTATCACAACTCCAGTGGGTCAGAAGTTTACATACACTAAGTTCACTGTGCCTTAATTAAACAGCTTGGAAAATACCAAAAATTATGTCATGGCTTCAGGAGCTTCTGCAAATTGACATAACTTGAGTCAAATGGAGGAGTACTTGTGGATGTATTTCAAGGCCTACCTTCAATCTCAGTGCCTCTTTGCTTGACATCATGGGAAAATCAAAATAAATCAGCCAAGACCTCAGAAAAAAAATTGTAGACCTCCACAAGTCAGATTACTCTTTAAGAGCAATTTCCAAACGCCTGAAGATACCACGTTCATCTGTACAAACAATAGTACGTAAGATAAACACCATGGGACCACGCAGCTGTCATACCACTCAGGAAGAAGACACGTTCTGTCTCCTAAAGATGAATGTACCTTTGTGCGAAAAGTGCAAATCAATCCCAGAACAACAGCAAAGGACCTTGTGAAGATGCTGGAGGAAACAGGTACAAAAGTATCTATATCCACAGTAAAACGGCCGGTCAGCAAGGAAGCCACTTCTACAAAAACGCCATAAAAAAGCCAGACTACGGTTTGCAACTACACATGAGGATAAAGAATGTACCGTTTGGAGAAATGTCCTCTGGTCTGATGAAACAAAAATAGAACTGTTTGGCCATAAAGACCATCGCTATGTTTGGAGGAAAAAGGGGGAGGCTTGCAAGCTGAAGAACACCATCCCAACCATGAAGCACAGGGGTACAGCATCATGTTGTGGGGTACTTTGCTACAGAGGGGACTGGTGCACTTCACAAAAATCATGAGGGAGGAAAATTATGTGGCTATACTGTAGAAAAATCTCAAGACATCAGTCAGGAAGTTATAGCTTGGTCGCAAATGGGTCTTCCAAATGGACAATTACTCCAAGCATACATAGTTGTGGCAAAATAGCTGAAGGACAACAAAGTCAAGGTATTGGAGTGGCCATCACAAAGCCCTGACCTCAATCCTATAGAAAATGTGTGGGCAGAACTGAAAAAGCATGTGCGAGCAAAGAGGCCTACAAAAATTCACCCAATTTATTGTGGGAAGCTTGTGGAAGGCTACCCGAAACGTTTGATCCAAGTTAAACAATTTAAAGGCAATGCTACCAAATACTAATTGAGTGTTTGTGAACTTCTGACCCACTGGGAACGAGATGAAAAAAATCATAGCTGAAATAAATAATTCTCTCTACTATTATTCTGACATTTCACATTCTTAAAATAAAGTGGTGATCCTAACTGACCTAAAACAGGGAATTTGTACTCGGATTAAATGTCAGGAATTGTGAAAAACTGAGTTTAAATGTATTTGGCTAAGGTGTATGTATACTTCCGACTTCAACTGTAACTGACGAACAGGTTTGTGTCAAGATCTGCTGTTGGGTTTTTCACACTCAACAGTTCCCTGTGTGTGTCAAGAATGGTCCACCACCCAAAGGACATCCAGCCAACTTGACACAACTGTGGGAACCATTGGAGTCAACATTGGTCAGCATCCCTGTGGAACCCTTTCGGCACCTTGTCGAGTCAATGCCAGGACAAATTGAGGCTGTTCTGAAGGCAAAAATAATGAGGAATGTGTTCTTTGTACACTTACTGTAGATCTGGCTATAAAGGTACGTACCGCATCACTCTTACTTTGGTACCTTTTGCACACTCTCTCTATCTCTCAATTTCTCTCTCTCTCTCTCTAGCGACCTCTCATTCTCTCTGTCGCTCTCTTTAGCTCTCACTAGCTCCCTCATCGCTCTCTATATCTCTCTCTAGCTCCCTCATCGCTCTCTATATCTCTCGCTAGCTCCCTCATCTTTCCCATGTCTTGCTCTCTCTCTCTCTTCTCTATCTATGTCTGGCTATTTCACTCCCCCTCCTCTCTCACTTGCTTCAATGTTTAATGTTTAATTTAAACCATCACTGCAAAGTAAAATCAACAGGGGGCTGCATGCTGTGTGGAGAAATGACAGTTCCACAGTGCCTCCAACTGGTTATCTGGGGAAGTGTCTCATTAATGGATGCAGCATTACAGACGTTTCAAAGGCAACAGGCTGTTTATTAAAGCAGACTGAGCTCAGCCATATAGCCAAAGGTGTTTTGCTATGTTTAGCTAAAATACAGAACCTCAGAAGCTATTACCTAAGCCTTCCTTTATAACACACTTCATCCATTTCACAGACAGCTAGCATATAAATGTACTGTCAGTCAGGAACAGTGTTGGGTAGGTTACTTTCTAAATGTAATCATTTACAGTTACTAGTTACCTGTCCAACATTTTTATCAATAATGTAACTTTTGGATTACCTAAACTCAGTAAGGTAATCTGATTACTTTCATCTACTTTCAAATTACTTTCCTGTTAAGAGACATTAGAAGAAGACAGAAAGGATACGTCAAATGTATTTGGTGTGTCATCATAGTGGTCTCTGACTTGTTGTCAGACTCGCTCAGGTGAAACAAACCTAAACTTGTGTCTTTTTCAATGCTGAATTGAATGACATTGAGTAAACAGAAAGGTGGCATGTGTTTTTTTTTAGCAAACACCCTTTCTGAATTTAAAAGTAATCCAAGAAATAATCATCTAGTTTTTAAAAAAGTATCTGTAATCTGATTGCAATATTTTAGCTGGTAACATAACTGTTTACAGTTACTGTTATTTGTAATCATATTTCATGCAACTGATTACATGTAAATCAATTACTCCCCAACAATTGTCAAGAAACTACAGAGACAGACAGAGAGAAAGAGAGATCCTTTTCTTTGTCTTGGTCATGGTTAGAGGGAAAGAGAAAGACTGGTTAGCCTACTGCTGTGTGGAATGATGTCAGTGCCTTTGTGGTCTAATGAGACAGGTACAGCTTGACAAACAAGTCTTTTTCACAGTGACATTTTCTGGAGATTATCTCTTATTTAAAAAAAATAAAAAATAATAATAATTGACCACCTTTTTCAAACCCGGCGTCGTCTGGGTTTGGCCGGTGTAGGCCGTCATCGTAAATAAGAATTTGTTCTTAAGTCCAGTTAAATAAAGGTTAAACATTTATGTAGGTGTCATAAGCAGCCATAAAATAACGCAATATATGTCACAGCAGGTCTAAATACATGTGTCATGACGGTGTTATGACCATATCATGACATGGTTATGACCGTGTCGTAACGTGTTATTCCACTGGGTGTCTAGTGGTACCCAACTGGTAAATGCAAATATGTATAACTAACATTATGTCCTCAAGCGTTGGTGTATAATTTTATTTAAATTCCGTTCACTTGGGAAGTGAGTTGAAACTACAATTCAAAAATACACATTCAATTCTTGAATTGTCATTTCACTTGAACTGAATTGAAATGGAATTAACCCCAAGCCCTGCATGGTGACAACTGAGTACAACGACACTAGGATATCGCACCAGACACTTATCAAGTTGTTATTGTCTTTTCATTGACAGATGATGAGAGGATAAAAACACTTCAGACCTGCTTCATATCTTACTCATCTTCAGCCGGCTCTGACAGATTCCTGTATCGAGCTGTATCTGGAGGGGGACGGGGGGACGGGGGCGAGCTGTACCCCCCTCCAGAGCAATTGTATATCTTTATCGCCGCACTCTCATCTGAGCAGCTCAGTTTTCTCACAGCATTTTACTCGTGTGGAGCGTAGACACTGTAGTAAGAGTAAAATGGGGAACAGTGTGAACAAAATAATCACCACGTTACTTGAAAGGAGATCCTCCAGAGAGAAGCCTGGAGATTGTGTTGTTTTACACTACAAAACACTAAACTGTAAATGAGATTGAGGTTTACAACTTGAGTCTAGGATTCTGTTTCGTTACAGAAAGCAGATGTTAATTACCGAGAGGGCAGTTTAGTTCTCGCTCTCTCTCCTTTACGGAGAACCAGAAAAGGAGTTTGTTTGTGCACAGTTTAACTGTCTTTTAGCCTACTAAGGGCTTGTAAGTAAGCATTTCACAGTAAGGTCTACACACGTTGTATTCGGCGCATGTGACAAATAAAGTTTGATTTTATTCTATTTTTCTACTGTTTCCGTTATCAAACAGGATATTACTTGGTATCTCAATGACATGGAAGCTCAATGGCAGCTGATAACCAATGCAGCTGACAAATAGATTTTGCACAAACAGGTCCATTTTATCGATGAGTGTCTCTTCCATGGGAGATTAAGGATAAAAAAAAGAACACCAAGGCCCTACCTAACCCATAACGCTCCCTATCACTTAGAACAAGCATCAGAGGCTGAGTAGAATTCAATACTCTAGAATAAGGAAGTCATACAAAGCAGCAGGACAAACACACAAGCCATACGCCCTCCTGCTCCCGTCTTAGCTTTGCAATCACATTTTGTCTCGGTGGACGCTGGTCAGTGGAAAGTCTTTCAGGGCACTCTGGGATCCACCTCTTATCAGTTAGACTTGCCACAAAATAATGGAGGGAAAAAAGCTCTCTGTTTGAGATTGATAAAAGGCAGGAAGACTGTTTACCCATCAAATGCTCAGGCTTATCAGTAACGCCGGTCTCGAGGGGTCGTCTGCTCTGCACTTGTGTGCTCTAAAGAGTATGTCTGTCTGTGACTGGGTCCAAATTGGCACCATATTCTATAGACCCTGGTCAAAAGTAGTGCACTAAATAGCGAATAGGGACACAGTCTCCGGAGCTTTCTATCCCAGCTTTATGACTCTGTTTATTGATGCATCTTGGATTTTTTCATTAAAACCAGAAGTATCTTGTTTGAAGATATGCCTATCAATTGTGTTTGCTCATAGTGTTTTATGACCATCTGGCCTCAGAGACATGCTAATATTTTTCACGGACTATCTGTTTTTTGTTTGTTTGTGTGTACGCATGCATGAGTGTGTGTGTGCATCTGTCTGTCTGTGTCTGTCCGTCTGTTTGTGGGTGCCGGTGCATGCATGCAAGCGTGCATACGTGTGTTTGCCATAAGGTCAGATGGGTCTCCATTTTGTCATGTCACAATACTGTGGTGCAAAGTAAAGTCTGACATTTTCTACCATACCTCAGTGTCTTTCCCCATCTCAAACACCAGCCAAACAGGTGTGGTGCTCTCTCTATGCAGCGCTGACAGCCCAGTCATGTTGTGTCTACAGAGTGACAGAAACACAGGTCGTCATTGTGTAACATGCTGCAAATTTGAGTTCCTGGTAGCAGTGAGCCTGTCAGTGTTTCCAACTATGTACTGTAGCCTATGTCACTGTGTTGGTGTTTGTCTGCAGTCTGCTGCAGACAGAGAGCAGAGGTGCCACTGCCACCCACATAGTGGGCACGGCAGGGGGAGAGGAGTGTGGAGGTGTGGTACTGTAGTAGCCAAGCATATGTAAGGGAAGAACTGAGACAAAATGTTAATGATTTTGCATTAGGTTTTGATTAAAGGGATGGGTATGTTCTATTGTCTCCTGCTCTTATAGCATATGAATATCACATCAAAATCAAATCAAATGTATTTATATAGCCCTTCTTACATCAGCTTATATCTCAAAATGCTGTACAGAAACCCAGCCTTAAACCCCAAACAGCAAGCAATGCAGGTGTAGAAGCACGGTGGCTAGGAAAAACTCCCTAGAAAGGCCAAAACCTAGGAAGAAACCTAGAGAGGAACAAGGCTATGAGGAGTGGCCAGTCCTCTTCTGGCTGTGCCGGGTGGAGATTATAACAGAACATGGCCAAGATGTTCAAATGTTCATAAATGACCAGCATGATCAAATAATAATAATCACAGTAGTTGTCGAGGGTGCAACAGGTCACCACCCCAGGAGTAAATGTCAGTTGGCTTTTCATGAGAGTATCTCTACCGGTCCTGCTGTCTCTAGAGAGTTGAAAACAGCAGGTCTGGGACAGGTAGCACGTCCAGTGAACAGGTCAGGGTTCCATAGCCGCAGGCAGAACAGCTGAAACTGGAGCAGCAGCACGGCCAGGTGGACTGGGGACAGCAAGGCGTCATCATGCCAGGTAGTCCTGAGGCATGGTCCTAGGGCTCAGGTCCTCTGAGTGAAAGAGAGAAAGAAAGAAAGAAAGAAAGATGGAATTAGAGAGAGCATACTTAAATTCACATAGGACACCGGATAAGACAGGAGAAATACTCCAGATATAACAGACTGACCCTAGCCCCCTGACACATAAACTACTGCAGCATAAATACTGGAGGCTGAAACAGGAGGGGTCAGGAGACACTGTGGTCCCATCCGAAGATACACCCGGACAGGGCCAAACAGGCAGGATATAACCACACCCACCTTGCCGAAGCACAGCCCCCACACCACTAGAGGGATATCTTCAACCACCAACTTACCATCCTGAGACAAGGCAGAGTATAGCCCACAAAGATCTCCGCTACGGCACAACCCCGGGAAGTTGGAATGCAGTGTGTTTGATCCGTTTCAGTGAATAGGCTATGTTATGCAAATGTCATCAGCCTACATTGTAATGTGCATTTGGAAGGTCAAAAGCTAATGTGGCCAGACTTGTGGCCTGGACTTCAACCTCAACCTTCAATACTAATGCTCATCCTAAACCCTTGGTTATAAGCAAATGTTGAACTCTACGTGAGCCAGTGCAGTAAAGTCAACATCTTTACCTTCTGCAAACACTGAGCACCCAGCACCAGTCCATTGGCAAATGTTTATTACCCATTAACCTTGAATGATAGAAGACCTTTTGGCTGTAACGTACATATCAGCCTCACTGCCTCCCTAGTCTACTGAGGTTGAACTGTCAATGTTAACTTGGCTGAATGTATTACAAGTTAAAGGAGTTAATGTTGCAAGGTGATGCTATGTATGACACACACACACACATGAATATGAGGGATCTGACGTTGCATATTACACACAATCACATGAATAAGATGTCTTCCGAAGCTTGAAATACACCACATGGGACTCTTTCCTTCTGACTAGAGCATATACAGTCAGAGAGAGTGCATGAAGCTTTATCCATTCTATCAGTTCCAGCCATTGGTTGCAGCAACCAATCATAACCTCAGGAGGTCTATGGGGAGGTAAGAAGACAGACTGGTTTGGTACGCATTGTTTCTACAGACAGACTGGTGTGTTATGGGAGGGCAGGCAAGGTGAACTGGAGGTAGAAGTGTGGCAGGTAACTCTAACACTGTGGCCAATAGACACATAGTTGGACACATGACAGAGTTTTTACTCAGATCAATGCTTGTTTATATTGGATGAAAAGAGCAGCACATTACTGCAGTTTCTAATATTCCAGCTAGGGGGTAACAGTATTAACAACAACACAAGTTACATAACTAAATGAACAGATGGCTTCTTCCAGACACAACCAAGTCTGAACAATCCAGGAGACACACTCATAAGATTCTCTCTCTCTCTCTCTCTCTCTCTCTCTCTCTCTCTCTCTCTCTCTCTCTCTCTCTCTCTCTCTCTCTCTCTCTCTCTCTCTCTCTCTCTCTCACACACACAAAGACTCACACAGAAAGACTCACACACAAAGACTCACACACATAGACTCACACACATAGACTCACACACATACAACAAGCTAGTTTAAGATGACAAATGACACAGTCGACTGGCTATATTATCAGTGACTCCAGCAGATGGGAGAGGGATTTGAGAGAGAAGGGATAATTGCAGTCATTTTAAACACTGGTGGCTGTCCTAAAAATCCTTATGGGTATTTATGAGAGCCATCCACCACTTTCAATACAAACGCACAAGTTTCTCTTCGTGCTAGTGTTGGTCAGAGTTGGTCAGCTTTGTTGGTCAGCTTTGTCTCAGGATGGTAAGTTGGTGGTTGAGGATATCCCTCCAGTGGTGTGGGGGCTGTGCTTTGGCAAAGTGGGTGGGGTTATATCCTTCCTGTTTGGCCCTGTCCGGGGGTGTCCTCGGGTGGGGCCACAGTGTCTCCTGACCCCTCCTGTCTCAGCCTCCAGTATTTATGCTGCAGTAGTTTATGTGTCGGGGGGCTGGGGTCAGTTTGTTATATCTGGAGTACTTCTCCTGTCCAATTCGGTGTCCTGTGTGAATCTAAGTGTGCGTTCTCTAATTCTCTCCTTTCTCTCTCGGAGGACCTCAGGACCATGCCCCAGGACTACCTGACATGATGACTCCTTGCTGTCCCCAGTCCACCTGGCCGTGCTGCTGCTCCAGTTTCAACTGACCTGAGCCCTAGGACCATGCCCCAGGACTACTTGACATGATGACTCCTTGCTGTCCCCAGTCCACCTGGCCATGCTGCTGCTCCAGTTTCAACTGTTCTGCCTTATTATTATTCGACCATGCTGGTCATTTATGAACATTTGAACATCTTGGCCATGTTCTGTTATAATCTCTACCCGGCACAGCCAGAAGAGGACTGGCCACCCCACATAGCCTGGTTCCTCTCTAGGTTTCTTCCTAGGTTTTGGCTTTTCTAGGGAGTTTTTCCTAGCCACCGTGCTTCTACACCTGCATTGCTTGCTGTTTGGGGTTTTAGGCTGGGTTTCTGTACAGCACTTTGAGATATAAGCTGATGTACGAAGGGCTATATAAATAAATTTGATTTGATTTTTGATTTTTGATTTGACTGCTGATCTAGGATCAGGTCCCCATGTTGATGCAATCTCATTAGTTATGAAAATCTGATCCCAAATCAGCACTCTTACTCTAAGATGATTCATATATGCAGCCCCTGTTCTACTGTATCATGGCCTTTTGTTTTGGAAAAAATCTCTATTCCCTGCAGGATATTAGGCCCTGAAGAGTAGGGATATCCCAGCTCTCACTAGTTACCTTAGATGCAGCTCACTACTATTGATTGTAACAGACTGTTGTCAACATGTGTTCCATCAGATGAAGATAACTCAGGCAACTACAGTTATCGGGCGAAGTGGTTCTCCTCTGCTTCCTTGAGCTTGCAGGAGTCTTTTTACAAACCTTAATCGTGACACTACAGTAGACTATTTTCCTGCTGATTAGCGCCCCTTCTAGACATGCAAGGTCGTTCCTTTACCCTATTTTTAAAAATATTTTTCCATCAGTTTTTGATCCTATAAAGTTGTATACTGTGTTTTTTTTATCTATCAAATTCCTGTCCATGCTTGCATGTATGAAGGCTACCTACTGTAGCATTCCGCTCTCCATTCCAAAGCCCAGTCAAAGTCTCATAGTTGTTATACAATAACACAGTGTGCTGTCTTGCTATGCGCTGTATATTTCCAGTCCCTGAAGGGTGAACATTACTCTACAATAGCTATGATGACAGGGTCTCTCTGTTAGCACCAGCATGACCTCACCACGCCCTTTTACGATGCAAACGTTGTTACATTGTTGCTTTTAGTACACCAACGCAAACACACTGGGGAATACAGTAATGTCTATTATCCTCTTTCGTTCTGAGTTTGTATCTGCGTCGTAGTATGAGGAAGAAAAGACTGAAGGCTGTCAGAAAATAGGTCTGTCAGAGAGCCAATAGTTTAATGTGTTGGACAAATATGACAACAGTTCGTGTCTCATGTGCCAAGTTACCTGGATGTTACCCTTATGCTGTTGCAGGGTATACTAAATGAATAGAACTTCTTACGCTGATCTGTGGTCAGGTTAGCATTTTCCCGATTAATGCTTAAGGTTGGGAAAGCTGATCTGAGCTGTGTTGAATCTTCTTTTTTTGCTTTTTTGCTTTGTTTGTTTTGTGTGTTTTATGTATTAGCACTATTATTGTAGAGGCCACTGATGTTGTCCTATCATTATTACATCATCTAAAATGTTGGCATATTGATATTTGAGAAAAGCTTTCAAGAACCTCTGCTAATTCTGTTCTCATGTCCTCCGGATCTGGTGACTCATGTATACAGTTTTGTTCTGTGTTTTGGATTATTCATGTATGTTTTATGTATTTTGCGCCTTGGGTCTGTAAAAATAACTATACAAATTAAATGAATTATTATTATTATTATTATTATTATTTGCAATTCCAGAACTGTGATGATGTCACAGATATAAATCTATCCTGACTTACCTCCATGACATGACCTTTTAAATTGGCAAGGGATGGTGTAAACATTCCAATGTTACTGCTAACAAAACTATCTACTACTATTTGCGAACGCCTGCGAAATATTCAAATTCAATTTTATTGGTCACTTGCTTCGTAAAACAATGGGTGCAGACAGAGTGAAATGCTTACTTTTGGGCCCTTCCCAACAATGCAGAGATTTTTTATGTATTTTTAATAGAAAAAGAATAACACAAGGAATAAATACACAATGAGTAACGATAGCTTGGCTATATACACAGGGTACCAGTACAGAGTTGATGAGCAGGTAGATTGAGGTAGATACAGTATGTACTGTACATACTGTATAGGTAGGGGTAAAGTGACTAGGCAACAGGATAGGCAATAAACAGAATACTATTTAGCCTACTCTATTTCTATTTTACTCTACTCTCTTTTAATTACTTGATATTGTTTATTTTATTTGTTACTTTGACATTTTTTTGTTGATATTTTGCTTTGTTTGATTACACTGAGTGGACAAAACATTAAGAATACCTGCTCTTTCCATGACATAGACTGACTGGGTGAATCCAGGTGAAAGATATGATCCCTTATTGATGTCACTTATTAAATCCACTTCAATCAGTGTAGATGAAGGGGAAGAGACAGGTTAAAGAAGGATTTTAAGCCTTGAGACATGGATTGTGTATGTGTGCCATTCAGAGTGTGGCTGGGCAAGATCATATATTGATGTGTCTTTGAACGGGGTAAGGTAGTAGGTGTCAGGCACACCGGGTTGAGTGCGTCAAGAACTGCAACGCTGCTGAGTTTTTAACACTCAACTGTTTCCGTGTGTATCAAGAATGATCCACCACTCAAAGGACATCCAGCCAACTTGACACAACTGTGGGAAGCATTGGAGTGGACCAGCATCCCTGTGGAACACTTTTGACACCTTGTAGAGTCCATGCCCCAACTATTTGAGGCTGTTCTGAGGGCAAAAGAGTGTTCCTAATGTTTTGTAGAGACAGATAAAAAAAGTATGTAGGTCAGGCTGCCTTATGAGAATTCTAGGCGATCGAATAAACTTCCGTTCCTCTAGCTAACGTGCAATCATTGGAAAATAAAATTGACGACCTACGAGGAAGATTAAACTATCAACAGGACATTAAAAACGGTAATATCTTATACTTTACGGAGTCGTGGCTGAACGACGACATTATCAACATACAGCTGGCTGGCTATATGCTGTATCGGCAGGATAGAACAGCGGCGTCTGGTAAGACAAGGGGTGGTGGACTATGCATATATGTAAACAACATCTAAGGAAGTCTCAAGGTTTTGCTCGCCTGAGGTAGAATATCTCATGATAAAGATGTAGACCACACTATCTACCTAGAGAGTTTTCATCTGTATTTTTCGGATTTTTTTGTGTCTACATACCACCATAGACCGATGCTGGCACTAAGATTGCACTCAATGAGTTGTATTCTGCCATAAGCAAACAGTAAAACGCTCACCTAGAGGTGACGCTCCTAGTGGCCGGGGTCTTTAATGCAGGGAAACTTAAATCTGTTTTACCAAATGTCTATCAGCATGTTAAATGTACAACCAGGGAGAAAAAAACTAGGCCACTTTTACTCCACACACAGAGATGTGTACAGAGCTCTCCCTCGCCCTCCATTTGGCAAATCCGACTATCATTCTATCCTCCTGATTCTGGCTTACAAGCAAAAATTAATGCAGGAAGCACCAGTGACTCGGTCAATAAAAAAGTGATCAAATGAAGCAGATGCTAAGCTACATGACTCTTTTGCTAGCACAGACTGGAATATGTTCCGGGATTCTTCCTATGGCATTGAGGAGTACACCGCATCAGTCATTGGCTTCATCAATAAGTGCATTGATGACGTCGTCCCCACAGTGAATGTGCGTACATACCCCAACCAGAAGCCATGGATTACAGGCAACATCCGCACTGAGCTAAAGGCTAGAGCTGTTGCTTTCAAGGAGTGGGACATACACCCGGAAGCTTAAAAGAAATCCTGCTATGCCCTCCGATGAACCATCAAACAGGCGAAGTGTCAACACAGGACTAAGATCAATCGTACTACACAGGTTCCGACGCTCGCCGGATATGGCAGGGCTTGCAAACCATTACAGACTACAAAGGGAAGCACAGTCGAGAGCTGCTCAGTGACACAAGCCTAACAGATGAGCTAAACTACTTATATGCTTGCTTCGAGGCAAATAACACTGAAACATGCATTAGAGCACCAGCTGTTCCGGGACGACTGGGTGAATCATGCTCTCCGCAGCCGATGTGAGTAAGACCTTTAAACAGGTCAACAATCACAAGGCCGGAGGGCCAGACGGATTACCAGGACGTGTACTGTGAGCATGCACTGACCAACTGCAAGTGTCTTCACTGACATTTTCAACCTCTCCCTGTTCGAGTCTGTAATACCAACATGTTTCAAGAAGACCACCCTAGTCCCTGTGCCCAAGAACACTAAGGTAACCTGCCTAAATGACTACCAACCCATAGCACTCACGTCTGTAGCCATGTAGTACTTGAAAGGCTTGTAATGGCTCACATCAACACCATTATCCCAGAAACCCTAGAACCACTTCAATTTGGATACCGCCCTAACAGATCCACAGATGATGCAATCTCTATTGCACTCCACACTGCCCTTTCCCACCTGGACAAAAGGAACACCTATGTGAGAATGCTTTTCATTGACTATGGCACAGCGTTCAATACCATAGTGCCCTCAAAGCTCATCAATAAGCTAAGGACCCTGGGACTAAACACCTTCCTTTGCAACTGGATCCTGGACTTCCTGACGGGCCGCTCCCAGGTTGTAAGGGTAGATAACAACACACCCACCAAGCTGATCCTTAACACAGGGGCCCCTCAGGGGTGCATGCTCACTCCCCTCCTGTACTCCCTGTCCACTCATGACTGCACGGCCAGGTACGACTCCAACACCATCATTAAGTTGCCAATGACACAACAGTGGTAGGACTGATCACCAACAACGATGAGACAGCCTATAGGGAGGAGGTCAAAGACCTGGCCGTGTGGTAGCACCTGGCCGTGTGGTAGACAACAACCTCTCCCTCATCAAGACAAAGGAGATGATTGTGGACTACAGGAAAAGGAAGACTAAGCACAACCCCATTCTCATCGACGGGGCTGTAGTGGAGCAAGTTGAGAGCTTTAAGTTCTGGTGTCCACATCACCAACAAACTAACATGGTCCAAGCACACAAGACACACAAGACAGTCGTGAAGAGGGCACGACAAAACCTATTCCCCCTCAGGAGACTGAAAAGATTTGGTATGGGTCCTCAGATCCTCAAAAGGTTCTACAGCTGCACCATCGAGAGCATCCTGACTGGTTGCATCACAGCCTGGTATGGCAACTGCTCGGCCTCCAACCACAAGGTACTACAGAGGGTACTGCGTACAGCCCAGTATATCACTGGGGCCAAGCTTCCTGCCATCCAGGACCTCTAAACCAGGCGGTGGCAGAGGAAGGCCCTAAAAATGGTCAAAGACTCCAGCCACCCTAGTTTTTTTTTCTTTCTTTTTTCCAGTCACCCTAGTTATAGATTGTTCTCTCTGCTACCGCACTGCAAGCGGTACCGGAACTAGGTCCAAGAGGCTTCTAAACATCTTCTACCCCCAAGCCATAAGACTCCTGAACATCTAATGAAATGGCTACCCAGACTATTTGCATTGCTCCCCCTCTTTTATGCTGCTGCTACTCCCTGTTATTATCGATGTATAGTAACTTTAATAACTCTACCTACATGTACATATTACCTAAATTACCTCGACTAACCGGTGCCCCCGCACATTGACTCTGTACCGGTACCCCCTGTATATAGTCTTGCTATAGTTATTTTACTCCTGCTCTTTAACTACTTGTTACTTTTTTTTATTTTTTTATTGCATTGTTAGTTAGGGACGTGTAAGTAAGCATTTCACTGTAAGGTCTACACCTGTTGAATTCAGTGCATTTGACTAATACAATTTTATTTGCAATGTCCTGTTTTTATTTTCTTGCAGCTCTCTATGGGTCATTCTACCCCTTCCTCTTCACCCTCAGGCCCCCAAGGGGACCCACCAGCAGGTGTAAAACCAACAGCCACATACCTCTCCTCTTCTCACCTCTCCTCTCCTATACCCATCTCTCCTCTGCTCTCCAAAAATAAACATTTATATTTACATTGAAAATGTTGTTTGTGATTACTTTTGAAATAAATAGGTGGTCTAGATAGATTTACTGTATATTCTAGTTAGATGTCTACTAAGTTGGTCTAGATTCTAGAACTTGAGATAGCAAGCTAACAAGCTTGTGTTTGCAGAGCGGCACCAGAATTAAAAGCACATATTACCTTTTGTAAATATAAAAACAAAAAATATTTTTCTATTTCAGGAACCATCCTGGATAAATACTAAAAGAGCACATTTTCCATAAGCTGTAGGTAGGACTCTGGTCTAAATGGATAGTTCAGAGCTTCTGCACTTTTCTATAAACTTTAGGAAACACAATACTGTATATGGTCTATACTTGACACTTTTCACTTATGGGTGGCACAAATTACGATATGGGGAGGGGAATTGGCAGGTATGTGCACATTTATTTGTGTAGTGTTTACTACAGATAAAAAAGTGTAGTGTTTTTGCGGACATTACTATAATACTTACTACAGTATAAATTTTTGCAGATAATACTGTAGTATTTACTAGTATTCTACGGGATACTAAAGTGCACTATATAATTATATAGTAAGATCTGTAGTATTCTATAGAAACGTTGGTATTATATATTAAACTGTAGTATTATATAGTAAACTGTATGATCATATATTAAACTGTAATATTCTATAGTAAACTGTAGTATTTATTGTGTGGGGGAAAAGTAGGTGCAGACACTTATGGCTCCAATATTACTTGTGGGTAGAGGTGTATCATACATAACTCCGTGTGTGTGTGTGTGTGTGTGTGTGTGTGTGTGTCAACCTGAGCCTGGCCCCTTAGTGTAACATGTGTCAGGTGACAAATCATCTGAGGGCCGGAAACAGCTGTTCTAATTTGGGAATTTTGAGAGTTGGTCATTTCCTATGAAAATTGAGAAGGCAGTGAGGCACTCCACTAGTCACTCTCCACGGCCCGCAGCATATCATCCCCACCGCAGTCCATGAGTAAGTAATACACACCCCATTACTCAGAGCTTTCAGGTTTCACTGTGTCTAAGGTTTACAGAGAGAGTGGAGATTAGTTCGCTAAAACCTTGCAATTTGAGATTAGACTACATTTAGCTAGTGCTGTGTACTTGTACTCTTTACTGTCTGTATCAATTTAATCTCACAGTGGAAAGCAGACCGTGTTTCATTTGAGTGGCATGTCTTCAAACTACATGTGGAAAGAAAATTTACGGCCGTTTTCCAGCTGTCTGTCAAACAGGTCTCCGCCCCTTTAATCATACCATTGGTTTAATTTGCACATGGGGTGTTTAGTCATTGGTCTGTCTTTTGTCAACACAAAAGCATCCCCAACTCTCCCTTGCCCTGTCTGTGTGTTGTTGAACTGGGTGAGGTTCTAGTTGCGAACGAAAGAGAGAAGTAAATTATTTAAATGTCTCATATCTTTCTTGCTAGCCAACTAGCTTCCTAGGACGGAAGTTAAGCTAGCGAGACAACACGAGACCCCCTAACTACTCAAGCGGAGGCTCGTACGGAAACGGGCAGTATGAGTTTGTAGTTTGACATTAGCTAGCTAACGTTGGTCATTCATTCAGACGCGAGGTGTGGGATGGTTTTCTTTTGTGTTTAGCTATAGCCTGATAGCTACTCCGTTGGCTATGGCTAGCTAGCTTCTGCATTTGACAGCAGTGACCGCTCGAGCTACATCATGCGATTCCGCATGGATATGATCGTCACCTGTTTTTCAGCAATCAAGACAAATAAGATGCTCGCTTGTCCAAGGGAAGTAGCCACATTTGATTTAAAACCGTAGTTGGTATTAAGGAATAAGGCGGACACTGATCTTGAGAATTGGCTACAGTAGCCGTCATTGGCTATCTATCCTCGGCGAAACCGGTTTGGTAAAGTGGCTAAAGTGATTGCTAGCATAGCTACATTTGGATGCATGCGAAAAATGGCATCAACAAAGGCAAAGGTTGGGATAATTAATGAAAGCAACTCCATTCGCGAGAGTGCCAAGACCTGCGCGAGCAGTCCCATGTTGTTGGCCGGAGCAGCATCGTTAACATTGAACAACAGGACATACTCACTCGATGACCTGGACACCATTTCCACAGTTGGTAAGTTTAGGCAGCAAGACAGTATGTTACAGTACACACACTGGTGAAACTGGTCTCTCTATCACAGGGCTTCTCACACTATCCAGGCATATCAACTAGGCTATAGGGCATTAGCTACTACTGGTACATGTGTGGCTCGTGCAGAACAGCACAAGCAATGAAAGCCAAGGCGACTATGTGATCAGCCATTTCATGGAATATGACATGGGGATATGCTGACCATGACACATCATTCAACTCTTGAGTCAGAATATAGCTGTCATGACTGTTCGCTCTGCTACTTAATCTGTCAACCGGAAGTGGACAAGGACGTTCTCGGGTTTTAGTCAAGCTCACCCATAGGTTTATGGCCCGCTCTGTGGCCAATCATTGAGGAATTCATGAACCCACACAGTTGCTGGGATGGTCAACATTTTCTTGACATGGCATTAGGGGAAATATCTGTGTGCATCTCAGGGATCAAGAAGGATTAATGGGTTCATTGCACACGTGGAATAACCAGCTTGAGAAGTGAAAGCTTAATGGAGGAAACTCTTACTTTCCTTATCAGACTTTTGCGACATTGAAACCCTTGGCACGAGTTTAGGATGAGGATGAGTATATCTTTTTTTTGTAAAAAGGAACTAGCTATATTAGTAAGGTGAGGTGTCAGATGTTCCTGTTGTTATTGTGAGCAGTGCCCTGTGAATGTCAAAGTTCATGTTTGGTTCTGCTCACTCTTGTCTGGGCATGTAAGTCCTTTCACTGCATGGGTAATGTGTCAGCAGACTCAGCTGTTGAACTGTGTTTTTTTTTTCACATGGGTGGAGTCCACTCTGTGGTGAGTCTAATGCCAGAAACCAAGAATGTTAAAACAACATGCACTACTTCAAGACTGAACACAGACTTCTGATCACGAAAACCACTTAGTCTTTTACAGCGCTCTCATATTTGATTCATGACGAGGAGGACACTTGGCTAATAGAGAATTCCCATCTCATTCTAAGCCCACGTGATCAGGGAAAGCATGAAGCTTAAAATCATCCAATATGCAAAACCTTTTGTTAGATGATGATGAGAGGGATTTACTGCTTATGGCAAATCAGTTACATGTCTTGAGGACTGCTTTTGTCTAATGGTCATTGAAATAATGAGGCACCTGGCTCTCACGTGACATTTGAAGCTTACAGGCATTTTGCCCATCTTTCGTGCATATGAAATGTTTTCTGGTGCTGAGGCAAAAAAATGTTGAGTCCTAAGCCTACATCAAGATACGTGGCCGCTGGCCAAGTGCATTGAGTAGCATCAACAAGCTAGGCGCTTATTATTCCACTTCTGGCCTTGTTCCATCAAATATGTAGTGCCATTCAAATCAAATAAAAACACAGGTCTATCTATTTCTGCTCCCACAAAATTAGAACAAGAAACATTCTGTATTCTATTCAAATGCGTGTAGGCTAGCATCCAGCAAACCAAGAATCTGACCAAATAACACACCGTAGCTGTGAAAATAAGTGTCACTGTTTCCCACTAATTGATTAGATTCAGGTGTGGAGAAAAACAAAAAATAGGTCAGCTATTTTACCCTTCTTTTCCAAGTTAGTTAGATCTCTGGTTTGTTTCCATGAAACATACCTCACACTGGTGTTGAGAGAAGCATCCATTTTGTGCCATTTGTTATCACATAGCCTAACTGTTTTTCTTTATTTTTTTGGAAACACTATTCAGTACACCGTTCAAGTAATCAGTGCAGTATTTGGTGCATATCACCTTGCCTCGGGCGTTGCTCTATTGGAGAGAAAAGGACAAACCAGGCGTGACCTACTTGCAGGGGAAAACCTGTGTCACATGTCCAAAATCATGGGACATTTCTGGTGGCAATCACTCAATTTGACGAAAATAGTATATACATGCACACATCTAAAAATGCAACAGGAGCTACAAAATCAGCGGAAGGAAAATGTCAGTTGCTTCCACAGGACGATGAGGCTACTTGAGGGAGCAACAAACGGTGATCGGAAAATGACATTTCCATATGTCTTTACTGTGCAGACAGGTAGTAGTCCTAATCTCTCTACAGTTGGCTTCTGCGGCAAGGGTTCCAGAATAGAAACAAAATATTGATGGAGCTGTTGCCTAAAGACTACGCACATGTCATTATTAGCTCATTTATATTGACCAAGGTGCTCAATATAAAATATATTTTCTTTTGCTTTTTTTTGTGCTTTAGTAGTGTAGGCCTAAAGCCTGCTTGTTGGGAATCTATAGATAAGTATTACTAGGACATTGAGGAGAGAACAAACATCCATGGAATATCCATCTGATTGTACAAGAACATATCTGCCTTGAGGCGAAATATTACACCAGCAATGTTTTTCAGATATAGGAGTGCAGCTTAACTCAGAGTCAAAGCTGACCGTTATCTAACCTCTGTCTTATCATTTATTGGGACGGCAGGGTAGCCTAGTGGTTAGAGTGTTGGACTAGTAACCAGAAGGTTGCAAGTTCGAACCCCCGAGCTGACAAGGTACAAATCTGTTGTTCTGCCCCTGAACAGGCAGTTAACCCATTGAAAATAAGATTTTTTTCTTAACTGACTTGCCTATTTAAATAAAGGTTTAAAAAAAAATATATATATATATATATGATGAGTAAAAAGACAAAGAAAGGGTTTGGGCTTTGTTTGCTTGCTCTATTAGATTACCATGGAGACTGAGAACAGGGAAGGACAAAGACCCCTTGTACGAGGTAAGTCCAAACGTGCTAGAAGCCAACATTCCATGACTCTATCGGGGGATTGTGAGTCCATCTCTGTTTGCTCTGTTTGTCTACTCCCTTTCCTTACTCACAGTGAAATATGACTAGACATGGGGTGTTATTTTGTACTCCTCTTGACCTGGAGATGGGAATAGAGAAACAATCTGAATTGTTGACCTGAAATAATGAGCTCAGACTTGTGAAAGAGTGAGAAGACAACTCAAGGAATCTTGGCCAGTTCTTCCAGATTCAACCTCTTTAATTGATGGACGGGTTGAAGACATGTCAGAGATAATTGAATGTCAAAAACATAGCAAATATAGCATTCTGATGTCATGGTCTAACATAACCACAGATCAATTCTTGATTATCAAATCAAATTGTATTTGTCACATGTGCCGAATACAACAGGTGTGTAGACCTTACAGTGAAATGCTTGCCCTTAACCAACAATGCAGTATTAAGAAAAATAAGTGTTACGTAAAAAAAATTGTGGTTGATTTGTTGCAGAAATAATCTGAATTGAATGTTGCTCTATGACATTTGGGTGTGTGTGTGACAGAGAACTTAACGCCTTGTCTAATGACTGTTCCTCTCCTTGCTTCAGGCACAGGGACCTTTGGCAGGGTGTTCCTGGTGAAAGACAAGAAGAGCAGGGCGTTCTACGCTCTAAAGGCTATGAAGATCCCTGACGTGATCCGGCTCAAGCAGGAGCAGCACGTCCACAACGAGAAGGAAGTCCTGACCGAAGTCAACCACCCCTTCCTCATCAGACTGTGAGTGTCTGATCACCTCAACACCATCATCAGCCACTGATCTGCTGGAGGTGGATTTAATATACACTACCGTTCAGAAGTTTAGGGTCCCTTAGAAATGTCCTTGTTTTTGAAAGAAAAGCAAAAAATAATGTGTCCATTAAAATAACATCAAATTGATAAGAAATACAGTGTAGACATGGTTAATGTTGTAACTGACTATTGTAGCTGGAAACGGCAGATTTTTAATGGAATATCTACATAGGTTTACAGAGGCCCATTATCAGCAACCATCACCCCTGGTTTCCAATGGAAAGTTGTTAGCTAATCCAAGTTTATAATTTTAAAAGGCTAATTGATCATTAGAAAACACTTTTTTGCACAACTGAGCAAGAAGACAAGTTAGAGTGTCTAGTTTGAGAAACGGGTGCCTCACAAATCCTCAACTGTCAGCTTCATTAAATAAGACCCGCAAAACACCAGTCTCAACGTCAACAGTGGAATGCTGGCCTTGGTGTTTTGCAGGTACTCTTTAATGAAGCTGCCAGTTGAGAACTTGTGAGGCTTCTGTTTCTCAAACTAGACACTAATGTACTTGTCCTCTTGCTCAGTTGTGCACCGGGGCCTCCCACTCCTCTTTCTATTCTGGTTAGAGACTGTTTGCGGTGTTCTGTGAAGGGAGTAGTAATCAGCGTTGTACGAGATCTTCAGTTTCTTGGCAATTTCTCGCGTTGTGTAGCCCTCATTTCTCAGAACAAGAATAGAATGACGAGTTTCAGAAGAAAGTTCTTTGTTTCTGTCCATTTTGTGCCTGTAATCAAACCAACAAATTCTGATGCTCCAGATACTCAGTCTAAAGAAGGGTGGTTTTATTGCGTCTTTAATCAGAACAACAGTTTTCAGCTGTGTTAACATAATTGCAAAAGTGTTTTCTAATGGTCAATAAACCTGTTTAATTAGCTAACACAACTTGCCATTGGAAAACAGGGGTGATGGTTGCTGATAATGGGCCTCTGTACGCCTATGTAGATATTCCATAAAAATCAGCCGTTTCCAGCTACACTAGTCATTTATGACATTAACAATGTCAACTCTGTATTTCTGATCAATTTGATGTTATTTTAATGGACAAAAAATGTGCTTTACTTTCAAAAACAAGGACATTTCTAAGTGACCCCAAAGTTTTGAATGGTAGTGTATAAATAATATATATGCCATTAAGCAGAAGTATTTTTCCAAGTTGACCTCCCCTACAGTGAGTGTTTACGTTTCTATTATATGTATGTGATTAGGGGTATTGAAAACCCACGACCTTGGTGTTGATTGCACCACGCTCTTACCGACTAAGCCACACAGGGCCACTTTCCACTTGTCCTCTACAACTGTTTTGACAAGGTCCATGCCACATACTATAAGCTGAGCAAACACTGCCCAGACTACCGTGTAGTTTAGCTCTCTACATCCAACCACTGTTACCCGACAAATATTTGTGTTTGAATATTGTCACCTTGTTCGAATGTACCAGTGTGTTTATTTCCTGTTCATACCTTCCAGGTTCTGGACCCACCATGACGATCGTTTACTATACATGCTGATGGACTACGTTCCAGGCGGGGAGCTGTTCAGTTACCTCCGTAGTCGCGGGCGCTTCAGCAACACCACGGGCCTCTTCTACTCCACGGAGATCGTGTGTGCCATCGAGTACCTCCACTCCAAAGAGATCGTCTACCGAGACCTGAAGCCGGAGAATATACTGCTGGACAGCGAGGGACACATCCGCCTCACGGACTTCGGCTTCGCTAAGAAGCTCTCGGACAGGTACGATGTCATGCCGTAGAGTGCAACTTTGTTGTCCGTCGAGACGGAAATGTCTCTGGACTGTGTTATTATATTTCCAGCCTCCCTGAAACTGCACACACACACACACACACACACACATACCCAAGAGACTGGAAGCAGCACAGGGTCAGCCGCAGAGCAGCGTCCCAGTATGAGCTGTTCGTCCCCACAGGTATCATTCCATCTGGGAGCAGGTGTACTGCACAGCCAGGACATCCTTAATTGTTAGACACTATGCCCCCTAACAAGTCATAACCAGGATATTATTAGCCTGCCATGTTAATTGCGGGAGTGAATGCTGTTTGTTTTTCTGTCTCATTGTAAGACTATATCACTTTTAGGAATTGTAGCCATACAGACACATTTGCCTGATTGGCACAGTAGGGATATAGATATCCTTCCGGGAGTTGTCATATTCCACAGCCATACAATATTCACAGAATGTATGGAGGGGAATCCTTGCTCTAAGACGGAATCCCAAAACATGAGGGGAAAAAAAGCAGAGCTGAGATGAAATTGCCGTTATTTTGTTTTTATATTCGCGTTACAAGCAGCAAGTCCTCTTCGGTAACCTCAGTAGGATTGGAAGGCTGCAGCACTCCGGTTAAAAGAGTTTTGTATCTGCAGTGCAGTAGCGTAGTGATACTGCAGTAGCGCTAGTGTTTTGCAGGGAGCCTCGCTGTACACAAACCTGACCCACTGACATGTAAACAGAATGGACTAAGATTACATTTTCTCTGGCCGGGAGAGTAAAACAGAGTTAGAGTAGATGTCTCTGATGTGCAACTTGTGACCCACTTAAAGAAATGGAAGGCAAAAGAAATTGCCTCGAATGCGGCGAGAGTGTGAAGAACAAACGAATGAGCGAGCTGGCTGCCGTGTGTGTGTGTGTGTGTGTGTGTGTGTGTGTGTGTGATCAGTTTAGAAGGTGAAACATTATCACACCACACTGTTGATGCTTCCACAGTGCCACCTAGTGGCACAATAGAATGAACCCGCTTTAGGTTCGAGGATGTGCTCAGAGGTTACCGGTTTTGAGACTAACCTTCCCAGTCGTAGAGCAGCACTCTGTCCAGAGAGTACTCTGAGTCTGAGGTAGGTACTGTATGCCTATCTGATAAAGGTTTCAATGCGACAAAAAAATCTATAATTACAATGCAAGCTGCATTTTCCACATTGCAACCAAAGTGTCCTGTTCTCGTTCACTTCAAAATGTATAATAAAGATGGAAATGAAATCAGGGACCTTGAGCCTGCCCCTTAAACAGAGTAACTATTTGCATACAAATGAACCATCACCACGGCAACTGAACAAGAGTTATATTCCAGAGGGCCATTTTTTATAAATGTTTTATTCAGAACATTAGAACATCTGATAAAAATTATAATTTGTTGTGTCATATTCTGCTCCCCAGTTTAGATTCTCTCCCTGGCCTGATAATAGTGATCCAGGGTTTTATATGTCCTCCATACAGTGTTAATCAGCTGTACTATTGAACCAAAGACATTGATCTACCAATAACACAACCAGAACCAATCCTTCCAGCAAACTAAAGCTCCATCACTCTGTTGGATCCAAATACCATCCGATAGTACTGTAGGATCAGGCTATTCACGTTACAGGGTTACCCTTGGGGAAACCTAGGCTTAGAAGGATCATCAGTCAGACATGATTGGCCACACAGCCAAAATAAGCGTTTTTTGTCTCTTTCGGTGTCTCTCCATCCAGGACGTGGACTCTGTGTGGAACCCCGGAGTACCTGGCCCCAGAGGTCATCCAGAGCAAAGGTCATGGCCGGGCAGTGGACTGGTGGGCCCTGGGGATCCTCATCTTTGAGATGCTGGCTGGGTGAGTAGTAGTGTCCTGTCCTCTGGCTGAATGGGAAGGACTGGTGTTGAGCTGAACACAAGTGTCATGAGTCCTGACTGGGCAGGGGTTTAACTGAATACTGTAATGTCCCCTGACATGGCAGGGTTCAACACCAGGGGGCCCCAGTCCACCAGAGGACAAGATGAATGTGTGTTAGTAGCAGGGGTTTAACTGAATACTGTAATGTCCCCTGACATGGCAGGGTTCAACACCAGGGGGCCCCAGTCCACCAGAGGACAAGATGAATGTGTGTTAGTAGCAGGGGTTTAACTGAATACTGTAATGTCCCCTGACATGGCAGGGTTCAACACCAGGGGGCCCCAGTCCACCAGAGGACAAGATGAATGTGTGTTAGTAGCAGGGTTTGGGGTCAATTTCATTTATATTCAGAAAGTAAACTAACATTCCATTTCTCCTCATTGATTTTTAATACAAAATATTGGAATCGGAATTTCAGTTTCCATCCTGAATTGAAATAGACTTGACCCCTTCCTAGTGTAGTAGTATGTATGAAGAGTGGCTATCCTCTATGGACAATTGGCTCTGTCTATGAACATTGGGTAGTATCCAGCAGAATGTCTGTGGCGAGTCAATGGTAAGACAAGTGTGCTATTATTCGGAGAGTTGACCTCATGAGGTTACGTCACTCTGTAGTGGGCTTAATTCCAAGACCAGCCTGCCTTTTGTTTCTGTGATGACAGAGGTGGACGGTCTTAAGGATGAAAGGAAGGTTACAGATTGAAGAAAGGTCAAAGGTAACTTATTCTGACACATTTCCACGTGCGTGATCTGTGGAGACCAAGGTTTCATAATAACAAACTCTGGTGCCTTAAAGCTATGCTCTCTCGTCTGAGAACCCCACTCAGTCACTCATTAATTCAAGGCCTACAGAAGGACTGCTGAAATAGGATTTCTATAGACAGGCCGTTACCATAGCGTAACGACGCCTGGCGCGTGTTCCAAATGGCACCCTATTCCCTAAGTAGTGCACTACTTTTGAACAGAATCCTGGTCAAACGTTGTGCACTACATAGGGAATAGGGTGCCATTTGGAACAGAGGCAGTGGTGCTGGGCCATTTAGCTATGGTACATCTGCGGCCTGGTGTCTATAGAAATCCTAATTCAGCAGTGCTTCTGTAGAGTACACTGGCCTTGAATGAATGACTCACTGACTGAGTGGATGTCTGCTAGCAGCATATAGCATCACTCATGTGGCCGGCTGCTCTTCCGCTCGTCTTTGAGACGAGGGAACCAAGTTAAATGATTTGTTCTATATAGCCCAGCCTACACATGAGTTAAGCGCTTGCTTTTTGCTTATAATCCACATGCATTTCTGCAGGTGTCACATAGCCTAGGCCCTACATATTTAGCCGAGTATATGTAGCCTATGTATGCACTCACTGAACTGTGAGTCGATAAGTGTCTGCCAAGTGCCATATTATTAAGCAATAAGGCACGGGGGGTGTGGTATATGGCCTATAAGGCCAGTATACCACGGCTAAGGGCTGTTCTTACACACGACACAACGCGGAGTGCCTGGATGCAGCCCGTAGCCGTGGTATATTGGCCATATATCACAAACCCCTGAGGTGCCTTATTGCTATTTATAAACTTTATAAGAGTAATTAAATGTTTCGTCATACCTGTGGTATACGCTTCTGATATACCATGGCTGTCAGCCAATCAGCATTCAGGGCTCGAACCACCCGGTTTATAATATTACATAGATAATGCGTTGCCTCATACAATCCGTGGAAGCAAGCGAGGAGGGCTCTGATAGTGTTATGTTCAGTATGCTATCACAGAGGTTCCCAACCAGGGGTACTAGGACCCCTGAGGGTACTTTGCCTATCCACAGGGGGTACTTGAGAAGACTCAGGAGACCATAGGCCTACTGGTAAAATGGACATGAGGGGGTAAATCAGGGGTACTCCAGCTGAGCAAAATTCAGTTGGTGGTACAGTAACCAAAAAAAGGTTGGGAACCACTCCCTATCATGTGAATTAGGCGCCCCTAGAGGGCACTAGTTATTATGACCTCGGTACAGTACACAGGGTGGGTTTGGGTGTGTGTTGTTTGTTTTGCTATGGAAATGTAGCATAGCCCTTGTCCCCAGAGTGGGTCAAAATGTTAAATCTGAGATTTTACTTCATATCTACGCCTTTTGAATAAAATCAAAGTTGATGGGCCTAGAATGTTAATTTTATTAAATATTTTTTTTGTATTTTACATATTGATTAAATATATATAAATATAGAAACCTGCAACTCGACAAGAGTGGTAGGTGAAGTTGTCAGTGAATCAGAGGTCGTTCTGTACGTGCCTCTTCACCTCACCCTAGTCTTTTCATGTACCCGTGGAGAATTCAGTGGCCTTGGCTTCTAGTGAAGAAAAATGTGACCTTCTCCATAGCATTCGTCACACTGGCCTTTTTGAAGTGTGCGCACACACTCGGCGCTCCAGGAGACAAAAGCTCCCTTCAGAACAACGCGCCCTAAAGGTTGACTGCCGCGTAACCGTTTTGTCAAAGGTCCTGTAGCTTCCGTAGTGGAAGAATGTAGAGGGGGGCTTCTGAAAGTTACGTGGTGCGGTAGGTTTACGCACTCAGACATCCATCCTCCCCAGGGTCCTGACTTCTGGGAATAGTCATGACGAGGTCACCTGTGCTCTTAACTCCACACACACACTCAGTCCAGCCCGCTTGTATCTTACAAACACACACACACACACATAGACAGTCCAGTAGGCTTGTATCATCCTGTATCTAATCCTGCCTGGAGGGGGAGCCTGCCCTCCTTAATGGAAACCGCCCTGTCTTTGTGTGTGGTCCTCCCTCACACTCACATCACAACATCTTATCTGGTCAATGTAGCCTATTCCAGGTCCATGTGAACCGGAAATAGTTTTAATTTCTCGACTTATCGGCCTAACTGTTTTTCTACAATATATGGAAGATGGATATTCTTGAGAGTCTTCTTGTCAATTCTTGCTGTAGCTGTGCTAGTTTTAAATCTACTCCTGAACACCTAGGCCTACTCCTACATACGGACTATCCTAACTCCTACTAAATAACACAGAGGCCTACTCCTACATACAGACGATCCTAACTCCTACTGCTAAACATGTTAGTAGTTCCCTGTTTTGATGTATCCTGTTTTCACCGTATCCTCCATCCGCTCCTCTCCCCATCCTCCTCCCTGTGGAATCTTGGCGACACCTCAGGTGTTACGTAAAACCGTAGGTTACTGTTGCATAAGAGGAGCCAAGTTTCTAGGCTCTCACTGTCCAGCACCGGGGACCTAGACTAATCTACTGGCAGGCTGACGGGGGTACCTGGGGGAGCGGGGTGGTAGCCTGGGGGGGGGGGGAGTAGTCTGCACTTGGCCTCCCTCCTCTCTCTCTACCATCCAGTAAGAGGAGGAGCCATTAGAACAGCAGCTCTCTGTTGATTCATCCTTTGGCTCCCTTCGTATTCTACCAACGCCCAGACTCTTCCCCCCCCCCTTCTGCTCTGACATTCACTGTAGAGACCTGTCCCTGCTTAAGACATCACATTCCCCTTGGCAACGAGCTTCTCCGAAGGACTTTATTCTGATCTCAGGACATGACCAAAAAAATCATTAGCGGGCATTATTTATCCCTTCCTTATCCTGTTCGTATTAGTCATTTCAGTTTATTGACAGGTTTTGACTGATGCGTGCCGTCGTCACATGATGCAGTTCAACCTCTGATTGTTGGCAATGTGTCTCATCTGGCTTTCGTCTGACCGTCTTACTTCAATGAATCTATGACACAATTCTCTCAGGCTTTTTATGTAACAATTGCTTAACACTATGGGCTACTGTATGTTTAAGCTTAAACTCTATTGGAACAGGTTCGCTACTGGAGCAGTACGGAGAAATGAAAACCACACAACTTGAATAATTTAGGAAAAGAATGCCGGCTTGTATAAATAAAAAAAATAGTTTCAAAAGAATGAATCACCTTGAGTAAATATTGATATGTGAAATTTGTACGATAAGCTCAATATGAATGAAATGCATCAATAGTACAATAGACTTAAATATCGGTCGTACATCCTGCCTATACTAGTTTACTAGGGCCCACCCAACTCTATCCTAATCTGACGGTCACTCAGATTTCATTGTTCAATAGAAGTACAGTAAACATTAATCCACAGAAAAACACAACCCAATTGACAGATACTGACATGGATCAAATGTGAGTGACTGTGCCTATCAATAAACACTAAGGCGTTTTAAGTGTGGCATGTGCTTAAAACAATCCCACTGCAATGTATGATGCAATGATGTCTTGCAAGAAAAATCCTACCACACCATAGTTGGCAGTGCAAATTCGGTGTTCTCCAAGGAAAAGAAATCTTCGCATGCAAATCTTCTTATTGATGTCCTGGGTTCGGGCGGCTCGCCATCTTTGGTGAAAATGAATCCATAGTCACACAAAAAACCTGACCAAATCCTGGCGTCAATCTCTCCCTCAATCCCTTCACAGCTCATTTGTATAAATAAGTGAGTGTTAATATCCAGTTCTCTCTTTTTAGTTCAGTTTCATACAACTTCTCAACAATTTGAAACAGTTTATCTTCCATGGAATGGCGGTAGCTCTTCACATTCCATTCTAGCTCTTTTTTTTTTTAAATCATTTTTTTATGCATGTTAGCGCCAACTGGTGTAGAGCGTGAGGTTAGGAGAGGGACTAAGAGAATATTGAGTTCTGATTGGCTCAAAATAAACTGCTCGTCATGCAGCTTCTGGCAGCTGATTTGTAATAGCTGTCAGCTTAAACATATAGCAATATTGTATAATGTGATTGGTTACTGGAATCTCACTGGTAACGATAGGTAATCAACATTAGTTGACCTGCGTTACGTTTGTTTTGTGTTACACATCTAACAGCCTCCAGGCCCCCATTCCACTGGAGGAGGTTTCCGATTCCATTTTGACAGGCTCAGCTCGGCAGCCCCTGTGACAAACTGGTGTCATTATCCGTCTGTCTGCTGCATGTGTAATGCATTTAGCTCGGCTGGCCTGGCCCATTATGTAATGCGGCCTGTACGGTTAATGGCTTGTCCAGGCTGTAGTAGTGCTGGGGAAGCATTCACCATTAAACCATCAAGAGTCACCAGAATGCAGCTGATTGGTCTGAGGAGCTACGGCTCTGTACTGCACAGAGACACGTAGGCGAGTGTGTTCATACATGTGCGCAGACACACACACACACACACACACACAGGGTCAAACGGCACACACCGGTCACCAGATGAGTTATTTAAACTGTAGGGTCACGTGTTTCACTGCTTTGTGTTGTCGTGTACTTTAGTGCAGCCCTTTCAATTTTCTGTTTATAGCTAGGCTTCCATCCATCAACAATCTGCATAAAAATATGTGCATTTTCCCGCCACAGATGTGTTTTCATCAAATTGATTTTTGCGGATAACAAAGCTGTGCGTGGTGACGTAGGACATATCAAAATAACCTTTGCGGTTAAATTCCCATGTACCGACAAATAAATACAGGTAAATGGGTTTCCTTATCTTTTTTAACTCTACTGATGGTTTTGTCACAAACAAATGTTGCGCTTTGTATAGCAAATGTGCCCGCTCTGGTCTTGACAGCTGGGCTCTAGTCAACAGCTAACAGAGTGCGGGTAGGCAACATAATTATGAGATTGTAATGGACAAAAAAGAGATTATTTGTTGAACAGCAGCATCACATCTGTAATCTAATAAACTGCATGCTTTCCCATGCCGTAGTGGGAGGACATTTTACATTATTTAGCAGACGCTCTTTAGCCGATGATCCAGAGTTACTTACAGTAGTGAGTGCATACATTTTTATACTGGACCTCTGTGGGAATCGAACCCACAACCCTGGCGTTGCAAGTGCCATGCTCTACCAACTGAGCCACACGGGACCACACCAAATATCACCGTGTGACACTTAAGTTTACTTCAGTATAATGGTTGTCAATATTTGCGCCATAAAAGCATTTCCACTGCCATTTCTCGCCCAATCAATTTTACAGACACATCTTGTATAGCGTATTCTGCTTGGCGGACATTTAGAAGGTTTACCGACAAATTTGTTCTTTCCATCAAGCCTGTCGTGACATTTTAATCTGACGTATTGACTCGCAAAAATCTGTTGGATGGAAACCTGGCTTTTGATGCTATTTTTACAGGGTGATTTCATTTATTTTTTATTTTTTTTGGCCAATAGGAGCAAACATTTTGAAGGTTGAGGAGCGATGACTGTTTTCTGACATGTTATTTTTCCCTCCAGGTACCCACCGTTTTTTGATGACAATCCTTTTGGTATTTATCAGAAGATCCTCGCCGGAAAGCTGGAATTCCCGCGGCATCTGGATTTCTATGTAAAGTAAGTCGCGCACACACCCAAGCACAGGGGATTGTGGGTGAAATCATGGAGGGAAAGTACCCAAAGTCTAGCACTGCCTCGGCACAAATGTATTCCATTATGATACATAATATACGATAAGCCGTCTTCTATCATTTCAACTTGAGAGGAGAATTTATGGAAGTTGTTTTTCACATCACATTTCAATCAGATTTTTAGATTTAGGTCTTGGCAAGCAGGAAACAAAATGTTCCTGAGAGAAGTCTTTCTCCAGACTGTAATTGGAAACAACCGAATGCACCACCACACACACTCTACCCATAACAAACAGTGTGTTTTGGAAATGCATTATTGCCAATACTTATGATTAGGACCTGACAATTGGAATTTGTCAGAGGTGCATTGTGAATACCTTTAGTTGTGTATGTGCATCTGGGAATGTACTAAATCCTATATTTAACCTATCCTGGTGTGTGTGTGTGTGACCGTGTGTGTGTGTGAGACCGTGTGTGAGACCGTGTGTGTGTGTGAGACCGTGTGTGTGTGTGAGACCGTGTCTGTGTGTGCCTGCCCGCGCACGCAGACAACGGATCTACGTGTGTGCGCGCTAACGGCTGCGTCACACAGCGCAACCATCCTCCCAAACGACCGGGTCAATCTGCCTCCCATGCAGAAGATGAAGAGCTAGCTATGCCTAATGTGGGGTGCGGGCCCTCACTAATGACACACCCTGCTGAGTTGGAACTCGTCCTTTTAAACCCATCAGAACCGTCACACTGCTCCTCAGAACAGCTGGGGGTTGGAGTAATGTGAGGAGATTACCGGCTTTAGGAGGAGAGGGCCTGGGACGCACTCAATCAGCCCTGACACACTGGCCCAACCGGATACCTGGGAGAGGCACACACACACACACACACACAGTTTTACCTAACGCACACACACACACAGTCCCGCTGCTACATAACACACCAACAATAGAGCCCCCAAACACTTAAGCCGTCTTATCTTTTGGCCACCAGACTTTTTTAAATATTCCCTCCAGCTATATCACTGTCACTTTGACCCACTCCCATCCATCCATCAGAGTTGCCTGTCTCTGGCTGTGTTTGTCTGTCCATTGCAGTAACTCTTTTCTATCGCAGAGAAGATAAGACATGTTACAGTATTACTGAACAGGTGTGAGACCAGCTTATTGTAAAGTTTTATGCCATTCTAAATATAATGTATTTAGTAACGTCACTGTGCAGGGCTTTCTGCATAAAAACGTATTGGGGGGGGCAAAGTGTTTTTTCAGGCCGCCAAAATCCAAACCGAAAGAAAGAAAGATGCAAAGTGTTTTCAGTGTAAACTTAAATGACTAAAACCAGATATAAAGTATGAAGAAAAGATCATGGGCCTATGTATTTTTAAATAAGAGAACTGTCGACTAACAATCACCAAAATAAAAACGAGCGAGTCAGGGGAAAATTAAAAATTCAAAAAACAATGCATTCAGGAGTATTTTTGTCATGCATTGGGGCCCCCATTTGATTTTGTTATAATTTTAGAGTCACTCAGATAGCATAAGTCATGGCAAAATGTGTAGATTTGCAGGAAATGTGCTTTAAAACTGCAACAAATGATCTCTGCCACAAGTCAAAATATGTAGAATTCCACAAAAATGTTGGTTGGTTCACCATTGGCCACGCCCACTGCCACGCTCCTACCACTCCCACCACCTAAGCCCCATTTTGATCCAGAAAAAAAGCCATGCTGTGTTGTATATTTCCATTGAAATGTACAGTGACATAGTTTGTCGATTGCATGAGATAGAATTGTCTCAGATTGGGCAATCAATTGGGGTTAAGGAAAGATGTGTTTCCCCCTCAACGTTTCATAAGGCAGGCTACATGACCATATTTCTATTTAACCAGGAAAAAAACTGTTGATGTTAGAAATGTCTTTTGTGAAGGAGACCTAAGCGAGAGGTCAGCATGAAGTAGCCAGTGGGTACATACAATTACAATGGTCAGTGGACATTTTTCTTTTAATCAGAGCTTTAAACTCTGATTAAAGTCTTTAAAGTCTCTTGTAGTTTGTTCCAGGACCAAGGAGTATTATAGGAGTCGGATTGTTTCCCCATTTCAGTCCTTGCCCTAGGAACTCTAAAAGAGGGCACTGAATGAGAGCGGAGGCTGTCGGATTGGGAAGTTGTTGTTTGGGTTGAAGACACTAAAATGCAGACTGTCAATATTCGGCTAGTATATTTCCGTCTGTGCTGGCATCTCGTTGGTTGTAATATATACGTCAGCTTTATTGAAAGCTCACTCTGTCAGCGCCGGCCGCATATCATCGGAAAACTTACACCGTCCTTTTAAAGACAAATTCATCCCTAAAGTATGCCTACTCCTAGCATCTTCATAGTTGTCACTTTCCCTCAATTAAAAGAGAGGGAGGGAAAGAGCAAGAGCGAGAGAGATGTTTCTGTTTGGATGCAACTCGCATATACACACACACACACACACACACACACACAGGATGTACCGCTCTGTTAACCTGACGGACTCATAAAGGTGCCATGGGGTATCTGTTGTTCCAATGGCCAAGCTCATCCATCTTGTTGTCAGCTTTTGGATGGAAATGGACTTCTTGGCTTCTGACTGAAACTGCAGACATGCAGTAGATCTGCTGTCTGAACACACACACACACACACACACACACTGCTGTCTGGAGATAGATTGTTAGTGTGAAGTCATTGTAACTCTCCACCTGACTGTCTTTCTATTGTTTTCCAGAGATCTCATCAAGAAGTTCCTCGTCATTGACCGAGCCAGGAGGTTAGGCAATATGAAGGTGAGTTTCAAGATCAAATCACTATTGGGATTTGATTTCAGAAAGGTTTATTATCCCAAGCTATACTAAAACGTTACGTGAGAACAGATACACAGTACTAATTAAACAGAATTTCAAGTATTTTGTTCACTCGGCAGGTTGTGGAGTGAGAATTCTGCAGTTTGACGTCACCCTCTCAACACTGAGACGGAAAAGGAAAAGGCCAAGGAAGTGACTGAATGTCTGCATTTGGTTCCAATTAGCTGGATACAGGAAGTTGTTGTAGAGGTAGTTTGCACCATTATAAGGGTGGGAGGGGCTGGCAGGGGTTTAGGGTGGATCACAGAAAAACGCATTTCCCCTTCCTATGCACTGTCAGTAAGTCAGTTTAGTAGTTAATCACATGGTGTGTCGGTTCATTACTTAGTCCTGCCATTTCAGCATGACTGTGCATTCTATGCAAATATTAATTATATCTTGCTGGTAGCCAGGATGTCCACTGTAGGAGTGAAGCCAGTATGCACGAGCCATCTGCACAGGAAATGTATAAGAGGCAACAGAGAAGCTGTATAGGAGGCACAGTGAGAAATGGAGTCTCCCTCCACAATAAACACGGTCTCTTGGTAACGCCATATTCCCTTTTATAGTGCACTGCCTTTGAACAGGGCCCATAGGGCTCTGGTTGAAAGTAGTGCACTATGTCGGGAATAGGGTTCCATTTGGGACGCTGTGTCACTCAGTGGAGTGATCTGTAATTCCTCTTGTGTGAAATAATGTATTTTTACACCACTGTGATGAATTGGCTCTCCCGTCATAACAGAAGGGATTTTATATCTTGAACTGCACAATGCTGCCCATTCTACGAGACACTGAGCGGGCCAAAGTAGACGCCATGCACATCTTTAACTCTCAAGGCGAACTGATTGTTCCTTGATTGCTTGCCACCGTTGTGTGCAGTATGTGTGTGTGTGCCTCAGGAACACTGCAGGCCTGGTTTGTACTCATCCACCTAAGATGGAAAGACGGCGTGAAAGAAAAATCAACAACTTGTATTTATCTGTTTCAGACTTCTAGTCCCTGTAGTCCACCGCCATTTTATGATTCATTCATTGGAGTCGTGCATTTGTGTCTGGCACTGACGTTCAATCGAAGGATGATGTCTGAGTGTTTTGAATTACACCGTTCAAAGGCATGAGAGTCAATGTGGGAGTATATGAAGGCTCTTTTCAATAAAACAACTGTTGGTAAGCACAATGATTAAATAAACATAATTCAGCACACAGTCTGTTATTGACTTGTGCCTCAAAGGGTTTTCTGAGGAAAATGTGCTAGTTAGCTGACTAGCTAGCTGACTCATGGAGTGGTCTCGCCACACACTCCCAGTATACCGGGAAAATCACCACAGACACCACAAAGTGTTTAGAAGGAACGAAGTGTTTTGCTCTAATTATTCTTATTTCAAACTGTTTATTCCAGACGAGAGAAATAGTTTATTTATCCTGATTCCAGATTGTGTCGAATAGATCGCCCACAGACGGCTCTGATGCACAGTGTCTTCTCTTGCAGAACGGAGCAGACGATGTGAAAAAGCACAGATGGTTCAAGGCTATAGACTGGGATGGTGTACCTCTGAGGAAACTGAAGGTCTGTCACGTTGGCGATATTACACGCACAATCATCCAGACACATCAATGGGAACACCCGTAAAACGTACACTTTATTTTCAGCATATACTGTTTTCATTAAACTCACCATTTTAGAGTTGATATACTTTTTTTTTTAAACACCTGCTTTTTTTTTTAGCTCTTTTTGATGTATTCAGCGTCACATTATTTTTGTTCCCTCAGCCACCCATAGTTCCCAAGGTGTCCCACGAAGGTGACACGTCAAACTTTGATGCCTATCCCGAGGAAGAGTGGAAGAAAGATGCACCTGTGCCAGCAAAGGATTTAGAAATCTTCAAGAACTTCTAAAAAAAAAAAAAAAAAAAAAAAAAAAAAAAAAAAAAAAAAGGGGTGGAAGTAACGACAGAAATACTTTGAGAACATATAGGTCTTGTAGAGAAAGACTTGAGAATGTTTAGATCTTGGAAAAGGTGAGTCAAACTTCTAGATGTTGAAAAAAAATATAGAAAGACTTCTGGATCTTGCTGAATAACAGAAGGACTGGTAAATCATCTGAGATATCACCATTGTATGGTCAGCAAGAGAACTTCTAAGCTTCCAAGTCCCAGAACTTTATCTTGCTTGAAGACATTGAAGTGTTCCACATTGGGTGGAAGAGCAGGAGAGAATTTACCTAAAAAAAATAACTAACAGCGTCATCATATCACCACACTGTTTATCTATCATTAATTTATTTGAAAATGTTTTTTTTTTCCACTTAACTAAAACCTCAGTCCTCAGTTTCTTTGTTTCTCTGAGCCTTCTCCTGTTATGCAAAAATAAAATGATGGTCCTCTTTGAACCAAAGGGCATTGTTACTGAAATGAATATGTTTCAAATGCAATAATCAGGAATTTTTATATTTTGTTGGGCCAAAAAGGTTCCAGTTTTCTTTGTTGGAACTTGTGGGACATAAGCAAAGCTTATGATCCAAAAATGATCACGCATACAGTAGACTCAGTATTGAGCTGTACAGTAAATGGAATTTACATGTATGGTTACTACATCCTTACTTAGATTGTACTGGATATTTGTCAATGAGAAAGTAGCAAACTTGTACAGGAAGTACTACAATATCATGCCAAGCAAGCTTTGTAATATAATTTTTGTAATAAAATAACTGGCCGCTAGTCAAATAGTCTGTTAAACTTGTCATTTTGAGCTGTAAGTACTTGGCTATCTATCGGCCAGACTTCCGTGCATGTGTGCATCAAGGCCAGACCAGAAAAGCACTTGTAAAAGGTGCCTTTGGATGTGACATACTGTATGTCTTCTTCTTTTCTCCTGACAAGCGAGTGGTACTTTTTCCAAGTTTATTTATATCACACACACTGTTTATACTTGAGCTGTGCCGTTGAAAACGTTGACTGTTAATCATGATATACGTGGAATAATTGTTGTGGAAGAAGTGTAGCTAGTTGCTATATGTGGAATCGGGTTTCCTCCCATCTTTTTCTTCCATCCACTTTGTCCTGTTTTGCTGTTCACGCAATAACAAGAAATGTCCCTGTATATTGACTGGTATGTCTATCTTTCTCTAGGTCTCTTTCACGTACTATAAAGAACTGTAGAATACAGATCTCCAGCTGGTTTCATGTATAGCCAAGCAGGAAGTTGGCTTCAGGCAGCCAATAAACTCTTGTCTTCTCTCCACCAATCATATCACTGGCCTGTAGAAAGCACATCATGACTAGACTCATCATAGTACAATCACAAACTGTCTCTCACACTTACTTAGTAACACTTAAGTCATTTGTGTCCCTTTTAGTAAACTTAAATTATTTGAATTGAACAATTTGGTTGCTTGTATATAATGTTTTATGTAGTTTTCTTAACCAATTATGAAACAATACTCAGTGTGAGTTTACACCAAACGGACCGAATAATTAGGACTTTTGGTCAATGCGTGTATTGTTTCTTTGCATCTTTTTGTTGTGTATCTTAGGGAATTTGCTTTACAATCCTCAGCCTTTTGCCTTTTTTTAAGATGTTTTATGTATTAGCAAAAAGAAAACATAAGAAAGAAGAAATACTGTACTTTTAGGTCAATACAAGCAAATGATATTTTATACCCAATACCATTTTACCAATGCCTTTTCTCAAAGTGTATAGATTTTTTTGAATTATTATTTAACAGCCTACCTTACAAACGTTGTATGGCCTTTTCATATTGTTAATGTTGCAGTACTGTAATTGAACTTCTTGAGATACTGTTTAAAAGATCCACCCAACCAGGATTAAAAACACCTATCCACTGACTCAACTGATTCTCTTTCCTCTCTGAAGTGTGGTTGTAATATATTGTAATGTATTAATAGCAATTGCGATACTTCACTTTCTGATAGGCTAGGTAGAATTGTCTCCATATTGCTTACATCTATGTAATCGTTTCAGATGTAATCATTTCAGATGTATCAGAGTACTTGTGGTGGTAGGAGCCAGGGTTAGATTTGTAATTCAGAATAGGATGTGATTATCTATTTCCACATTGGTTTTGTATATACTGTAGGTTATGTGACTGAGGGTTGTCTGGTTGGCCAAACGCTATTAAGAGTATCATAACCTTTAATCTTCTCAATGATTCAATAGCTCTTAGCTGGCCTTAGAAGTATTAGCTACCACTATTTCCAGTCATCAGACAAATGAGCTTTCGGAGTGTTTCAGTCGGTTGGTAATTTGTCTACAAGTTCACCGGCCTAGTCTGTATCTACACAACATTGTAATTGAGTTGTGTGTGTGTGTGTGTGCATGAACACTATAAACCGCACAGCAGTCATCGATTTAGGAGCTTCATTATCCCCTCTCTTAAAGGCTCTCATTCATCCAAATGAATCTAAAAGGTATAATTTCAAGAAAGTAATTAGTGTTAACAGTGGAAAGTGACTCGTCTTGTCTGGACCTAGTGTTGCATGACATCCAAGGCTGCTCCAGAGATGCATAGCAGAGTGGAGCAGCCTCTGTAATAACCGACTAATGTATCCCTTATGATCAGAGACTCCACTGAGACTCCACGACCGTTTTTCAAATGGCACTCTATTCCCTATATAGCGCACTACTTTTGATCAGGGCCCATAGGGCTTGGGTCAGGAGTAGTGAACTATATAGAGAATAGGGTGCCAATTGAGAGACTGACATACTTTCCCTGACATCCCAGGAAAATGTGTGTTCCTCAGTGAATATCACATCTTCTACCCGCTGCACAGTGCAGCTCATGTACTGTTATTTTCTTTAATGGATGTCTGAAGATGTTTGTACATCTGTGTTTACCATTTACGTTTCTGTGTTCAGCAGATGCTAACGGTGACTCATGTTTGACTGGGGGTCCAGTTGACCACAGCGACTCAACCATATCACAGTCTTACCATAGACACCCATACATACGGCATTGAAGGAAATTAACTCTCTCTGAATCATTCCTCATTACGAATGATTGAGAATAATAAGTTAATTGAATTAAACCCTTATAAAAATGATTACATTCCGAAAATTCTAATTCAAGCCTTAGGACAATAAGTGCTGTGAGGTACCTCTGCTCTGTCATTGATACAATGCTAGAGCCCTAACAACACACGTTAGCGTTAACCTCTCACCTCCGGGCGGTCGTAAACAGGAGCCCCGCCTGGATGCCTGACCACCAAGTCTCCTCTCCTCCTGAGTCTCCTCAGAGCATCCCCCCACCCACCCCTTAATGACAAGCAGAGGTCCTTTCTGACGACACTTTAAACATTGTTGTTATGTCAGATTGTCAACGGCACCTGTCATCAGTTTAGCATTGCAAGTACATGTACCCTCCTCAACGCTATACATTGAGTTAACCACTGAATGAACGCATCAAGAAGACTAGGTCTTGTGTCTCTGGTGATAGCAACCTATAGGCGGTGCACTCACTATGACTTAGCCTGGCAGTGTAGGATGGCTGCTTGGTCTCCTATTGGTGGATGAATGCAGATTCCAGGCAGTTGTGAAAGAATACCTGAGATGGAGGATTGAGCTAGCAAATGACCTTAATTACAGGGGTCTTTTCGTGAGAGCACAGAGCAGGAACCACTTTAATTTGAGAGGGAGCGTATGTCTGGGCCAATAGCCGAGCGGTTAATGGCCTGAATTTGAATTACATGACATGTTCCCTACAAGGATTCACCACTCAGGTCGTATCACTATTCAGAGGTTGGTGGATTTAAAAAAATAATAAAAAAACTGAACAAATATATAAATTCAACATGCAACAATTTCTAAGATTTACATGAGTTTCAGTTCATACCACTCAATTGAAATAAATTCATTCGGCCCTAATCTATGGATTTCACATGACTGGGCATACAAATATGCAGCTGTTGGTCACAGATACCTTAAAAACAAAAGTAGGGGCTTGGATCAGAAAAACAGTCAGTATCTGGTGTGACTACCATTTGCCTCATGCAGCGTGACGCATCTCCTTCGCATAGAGTTGATCAGGCTGTGCAAAGTTGCTAAATATGGGCAGGAACTGGAACACGCTGTCGTACGCGTTGTTCCAGATCAACCCAAACGTGCTCAGTGGGTGACACGTCTGGTGAGTATGCAGGCTGGGACATTTTCAGCTTCCAGGAATTGTGTACAGATCCTTGTGACATGGGGCCATGCATTATAATGCAGAAACATGAGGTGATGATGGTGGATGAATGGCACGACAATGGGCCTCAGGATCTCGTCACGTTATCTCTGGTTTTAAATTGCCATCGATAAAATACATTGTGTTCATTGTCTTACCCCACCGCCACCATGGGGCACTCTGACAACGTTGACATCTACAAAGCTCTCCCACACGACACCATACACGTGGTCTGCGGTTTTGAGGACGGTTGGACGTACTGACAAATTCTCTAAAACAACGTTGGAATCGGCTTATGATAGAGAAATTAGCATTAAATTCTCTGGCAACTGCTCTGGTGGACATTCCTGCAGTCAGCATGCCAATTGCACGCTCCCTCAAAACTTCAGACACCTGTGGCATTGTGTTATGTAACAAAACTACACATTTTAGAGTGACCTTTTATTGTACACAGCACAAGGTGCACCTGTGTAATGATCATGCTGTTTAATCTGCTTCTTGATATGCCACACCTGTCAGGTGGATGGATTATCTTTGCAAAGGAGAAATGCTCACTAACAGGCATGTAAACAAAGTTGTGCACAATATTTGAGAGAAATGCGCTTTTTGTGGGAATGGAACATTTCTGGGATTATTTACTTCAGCTCATGAAACATGAGACCAACACTTTACATGTTGCGTTTAGATTTTTCTTCAGTAGATACACATTGTGTTTTTTGCTTGCTGCATAGTTTGAAATCTTATCATATTTAGTAGCATTTATTTACTCTCACTCTCTCTTCAAGTTTGCTCCTATCCTAATAAAGTGAGAGACAGGTAGAGGAGATAGAGAGCATATGTGTAAGTTTGAACTATTTTGCCCTAACTCTTTCACTAGTAAATGGATATATATGCTTCACAAAAAAAATGATCCATCAACATAACAGCTGAACAGCTGGATGTGATTGTGTCTCACAAATTCTTGTCCCTAAGGTACGTCCTCTGGTGCTGAAGGCCCGTATTGGAGCGCTTCACAATGGCGCTAAATCATTCACAACTCCAAATACCTCGAATCTCAATGTGTTTTGAAATGTTGGCATATAATTCCAGCACAGTTATCCTTATTAGCAGAGGTCTACTTTCATAGTTTTGATTGTTTATTCTTATCAGTTCTTACGTTTAGACGGTGCTCAGACAGCGGCTGTAGGAATGTTTGGTTGTTCATACATGCTTGTTGCGAATGAAAGCTGTGTAGCTTTTTAACCTATTGACACAGTTTTGGCTACCGCCCTGGCATCGGTGCAATGTATAAATGTCAAGTATGATTTGGGATCATCTCCAAGATACATCTTTCTGGCACGGAGGAAGGAAACATTAAACAGAGCCTGATGGCTGGGAGACAGCAGTGAAATGTATCATCCCTCAGGCAAGGAACAGGTCCAAACACAGCCTGCCTGGCCTCTCTTCTGCCCAATGTCTTCTCCCTCTCCACTCTCTTCCACCGCTGTCTCAAGCTAAGCTAACATATGAAATAGTTTTAATATGATCACACCATGGATCATTTAGTTGTTTGATTTTGGATCATTTCGCTATTTGATTTTGAATTTTAGGATCCCTTTAGGTATCCCCAAAATATATAAAACATGATTTGAGAAAATATTGAATTTAGCCTTTATTTGATTTGATTTTTTTATTTCACTTTTATTTAACCAGGTAGGCTAGTTGAGAACAAGTTCTCATTTACAACTGTGACCTGGCCAAGATAAAGCAAAGCAGTGCGACACAAACAACAACACAGAATTACACATGGAATGAACAAACACAGTCAGTAATACAATAGAAAAAGTTTATATACAATGTGTGCAAATGAGGTAGGATAAGGGAGGTGAGCCATAGTGGCTAAATAAATACAATATAGCAATTAAACACTGAAGTCAGAAAGTTACATACACCTAGGTTGGAGTCATTAAAACTCATTTTCCAACCACTCCACAAATGTCTTGTTAACAAACTGTACTCTTTGTAAGTTTGTTAGGACATCTACTTTGTGCATGACACAAGTCATTTTTCCAACAATTGTTTACAGACAGATTATTTCACTTATAATTCACTGTATCACAATTCCAGTGGGTCAGAAGTTTACATACACTAAGTTGACTGTCCCTTTAAACAGCTTGGAAAATTCCAGTGAAAAAATGATGTCATGGCTTTAAAAGCTTCTGATGGGCTAATTGACATCATTTGAGTCAATTGGAGGTGTACCTGTGGATGTATTTCAAGGCCTACCTTCAAACTCAGTGCCTCTTTGCTTGACATCATGGGAAAATCTATAGAAATCAGCCAATACCTCAGAAAAATAATTGTAGACCTCCACAAGTCTGTTTCCAAACACCTGAAGGTACCACGTTCATCTGTACAAACAATAATACACAAGTATAAACACTATGGGACCATGCAGCCGTCATACCGTCCAGGAAGGAGACACATTCTGTCTCCTGGAGATGAGCGTACTTTGGTGCGAAAGTGCTAATCAATCCCAGAACAACAGCAAAGGACCTTGTGAAGATGCTGGAGGAAACCGGTACAAAAGTATCTATATGAAAGAATTAAAAGCTGAAATAAATAATTCTCTCTACTATTATTCTGACATTTGACATTCTTAAAACAAAGTGGTGATCCTAACTGACCTAAGACAGGGAATTTGTACTAGGATTAAATGTCAGGAATTGTGAAAAACTGAGTTTAAACCAACCATTATGGATCCCTTCACACGCCAATCCCTTTAGCGGGATCGATTTGACAACATCCAGTGAAATTGTAGCATGCCAAATTCAAACTACAGGAATTACAATATTCAACATTCAAGAAAATATAAGTGTAACACATCAAAATTAAGCTTAACTTTTTGTTCATCCAGCCGCTGTGTCAGATTTCAAAAAGGCTTTACGGCGAAAGCATACCATGTGATTATCTGAGGACAGCGCCCAGCACACAAAACCATACAAACATTTTCCAGCCAAGTAGAGGAATAACAAAAGTCAGAAATAGTGATCAAATTAATCACTTACCTTTGATGATCTTCATATGGTTGCAATCACAAGACTCCATGTTACATAATAAATGTTTGTTTTGTACGATAATGTCCCTCTTTATGTCCAAAAACCTCAGTTTTGTTCAGTAATCCATTGGCTCAAAGGCAGTCACTACAGGCAGACGAAAAATCCAAATAGTACCAGTAACGTTCGTAGAAACATGTCAAACGATGTTTATAATCAATCCTCAGGTTGTTTTTTGTCTGAATAATCAATAATATTTCAACAGGACAATAGTGTTGTCAATATAAAAGAAAAACAACAAACGGCGCGCTCTCGGTAGCACGCACCAAACTGGTTGGGGACTTTCCACTATCCACTCATTGAAACGGGTCATTCACCCTAATTTTTCAGAATAAAAGCCTGAAACAATGTCTAAAGACTGTTCACATCTAGTGGAAGCCACAGAGAATGTAATCTGGGTCATATCCCTTTATATGGTGGATAGGCTTTCAATGGAAAAACACAATTTCAAAATAATGGCACTTCATGGATGGATTTTCCTCAGGTTTTTGCCTGCCATATCAGTTCTGTTACACTCACAGACATTATCTTAACAGTTCTGGAAACTTTAGAGTGTTTTCTCTCCTAATCTGCCAACTATATGCATATCCTAGCTTCTATGCCTGAGTAACAGGCAGTTTACTTTGGGCACAAGTTTCATCCAGACTTTAAAATAATGCCCTCTAGCCCAAAGAGGTTTTTAAATGTATTTGGTTAAGGTGTATGTAAACTTCCGACTTCAACTGTAGATGTGCAGAAGATGAGTGTGCAAGTGGGGATACTGGGGTGCAAAGGAGCAAAATAAACAACAGTTTGGGGATGAGGTAGTTGGATGGGCTATTTACAAATGGGCTATGTACAGGTGCAGTGATCTGTGAGCTGCTCTGACAGCTGGTGCTTAAAGTTAGAAGGAGATATGACTCTCCAGCTTCAGTGATTTTTGCAGTTTGTTCCAGTCATTGGCGGCAGAGAACTGGAAGGAAAGGCGGTCAAAGGGGGAATTGGCTTTGGGGGTGACCAGTGAAATATACCTGCTGGGGCGCGTGCTACGCGTGGGTGCTGCTATGGTGACCAGTGAGCTGAGATAAGGCCAATGAGAGCATACAGGTCACAGTGGTGGGTAGTACAGTGGGGCAAAAAGGTATTTAGTCAGCCACCAATTGTGCAAGTTCTCCCACTTAAAAAGATGAGAGAGGCCTGTAATTTTCAGCATGACAATGATCCCAAACACACCGCCTGGGCAACGAAGGAGTGGCTTCGTAAGAAGCATTTCAAGGTCCTGGAGTGGCCTAGCCAGTCTTCAGATCTCAACCCCATGGAAAATCTTTGGAGGGAGTTGAAAGTCCGTGTTGCCCAGCAACAGCTCCAAAACATCACTGCTCTAGAGGAGATCTGCATGGAGGAATGGGCCAAAATACCAGCAACAGTGTGTAAAAACCTTGTGGAGACTTACAGAAGACGTTTGACCTCTGTCATTGCCAACAAAGGGTATATAACAAAGTATTGAGTTATTGACCAAATACTTATTTTCCACCATAATTTGCAAATAAATTCATTAAAAATCCTACCATGTGATTTTCTGGATTTTCTTTCTAATTTTGTCTGTCATAGTCGAAGTGTACCTATGATGAAAATTACAGGCCTCTCTCATCTTTTTAAGTGGGAGAACTTGCACAATTGGTGGATGACTAAATACTTTTTTGCCCCACGGTATATGGGGCTTTGGTGACAAAACGGATGGCACTGTTAGACTGCATCCAATTTGCTGAGTAGAGTGTTGGAGGCTATTTTGTAAATGACATCGCTGAAGTCAAGAATTGGTAGTATAGTCAGTTTTACGAGGGTATGTTTGGCTGCATGAGTGAATGATGCTTTGTTGCGAAATAAGAAGCCGATTCTAGATTTAATTTTGGATTGGAAATGCTTAATGTGGGTCTGGAAGGAGAGGTTACAGTCTAACCAGACACCTAGGTATTTGTAGTTGTCCACATATTCTAAGTCAGAACCGTCCAGAGTAGTGATGCCGGACGGGCGGGCAGGTATGGGCAGCGATCGGGTTGAAGAGCATGTATTTAGTTTTACTTATATTTAAGAGCAGTTGAAGGCCACGGAAGGAGAGTTGTAATGGCATTGAAGCTCGTCTGGGGGTTAGTCAACACAGTGTCCAAATAAGGGCCAGAAGTATACAAAATGGTGTCGTCTGTGTAGAGGTGGATCAGAGAATCACCAGCAGCAAAAGTGACATCATTGATGTATACAGAGAAAAGAGTCGGGCCGAGAATTGAACCCTGTGGCACCCCCATAGAGACTGCCAGAGACTTCTAGATGTCCAGACACACTGAACTCTGTCTGAGAAGTTGTTGGTGAACCAGGCAAGGCAGTCATTTGAGAAACCAAGGTGTTGAGTCTACCGATAAGAATGTGGTGATTGACAGTCGAAAGCCTTGGCCAGGTCGATGAATACAGCTGCACAGTATTGTCTCTTATCGATGGCGGTTATGATGTCGTTTAGGACCTTGAGCGTGACTGAGGTGCACCGATGACCAGCTCGGAAACCAGATTGCATAGCGGAGAAGGTACTGTGGGATTCAAAATGGTCGGTGATCTGTTTGTTAACTTGGCTTTTGAAGACCTTAGAAAGGCAGGGTAGTATAGATATAGGTCTGTAGCAGTTTGGGTCTAGAGTGTCTCCCCCTTTGAAGAGGGGGATGACCACAGCAGCTTTCCAATCTTTGGGGATCCCAGATGATACGTATGAGAGGTTGAACAGGCTAGTAATAAGGGTTGCAACAATTTCGGCTGATCATTTTAGAAAGAAAGGGTCCAGATTGTCTAGCCGGGCTGATTCGTAGGGGTTCAGATTTTGCAGCTCTTTCAGAACATCTGCTATTTGGATTTGGGTGAAGGAGAAATGGGGGAGGCTTTGGTAAGTTGCTATAGGGGGTGCAGGGCTTTTGACCGGGGTAGGTAGCCAGGTGGAAAGCTTGGCCAGCCATAGAAAAATTCTACTTGAAATTCTGAATTATCGTGGATTTATCCGTGGTGATAGTGTTTCCTAGCCTCGGTGCAGTGGGCAGCTGGGAGGAGGTGCTCTTATTCTCCATAGACTTTACAGTGTCCCAGAACTTTTTGGAGTTTGTGCTACAGGATGCAAATTTCTGTTTGAAAAAGCTCGCTTTTGCTTTCCTAACTTCCCTGAAAAGTTGCATATTGCGGGGGCTATTCGATGCTAATGCAGTACGCCACAGGATATTTTTGTGCTGGTCTAGGGCAGTCAGGTCTGGAGTGAACCAAGGGCTATATCTGTTCCTGGTTCTACATTTTTGGAATGGGGCGTGCTTATTTAAGATGGTGAGGAAAGCACTTTTAAAGAATAACCAGGCATCCTCTACTGATGGAATGAGGTCAATATCCTTCCAGGATACCCGGGCCAGGTCGATTACAAAGGCCTGCTAGCTGAAGTGTTTTAGGGAGCGTTTGACAGTGATGAGGGGTGGTCGTTTGACCGCAGACCCATTACGGATCTAGGCAATGAGGCAGTGATCACTGAGATCCTGGTTGAAGACAGCAGAGGTGTATTTGGACGGCAGGTTGGTTAGGATGATATCTATGAGTGTGCCCGTGTTTATGGATTTGGGGTTGTACCTGGTAGGTTCATTGATAATTTGTGTGAGATTGAGGGCATCAAGTTTAGATTGTAAGGGTGTTAAGCATATCCCAGTTTAGGTCACCTAACAGCACGAGGTCTGAAGATAGATGGGGGGGCAATCATTTCACATATGGTGTCCAGGGCACAGCTGCGGGCAGAAGATGGTCAAGCGGCAACAGTGAGAGACTTGTTTCTGGAAAGGTGAATTTTTAAAAGTAGAAGCTCAAATTGTTTGGGCACAGACCTGGATATTAAGACAGAACTCTGCAGGCTATCCCTGCAGTAGATTGCAACTCCGCCCCCTTTGGCAGTTCTATCTTGTCGGAAAATGTTTAGTTAGGGATGGAAATTTCAGGGGTTAAAACAAACTTAGGGAGGAGGCTTCTAATGTTAACATGCATGAAACCAAGGAATTTACAGTTACAGAAGTCAACAAATGAGAGCGCCTGGGGAATGGGAGTGGAGCTAGGCACTGCAGGGCCTGGATTAACCTCTACATCACCAGAGGAACAGAGGAGGAGTAGGATAAGGGTACGGCTAAAGGCTATGAGAACTTGTCATCTAGTATGTTTGGAACAGAGAGTAAAAGGAACAGGTTTCTGGGCACAGTAGAATAGATTCAAGGCATAATGTACAGACAAAGGTATGGTAGTATGTGAATACAGTGGAGGTAAACCTATGCACTGAGTGACGATGAGAGAGATATTGTCTCTGGAAACATCATTTAAACCAGGTGAGGTCACTGCATGTGTGGGAGGTGGAACTAAAGGTTTAGCTAAGGCGTATTGAGCAGGGATAGAGGCTCTACAGTGAAATAAGGCAATAATCACTAACCAAAACAGCAATGGACAAGGCATATTGACATTAGGGAGAGGCATGCGTAGCCGAGTGATCATAGGGGTCCAGTGAGTAGCTCGGTGGGCTGGAGACACGGCGATTCAGACTGCTAGCGGGCCGGGGCTAGCAAGCTAGCAGAAGGGCCTTAGAGGGACGTCGTGATGGAAGAAGTCTGTTGTAGCCCACTCGTGCTGTTATGTTGGAAGACCAGTCGTGATAGATCAGCAGGGCTCCGTGTGGTAAAAGGGACCAGGCCAATTGGCAAACAGGTATAATGGCCAAAGAATTTGTCCGATGGGCCTCTTCAGCTAACAGTCTGATATGCTCTAGCTAGCAGGACGCAGCGAGCAGATGGACATTCAGGGGACATCGCGACGGAGGAGCCAGTTGAAAAAAAACCTTGGGCAGATTACGTCGGTAGTCCAGTCTTGATGGATCGGCGGGGCTCCATGTTGTTAGAAAAAGGGGTCCAGGCCAATTGGTAAAATAGGTCTGTAGCCCAAGGAGTGGCTGATGGACCTCTTAGGCTAGCTGGGAGATGGGTCTAGCAAAGGCTAGCTCCAGGTTAATTGGTTCTTGCTTCGGGACAAAGACGTTAGCCAGGAGTGGCCACTCGGATAGCAGCTTGCTAGCTGTGATGATCCAGGTGAAAAGGTTCAGAGCTTGCGGAAGGAATCGGGAGATATGGAGAAAAATAAGTCAGACTTGCTCTGGTTTGAATCGCGCTGTGCAGACTGGCAAGAGTTGTCCGGGCTAAAGATTAGCTGATGACCGCTAGTAGTGGCTAGCTGACTACTAGCTAGTAGCTAGTTAGCTGGCTAGCTGCTGTTGGGGGTTCCGGTTCAAAAGTAAAGAAGATAGCAGATCCATACCACATTGGGTGAGGCGGATTGCAGGAGTGTATGTTGAAGTTGAGGTTAGGAAAAATATTTTTTAAATATATGCGAAGAAAAGAAATCTAAAAATATATACACGTCACGACAAAGACATCTGACTGCTACGCCATCTTGGAAATGTAGTACTATAGCCCATAGAAACACACTGAATAATAAATTCATAAATGGGAAAAAGATCATTTAAAAAAATCAATCATAAGGAATAAGGTTTTGAAGTGTCTGTCCTATGTCTAGGAGATATAAAAAAGCTCAGGGAATAATTTTTGGACACATATTTAACCCCTTATTTTTGATGCCACAAAACTACCTCCATATTTCCATTAGTTTGTATGGGTTACCTTCAGACGACTCCAAAACGGAGATATTTGTGAGAGTCTCCCCTTTCCATAATGGGGTCATATTAGTTTGTAGTCCAAACCGTTCAGACGCTACAGATGATTTTCGGGATGTCTCATGATCTGACAAACACCACTGTAGCTCGACCACCTTCCACCACAGATGTGGAAGGCCGACATCAGCGCATGCGGTTGATTGAGACGTAGCCCATGCAAAAATATCCCTAGATTAAACTTCGGGATTTTGATGGGGATTGTTTTTTTTTATGTTACTTAGATTTAGGCAGGGGTCGACTCTAAATTAATTGACTCTTAATTAATAACCAGAGAGGGTAGTAAATGTACAGTCGTGGCCAAAGGTTTTGGGGAATTACACAAATATGAATTTTCACTAAGTCTGCCACCACATTTTGTATGATGGCAATTTGCATATACTCCAGAATGTTATGAAGAGTGATCAGATGAATTGCAATTAATTGCAAAGTCCCTCTTTGCCATGCAAATGAACTGAATCCCCCAAAAAACTTTTCCACTGCATTTCAGCCCTGCCACAAAAGGACCAGCTGACATCATGTCAGTGATTCTCTCGTTAACACAGGTGTGAGTGTTGACGATGACAAGGCTGGAGGTCACTCTGTCATGCTGATTGAGTTTGAATAACAGACTGGAAGCTTCAAAGGGAGGGTGGTGCTTGGAATCATTGTTCTTCCTCTGTCAACCATGGTTACCTGCAAGGAAACATGTGCCGTCATCATTGCTTTGCACAAAAAGGGCTTCACAGGCAAGGATATTACTGCCAGTAAGATTGCAGCTAAATCAACCATTTATCAGATCATCAAGAACTTCAAGGAGAGCGGTTCAATTGTTGTGAAGAAGGCTTCAGGGCTCCCAAGAAAGTCCAGCAAGCACCAGGACCGTCTCCTGAAGTTGATTCAGCTGTGGGATCGGGGCACCACCATTACAGAGCTTGCTCAGGAATGGCAGCAGGCAGGTGTGAGTGCATCGGTACGCACAGTGAGATGAAGACTTTTGGAGGATGGCCTGGTGTCAAGAAGGACAGCAAAGAATCCACTTCTCTCCAGGAAAACTCTCAATTTTGCCTAAGAACACAGCCATGAATAAAGAATGGTACCAACACATCTTCTGAGAGCAACTTCTCCCATCCATCCAGGAACAGTTTGTTGACGAGCAATACCTTTTCCAGCATGATGGAGCACCTTTCCATAAGGCAGAAGTGATAACTAAGTGGCTCGGGGAAAAGAACATTGATATTTTGGGTCCATGGCCAGGAAACACCCCAGACCTTAATCCCATTGAGAACCTGAGGTCTGTCCTCAAGAGGCTGGTGGACAAACAAAACCCCACAAATTCTGACAAACTCCAAGCATTGATTATGCAAGAATGGGCTGCCATCAGTCAGGATGTGGCCCAGAAGTTAATTGACAGCAGAGGTCTTGAAAAAGAAGGGTTAACACTGCAAATATCGACTCTTTGCATCAACTTCATGTAATTGTCAATAAAAGCCTTTGACACTTATGAAATGCCTGTAATTATAGTTCAGTATTCCATAGTAACATCTGACAAAATATCTAAAGACACTGAAGCAGCAAACTTTGGAAATTAATATTTGTGTCATTCTCAAAACGTTTGCCACGACTGTACTATCCGGGCTGTACCTTGGACAGACATCCAATAACGCCGGTGGCGGATTGAGACCTGGCTGGTTTGAGAATGCTCTTGTAAGGTTGTGGCAGGTTTAGAACTTCCCGCTTGTATAGACTAGTAGTACACAGCAGAATGTGAACTCCCTCCCTGCATAATAGTATCATATTGGGCAGGTTGATCTTGTCTCCCCAAAGCAGTCAGACATTTCTTCTCCCTGTCAACACCCTGTTATTATTGTGGCTGAGTGATTTACTCTCGCTCTGTCTCTTATACTCATATTCCATATGCTTTATTGGCATGAAGCACAAGGTCAATGTTGCCAAAGCGAAGTAAACAATTGTTGGAAAAATTACTTGTGTCATGCACAAAGTAGATGTCCTAACCGACTTGACAAAACTATAGTTTGTTAACAAGAAATTTGTGGAGTGGTTGATAAACGAGTTTTCATGACTCCAACCTAAGTGTATGTAAACTTCCGACTTCAACTGTATATATAACAAATAAATATACAATACATAAATGTAATAATGGTCAACGTTCAGACAAAAACAGAACAACTTCAATTCGTCAGGGCATGGACACTACAAGGGGTCGAAAGTGTTCAACAGGGATGCTGGCCCATATTGACTCCAATGCTTCCCACAGGTGTGTCAAGTTGGCTGGATGTCCTTTCGGTGGTGGACCATTCTTGATACACAAGGAATACTGTTGAGCATGAAAAACCCAGCGGTGTTGCAGTTCTTGACACACTCAAGCTAGTGCGGTCAGCACCTACTACCATAACCGTTCAAAGGCACTTAAATATTTTGTCTTGCCCCATTCATCCTCTGAATGGCACACATACAAATGCTGTGTCTCAATGATCTAAATGCTTCATCCTTCTTTAACCTGTCTCCTCCCCTTCATCTACACTGATTTGAAGTGGATTTAACAAGTGACATCAATAATGGATCATAGCTCTCACCTGGATTCTCCTGGTTAGTCATGGAAAACTCAGTGTATATTGTCTATTACTTATAATACATGGAGAACATAGTACATTTTATGTTTCCTCCCTTAGCTTGTGGCAAGCTGTGACATACCATGCTGCCAACTCTGTAACATCAGACCTTTCCCCAAAATATGCAAAGTGTATAACGGTTGTCTTCGGTGGAAGGAGAGGAGGACCAAAGCACAGCGTCGTATGTGTTCAGGATATATATTGATTTAAACTCAGAACACTAAACAAAAATAACAAAGAGAATGAACCGAAACCGAAACAGTTCTGTAAGGTGACGAAAAGCAATAAAATAATCACCCACAAAACACAGGTGGGAAAAGGCTACCTATGTATGATTCTCAATCAGAGACAACGAACGACACCTGAACCTGATTGAGAACCATACCAGGCCAAACACATAAACACAACATAGGAAAAAGAACGTAGACTACCCACCCCAACTCACGCCCTGACCAAACTAAAACAAATACATAACAAAGGAACTAAGGACAGAACGTGACAGAGTGTCTCTTTGTTTGATTGTTCTGTGAATGTTGAACATTTCGTTTTGAATTTGGGGAAGAATGAGTCTTTAATTAATAGATATTTGGGAGCAGTGATTAGACTATGTTCTTCACTGTTTAATCTCTCCTGGCACAGAGTGATGACAGAGTCTGTCCTCTATGGCTAACCATGTTTTTTGATTGCATCCGGGTTCAATTGCCAGGCTATGATCTCTAATTCTGTATTTGGTTCATGTTTTCTTTGGAGTCTTTTACACGGGTTAAGTATTCAGTTAAAGTGAAGTCTCTTTCCAATGTTCGGTAGCATTCCAACTTTCTTTGACCTTTGACCTCACTCCACCAATAGTTGATGTATGCATTCTTATTATTCGCCTCAGCTTCTCTTAAGTGTTGCCCTTGGCGCCAGATCACTTGTGCTAATTTCAATCTTGTGTTTTTGGGCCAGTTTTGATAAACAGTTACTCTCTGGGCAGAGACTGTTGTCCATAAATGTTCTGTCTTTCTCTGTCTCTTGCTCTGTCTGTCTCACTCTCTCTGTTTTGTTCTCCCACTCGATCTCCCAGGGCCTTTGAATTATTACTGTTCACTTCAAGATGTCTTATCAATCCTGGTTACACTTCAAGGAAGGAGCGTTATTAGGTGGTTGAGGTCGAGGTGATGTAACGTTACTAGAGTCATGGTTTACGGGAATTGATGGTGCATCTTTCAGTAATTGGAAGACTTTGTATGAGTTGCTCACTAGGAAACATTCCACTGGGCAAAACTGGTTGAATCAACACTGTTTCCACATCATTTCAACAGCAAAAATATTATGTGATGACATTGAATCAACACGGAAAACTGATTGGATTTGCAACAAGTAATCAGCGTAAAGGAATTGTATCTTTTAACCTAAATCCATTGTCATGGTGAATTATTTTGTTGCTTTCACGTTGACATCACGTTAATCAAGAGGGCACGACAAAGCCTATTACCCCTCAGGAGACTGAAAAGATTTGGCATGGGTCCTCAGATTCTCTAAAAGTTCTACAGCTGCATCATCGAGAGCATCCTGCCTGACTGGTCGCATCACTGCCTGGTATGGCAACTGCTCAGCCTCCGACCGCAAGGCACTACAGAGGGTAGTGCGTTCGGCCCAGTACATGACTGGGGCCAAGCTTCCTGCCATCCATGGCCTTTATACCAGGTGGTGTCAGAGGAAGGCCCTAAAAATTGCCAAAGACTCCAGCCACCCTAGTCATAGACTGTTCTCTCTGCTACCACACGGCAAGCGGCACCGGAGTGCCAAGTCTAGGTCCAAAAGGCTACTTAATTGCTTCTACCCCCAAGCCATAAGACTCCTGAACAGCTAATCCAATGGCTACCCAGACTATTTGCATTGTTGCCCCACAAACCCCCTCTTTTCTGCTGATGCTACTCTCTGTTTATTATCTATGCATAGTCACTTTAACTCTACCTACATGTACATATTACCTCAATTACCTCGACTAACCGGTACCCCCTGTATATAGCCTCGCTACTGTTATTTTACTGCTGCTCCTTAATTATTTTTATTTTTTACTTAACACTTATTTTTCTTAAACCTGCATTCTTGGTTAAGGGCTCGTAAGTAAACATTTCACTGTAAGCAATTTCACCTGTTGTCTTTGGCGCATGTGTTAGTTGACAACTCAACCAAATGTAATGAGACGTTGTAAATAGACATTGAACTGATATCTGTGCCCAGTGGGACGTCAAATTGGAGAAAATGTAGCGATATGTAACATATTATAAGCGTTTACAAGATGTTATAAAGGTTCATACATGCTTATAACAAGTAATAAAGCATTAACCTGTCAGCTGTAAATGAAGTGTTATTCTCCAGCTGAGGGCCATCCTCTCGCTCCCTCTGCCTCTCTCTCTCTCACTCTCTCTCTCTCTCTCTCTCTCTCTCTCTCTCTCTCTCTCTCTCTCTCTCTCACTCTCTCTCTCTCTCTCTCTCTCTCTCTCTCTCTCTCTCTCTCTCTCTCTCTCTCGGTGGTCCCACAATCCTCTTTCCATATGCTCACCCATCAGTGTTCCTCGAGAGGTATCCTCCCATGTGGCTATGTTTAAAAGGTGCATCCGCTGAGGTCCCCATGCACTGGGCTACTATTCCATCAGTCTTTTTGGAATCACATATTTTGTCATGAAGTGCTGTATCAATGTGTTACTGTTATGGTTATGCAAGAGGTGCTGTGTCCACACAACCGTTCTGGCTTAGTCTAGATCTTTCTTTTCCAGGAATGGGGCTTTAAGCCAGACCCTCCCTCCTATATATTTGCAGAACTAGCTTCTAATGAAGTTTTGATACTCTGAAGAACAGAGCTTAGAGGAAGAAGGACCATACTTTAGATTTACTTAGAGTAAGTTTCCATTGATGTTCAGTTGCCATCCATAGGTCTATCCCTCCACCACTCTACTCACATGACACATACTGCCATACAGTCGTATATTCATGGAAACACCACATTAACACTCCACAAATCTTCAATTACTGTCTCATTATAACACACTGCATACAATGGCCTGTACAGTAACATTTATTTAACAGGCCAATTCAGTAGTTTTGCAGAGTCCGTGGGAACTTTATGATCAGGCTGTGTTCCACATGGTAACAGCCGGAGGGTTAGTTAGCCCTGCACGGTTGTCTCTCTCCATCTCTGTCATTTTTCTAATGTACCCATTACCCATTAGGTAGTGTTCCATTGACTAACACATGGACCCTGGCTCTGTTTCTAGTTAAATTAGTATGCATACGGTATGTACTATACTGTCTTCTATGTGCGAAGGCCTTTGTTGCCTTTTATGATTCCAATTAGCCAGTAGCCTACATTGTTTGGGGAACTACAGTACCTGTCGAAAGTTTGAACACACCTACTCATTCAAGGGTTTTCTTTATTTTGACTATTTTCTACATTGTAGAATAATAGTGAAGACATCAAAACTATGAAATGACACATACGGAAAAAAAAGTGTTAAACAAATCAAAATATATTTTATGTTTGAAATTCTTCAAATAGCCACCCTTGCCTTGATGACCGCTTTGCACACTCTTGGAATTCTCTCAACCAGCTTCACATGGAACGCTTTTCCAATAGTCTTGAGGAAGTTCCTGCATATGCTGAGCACTTGTTGGCTGCTTTTCCTTCACTCTGTGGTTCAACTTATCCCAAACCATCTCAATTGGGTTGAGGTTGGGTGATTGTGGAGGCCAGGTCATCTGACGCAGCACTCCATCACTCTCCTTCAGTGGTCAAATAGCCCTTACACAGCCTGGAGGTTTGTTGGGTCATTGTCCTGTTGATAAACAAATGATAGTCCCATTAAGTGCAAACCAGATGGGATGGCGTATCGCTGCAGAATGCTGTGGTAGCCATGCTGGTTAAGAGTGCCTTGAATTCAAAATAAATCACAGACAGTGTCACCAGCAAAGCACCATCACACCTCCTCCTCAATGCTTCACGGTGGGAACCACAAATGCGGAGATCATCCGTTCACCTATTCTGCATCTCACAAAGACACAGCGGTTGGAACCAAAAATCTCAAATTTGGACTCATCAGATCAAAGACAGATTACCACCTGTCTAATGTCCATTGCAAGTCTCATCTTTTAATGGTCCTTTAGTAGTGGTTTCTTTGCAGCAATTTGACCATGAAGGCCTGATTCACGCAGTCTCTTCTGAACAGTTGATGTTGAGATGTGTCTGCTACTTGAACTCTGTGAAGCATTTATTTGGGCTGCAATTTCTGAGGCTGGTAACTATAATGAACTTGTCCTCTGCAGCAGAGGAAACTCTGGGTCTTCCTTTCCTGTCCTCATGAGAGCCAGTTTCATCATGGCGCTTGATGGTTTTTGCAACTGCACTTGAAGAAACTTTCCAAGTTTACCTTCATGTCTGAAAGTAATGATGGACTGTCATTTCTCTTTGTTTATTTGAGCTGTTCTTGCCATAATATAGACTTGGTCTTTTACCAAATAGGGTTATCTTATGTTTACCACCCCTACATTGTATACCACCCCTATCTTGTCACAACACAACTGATTGGCTCAAACACATAAAAAACACAAATGATCTTTTAACAAGGGACACTTGTTAATTGAAATGCATTCCAGGTGACTACCTCATGAAGCTGGTTGTGAGAATGCCGAGAGTGTGCAAATCTGTCATTAAGGCAAAGGGTGGCTACTTTGAAGAATCTCAAATATAAAATATATTTTGATTTGTTTAACACTTTTTTTGGTCACTACATGATTCCATATGTGTTATTTCATAGTTGTGATGTCTTCACTATTATTCTACAATGTAGAAAATATTTAAAAAGACAGGTTACCTTACAGGTAAATAGGATGCTTTATGGTTATATACCGTACTGTGTAGCACAGCTAACAGGTAAATAGGATACTTTATACTGTATAGTGTATACAGCTTATTGCAGCATGTATTATCAACTAGTTTCATTTTTATCTTTCTCCCCCTCTCTCTAGTCCTCTCTCCCTGACCTCAAGGTCAGCTACCCCAAAGCCCAAAAGGTTTTCACAGCTATTACTCTGAACAGTATCAGTTCAGCAGCTTCAGTTCCTCCAAGGTTCCTTCAATATTAAGCATTTTCCCTGGCCAACCAACCTGACTCAAACTGTTCAATTTAAGAAAGCTGATATTTTTGTTTTCTTTCTTTTTAAAATCTTTCATTAATGAGGCTCTTGCTGCTAACCTCCTTGACTAGGCAGAGATGGAATGGGAATGATGCATCAAACTGCCATTCCACAGATGGTCCTCATCATGTTGTGTTTTTCATTATCTCAGGTGTGGCTCCCACCTCCCCAGGCCAGTTCATTAGCAGTAAAAAAAAACAATCGCAGGCAGACCCACATGGTCGGTCACACACCCTGAGACACACTCATGCACGTACGCTCAGACACACACAGACGTAAGCATGCATGCTCGCGCGCACGCACACACACACACACCCACACACGCACAAAGGGGGACTTAGTCTGAGTAGGGGCTGGAGGATAAGGCTTGATTGTCCCTTGCCTCTTTGAACCAACAACAGTCATTCGACAACCCTCTCCATGTTCTCAAAAACAACCGATCCGATTCCCTCAGGCCATAGTAGGTTAAAGCTTGCGGGGTACAACGTAATCACACGATGGAAAACAAGACCGCCGTGCCACATACTGTGTTCTATATTGCACGCCATATAGAATGATTACATCCTTCTGCCAGCCTGAAGACCAACAGTTAAATCATAAGCTTTGACAACAGGCACCCACTACTGTAGGCCTAGAGCGATACAAGGTGAAGTGAAACTGTCGTCCCTAAGCTATGATAGAACTTTGGGGGGTTCATCTCCAGAGTGGAATCAGTCTGTGATGCAGACAAATCAGCCTTTAGAGGTTGACCATCCACAGTGAGGGGAATGGAGGCGCTGGTACACTGGGGACGGTAGATAGATGCAGTTGAAGTCGGTAGTTCACATACACCTTAGTCAAATATATTTAAACTCAGTTTTTCACAATTTCTGACATAAAATCTAGTAAAAAATGCCCTGTTTTAGGTCCATTAGGATCACCACTTTATTTTAAGAATGTGAAATGTCAGAATAATACTAGAGACAATGATTTATTTCAGCTTTTATTTCTTTCATCACATTCCCAGTGGGTCAGAAGTTTACATACACTCAATTAGTATTTGGTAGTATTGCCTTTAAATTGATGGGTCAAACGTTTCGGGTAGCCTTCCACAAGCTTCCCTCAATAAATTGGGTAAATTTTGGCCAAGATGTAGATGTAGACCTAGGTCTGTTGGTGACAGTAGGACAAGGTGATATGCGTAGAGCAGGAGTCTGACCTCATCTTTTAGGGTGAGTCCAGGGGTTGCAGATGAGTCCAACAACACTGCTGGTTCGTTGATGTAGATGTTAAACAGGGTTGGACTTAAACTACACCCTTGTCTCACCCCTTGCCCTTCTGCAAAAAAACCTGGTTATTTTATTGTTCAGTTTAAACTACATGTGTAAATATATTTTATGATGTCGTATACTTTACCCCCAACAACACTTTGGATGGTTTTGTAATACAATCAATCCATCATATAATCCATCCCTGTCTCTCTCTCTCTCCCTTCTCTTTATCCTCTCTCCCCTCTCTCGCTCTCCCTTCTCTTCTCTCTCCCTCCTCTCTCTAAAATTATGTTTGCTTTATTGGCATGAAATACAATTTGTAGATATTGCCAAAGCAGTATAATGGTATATCCTTTCAGTGAATACAGTACAATTACAATGAGGTTGATGAAATAATAATAGGACATGTGATCATGCACACAGTACAACACTACTGCTGTTGTATTGTGCAATCTTTGGTCAATTTTAAAATATAATGAACAAAAATATAAACACAACATGCAGCTATTTCAAAGGTTTTACTGAGCTACAGTTCATATGAGGAATCAGTCAACTGAAATTAATTCATTAATGATGTGATCTTCCTGTCTGGGTTGGCGCCCCCCCTTGGGTTGTGCCGTGGCGGAGTCTTTATGGGCTATACTTGGCCTTGTCTCAGGATGGTAAGTTGGTGGTTGAAGATATCCCTCTAGTGGTGTGGGGGCTGTGCTTTGGCAAAGTGGGTGGGGTTATATCCTTCCTGTTTGGCCCTGTCCAGGGGTATCATCGGATGGGGCCACAGTGTCTCCTGACCCCTCTTGTCTCAGCCTCCAGTATTTATGCTGCAGTAGTTTATGTGCCGGGAGGCTAGCGTCCATTTGTTATATCCGGAGTACTTCTCCTGTCTTATCCGGTGTCCTGTGTGAATTTAAGTATGCTCTCTCTAATTCTCTCTTTCTCTCTTTCTTTCTCTCTCTCGGAGGACCTGAGCCCTGGGACCATGCCTCAGGACTACCTGGCATGATGACTCCTTGCTGTCCCCAGTCCACCTGGCCATGCTGCTGCTCCAGTTTCAACTGTTCTGCCTGCGGCTATGGAATCCTGACCTGTTCACCGGACGTGCTACCTGTCCCAGACCTATTATTTGACCATGCTGGTCATTTATGAACATTTGAACATCTTGGCCATGTTCTGTTATAATCTCCACCCTGCACAGCCAGAAGAGGATTGGCCACACCTCATAGCCTGGTTCCTCTCTAGGTTTCTTCCTAGGTTTTGGCCTTTCTAGGGAGTTTTTCCTAGCCAACGTGCTTCAACACCTGCATTGCTTGCTGTTTGGGGTTTTAGGCTGGATTTCTGAGATATCAGCTGATGTACGAAGGGCTATAGAAATACATTTGATTTTATTTGATTAGGCCCTATTCTATGGATTTCACATGAATAGGCAGGGGTGCAGCCATGGGTGGACCTTGGAGGACATAGGCCAACCCACTGACCCACTGGGGAGCCAGGCCCAATCAGAATTAGTTTTTCCCCACAGACAGAAATACTCCTCAGCGCCCCTTTTTTCATATCCGGTATAATGACTTTTATTAATGTAAACTGTCTACATTTTAAGAGGAAATTATTTTGATATTAATAGCGCCTGATGTGCTTTCTTTCATACAAGTATGGACTAATGAACAAGGGAGTCTCTTCAAATAATGTGAACATCACAGCTTGATACAATTTGAAAGGAAACACTTTGAAGTTTGTGGAAATGTGAAATTAATGTCGGAGAATATAACACATTAGATCTGGTGAAAGATAATTTACAAGAGGAAGGCCATAATATAATTTTGTAGTTTAAGTGACATTTAGATTTTGGCCACTAGATGGCAGCAGTGTGTGTGCAAAGTTTCAGATTGATCCAGTGAAGCATTGCAATACTGGACAATATTTTGTATCAAGTCTGCCCAAATGTGCTGAATTGGTCAAATTATACATTTTCAAGTACATAACTATAGAGAACATACACAAATAGTATGGTGATACAAAATGTAAGTTTACACACTCCAAGGAATGTCATACATAATTGATCATTAGGGGGTTGGTGTGGAGCTAAAGACAGCAGGGGTTCAAACTGTAGAAACCAGTTCCTACATTTGAATATAAAAATGGATTTTATCAAGTTAATCTATGCTACAATTGATCTCTGGGACCCTCAGAATGACAAATCAGAGCAAGATTACTGAATGTAAATACATTATTTACCTTCAGATGTGAATGTATCAAACCAGTTGCCGTGATAAAAGTTTTTTTCCTCAAACAAAAGCATGATATTTTTTCACTGTAATAGCTACTGTAAATTGGACAGTGCCGTTAGATTGACAAGACTTAAAGCTTTCTGCCCATATAACACATCTCTGTGTCATGGAAAGTTTGCTGTTGCTTACAACGTATGATATAATTTCCCAACATAACTATAAATAATGATGTATCGCTCCCTGCACAGATGATTCATAGATCCCCTGGTGAAGGGAGACTACTGACATGTAACTGGCTCCCACACCTGGCAGCAAGAGTGGTGGACGCTGCCTCAACCTCAGCTGGGGCTCAGACTGGCCCCCAGCCTCATCCTCTGCCTCAACCCCCTCAGGCCCAGCCTCTGCCTCAACTCACAGCTGCAGCTTGAGCCCTACCCTATCCTCCCAGCCACATCCCCGACACTATACCTCATCCCCAGCCTCAGGTGGCGTATCCGCCCATCCCTTCTTGAGCCGAGGAGAGCACAGCTGCAGCCCAACAGGCTGTTGATACCGCTGAGTAGTCCCGGCCGACAGCCATGTGAAGGTTGCAAGGCTCTGGGCCAGTAGAAGACAAAAAGGAAAAAGGCAGTAGTTCAGACTCGGGGTGTGTCCAGAATGGCACCCTATCCCCTCTACAGGCTCTGGTCGAAAGTAGTGCACGATATAGGGGATAGAGTGCCATTTGGGATGCATGCTGACTCAGAGCTATGGAATGACTGACCTACAAACCTGTCTGTCTTCTCTCCGCAAAGAAATATCCTCCACAAATGATTTTCATCTGTTTATTAGTTATTATAGCACTGGTAAAAATAATCAGCATATTAATGACATAACATTAGGTGCATTATGTCATGGGTGTAAGAATAGCATAACGGCTTGAATGAGTAGCTGCAATAATCTTTGGTTGTATAGTATTGGGGAATGAATAGTGTTTATTATTGCTGAGCTGTGTGGTTGGTGGGTCAGATCATGGCAGCAGATGTCTCTCCTGAGGGAGAGCATAGCATGTGTTTAGTGGTTGAGAGTCTGGGTCTGGCTCAGGCCTGGGTTCAAGTAGTATTTGGTTTCTGTCAAATGCTTTGAGCATTTTGATCGAGCCTGTCTGGAGAGCCAGATAGGCGAGGTTCACACGTTTGGAACGACCCCAATCGGTTAAATTGCGTCGCGCCAGCTCAATCAAGTGTAGCTTAAACATTGAAAGAAAACAAATACTATTTGAATCCAGGTCTTCTAGCTCATAGAGCAGTCATCAAACCCTGCCTGTTGTGTGGAAACTTTAACGTTGTCTAACAAAAGAAGGGGGGGGAACGAGAAACACATTGAAGGATTTTCAGAGACACTGTGTGTGCAGGAAATCAAATTAGAGTCGCTGAACACTGTGAATGCATTAGATTAAACAAGGAGTAGTGCTAATTAAAATGTGAAAGAAATAGTTTCCCATCCAGTAAGTTTTATTCAACAAATATACTCAAATTTAGGTGTACATTGTGTTACATAAAAAAAAGCAAAAGCATTTCACTATTGTAGATTTCCTCTTTCTTTAGTTAATTAAATTTACTCACCAACCTGGTTAGAAGTAGTTTTAACTATAGTTATGTGGAATGGCTGTTGTCGAACATACTGAGGTACATGCAAGCTCCGAGATTAAGTAGCATGTCAAATGGAAATCCTGTCATTCAATTTAGTGCAGCCAGGTAACACAAAGCAGCTCCCTGTTCTGAATGACACCTGTCAAACCCCATTACACCTGGACATGGTTGGGTGGTTGGTAAAGTTTTACGTCTCTACAAGAGGTCACAACTTTCATAAGACCCAAACAGGAAAGAAGTGAGAAATGTAATCAGTTCTGGGATGTTTCTGGACCTTTCTGGATGAGGTAGAACACACGTTGAGCAGGTGGACGTTGTGATGAAGGTCTTTCTGAAGGGTGAGGAGGTCACCAAAAGTTTTCCACTGATCTATATGGTTCTGTTATCTCTATGATTCAAAGGCTGTTTCTACTACATGACAGATTTATGGAGAGTTTACCTTGGCCTCTGTAGCGACTTATGCTTCTTCACAAAAATCACATGGCTCTTGCGTACTCAGACTTGCAGACGGGCTCTGCAGACGGGCTCTGACTTAGTAGTTATATAGTTTTGAGTGTCTGAAGAACGGTGCCCTTTGTTAAAGTCAACTTAACGCATGGAAGGACCTGCCCCGGTCAGACCTGGGTTCAAATATGATTTGAAATCTTTCAAATACTTTCAGCGTTGGCTTTAGCATGGCTGGAGAGCGACTTTTCTATTGTTTTCATTGCGACAGGCAAGCTCAATCAAGCACAGCTTTACAGTGTTGAACCAAGGTCTTGTTTCAAACGTACACAAGGTCTTTCTCTGAAAATCTACTTCCAAGACTTAAAAGATAGCACAGGTCATAGATCCCTTTCTCCCCTGTCAACATCATGACATTGGAACAACTAAAAGGTATGAGACTGCAGAATGCAGGATTTCATGTCTCTTTCCAAGCATTCGCCTCCTACACATTCTCCCCTGGTGTTTGTGTGATGTCCGAACTCAATCCAAACACTCAGTAGCCTCTAAGAGAATGATTCTGCTCTAACAAGCCAACATCTCACCCTATTACCTATAGTGCGCTACACTTGGCCAGCGCCTCTGAGAGACTTCTGGTTCTAACAGGCTTTTTCCATGCATGTCCAAAACATTCCGTGTCCAAAACACCACCCTATTCCTAAGGCCTATGCTCTGGCCAAAAGATCTGCACTGCTCTGGCCAAAATAAGTGCACAATATAGGGAATAGGGTGCCATTTCAGACACGCGACCAGTGAGATACAAAGATTTCTTATTTCTGAGGAGTTCTGAATAGTGTAACTAGGACACATGCGAGAGCCATATGTCCCGGTGAAAAAGACACTCCCCCTTGGTTTATTTTCTCGGATCGTTCGTCATGGTGCCTTGTTGGGTACAGTACGTCCGCTCATTCACTGTACCTCTGTGTATCCGGCCACACTGCTGCCATGGCGAGGAACGAGGAACTAGAATAGTCTGGCATCCATTGCATCCTGACTCTCTCTGTGAGTCTATTCGACACACATTAAACACAGTTGTGGTGTATGACTGGTCTAGCTCAGTTGACCTCTACGCCCCTATGGGTATCTACCAGGGTGAGGCAATCAATTCCCTTACTTTTTTTTATGGCCATCGTATGGATGGAGTTTTTTTACCCATTGCTGGCTCCGTGATATGTGGACAAAGAAGAAGACTAAACTGATTTTAATTCGGTCAAATCAGGAAGTGAGCAATTCCAAGACAACAGAACATACATGAGAACCCCTTCACATGCCTGACAGTACTGTATTGTCATGTAAAAAATGCCATGGACAAAAACGTATTTGTTGTCAGTCTGCCTCGATTGGTAAGCTTGATTTATTCATTATAATGCTATAAGGCTAATCATCCCACTGGGCCTAATGATAGTATATAAAGGTCTTTAAGTTGGCTATTGGGTTTTCTTCCTCAACAAAGCTATAGATTTCCCCTCTCCTTAATGACAGCTTTGTTATTCTATAATTGTCCGTCATTAAAGCTTTCCTAAAGGGTTTATGGATTTTGTCTCGGGGTAGATGTTGATGTTGTTTACTCAGCTAACTGAATGCCTGTTGTGGTCGATGCTTTAGCGAGACAGAGAGAGAGAGCGAGCGAGCGAGCGCACACGAGATCGCGCGAGAGAGAGAGAGAGCGAGCGAGCGAGCGAGCGCACACGAGATCGCGCGAGAGAGAGAGAGAGCGAGCGAGCGCACACGAGATCGCGCGCGAGAGAGAGAGACAAAGAAACAAGTCCTTTTGCAATGATTAAACACTGTAAACACAATTAACCCAAGTACATTGGTTTCTTAAATAAACACATTTATTGTAATTAAACAAGCAAAATACCTTTCTACAGGAGACTTCTTTGTGTATCGTAAATAGTGTTTTCTCCGCCTTCTGCATAGCGCTGCATCATAAAATGAAAACGCCAAATACAAGTTATGAGTTTTAATTATGCTGTATCTGAACCTACACTAGAAAGCCAAAAATAATATGAATGGCATGTTAAGAGATAACACTTTGTAGTGACTTGCAAAAGGCAAAGTAATGCAAGTGCATAGCCATAATTCACAATATCTTTCCACTCTTGGCAAAAGGTATGGTACCAGTAATTATTCTCTGAGGGGGAAAGTATCATTTTAATGGCATGCACATTCGCCATCAATCAAGTATTTCCAATATTAATTTCACGATACATTTCTCATCTTCTTTTACAGATCTCCAGAGTGGAAATCCCAGAGCATCAACCCTCATCAAATGAAATCTACTATATGTGTATGTACGCGCTTTAGAGGATATCTTGCACAAGCTATCTGACTTTTGGGCCAACTTGTCAAGATGACGCAATGTGTGTGGTACTTGACTGAGTTGACTCTGTACTTGAGGCCCCCCTTCTTGGCATTTTGATATTGGCCGCACCTACATGTGGCTTTGGTGCAGCTGTGTGCTATTGGTTGTCGAAGTGACATGGTGATGGATGTCTGGACAGGATCACAGTCTGACGTATCTCAGGCGTTTGGTCGAACACACAGGCTTCTCAAGCTCTCTGACCCCCTGGGAAACTTTGAACTCTTCGCTCCTCAAGGTTGACATGAACACACACAGCAGGTCAATAGGGTCCACTGCCTCCCTTAACCATAAGGCTTCCCACTGGTGGGTTAAATGACTATTGTGAGGTCAGTACCCAGGTCAGGTTTTCTGAACTTTTATATAGACCTCACCCTACAAGCACACACACACACACACACACACTTGATCTGATTTACATGTTCTAAATTAACTCAGGGGATTTCGGTATAGAGGGACCAGTGCGACAAGACTGTGGTTCCTGGAATGCTTGCAAATTACACATGTGCTTGCTGATACAGTACTGTGTGTGTTGTGTGATAGAGGGGGAGATGTTAAATGACAGGGCTGTAAAACCAACATAAACTTTACATTGGTCTGTCTGCTCCCTTCACTTAGTAGGTTACCTCACATGATGGTCTACAGCAGAGAAGTACAACAGAGAAAAGGAGTAGGCGACTGGTATCTCCCTCCACAGCAGAGAAGTAGAATAGAGAAAAGGAGTAGGCTACTGGTATCTCCCTCCACAGCAGAGAAGTACAACAGAGAAAAGGAGTAGGCTACTGGTATCTCCCTCCACAGCAGAGAAGTAGAATAGAGAAAAAGTAGCTACTGGTATCTCCCTCCACAGCAGAGAAGTAGAATAGAGAAAAGGAGTAGGCTACTGGTATCTCCCTCCACAGCAGAGAAGTAGAATAGAGAAAAGGAGTAGGCTACTGGTATCTCCCTCCACAGCAGAGAAGTAGAATAGAGAAAAGGAGTAGGCTACTGGTATCTCCCTCCACAGCAGAGAAGTAGAATAGAGAAAAGGAGTTGGCTACTGGTATCTCCCTCCACAGCAGAGAAGTAGAACTGGTATCTCCCTCCACAGCAGAGAAGTAGAATAGAGAAAAGGAGTAGGCTACTGGTATCTCCCTCCACAGCAGAGAAGTAGAATAGAGAAAAGGAGTAGGCTACTGGTATCTCCCTCCACAGCAGAGAAGTAGAATAGAGAAAAGGATTAGGCTACTGGTATCTCCCTCCACAGCAGAGAAGTAGAATAGAGAAAAGGAAGTAGAATAGCGATTACTGGTATCTCCCTCCACAGCAGAGAAGTAGAATAGAGAAAAGGATTAGGCTACTGGTATCTCCCTCCACAGCAGAGAAGTAGAATAGAGAAAAGGAGTAGGCCTGGTATCTCCCTCCACAGCAGAGAAGTAGAATAGAGAAAAGAAGTAGCCTGGTATCTCCCTCCACAGCAGAGAAGTAGAATAGAGAAAAGGAGTAGGCTACTGGTATCTCCCTCCACAGCAGAGAAGTAGAATAGAGAAAAGGAGTAGGCTACTGGTATCTCCCTCCACAGCAGAGAAGTAGAATAGAGAAAAGGAGTAGGCTACTGGTATCTCCCTCCACAGCAGAGAAGTAGAATAGAGAAAAGGAGTAGGCTACTGGTATCTCCCTCCACAGCAGAGAAGTAGAATAGAGAAAAGGAGTAGGCTACTGGTATCTCCCTCCACAGCAGAGAAGTATCTCCCTCCACAGCAGAGAAGTAGAATAGAGAAAAGGAGTAGGCGACTGGTATCTCCCTCCACAGCAGAGAAGTAGAATTGAGAAAAGGATTAGGCTACTGGTATCTCCCTCCACAGCAGAGAAGTACAACAGAGAAAAGGAGTAGGCGACTGGTATCTCCCTCCACAGCAGAGAAGTAGAATAGAGAAAAGGAGTAGGCTACTGGTATCTCCCTCCACAGCCTACTGGTATCTCCCTCCACAGCAGAGAAGTAGAATAGAGAAAAGGAGTAGGCTACTGGTATCTCCCTCCACAGCAGAGAAGTAGAATAGAGAAAAGGAGTAGGCTACTGGTATCTCCCTCCACAGCAGAGAAGTAGAATAGAGAAAAGGAGTACTGGTATCTCCCTCCACAGCAGAGAAGTAGAATAGAGAAAAGGAGTAGGCTACTGGTATCTCCCTCCACAGCAGAGAAGTAGAATAGAGAAAAGGAGTAGGCGACTTGTATCTCCCTCCACAGCAGAGAAGTAGAATTGAGAAAAGGAGTAGGCTACTGGTATCTCCCTCCACAGCAGAGAAGTAGAATAGAGAAAAGGAGTAGGCTACTGGTATCTCCCTCCACAGCAGAGAAGTAGAATAGAGAAAAGGAATTAGGCTACTGGTATCTCCCTCCACAGCAGAGAAGTAGAATAGAGAAAAGGAGTAGGCTACTGGTATCTCCCTCCACAGCAGAGAAGTAGAATAGAGAAAAGGAGTAGGCTACTGGTATCTCCCTCCACAGCAGAAGAAGTAGAATAGTATCTCCCTCCACAGCAGAGAAGTAGAATAGAGAAAAGGAGTAGGCTACTGGTATCTCCCTCCACAGCAGAGAAGTAGAATAGAGAAAAGGAGTAGGCTACTGGTATCTCCCTCCACAGCAGAGAAGTAGAATAGAGAAAAGAAGTATCTCCCTCCACAGCAGAGAAGTAGAAGAGAAAAGGAGTAGGCTACTGGTATCTCCCTCCACAGCAGAGAAGTAGAATAGAGAAAAGGAGTAGTATCTCCCTCCACAGCAGAGAAGTAGAATAGAGAAAAGGAGTAGGTATCTCCCTCCACAGCAGAGAAGCAGAGAAAAGGAGTACTGGAAAAGGATTAGGCTACTGGTATCTCCCTCCACAGCAGAGAAGTACAACAGAGAAAAGGAGTAGGCTACTGGTATCTCCCTCCACAGCAGAGAAGTAGAATAGAGAAAAGGAGTAGGCTACTGGTATCTCCCTCCACAGCAGAGAAGTAGAACAGAGAAAAGGAGTAGGCTACTGGTATCTCCCTCCACAGCAGAGAAGTAGAATAGAGAAAAGGAGTAGGCTACTGGTATCTCCCTCCACAGCAGAGAAGTAGAATCCACAGCAGAGAAGAAAAGAAAAGGATTAGGCTACTGGTATCTCCCTCCACAGCAGAGAAGTAGAATAGAGAAAAAGTAGAATCTCCCTCCACAGCAGAGAAGTAGAATAGAGAAAAGGATTAGGCTACTAGCTACTGGTATCTCCCTCCACAGCAGAGAAGTAGAATAGAGAAAAGAAGTAGCCTGGTATCTCCCTCCACAGCAGAGAAGTAGAATAGAGAAAAGAAGTAGCCTGGTATCTCCCTCCACAGCAGAGAAGTAGAATAGAGAAAATGATTAGGCTACTGGTATCTCCCTCCACAGCAGAGAAGTAGAATAGAGAAAAGGATTAGGCTACTGGTATCTCCCTCCACAGCAGAGAAGTAGAATAGAGAAAAGGAGTAGGCTACTGGTATCTCCCTCCACAGCAGAGAAGTAGAATAGAGAAAAGAAGTAGCCTGTGGTATCTCCCTTATTTTTTTAATAAATGAAATGATTCATTCATTTAATGAAGATAAAGTCTCAAAGCAGCGATTCTTGTAAGTGGCCATCCGTCAATGTGATGACACAATGATTATGCACGTAGTTGAATGGAAAAACGATATCCTTATTGTAACGACCTACTGTAGCCGACTTCAACAGTTGCCAGTCTCTTACCTCTATCTCACTTTGTCACCCCTCACTGGGTCCTTCTGCTTCTCCAAACTGACTGTATGTTGGAAACGATTAGCCATTCACTCACCCCTTGCTGTCGGTGGAAGGCGCATCCTGCACTGTAAAGTTTTGGGCAAAAGTGTAATTTCAAAGTTTCTCAAGGGCTACACACGACACGAAACGGATACTTTAAACAGTCTATCGAAGCCCTGTGCGCATTTCTGTCTACGGATTTTACATCGGAATTTCTTGTAACTATGTTATTCTTTGGGGAGTTTGTCATTATAGGACTTTATAACTATGGAGTTCTGCGCTTCGTGAAGAGTGGCATTGAGGAGAAGCCAAAGCCATGGTAAAATAGGATACAGTGAGTCTGGATCTAAATTAAGGTTAATACAAATTATAAGGTGAGATGTTTAACATTTTCCTTTCGGTTCAGGTCATACCATGTTTGATGTGCGTAACGATGCGTTCATACAGTGGTCCCTAATTCCGCGCATAGTCTATCGATTTTCTCTACTGTGAAGTATTTTGTCAGAGATAAGCTTTTCATTTGTATTTGGGTACTACTGAAATAGGCCTATAATGAATCTGTAACCCTCGACCAGCTCCAGTGATAGGAACACTTTGTGGTGGATGGATGCGCAGCTGAAGATGGCCCGTCCCGCCGCATTCATATTGATACTGTCCATGCTGATGGTAGCAGTTACATGTCTCCCCTGCCCGCGCCAGTGCACGTGCCCTCAGGCCACAGAGGTGCACTGCACGTTCCGTTCCCTGCTCGCCGTGCCCGCCGGCATATCCAGACGAGTGGAGCGCATGAACCTGGGGTAAGCCTGGTGGATTGGCTTTATTCAATGACCCGCAATGAGACCGTAGGCCTAAAAAACAAGCATCATGCACAATAATTTATACCGATAGACGTACAGCATGGGTCAAATGTGAAGTGCATAAAGTATACGATTTTGATTTATGCATGTGCATTGTAGACCAATAAATAATAATTGTCTTTAGAATTGTTTACAGTTAAGTACTTGGTCAAATGTGCTTAGCATGTGACTGAAATCCATCTCTCTGTAACTCACAAGTAAATGTGCATAATGCAATATGCCTACAGTGAAGTCTGATGTAATCATATTATATACCCCATGCTTTTTACTGAGTCATTACACTTATGAGCTTTAGCTATTTCTTAAAAAGAACAGAGAAGCCCACCCACTGTATATGTTCCCAACTACAATACCACTTTTAATTGACAATGTTTTGATCACCGAGGTCTTAAGTTCCGTCAGGTCTTTAACAATGTCTTCTCACATAGTCAGAAATGAAGGCACTTTGCTCCACAAAGAACAAGTCATTTAAGTTAATAGTCAGTCTTGAATTGCTTGTGTCATTGTTGTTTCCTTTAGGTTTAACACCATACACCATGTGACTCAAACCTCTCTGGCTGGGTTGAGGAAGCTGGAGCTTCTGATGATGCATGGGAATGATCTCTACAACATTCCCAACGGGGCCTTTAGGGATCTCATGTCCTTACAGGTACAAATCAAATCAAATTGTATTTGTTACGTGCGTCGAATACAACAGCCCTTAACCAAATAATGCTGTTTTAATAAAAATTTGTGTTAAGTTAAAAAAAAATAGATAAGTAACTTTAAAAAAATAAAATAACAAATAATTAAAAAGCAGCAGTAAAATAACAGTAGCGAGGCTATATACAGGGGGTACCGGTACAGAGTCAATGTGCGGGGGGAGGTAATTGATGTAATATACGGTACCCATGTAGGTAGAGGTAAAGTGACTATGCATAGATAATAAACAGAGAGTAGCAGCAGTGTAAAAGGGGGGAGGGCAATGCAAATAGTCTGGGTAGCCATTTGATTAGCTGTTCAGGAGTATTATGGCTTGGGGGTAGAAGCTGTTAAGAAGCCTTTTGGACCGAGACTTGGACCTCCGGTACTGCTTGATGTGCGGTAGCAGAGAGAACAAGCAGAGAGACAATTTTTAGGGCCTTCCTCTGACACCGCCTGGTATAGAGGTCCTGGATGGCAGGAAGCTTGGCCCCAGTGATGTACTGGGCCATTTTCACTACCCTCTGTAGTGCCTTGTGGTCAGAGGCAGAGCAGTTGCCATACCAGGCAGTGGTGCAAGTGGTCAGGATGCTCTCGATGGTGCAGCTGTAGAACTTTTAGAGGATCTGAGGACCCATGCCAAATCTTTTCAGTCTCTGAGGGGGAATAGGCTTTGTCGTGCCGACTGTCTTGGTGTGTTTGGACCATGATAGTTTGTTGGTGATGTGAACTTGAAGCTCTCAACCTGCTATATTACAGCCCCATCAATGAGAATGAGGGTGTGCCTGGTCCTCCTTTTCCTGTAGTCCACAATCATCTCCTTTGTCTTGATCACGTTGAGGGAAAGGTTATTATCCTGGCACCACACGGCCAGGTCTCTGACCTCCTCTGTATAGGCTGTCTCATTGTTGTCGGTGATCCGGCCTACCACTGTTGTGTCGTCTGCAAACGTAATGATGGTGTTGGAGTCGTGCCTGGCTATGCAGTCATAAGTAAACAGGGAGTACAGGAGGGGACTGAGCACGGACCACTGAGGGGACCCCGTGTTGAGGATCAGCGTGGCAGATGTGTTATTACCTGCCCTTACCACCTGGGGGCGGCCCGTCAGGAAGTCCAGGATCCAGTTGCAGAGGGAGGTGTTTAGTCCCAGGGTCCGGAGCTTAGTGATGAGCTTTGAGGGCACTATGGTGTTGAACGCTGAGCTGTAGTTAATGAATAGCATTCTCACGTAGGTATTCCTTTTGTCCAGGTGGGAAAGGGCAGAGTGGAGTGCAATAGAGATTGCATCATCTGTGGATCTGTTGAGGCGGTATGCAAATTATGGTGGGTCTGGGGTTTCTGGGATAATGGTGTTTACCAGCCTTATTAAGCACTTCATGGCTACAGACGTGAGTGCTATGGATCGGTAGTCAAAATGTCAGTGAAGACACTTGGCAGTTGGTCAGCGCATGCTCGGAGTACACGTCCTGGTAATACGTCTGTGAATGTTGACCTGTTTAAGGGTCGTACTCACATCGGCTACGGAGAGCGTGATCACACAGTCGTCCGCAACAGCTGGTGCTCTCATGCATGCTTCGGTGTTGCTTTCCTCAATCGAGTATTGAAGTAATTTAGCTCATCTGGTAGGCTGGTGTCACTTGGCAGCTCGTGGCTGTGCTTCCATTAATAAACAGGAAATGTTGATTAACATGAAATATAATATGATTCAAATAATCCAAATCTGACGATGTTTTGGTTATTTGAAGTTTGGGAAACCCTGCTTCATTCTATTAGGGTGATAACTCACTTCCCTCTGCCTTTCTCCCCCTCAGATGCTGAAGATGAGCTATAACAAACTGAAGGAGATCAACAGACACACTCTCCAGGGTCTGTGGTCTCTGACCAGACTCCACCTGGACCACAACCGTCTGGAGTTCATTCACCCAGACACCTTCCAGGGCCTCACCTCCCTACGTCTCCTACAGCTGGAGGGGAACAGACTGCAGCAGCTCCACCCCTCTACCTTTTCCACCTTCTCCATGATGGGACACTTCCACGTCTCCACCCTCAGGTGAAGCCTAGCATGAGGAACTACAGTACCCATAATGCTCTGGACAATATTTGGTTTTATCTTAGTATCGGGCGCTTTCTCAATTCATCTTTCATAGATTATTTGCATCCTCTCTCCTCACCGCCTTCTCAAAACCCATTGTAGAAGAAGGTCAGAGGGGCGGGACCTTGTACCTTCTCTAAAATGAAAATGAGGCAAGGAAATATGATGTGAGGAATCACAGAAAGAGGAATTGAGATGGAGACAAGATGTTCCTGAAGCTAATGTTATAATGTCCCTCCTATCTCTTTATCGATACATCAGGCACCTGTACCTGTCGGAGAACAGGCTGACCTCGCTGCCCCAGAAGCTGCTGGGAGGAATGCCCCAGCTGGAGAACCTCTTCCTGCATGGGAACCCCTGGACATGTGACTGCAGGATGAAGTGGTTCGCCGACTGGGACAAAAACTCACCAGGTTATGTAAACTAAAAAAGAAACATCCTCTCACTGTCAACTGAGTTTATTTTCAGCAAACTTAACATGTGTAAATATTTGTATGAACATAACAAGATTCAACAACTGAGACATAAATCTCCTCCTCATGGACTGCACCAGATTTGCCAGTTCTTACTGTGAGATGTTACCCCACTCTTCCACCAAGGCACCTGCAAGTTCCCTGACATTTCTGGGGGGAATAGCCCTAGCCCTCACCCTCCAATCCAACAGGTCCCAGACGTGCTCAATGGGATTGAGATCCGGGCTCTTCGTTGGCCATGGCAGAACACTGACATTCCTGTCTTGCAGGAAATCATGCACAGAACGAGCAGTATGGGTGGTGGCATTGTCATGCTGGAGGGTCATGTCAGGATGAGCCTGCAGGAAGGGTACCACATGAGGGAGGAGGATGTCTTCCCTGTAACGGACAGCGTCGAGATTGTCTGCAATGATAACAAGCTCAGTCCGATGATGCTGTGACATACCGCCCCAGACCATGACGGACCCTCCACCTCCAAATCAATCCCGCTCCAGAGTACAGGCCCCGGTGTAACGCTCATTCCTTCGACGATAAACACGAACCTGACCATCACCTCTGGTGAGACAAAACCGCGACTCGTCAGGGCACTTTTTGCCAGTCTTGTCTGGTCCAGCGACGGTGGGTTTGTGCCCGTAGGCGACGTTGTTGCCGGTGATGTCTGGTGAGGACCTGCCTTACAACAGGCCTACAAGCCCTCAGTCCAGCCTCTCTCAGCTTATTGCGAACAGTCTGAGCACTGATCAAGGGATTGTGGGTTCCTGGTGTAACTCGGACAGTTGTTGTTGCCATCCTGTACCTGTCCCGCAGGTGTGGTGTTCGGATGTACCGATCCTGTGCAGGTGTTGTTATAGTGGTCTGCCACTGTGAAGACGATCAGCTGTCCGCCCTGTCTCCCTGTAGCACTATCTTAGGCGTCTCACAGTACGGACATTGCAATTCATTGTCCTGGCCACATCTGCAGTCCTCATGTTTCCTTGCAGCATGCCTAAGGCATGTTCACACAGATGAGCAGGGACCCTGGGCATCTTTCTTTTGGTGTTTTTCAGAGTCCGTAGAAAGGCCTCTTTAGTGTCCTAAGTTTTCATAACTGTGACCTTAATTGCCTACAGTCTGTAAACTGTTAGCATCTTAATGACCGTTCCACATGTGCATGTTCATTAATTGTTTATGGTTCATTGAACAAGCATGGGAAACAGTGCTTAAACCCTTTACAATTAAGATCTGTAGTTATTTGGATTTTTACGAATTATCTTTGAAAGACAGGGTCCTGAAAATGGGACATTTCTTTTTTTGCTGAGTTTATTTTATTTACTAGCTACTCAGTGAATGTACCCATTCTTCAGTGATGGCAGACACAATTGGATCAATGCTCAAAGAATAATACAGCTGTCATTTTACACATTCGTGCCTTGAAAATGTATGTCCAAAACCTAACCAAACTTCACATTTGGAATTTCAAACATTGAATAATGATGTTAATGTTCCCTCTCGTCTTCCTTTCTTCATAGGTGTGCTGAAGTGTAAAAAGGACAGGGCCTACCCAGGAGGTCAGCTCTGCTTTATGTGTTACTCCCCAAAGAACTTACGAATGAAAGAAGTCCTGGGCCTGGACACGCTGGTCTGCTCCAGCCCCGTTATCACCTCCCCTGATCGACCTACGACCCAAGAGGACACAGAGACCGAGGTCATGACCCTGGAGGAGTTCAAGGGGTCGTTCGGCAACATTACCCTAGGCCTGACGGACGAGCATGGGAACAAAGTGGATCTGGAGTGCAGCGTCGGAGAGCCCCGCAGGGAGTCGTCTAAGGTCAGCTGGGACCAGGTCAACCCTCTGCAGCTGGTCTCTAACGTGAGTATCTCCGTGGATCTGGAGTGCCCCATCAGCAGGGACAATTATGAGAGACTCTGGAGGCTGATTGCCTACTATAGCGACACGCCCGCTCACCTGCAAAGAGAGATCATGCTGACTAAGGAGCCGTTGCCCAGCTACAGGTAGGCTGGATTAAGAAAACGCTTTTTAATTTATCATTATGGGCCAAATTCCAACTTCTACTTGAGTAACATATTCACTTAGTCATGCAATGAGATCAATGCACGTGAACATTTGTGGAAGTTAGGATTTGCCCATATGTGATTATTATGTGATTTTATGTGTTCATTTTAGAGTGTCCTCAATAAAGGGCACGGTTGTCAAACTCATTTTCCCCAAAGGCCGCATTCGTTCTTCACCGAGGTCCGGAGGGCCACACTTATGATGAATTGTATTTCCTCGCCATCAAAATGTGCAAAAATTGTCTTCACTCCATTTTTCGATGCTCCCTGACTGTCTTGATTTCGTTTCGATGACTGTTAGCTAGCTAGACAGAGTGAAGAGATTGTAAATTTGGGTCCATTATCATTTCTACACAGTCTTGATTTGGGTTTAGTCATTTAAATGTTGATTGAGATCATTTTTTCCCACAAAAAATAAATACATTTACAGTACCAGTCATTACAGCGTTTTTCTTTATTTTTACTATTTTCTACATTGTAGAATAATAGTGAAGACATCAATACTATTAAATAACACATATGTAATCATGTAGTAACCAAAAAAGTGTTAAACAAATTAAAATATATTTTATATTTGAGATTCTTTAAAGTAGCCAAATCAAATCAAACTTTATTTGCCACATGCACCGAATACAATAAGTGTAGACTTTACTGTGAAATGCTTACGTAGAAAATATTTACCAAGTAGGCTAAAAATAAAAAGTAATAATAAAAAGTAACACAATAAAAAATAACAATAACAAGGCTATATACAGCGGGCACCGGTACCGAGTCAGTGTGGGGGGGTAAAGGCCAGTTGAGGTAATCTGTACATGTAGGTGGGGGCAAAGTGACTATGCATAGGTAACAAACAAACAGCGAGTAGCAGCAGTGTGCAAAAGGGAAGGGGGGGGTCAATGTAAATTGTCCGGTTGCGATTTTTATGAATTGTTCAGCAGTCTTATGGCTTGGAGGTAGAAGCTGTTGAGGAGCCTTTTGGTCCTAGACTTGGCGCTCCGGTACACCTTGCCGTGCGGTAGCAGAGAATACAGTCTATGACTTGGGTGACTGGAGTCCCTGACAACTCTGGCTTTCCTCTGACACCGCCTATTATATAGGTCCTGGATGGCAGGAAGCTTTCGCACTACCCTCTGTAGGGCCTTACGGTCAGATGCCGAGCAGTTGCCATACCAGGCGGTGATGCAACCGGTCAGGATGCTCTCGATGATGCAGCTGTAGAACCTTTTGAGGATCTGGGGACCCATGCCAAAACTCTTCAATCCCATGATAGGGAAAAGTTTTTGTCGGGCCCTCTTCTTTTTTGTCGGGCCCTCTGTCTGGTATGTTTGGACCATGATAGTTCATTGGTGATGTGGACACCAAAGAACTTGAACTCTCGACTCACTCCACTACAACCCCGTCAATGTTAATGAGGGCCTGTTTGGCCCGCCTTTTCCTGTAGTCCACAATCAGCATCACACTGACAATTCTCTGACCTCTTCCCTATAGGTCGTCTCATAACTGTCAGTGATCAGGCCTGCCACTGTTGTGTCGTCAGCAAACTTAATGATGGTGTTGGAGTCGTGTTTTGCCACGCAGCCGTGGGTGAACAGGGAATACACGATGGGACTAAGTATACACCCCCGAGGGGCCCCAGTGTTAAAGATCAGTGTGGCAGACGTGTTGTTGCCTATTCTTACCACCTGGGGGCGGCCCATCAGGAAGTCCAGGATCCAGTTGCACAGGGAGGTGTTTAGTCCCAGAGTCCTTAGCTTAGTGATGAGCTTTGTGGGCACTATGGTGTTGAACGCTGAGCTGTAGTCAATTAACAGCATTCTCACATAGGTGTTCCTTTTGTCCAGGTGAGAAAGGGCAGTGTGGCATACGATTGAAATTGCGTCATCTGTGGATCTGTTGGGGCGGAATGCAAATTGGAGTGAGTCTATGGTGTCCGGGAGGATGTGTTGATGTGAGCCATGACCAGCCTTTCAAAGCACTTCATGGCTACCGACGTGAGTGCCACAGGGTGGTAATCATTTAGGCAGGTTACCTTCGCTTCTTTGGGCACAGGGACTATGGTGGTCTGCTTGAAACATGTAGGTATTACAGACTCGGTCAGGGAGAGGTTGAAAATGTCAGTGAAGACACTTGACAGTTGAGCCGCGCATGCTTTGAGTACACATCCTGGTAATCCGTCTGGCCCAGCGGCTTTGTGAATGTTGACCTGTTTAAAGGTTTTGTTCACATGTGTTGCTTGCCTCGAAGCGAGCATAAAAGGCATTTAGCTCGTCTGGTAGGCTCGTGTCACTGGGCAGCTCGGGTCTGGGTTTCCCTTTGTAGTCCGTAATAGTTTTCAAGCCCTGCCACATCCGACGAGCATAGAGCCGGTGTAGTAGGATTCAGTCTTAATCCTGTATTGGTCCTGTATTGGTTCGTCTGAGGGCATAGCGAGATTTCTTATAAGTGTCCGGATTAGTCTCCAGCTCCTTGAAAGCGGCAGCTCTAGCCTTTAGCTCGATGCAGATGTTGCCTGTAATCCATGGCTTCTGGTTGGGATATGTACGTACAGTCACTGTGGGGACGATGTCATCGATGCACTTATTGATGAAGCCAATGACTGAGGTGGTGTATTTCTCAATGCCATTGGATGAATCCCGGAACATATTCCAGTCTGTGCTAGCAAAACAGTCCTGTAGTGTAGCATCCGCGTCATCTGATCACATCCGCATTGAGCGAGTCACTGGTACTTCCTGCTTTAGTTTTTGCTTGTTAGCAGGAATCAGGAGGATAGAATTCTGGTCAGATTTGCCAAATGGAGGGCGGGGAGAGCTTTGTATGCATCTCTGTGTGTGGAGTAAAGGTGGTCAAGGATTTTTTTCCCCAGGTTGCACATGTGACATGCTGGTAAAAATTTGGTAGAACTGATTTAAGTTTGCTTGCATTAAAGTCCCCGGCCACTAGGAGCGCTGCTTCTGGGTGAGCATTTTCTTCTTTGCTTTTGGCCTTATAGAGGTGGTTGAGAGCGGTCTAAGTGCCAGCTTCGTTTTGTGGTGGTAAATAGACGGCTACGAATAATACAGATGAGAACTCTCTTGGTCGATAATGTGGTCTGCAGCTTACCATAATGTCCTCTACCTCAGGCGAGCAATACCTCGAGACTTCTTTAATATTAGACATCGCGCACCAGCTGTTATTGACAAAATGACACACTTCCCCACCCCTAGTCTTATGAGAGGAAGCGTCTCTGTTCTGCTGGTGCATGGAAAATCCCGCTAGCTCTATATTGTCCGTATCTTCGTTCAGCCACATCTTGGTGAAACATAAGATGTTACAGTTTTTAATGTCCCGTTGGTAGGATAATCTTAATAGTAAGTCATCAATTTTATTTTCCAATGATTGCACGTTAGCAAGAAGAATAGAAGGCATTGGGAGTTTACTCGCTCGCCTCCAGATTCTCAGAAGGATCCCCAATCTGCGTCCCCTTTTCCGGCGTCTTTTCTTCACGCATAAGGCTTGGATCTGGATCTGTTCCAGTGAAAGCAGGATATCCCTCTCGTCGGACTCATTACAGGAAAAAGTTTATTCCAGTCCGCGGTGAGTAATCGCTTTTCTGATGTCCAGAAGTTATTTTTGGTCATAAGAGACGGTAGCAGCAATAAGTGAAAAAATAAGTTACACAAAACGGAAAATAAATTAATAAAATGGCACAATTGGTTGGAGATCTGTCCTTTGGTCTGATGAGTCCAAATTTGAGGCTTTTGGTTCTAACCACCGTGTCTTTGTGAGACACAGAGTAGGTGAACAGATGATCCCCGCATTGTTGGTTCCCACTGTGAAGCATGGAGGAGGAGGTGTGATGGTGTGGGGGTGCTTTGCTGGTGACACTGTCGGTGATTGATTTAGAATTTAAGGCATACTTATTAACGAGCATGGCTACCACAGCATTCTGCAGTGATACGCCATCCCATCTGGTTTGCACTTAGTTTGTTTTTCAACAGGACAATGACCCAAAACACACCTCCAGGCTGTGTAAGGGCTATTTGACCAAGAAGGAGAGTGATGGAGTGGTGCATCAGATGACCTGGCCTCCACAATCACCAGACCTCAACCCAGCTGAGATGGTTTGGGATGAGTTGGACCGCAGAGTGAAGGAAAAGCAGCCAAGAATTGCTCATCATATGTGAGAACTCCTTCAAGACTGCTGGAAAAGCATTCCATGTGAAGCTGGTTGAGAGAATGCCAAGAGTGTGTAAAGCTGTCATCAAGGCAAAGGGGGGCTACTTTGAAAAATCTCAAATATAAAATATATTTTGATTTGTTTAACACCTTTTTGGTTACTACATGATTCCATATACATTTACATTTAAGTCATTTGGCAGACGCTCTTATCCAGAGCGACTTACAACACATATGTGTTACGTAATTGTTTTGATGTCTTCACTATTATTCTACAGTATAGAAAATAGTAAAAATAAAGGAAAATGAGTAGGTGTGCCCAAACTTTTGACTGGTATTGTATATATTAATAATAATCAAACCACCCGCAGGCCGGAATGAATGGGCCTTGAGTTCAATACGTGATATAGAGCATCTAATTTCATACTGCTATGTTATGTTTTATGTTATGTGTTTTTTCCTTCTTGATCTCCAGGTACAGACAGGACCTGGAGAGAGATGCATTGTACTACACAGGGGTTAAGGCTAACATGGTAGCTCAACCATCCTGGCTGATGCAGAGCTCTGTGGACCTGCAGTTGAACAGGCCCCAGTCCACTGGGAAGAGCGTCAAGCTGATCCTCAGCACCCACCTCACACAGACCGTGGAGCCTGAGCTGGAGCGCAGACACCGTAGGACATGGGTCATGATAGAGAACACAAACACTACTAGGACAGTGCTGAGTGTTGTAGTGGGCAGCCCTGCTGTGATGGACTGTAACGTGTTGAGCTCAGGAGACACGGCGGTTCGCTGGATGCTGCCAGACGGGACCCAGCTGGAGGCACCATACAGCAGCCCAGACAACAGGGTGTCAGTGTTGAGCACCGGTAGGTTGGATATTAAAGCTGTAGGACACTCAGACTCAGGGATATATTACTGTATCGCCCAGGTCTCTGACGACCTCAGTGTCCTCCCTTTCCGCCTGACGGTCGAGGAGTCCTCCAGTCCTCCCCCTCTTGGAGGGGATGAGATGGCGCCTACCCTCGTGGAGGGGTTCACCGGTGTCCCTCTCACGCTGAACTGTATCGTGTCTGGCTCTCCTGACCCTGAGATTAACTGGATCCTTCCTGACAGCAACATAGTGAGTCACAGAGCCAACTCTTCTAGAGCGCTGGTGTATTCCAACGGAACTCTGAGAGTCCCAGAGAGTCGACTGACAGACAGTGGATATTATAAGTGTGTGGCCATGAACCAGCATGGTGTGTATTCCCTGGCTACTAAGGTGACTCTCACCAGACAGTTAGGAGCAGAGATACGACCACTGAGGAGAATGAGGCCACAGTCTGCTTCAGGGGTCAACACCAGGGTCAAAGCCCCCATGGAGAACACAGAGGAGGCATCAGGGGACGAAGAGGACACACAGGAGGAAGTCCCCTCCTCGCCTTCCTCCTCATCTTTCTCCTCCTCCTCATCCCCGAGCCGTGTGGAGCTAATGAAACGGAGGAGAGGTCAAAGTTCAAACAGGGGTGGTGGTCATCCATTTAGAAACACGTGGAGGCGACCTGCTGTACCAAGAAAACCAACCATGACAGGGACAAATGATAAAGACAAGAAAAACACAGTGGAGATGAGAAGGAGGATTAACGTGGCAAACAAAAATATAGACCCGGAGAAGTGGGCGGACATTTTGGCCAAAATCCGTGACAAGAACGGACAGGGTAACACTAACATAACACCCAGCTCAACTCACCTCACCACAAGGAAGAAGCAGGAGTCAACAACAACAGCTAGCGCTAAGCAGACACAGTCTCCGGACAATATAGAGGGATCAACAGACAACCTACATGAGGAAGAGGAGAAGGAGCTATACACACCCACTACTACACCGCATATATCCACTCGACACAATACTTACACTACAGACTCAGATGTGGATACAGCCACAAATCATGCACTTTTCACGCAGCCGGTCACAGAGCCTGTCACATCTGTTCCCCAGCAGCTCAGTAACACTGTCACACACACAGAGACACAAGGCAGGCACACAGTCACACACACACACTCCCAGACCCTGGGTCAGCTGCATGTAAACGTCTGGACCAGTTCTTCGCACAACGACTCTTTACAAGGAGAAAATCAAAGCACCACCACCACTGCTTTAACTACAGATGTTGACGCGGTTACAGATGTTGACGCGGAGTCTGATATCTCACCCACGTCTGAGGATAATCAGGGGCCGAAAGACGCTAACGGACCCAGTGTTGTTAACAACTTTAATGAAGGAAGTGACGCATATTTAGACAGAGCTGAACTTGACCCATCCCTCGCCACCACCACAGTTCGAGGGTACTCTGAATCGGAAACAGAGAGAGAGGAATTTGATCACTCTCTCACCGAGACTCAGAGCACAACTGCTAAACCAGACACACATACTCAGCTAAAGCAGCATACAAGGTCTAATATAACCCATCTTCCACTCAGCGCACCCTCTCCCACGACCGAGCTCACTTCAGCTGTGTATATGAGGAAGGAAACTCCAGGGGAGGTGGCTACTCGACTCAGAAACCAGAACCCCAGGAGGAGGAATGGGGGCGGGGGCAGGAGAAGACGGCCCAATACGGGCAGAAAGAAGCCAAAGCCTAATAATCCGTTGAGAAGTGATTTTACAACCGCAGCCACACCGAAGGACGCGCTCCCAACAACTACCAAGGCAACCACTGCCACATGGACTAAAATAGAAGCGTTCGACAAGGCCAAAAGCATGACGGACAGGTTTAATACCGCAGTTCCATTGACGGGCAGCCAAGCAACGTCATCAGGCCGAGTGAGTCACGAAGAGAACACAGTAGTCTCTTTATACCAAGACAGGATTGACCCTTCAGTGAAACCTACAACTCGCTCCGAGACAAAGGGCACCCTTTCACCACACGCCAAACCACTGTTCAGGAGCACAACAGCCCCACCGGCGTCTCCTACAGCCTCTTTAACGGAAACATCTAAACAAACGTCCCAGAGCAGCCATCACAGAGCAGCCCCAGAAAGAGCCTCTCAGACTCCGAGCCCAGTCCCAGAGCACTTGGTTGTGCACACGACAGCCAGTCAGGGGAATATTACAAGCATCCCCCTTCCTGCAGTTGAACCAACCGAGACAACACATAGGGGAGGCAGCGCTACTGTAGACCTTCACCCTGTTCCAAGTCCTGACAAGTCCCCGGAGAATCGCAACACTCGCCCGGGAGTGCCAGCAGATGGACAGCTCAACACACCAGACTATCGATATACAACAGGTGCTACTGAGGTTAAAAAGGCGCCGGTCAAAGAGATTGACAGCGTGTCTCCATCTATCCGGCATGAAATAACCAGAGCACACGGCACAACACACGCCCCGGGTGCCTCAACAAAAGAGTCCTTCCATGAGGAGGCAGAACATGAGGAGGCTCAGGTTAGCACCACTGAAAGGCTGGTGACATCTGAAAGCTCTTATCGCGGACCCGGTCCCGATAAAACAGACGCTATTAAGCCCAGAACAACCTTTGATGGGCACTATAACATCAGAGAAAGCACTTCCACCACAGGCAAAGACCAAACACCAGTGGAAAATGTTGCAGTTTCTGATGCTGCTACTACAACAAAGGATGTTACTCCCACTATGTCACCTGTCACCTCCACATCAGTTAGGACATCCATAGTTTTCCCCTCTAGGGTGAGGCCTCAGATCCCTGTACTAAACACTCCATACACTAGGGTCAGGACCCAACCTTCATCCAGAACAGTGGAGGCTCCCTCCAACTCCAACCACATCCCAGACAGTCACAGAGAGAGAGTCCTCATCTCTCAACCCAACCAGAGGAACAACCCGATCCTCAACAGAGGAGACTCCATCCTAATCACCAGATCTGACCCCAACAGACAACCACCACCAGCCGACTCCCACACCACTACTAAACTAGAGTCAACTGACATCAAGCCTGATCCTGTCACCGGTGTTAAACCAACCACCACAGAACCCAGAACACCCCACAGGACAGTCACAAACACAAACACCCAGATGGTCAGACAGACGACCATTACAACCACTCTAGCGTCCACCACCACAAAGAGTTTTTCTCAGACTTCATCAGTGTCTTCATCGAGGCCTCAGAGTCCGTCCGGTGGGGGCCAGAGAACAGAGACCCCTACCCAGACACTGGGGTTATTAGGTGGGGTGTCGGGAGGTGGTCAGAGGCCCCCCGTAGCAGGGCCTGTTGTAAGAGGGAAGCCCCGGATCACCAATGTGGATGTGCGAACAGTGACAGTGAATGCAGAGATGGATGCACAGCTGCCCTGTGTGGCTGTAGGGGAGCCCAAGCCTTTCCTCTCCTGGACGAGAGTCTCCACTGGTATGTATAACAGTACTTCCTTTACTGTTCTCCCCTCTTCCTAGAACATCCTCCGTCACCCTCTGTTACAGAACGACACAGCTGTATGTAAGCCTGTTAATGTAACAAAAAAGGAGAACCCTATTTGTTATGATATGAGCTATGCTCCATTCTTATGCGTTTCAACAGACAACATGTGGTAGAAATAACCCCTTATCTGTATTGTTTTAATCTGTTCGGTGTCTTGAAACACACATTATTTTGATTCATGCAGGAGCGACAGTAGCCCAGAACACTCGGGTCCAGAGGTTTGAGGTCCATCCCAACGGTACGTTTATCATCCGTAACAGCCAGCCCCAGGACCGAGGCCAGTACCTCTGTATGGTCCAGAACCAGTATGGCGTGGACAAGATGGTGGTCTCCCTGATGGTCCTGGCCCAGCATCCCAGAGTGCTCCAGCCGCGCTTCCGCGATGCTACCGTGTACCACGGGGACGGCATCGATCTGGAGTGCCAGGTACAGGGACATCCCATGCCCCGGGTCACCTGGGTGCTACCTGACAGGGTCCACCTCGCTGCGCCCCCAGCCCCGGGCCCTGACAACCCAGCCAGTGGCCCCCAGCCCGGCCCACAGTCTGGCCCTAAGCATGTGGAACTCCTCAGTAACGGTACTCTCCGGATAACCCAGGCCAGCTACACAGACAGAGGGATCTATAAATGTATCGGCAGCAGCGTGGCGGGAGCCGATACAGTCTCTGTCCGTCTCCATGTGGCAGCCTTGCCTCCAGTCATCCAACAACCTCGCTATGAGAACATGTCCCTCCCCGAGGGCAGCACGGCTTACATCCACTGCACCGCCAAAGGAGCCCCTACGCCCGTCATGCGCTGGACCACGCCCGATGGAGTCCAGCTCCTCACCTCGCAGTTCGTCAACGGACGTAATTTCTTTGTCTTCCCCAACGGGACCCTGTACGTCCGTGGGCTAGGCCAAGGCGACGCGGGGAGATATGAGTGTGTGGCCAGTAATGCGGTAGGAGCCTCCAGGAGAACCAGCATTCTGACGGTACTGAGACTCCCATCCTCCACCAAGGCCAGGATTACCTCCTCGTCTCCCCAGAGGTCTGACGTGGTCTACGGGGGGCTGCTGAGGCTCGACTGCATTGCCACAGGAACACCAGAGCCCAGGATCGTCTGGAGGACCCCCTCTAAGAAACTAGTGGATTCCCAGTACAGGTATGCATCTTCTGGCATCTCTTTCACTCACTGTCTAATATGCCCTTCAGGCCATTGTCTGTATGTATAGTGCCTTCAGAAAGTATTTATACTTTTGACTTTTTCCACATTTTGTTCTGTTACAGCCTGAATTTAAAATTGATTCAATTGAGATGCTATGTCACCCAATACCCCATTATGTCAACGTGGAATTATGTTTTTAGACATTTTTACAAATGAATCAAAAATGAAAAGTCAATAAGTTTTCAACCCCTTTGTCATGGCAGGAGTAAAAATGTGCTTAAAAAGTCACATAATAAGTTGCATGGACTGTGTGTAATATTAGTGTTTCATGTGATTTGTGAATGACTATCTCATCTCTGTACCCCACACATACAGATAATTGTAAGGTCCCTTAGTCTAGCAAACACAGATTCAATCACAAAGACCAGGGAGGTTTTCCAATGCCTTGCAAAGAAGGGCACCTATTGTTAGATGGGTAAGAATGTAAAAAAACAGACATGGAACGTCCCTTTGAGCATGGTGATGTTATTAATTACACGTTGGATGGTGTATCAATACTCCAAGTCACTACAAATGTACAGGCGTCCTTCCTGCCGGAGAGGAAGGAAATCGCTCAGGAATTTCACCATGAGGGCCAATGGTGTCTTTAAAATAGTTAGAGTTTAATGGCTGTGATAGGAGAAAACTGAGGATGGATCAACAACATTGTAGTTATTACTCCACAATACTAACCTAAATTACAGAGTGAAAAGAAAGAAACCTGTACAGAATTAAAATGTTCCAAATCATGCATCCTGTTTGCAATAAGGCACTAAAGTAAAACTGCAAAAAATGTGGCAAAGAAATTAACTTTAGGTCCTGTTATAAAAAGTGTTATGTTTGGGGCAAATCCAACACAACACATCACTGAGTACCACTCATCATTTTTTTCAAGTTATGATTAAACAATATATATAACTAACCACAGGCAAAATCCTAGAGGAAAGCCCGGTTCAGTCTGCTATCCAACAGACACTGGAAGACAAATTTACCTTTCAGTAGAACAATAACCTAAAACACAAGGCCAAATATACACTAGAGTTGCTTACCAAGATGACATTGAATGTTCCTTAGTGGCCTAGTTACAGTTTTGACTTACATGTATATCGGCTTGAAAATGTCTGGCAAGACTTGAAAATGGCTCTCTAGCAATGATCAACAATCAACTTGACAAAGCTTGAAGAATTCCTTCAAAAGTAATGGGAAAATATTTTACAATCCAGGTGTGCAAAGCGTGTAGTGATTTACCCAGAAAGACTCACAGCTGTAATCGTTGCCAATGGTGATTCTAACATGTATTGACTCAAGAGTGTGAGTACTTATGTAAATGAGATATTTCTGTATTTTATTTTCAAGATATTATCAAAAATGTCTAAAAACATGTTTTCGCTTTGTCATTATGTGGTATTGTGTGCAGATGTGTGGGAAAAAAAATATTTAATCCATTTTGAATTTAGGCTGTAACACAACAAAATGTGGTACAAGTCAAGGGGTATGAATACTTTCTGAAGGCACTGTATATCAACTAACATCATCAGATGTTATCATGAATGAGAAGGTTTACTAGGAAATCATACAGGCACATTTTCTATTCCCTAAAGTTTAGCTGAAAAACCATCAAAGGAAGACCGAACATGGTTGCTATTAACAGCAGGAAAAACTGTTATTCACAAACAATAACAACTGTTTTTTTTTGGGGGGGGGGGTTCAGCTTTGACCCCAGGATAAAGGTGTTCACCAACGGTTCTCTGGCCATCCAGGCCACGACAGAGAAAGATGATGGGGACTACCTGTGTGTGGCCCGAAACAAGATGGGGGACGACTACATGCTTCTGAGGGTTAACGTGCTGACCAAGCCGGCCAAGATTGAGCAGAAGCAGCTGCTGGCCAGTCAGAAGGTCTGTCTTTTGTCTTAGGTTTCTATGTAAATAATGGGTTACATCCCAAATGGCACCCTATTCCCTGTATAGTGCACTACTTTTGACCAGAGCCCTATGGGCCTTAGTGAACAATTGTGCACTATATAGGGGTTAGGGTGCCATATGGGGCAGAACATTGGTGTTTTTAATGTGATATTTTAATGTGTTGCATGTGAGTGCAAATATTTCGGTCGGTTTTCTGTCTGATGTACGATTGGATAGACAATAAATATTTTTGAATTTGAAGGTGATGTATGGAGGAGACCTGAAGGTGGACTGTGTAGCGTCTGGCCTCCCCAACCCTGAGATCCGCTGGGCTCTGCCGGACGGCACCATGATCAACACACTGAAACAGACGGATAGTAGTGTTAGAGGTGGGCGCACCCGCAGGTACTTGGTGTTTGTTGAATCGGCATCAACTTTACACATACCGTAAAATGTTATTGAATCACATAATACAGTATGTACATCCAATCTGTTATTGAATCACATTAACTGCATAGTCTATAAGAACCACAACACTATTTCCAAACAATCACCCACCCCCCCCCCCCCAGATACGTGGTGTTCGACAACGGGACATTGTACGCCAACGATGTGGGGATGAGAGAGGAAGGAGACTACACCTGCTACGCTGAGAACCAGATAGGGAAGGATGAGATGAAGGTTCACGTCAAGGTGGTGGCGGACCCTCCGATCATCAGAGACAAAACTCAAAGCCCTGAAGTCATCAGGGTTCTTTATGGGGAGACCGTGTCTCTGAAGTGCAGCGCCAAGGGAGAGCCGACCCCAGTCATCACATGGCTCTCCCCCACTAACCGGGCCATTGCCACCTCCCCCACTAAGTACCAGGTCCATAATGATGGCACATTAGTGGTCAAGAAGGCGCAACGCTTTGATCATGGTAACTACACCTGCACAGCTAGGAACAGTGCCGGTCAGGACCGCAAAGTCACCAGGGTGGAAGTCCTTGTGATGCCACCGACCATCAACGGACTGAGAGGTATGGTCAACACTATCAGAGTGACGGCTATAAGGGACCAGCGGACAATGCTGGCCTGCGAGGCTGTGGGGACACCCATCCCCCGGGTCATGTGGGTGTTACCGGAGAACGTCATCCTCCCGGTGCCATACTACGGCAGCAGAATGACGGTGCATCGTAACGGTACGTTGGATATACGTTCGCCGAAGGGGACCGACTCGGCTCAGCTGGCCTGCATCGCACACAACGAGGGCGGGGAGGCCAGGCTGATAGTCCACCTGGAGGTTAGAGGGATGGTAGAGAGGCCGCAGCTCAGAGGGCCCAAAACAGAGAGCCTCTCTCTAACGGTAGGCAGTAACATGACCCTGAACTGCTCCTTTGAAGGAGGCCCAGCACCCCCAACGGTAACCTGGATCCTCCCTAATGGTTCCCCTCTCATGAGGGGTGCCCAATTCTCCAAGTTCTTCCACCGACCTGACGGCTCCTTGGTCATCACTAACCCCTCTGTCTCTGAGAGTGGTATGTACCGCTGCCTGGCGAGGAATGTAGCCGGGCTAGTGGAACGTACTATTACTTTAGCCCCGGAGAGGAAACCAGAGATCAATAACCGCTACAACTCTCCCATCAGTATTATGAATGGGGAGAGCCTCCAACTCCACTGTCTCTCTACGGGGGACCCCCTCCGGCTGACGTGGACCCTGCCCAGTGGGGTGGTCCTGGGGCGGCCACAGAGAGCCGGTCGCTACGCCGTATTGGCCAATGGGACGCTCGCCATCCAGCAGGCGTCCGTCTACGACCGCGGCTCCTATGTCTGCCGAGTGGCCAACGAATACGGCAGCTCCCTGCTCTCCGTGCCCGTCATCGTCATCGCGTACCTGCCTCGCATCACCAATGGCCCGCCTCCTGTGATATACGCTCGCCGCGGCGTGGCGGTCCAGCTGAACTGTGTTGCCACGGGGATCCCCCGAGCTGAGATTGCCTGGGAGACGCCAGATAGGGCGTGGCTAGCGGTCAGTGCCCAGCCACGCCTCTTTGGCAACAAGTACCTCCACCCACAAGGCTCTCTTATCATCCAGAACCCCACACAGAGAGACCAGGGCTCCTACAAATGCACCGCCAGGAACGTGATAGGGGTCGATACTAAAGCCACCTACCTGCATGTGTTCTGATTAGCCTTAGACAAATAGTTGTTTTTTAATCATATGCCCAAGAAACTGCCAAAGGAGCTGAGCACGGCAAATGCTTTTCATCCATCCACATGATGTCGAAGAGACTTTGCATCACTGTCAACGCAAAGTAAAGATACACTTTCCAATCGGTAGCTAAACAAACGAGCCTCTGTGTGCGCAGTAGCTGTGCTGTATGTGTCGTGTGACGTCATTCAAGGCCATATTTCAGCTGCGTTTAAAAAAAAAAAACATTTTGCGACAAAGCCATTTTTCACTCATCAAAAAACACTTTGCAATGAAGGACTTTTAATAGAGAGCAAAAAACTGTAGTATTACTATTTGTAGCATTTATACAGACTGTATATGAGAGCATATGACTTTTCATCTTGGCTGCTTCTCTTTTCCATCTCCTGCGCTGACAATGACAATTGTGTGTCAAACTGTGTAGATAAGCGTAGCTAAATATCTTGTTACGTTCGATTAATGCAAATATTCAAAATGATATACTGTTGACACAGAAAATATCCAATACTGCTGCGATGGGGATGATTTCAGGGGTCTAAGCAACAACGGCTGGTGTTACAATTATGAATAACTGCTTCACAACCATCCATATTATCTTACTATCTTAACCAAAAGTCTTTTTTAAGGACCGCTAACCCTGCTATTTACAGGAGCGACTCACACAGTACCGCTACTGTGATTATTGTACATGCAATATGGTTTAGATCTGTTTGCAACCCTCATAGGTGTCAACATCAGCTCCTAAAATAATACTAATGTGTTTTTACATGCCCTCATTATTAAATTATTTGTCTTTAACAGACTCTGATGTATAGGACTTTTACACGTTTTTAATAAAGAGACGCTCAAAATCCATCGTAATCTTGGAGAATATTACTTCTGTAAAGTTTGAGAAAAGACTATGGATGCATCCCAAATAATGCACTATATGGGAAATAGGGTGCGTTTTAAGGTGCAGCCATAGTTTATGGGCCCTGGTCCAAGTAGCACACTACAAAGGGAATAGGGCGCAATTTGGGAAGGGGGTAAGGACTTCAAACTAGGTCAGGACGGATTAAGGATCCGTCTTCCAAGAGTAAACATTTTCAAACGTAGCTCTGGGAATTATTATACAGTCATGGTCCCTCTCTTGCTAAAAGGAGAACCATCTGTTTGTGTGTGGGGGAAATCCCCTATTAGTTCACTGTTTTCCCTCTGAAAGAATTATTGCTTCAACTATACAGACTTAATTGTAATCGGCTTTCATGATTTATGAAATCCACTCACAACTTGAAGTGGTGCAGTACCGCTGCGACTGGGATGACATAGAAAATGTGTTTATCTTGACTATTGACTATGACGGACCTGCTCTTCAGGAAATGGCCCGTACAATTGGCTGTTGAGCCCAAAGAATACATTTTCCCTCTTTTGTTTCAAATAATCAAAGACGTAAAGACTTTAGCTGTCTCTCACTGACCCATGCCCAGGTCAAACACAAAGCAGAAACCACCCAGGGCAGCTGCTCACATCTTGGACACACTTGTGGTCATGTCTCTCCCAGTACTATAGAGATGAAGTCGTCCGTTTGCCATTACAAGTACCATATTGTCATCAGCACTAAGTACTGCAGTCTTGCTGTGTTTATATGAACTATTTCTTTCCATTTCCACCTCCGCTCTGCTCTGTCTTTAACATGGTTAACGTAATACCTTATTATGCAAATGGTGAGACTGATGACATCCTAGGAGAGAGCGAGAAAGACAGAGAGAGAGGATGAGAGAAAGAGAGAGAGAGGTAAGTGAACCTCATGGGCTCCTGAGTTCTTCTGCAAAAAGATAGAAATAGAGTTGGATAAATGTAGATCAACTTGAAATGTTTTGCAAGGACTTCTACAGGATACTAACCTCAACATCAAAACCTTCAATCCAAATCCAAATTCCATACCTAAAATGACCTGAATGGACTATTACTTCAAAGGACTAACCTGTACGTACCCTCACACTTTGACGAGGTACCAGTACCCCCTGTATATAGCCGCGTTATTGTTATGTCATTTCTTGTTACGTTTTCATTATTATTTTTTTGTTTTTTTAAATTAAAAAGTACTTTTGTTTATTTTGTTTATTCTTAACTCTATTTCTTGAACTGCATTGTTGGTTAAGGGCTTGTAAGTAAGCATTTCACGGTAAGGTCTACATATGTTGTATTCGGAGCATGTGGCAAATAAAATTTGATTTGACTATCAAGAAAAAACTTCTAACAAACCAAAAACTGCAAAAGAAACACAGCGGAACCTGGAAACTCCATCAAACACAAAACTGAGTGAGTAATATTCAGTCTGAACCTACTTCTGAAGCCAAAACAATGTAAAGACTATAATAGGACCGCAAAGGGTTGAAAATGTTCCAGTAAATTCCGGAAAGTTAAGCCTGGAAATTTTGGGATTCTTTCTTAAATTGGTAAGTTTTGATTAGAATATTGGGTGGGGTGAATATATTTTATATAACATACATTATTTTTTTGTTATCAAGTAAATAGTAGCCTACAGCAAACTGTGTTTAAATAATTTCTAACTTGTTAACAATTTCTGCTAGTTAGTTTTTGCTACCATTGCGGTTTTAGCTTGCTTGAGCCTGCTAACTGAGGAGTGTTCATTTGCCTGTTTCCATACGTTTCATTTTAAAACATTTATCTTACAAAGGAGTTGTTTAACCTAACTGCTAAACAATTTATTTGTACATGGAATTGTATTTGGGTTTTTTTTTACTCATTTTTTTCTCACCTTTACAGGAAAATTCCACGGCACTATCTGATGTGTGAAGACATTTCACTGCAGCTAATGTAGAAGGAAAAGCTGTGTACATTTGCAAATACTATGGCAAATCATATGTGAAGAATGCAACAAAGATGCAGAATCATCTGGCTAAGTGCATAAAGTTCCCTCAGCGCTCACAACAAGCAACCTCTGACAAAAGTCCTCCTGGAATCAGAAGTTTTTTTGACTCAATGGAGGAACGTAGTCAGAGAAATGCTGATGAATGTCTTGCTCGAGCTGTGTATGGAACTGGTTCACTTCTGATGCTCACAGGCAAAGAGTATTGGAAGAGATTTCTGAATGTTCCTCACCTAGCATACACCCCTCCAACCAGACATGCTTTATCTACTCATTTGCTGGATGCAGAGTTCAACAGAGTTCAAGTTAAGGTCAAGCAAAGCATAGCGAAAGCAGACTAAATTGCAATCATCTCTGATGGGTGGTCGAATGTTCGTGGGCAAGGAATAAAGTGGAAGAGTCCTACCCTCACATCACACCCATTGTCTGTGCTGCTCATTGAATCTGCTCCTCAAGAACATCATGGCACTGATACACTCTATAAGAGAGCCAAGGAAATGGTTAGGTATGTGAAGGGTCATCAAGTTACAACAGCAATCTGCCTCACCAAGCAAAGTGAGAAGAATGAGAGCACCACATTGAAGCTGCCCAGTAACACCCATCTGGGTGATGTTGTCATCATGTTTGACAGTCTCCTGGAGGGGAAGGAGTCTCTCCAAGAAATGGGTTATATCACAGTCTGCCGATATGGACAGCCCCATCAAGAGGATCCTCCTGGATGATGTATTTTGGAAGAGAGTGGTAAGCAGCCTGAAACTCCTGAAACCTATAGCAGTAGCCATTCCATAGATTGAGGGAGACAATGCCATCCTGTCTGACGTTCATCCTGACTCTGCTTGCAGATGTAAGAGAAGAAATCCGTACTGCCCTGCCCACTTCACTGTTGCTCCAAGCAGAGGAAACTGCAGTTCTGAAATACATCAAAACGTGTCAAGATTTCTGCCTGAAGCCCATACAAATTTGAGGCTTTTTGAGCCTGACAATGAGCCATCCTCAACAAGGTTGGAAAGTGACAGTGAAGACGAGGCCTCAGAGTCTGATATTCAAGAGGTGGACATTGAGAAGGTCCAGGGAGAAGACATGGAAGCCTGAGAGGAAGACAACCAAAGCTTTAGTTTCTAGACTATCATTTTACAGATGCATGTTGAAAACATTTTTGGGAGATGCGATGGATCATTGAGGATCATTCAATATTCCCTTTCTTTTGTTGTTCAGTGAAATCATCCCATGTGAAGAGTTGCCAAGTGCTGCCAAAGGAGGCTCAATCTGTTATTGAATCACATACCTTTCCTACCCTGCATTGTGAATGTTTACACGGTGTGTTCAATAAAGACATGAAAATGTATAATTGTATGACCAATTTATGTAGAAATCCAGGTAATTCCAAAGGGTTCACATACTTTTTCTTGCCACTGGATATTTCCGTTAATTCCCATATATTCCCGTTAATTCCCACAGAAAGTTCCACCTCTGAATATTCCCCAAATTGTGCAAACCTAGACTATAATCTCCAGGTAATTTTGTTATATAAATCTTATTAAATAAGGCTACTAAGCTACCAAGCTGTTAGGACAAAAACTGACCTGCCTGCAACTTCAATTAGCACTGAAGTGTGAAGTGAGAGGTGTGAAAACTCTTGAGCCCAAAAATGGCAGGAGATTTTCACACCCCCTCCCCCAAATGCAGAGGCCTTTTTTATTTACCTTCATTTAACTAGGCAAGTCAGTTAAGAACAAGTTCTTATTTTCAATGACGGCCTAGGAACAGTGGGTTAACTGCCTGTTCAGGGGCAGAACGACAGATTTGTACCTTGCCAGCTTGGGGGTTTGAGCTTGCAACCTTCCGGTTGCTAGTCCAACGCTCGAACCACTCGGCTACCCTTTGAAGCCCCCATGGCTTATCCCTGTGCAGAGGTCATTACAATACAGTACCCCATGGATATAAAAAAACACTGCGAAAAAAAGCTCATCAAGAAAAAATCCAGACACTATTTGCTGACTGCTGCAAAGAGAGGAACGTAAGCAACGTCATTTCCCACACAGACCTTCCCCTGGCATGGCACAGTGCTATAAGAGCACACTACCCCTATGTCAAGAGAGAGGGTATTGGCCCAGGGTGGAAACTCTGCATACTAGACATTGAGGAAATTGAAAAAACCTCTGTCAATGTGTACAAGTCTGGGACAGTAATTGTGCAGGGCATCCTCATGCAATTCCAGCAGGAGTTTTACGGGATCAAAGAGAGAAGACAGCAGGAAAATCTCTCTCTCTGTGACGACTCCCTCATCCCGAGTGAGTCTGATCACACCTCTTCAAACTGTCCTGCAGACGAGGATAGTCACCTCCCCCCCTCCCAGTACTGAACACACCCATGTCCCACAACTGCACTGCTCCTCCATCATTGAGAGGGGTAAATTCACAGAGCTGGAGAGAGACATGGTGGAGCTCAGTCCACCCAACTCAGACAGAACAAACCCACAACAAGATCCCGGTGGGCAGGAGGTGGAGATGGACGGCTGTCTGAGAGAGCTGGCAGTTCTACGGACTGAGGTGAGAGAACTTAGAGACACAACAAGGCACTGAAGGAGGTGAGAAAGTTGAGGTGTGACAGAGAGTAGGACACCCCCCAAAAAGCCAGCAGAATACCCCACCTCAGATCTGGACCAGACAACATAGGACCCACCACCCCAACAGACCCAACACCCTCCTAACAGCCCCCCTGTCAGCTCCCCTGATCAATCAATCAATCAAATGTATTTATAAAGCCCTTCTTACATCAGCTGATGTCACAAAGTGCTGTACAGAAACCCAGCCTAAAACCCCAAACAGCAAGCAATGCAGGTGTAGAAGCACGGTGGCTAGGAAAAATTCCTTAGAAAGGCCAAAACATAGGAAGAAACCTAGAGAGGAACAAGGATATGAGGGGTGGCCAGTCCTCTTCAGCCTGTGCCGGGTGGATAATATAACAGAACATGACCAAGATGTTCAAATGTTCATAGATGACCAGTAGGGTCAGATAATAATAATCACAGTAGTTGTCGAGGGTGCAACAGGTCAACACCTCAGGAGTAAATGTCCGTTGGCTTTTCATAGCCAATCATTCAGAATATCTCTACCGCACCTGCTGACTCTAGAGAGTTGAAAACAGCAGGTCTGGGGCAAGGTAGCACGTCCGCTGAACAGGTCAGGGTTCCATAGCCGCAGGGAGAACAGTTGAAACTGGAGCAGCAGCACGACCAGGTGGACTGGGGACAGCAAGGAGTCATCAGGCCAGGTAGGCTTGAGGCATGGTCCTAGGGCTTAGGTCCTCTGAGAGAAAGAGAGAATTAGAGAGAGCATACTTAAATTCACACAGGACACTGGATAAGACAGGAGAAATACTCCAGACATAACAGACTGACCCTAGCCCCCCGACTCATAAACTTTTGCAGCATTGCAGAGGCTGAGACAGGAGGGGTCGGGAGACACTGTGGCCCCGTCTGACGAAATACTGGACAGGGCAAAACAGGCAGGATATAACCCCACCCACTTTGCCAAAGCACAGCCCCAACACCACTAGACAGATATCTTCAACCAACAACTTACTATCCTGAGACAAGGCCGAGTATAGCCCATGAAGATCTCCCCCACAGCACGGGGGGGGAGATCACGTCAGTGACTCAACCCACTGAATTGACGCACCCCTCCTAGGGATGGCATGGAAGAGCACCTGTAACAGGGTTTAAGGCAGAGAATCCCAGTAGAGAGAGGAGAACTGGCCTTTCCGTTCACCTCCACACTCCTGGGCCAGACTACACTCAATCATAGGACCTACTGAAGAGATGAGTCTTCAATAAAGACTTAAAGGTTGAGACTGAGTCTGCTTCTCTCACATGGATAGATAGACCATTCCATAAAAATGGAGCTCTATAGGAGAAAGCCCTGCCTCCAGCAGTTTGCTTAGCAATTCTAGGGACAGTAAGGATGCCTGCATCTTGTGACCATAGCGTACGTGTAGGTATGTATGGCAGGACCAAATAGCTCTCTTGACAAACCCCACACATCCACTGAGGACACACAAAAGCCAGATATTGTGCTTCTCATTGACTCAAATGGCAAATACATTGAAGAGGATTAACTTTTTCCAAAACATGAAGTGCCTAAACTCTGGTGCCCAAACACTAGGCAAGCCCTGGACCTGTTGTCAGAAGACAGGCTAGGGTCCCCCAGCCACATCATAATTCACACAGGCACAATGACCTGAGGGCCCAGCAGGAAAGGGTGGCCACAGCACTCAAGGGAGTGATTGAGCCAGTGGTTATCTCCACCCTGCTACCACGAAAATACTGTACTTTCACCCTGCCACCATACAGCAGGTGAATGCAAGTATTCCGTGAGACTGTGCTTTAAAACCCAATGTCTACCTGGCCCACCACTCCACCCTGGATTTGAACAGCCTTTACAGCCAGGTCCACCTCTACAAGGCAGCAATCCCAACTTTTGCCAGGACCCTGAAGGACGTCACCCTCAACCCTAGCCCCAGCACCTTACACAGGAGCAACAGAGCAACGGACACCCCGCCCCAGACCAGCAAGACACCCTCCCAGCTTTGCAAGACCCCCACCCGAAGGACCTGCACCGAGACCACAGCATCATCAGCCACACTCAAACCAGCGAAGACCACCCCAAGCAAACCCTGTCCACACCCTATATCAGAGCTCTGCCCCTTCTGCCCACCCCATGTACCCCTGCAACAACAACCTCGACCCCCACTATTACACCCTCCCAAGACCCATCCTGCGACCTAAGAGGTATGTATCTGATACTCAACATGCTCTGCTCACATCTACTGTGATGGTCCGGGCCTAAACCACACTAGACACTATGGAACACAAAGCTTTTACTATCTCATCCTGGAATATACAAAGTCTGAGGTCATTTGCCTTTGGCCTAAAGAGCAGGAACCAAGTCTTCATTTAAAAAAAATGGAAATACAGACATTGTCATCATACAAGAAACATATAAAGGAGACGGTAGTGGTGGGCGATATGGTCTAAAAGTAATATCTCTATTTATTCCTTGAGGTTTGGCCGATTCATGATATACAGTATATCTCGATTATTCTTGTTTTTCTTTAAACAAATGAAAACAGACAATAATTGTTCATTGAATTTTCTTTATTAAAATAAAAAATATATACAAGGCCTCAAGGTTTATTTGTGCAAAACAAATGAACAACACTGCCTGCCAGGCTGTCATCATTGTATCCATATCAAATAAAAAATGTAGAATGAAAAAATGTATTCGTAAGAAGAATTTGCACAATAATAAATCAAATTATAAAATTCTGTCAAAAAAAATATCTTCCTTTACTTTGTTCTTCACAAGTTTCTAGCGAGGAACACAAGCCTGTCTACTGACTCTGGCTTGAGGCATGTCCTGTGACATGTCACAATGTTCGCACCTGTGCTAAAGACCCTCTCTGAAGGGGCACTTGTTGCAGGAATGCACAAGTACTTTTTAGCAAGCTTACTCAGTCTTGGGAAGTTGGCCTCATAGAGCCTCCACCACTCAAGTGGGTCTTTGTCTGAGTCTGTGTCAGGGGACATCATCAAGTAACTTGACAACTCGGTTTTGATGTTGTCCTCCTCTGACTGTGGGCTAGACAGCACTGTCTTCTTGAAGAAGCTCGCAAGTGTTTTCTTGCCCTTCTTAGACACAGGTTCACTTTCTTCTTCTTGGTGCACAGTTGTGACCAGGGTGACGTGTGCTTCCCTCAGCTAGCAGAGACTTCAGCTCCAAAACAGCTCTATGTTTGATGCTCTCACTCTTGTCATCTGCTTTATATGTTGTCCTGAACCGAGGACCCACCAGCCAGGCCATATCAAGGAGTTAAACTGTGGCAGGATCTTCATACTTGTCATTGAGATACTGTTGTGTAGCACTCCTGATTTTCTTTGTGAGCGTGCCCTCACCTGCTGTTGAACAGGTTTAGCACAGGCTTAAGGTAGGAGACGCTAGAGTAGTTCTCCCCAGACAGTGTGTCAGTGAATTCCTGTAGTGGGCCTATGGCTTTGTTCACTGACTCGTTGGTATCCTGATAGTTGGGCACCAGGTGCCTGCTTTTCTTCTCTGAGCCCAGGGCCCAGGCTACGGCCTTTTCTTGTTCCAGGATTCGTTCTATTATCTTCTGTCTTGGACCCCCACCTGGTTGGGGACTCTGTGATGAGCTGGTGAGGAGGTAGACTGAGCTCAGCCTGTGCTACAGACAAGTCTCTCCTCTTATTCTGGCTGAAGGAAAAGGTGCTGGCCACATCGGGGACGTAAGACATCTGGAGGCAGACATTTTGAAAGGTGCTGGCCATGGTCTTTCACACCATTCTCTGAAAAGAATGAAGAAAGAAAGTGACAATAATAATGTATTCAGTTGACCTGTCAAACCAACACGACCCCATCCCTCCCTCCCACCAACACGTCTATTCTATTGTTTAGGAACGTTTGACCACTAGCTGTTTGAATATGTAACTTATATAATAATTTTGATTGAAAATGTATTAATTTAGTTAATTATTGGTTATTTGCTATTGGATTGGCAGAATGACACAACTACTAACACATTAGCCTACAGCTGGCCTGAACATACATTTTTTGAATGCACTTTAATTATCCAATGTCACACTTACTGGTGATGAGGTGAAGCCTGTGCCTCAGCACTGCAGGCCGGTCCAGTTGTTCAAGCACAATGCTTTAATTATGTTGCTCCCGGTGTCAGTAGTCATGCACACCTGTCAGTCTTCACTCATCTTCCACGATGCCAGAGAGTCTTTGAGACCCTGGGCTATTACTTCACCCGTATGATCATCGGGGACGTAAGACATCTGGAGGCAGACATTTTGCAATTTCCAGTCTTCATTTATGTAGTGGACTGACAATCTTAGGTATGGCTCTAACGTTCTGCTCGACCATAGATTGACTGTGGTGGATAAATAAGAAACATTAGCCAGCTTCTCTGTGACTTTTCGCGGGTAGCAGTGTATAATCGCAGCAGGGCCTCTTCCGTGAAATATTTGCGGCTTGGCAGCTATTTGTGGTCATCTGTACCTAGCAGCTTTTTAAAGCCTGGCTTTTCTACTGTAAAGATTGGGTCCATATCTTTGGCTATGTAATAGGTTACTGCATCCATTATCTCCTTCCACCTCAAACGTTTCTTGTCATAAGGGATTACGTTCGAAAAGGATGCAGCTATGGTAGTTTGTCTTTCAGCAGACGTTTTGTTAATCGGGCGACTGGAATCGGCATTGCGTAGTCTCACGCATTCCTCCCATTCCACCGCATGTTTCAGTTGCAGGTGATGGAAGAGGTTGGTTGTGCTGCTGCTTTTCGTAGCAATTGTCTTTTCGTATGCTGAACATCAGAAAAACATTGCTGCCCTTTTTGGGAATGATTTCATCCTCACGAGAGGCTGAGTTGGTTGAACTCTTACCGCCGCTAGACTTCTCCGTCGTGGTCACAATTTGTGAAACGCTGTCTAGGGTTGTGATTGGTGGATAACCTCTGCACATGTTGTCATTCAATTGGGACATGATTAGACATTGGGTTGACAGAGAAGAGACAGTGAGATGCTGCATTTGTAAAATTTTACAACATTATAACAGAACCTCGATTCATGCAATACAGGCATTTTCCATATTGAGCTAAAACATAAACTCGAATATATTGAAAAAACTTGATATGTCGCACAGCCGTAGGAGATGAACCTACTGGTTACTGTAGATTACAGAGAGCTGGAAGTTCCATCCACCAAACTACGAGATGTGAAACAGGGAAGAGACTCAGGGGGTATGCTAATTTGGTATAGAGCAGACCTAACCCACTCTATTAAATTAGGAAAAAATGTCATCTGGCTAGAAATGAATGAGGAAATTATCTCAACAGAGACAAATGTCCTCATGTGTGCTACCTATATCCCCCCAATAGAATCCCCATACTTTAACGATGGCAGCTTCTCCATCCTAGTGGGGGAGATCAACAATTTCCAGGCCCAGGGACATGTACTAGTCTGTGGCGACCTAAATGCCAGAAAGAACCTGACACCCTCAGCACAAAGGGGGACGAACACCTACCTGGAGGTGAGAGCATTCGCTCCCCCATATTCCCACCTAGACACAACTACAACAACACAACCATCAAAAATGTGTTACAACTCCTGCAGCTCTATCGGACACTGGGTACGGACACTGGGTATGTACATAGTCAATGGTAGGCTTCAAGGGGACTCCTACGGTAGGTACACCTATAGCTCATCTCTTGGCAGTAGTACTGTAGACTACTTTATCACTGACCTCAACCCAGAGTCTCTTAGAGTGTTCAAAGTCAGACCACTGACACCCCTATCAGATCACAGCAAAATCACACTCTACTTGAACAGAGCTATGCTCATAGCTGAGTCAGCCGCCTGACTCAGCTATGCTCAGTCAGGCATCAAAGCCAAAGAAACTGAATAATATTAAGAAATGCTTTAGGTGGAAGGAAAGCAGTGTGAAAATCTACCAAAAAACAATTAGGCAACAACATATCCAATCCCTTCTAGACAATTTCCTGGCTCTGGCAGCTCCTGACTGGCATGCGGCTCTGGCAGCTCAGGACAGACGGGCGACTCTGGCAGCTCAGGACAGACGGGCGATTCAGGCAGCTCAGGACAGACGGGAGACTCTGGCAGCTCAGGACAGACGGGAGACTCTGGCAGCTCAGGACAGACGGGAGACTCTGGCAGCTCAGGACAGACGGGAGATTCTGGCCGCTCAGGACAGACGGGAGATTCTGGCCGCTCAGGACAGACGGGAGACTCTGGCAGCTCAGGACAGACGGGAGCACCTGTAGGGAGGAGACGGAGAGACAGCCTGGTGTGGGGGGCTGCCACCGGAGGGCTGGTGCGTGGAGGTGGCACCGGATAGACCGGACCGTGAAGGCGCACTGGAGGTCTCGAGCACCGAGCCTGCCCAACCCTACCTGGCTGAAGGCTCCCCATAGCCATGCCAGTGCGGCGAGGTGGAATAGCCTGTACTGGGCTGTGCTGGCGAACCGGGGACACCATGTGTAGGGCTGGTGCCATGTACCCCGGCCCGAGGAGACGCACTGGAGACCAGATGCGCTGAGCCGGCTTCATGGCACCTGGCTCGATGCCCACTCTAGCCCAGCCGATACGAGGCGCTGCTATGTACCGCACCGGGCTATGCCTGCGCACCAGGGACACTGCGCGCCTCACGGCATAACACGGTGCCTACATGGTCCCTCTCTCTCCACGGTAAGCACGGGGAGTTGGCGGAGGTCTCCTACCTGACTTCGTCACACTCCCCGCGTGCCTCCCCCAATACATTTTTGGGGCTGCCTCTCAGGCTTCCAACCGCGCTGCTGTGCTGCCTCCTCATACCACCGCCTCTCGGCTTTCGCTGCCTCCAGCTCTGCCTTGGGGCGGCGATACTCTCCAGCCTGTGCCCATGGTCCCTTACCGTCCAGATTCTCCTCCCATGTCTCCTTCCATGTTCCTGAGATCGCTGCTGCTGCCCGTTACCACGCTGCTTGGTCCTTTGGTGGTAGATGCTTCTGTAACATTCGTCGTTGGGAGAAAGAGAGGAGGACAAAGGTGCAGCGTGCCAAGTGTTCATCTTGTTTAATAAGATAATTGAACACTAAAGCAAAACAATAAAACAACAAACAAACAGTCCTGTATGGTGCTGAAAAAACACTGAACAGAAAATAAGCACCCACAACTCAAAAGTGAAACCAGGCTACATAAGTACGGTTCTCAATCAGGGACAACGATTGACAGCTGCTTCTGATTGAGAACCATACCAGGCCAAACACAGAAATCCAAAATCATAGAAAAAAGAACATAGACAACCCACCCAACTCACGCCCTGACCATACTTAAAACAAAGACATAACAAAAGAACTAAGGTCAGAACATGACATTATCCAATATTTTTGGATCTATAATAAGGTACATGATCAAATACAAATACAAATCTTATAATCAACTATTAAACACTACCAGAACCCTCTCAATTACATTGAATGAACTACAGGCAAAATACAACCCAAAAAGGCCTGTGGGGTTTATGGTATCCTGAATTAAATTATAAAATATACATACAACAAAATCCAATTGGCTATACTTAAACTCTAACATCATCCTCAGCTCTGTCATATTCCCCAATATTTGGAACCAAGGACTGATCACCCCAATCCACAAAAGTGGAGACAAATTTGACCCCAATACCTACCGTGGGATATGTGTCAACAGCAACCTTGGGAAAATCCTCTGCATTATCATTAACAGCAGACTCGTACATTTCCTCAGTGAGAACAATGTACTGAGCAAATGTCAAATTGGCTTTTTACCAAATTACCGTACAACAAACCATGTACTCACCCTGCACACCATAATTGACAAACAAACAAACCAAAACAAAGGCAAAGTCTTCTCATGCTTTGTTTTATTCAAATAAGGTTTTGACTCAATTTGGCATGAGGGCCTGCTATACAAATTGATGGAAAACGATGTTGGGTGAAAAACACAGGACAATATAAAATCCATGTACACAAACAACAAAAAAGTGTGTGGTTAAAATTGATTAAAAAACGCACACATTTCTTTCCACAGGGCCGGGGGATGAGACAGGGATACAGCTTAAGCGCCACCCTCTTCAACATATATATCAACGAATTGGCGAGGGCACTAGAACAGTCTGCAGCACCCGGCCTCACCCTACTAGAATCTGAAGTCAAATGTCTACTGTTTGCTGATGATCTGATGCTTCTGTCCCCAACCAAGGAGGGCCTACAGCAGCACCTAGATCTTCTGCACAGATTCTGTCAGACCTGGGCCTTGACAGTAAATCTCAGTAAGACAAAGAGAAATGGTGTTCCAAAAAGTCCTGTTGCCAGGACCACGAATAAAAATTTCATCTAGACAGTTGTCATAGAGCACACAAAAACTATACATACCTCGGCCTAAACATCAGCACCACAGGTAACTTCCACAAAGCTGTGAACGATCTGAGAGACAACCCAAGAAGGGCCTTGTATGCCATCAAAAGGAACATAAAATTTGACATACCAATTCGGATCTGTCTAAAAATACTTGAATCAGTTATAGAGCCCATTGCCCTTTTTGGTTGTGAGGTCTGGGGTCCATTCACCAACCAAGAAATTCACAAAATGGGACAAACTCTGCATGCAGAATTCTGCAAAAGTATCCTCTGTGTACAACGTAAAACACTAAATAATGCATGCAGGGCAGAATTAGATCGATAGCTGCGAATTATCAAAATCCGAAAAGAGACAACCACAAAATGAAGGGATTCCCAAACCTTCCATAACAAAGCCATCACGACAGTGAAATTAACCGGAAGAAGAGCCCCCAAAGCAAGCCGGTCCTGGGGATCTGTTCCCAAACACAAACAGAACCCACAGAGCCCCAGGACAGCAATACAATCAGACCCAACCAAATCATGAGAAAACAAAAAGATAAATACTTGACACATTGGAAATAATTGACCTGACCACTGTGACTGACCCAAAATTAAGGAAATATTTGACTATGTACAGATTCAGTGAGCATAGCCTTGCTATTGAGAAAGGCCACCGAAGGCAGACCTGGCTCTCAACAAAAGACAGCCTATGTGTCACGCCCTGGTCGAGGTATTTTGTGTTTATCTTCATTTATTTGGTCAGGCCAGGGTGTGGCATGGGTTTTTTGTATGTGGTGTGTTGGTATTGGGTTTGTAGCTTAGTGGGGTGTTCTAGTTAAGTCTATGGCTGTCTGAAGTGGTTCTCAATCAGAGGCAGGTGTTTATCGTTGTCTCTGATTGGGAACCATATTTAGGCAGCCATATTCTTTGTGTGTTTCGTGGATGATTATCCTTAGTGTCCTTGTTCCTGTGTTAGTTTACACTAGTATAGGCTGTTTCGGTTTTCGTTACGTTCTTTGTTTTTGTAGTATTTGTATTGATTCGTGTTTACGTTTGTTCATTCGACATGGATCGCAATCTACACGCTGCATTTTGATCCGACTCTCTTTCACCGCATGAAAACCGTTACACTATATGCACACTGCCCACAAAATGAGGTGAAAACTGAGCTGTACTTCCTAACATCCTGACAAATTTATGAAAGAATTCGAACACAAATCCAATTTTGATAAACTCCCATATCTATTGGGTGAAATACCACAGTGTGCAATCGCAGCAGCAATATTTGTAACCTGTTGAAAAAAGAAAGGGGAAACCAGTTAACAAACACCACTGTAAATACCATGTATATTTATTTATTTTCCATTTTGTACTTTAACTGTTTCCACATCATTACAACACTGTATATATACATAATTTGACATTTCAAATGTCTGTGTACACAAACAAGTTCTTTTGGAACTTTTGTGAGTGTAATGTTTACTGTTAATTTTTTATTGTTAATTTGAATTTTGTTTATCTATTTCACTTGCTTTGGCAATGTAAACATATGTTTCCTATGCCAATAAAGCCCTTAAATTGAATTGAAATTGAATTGAGAGAGAGACACAGAGAGAGAGAGAGATGGGAGAGAAGCTAGATAGATCATTGGTATTCCAGAGGCAGCTTTTACCCAGATTGTGTTGATGTTACAGAATTGAGTGGATGGTGATTGAGGAAGGTCTTTCCATGATCTGATTAAAAACACAAAAAATGTGGAGCACATTGTGGAAAGATTAACTGAGTTGAGTGAGGAAATTACGTGTCACTTTTAATAGGTTTATTTACCTGCATTTCCCTATGCTTATCAATCAACTATTTTTATTAGATACTGTCACGATCGTTTGTGAAATTAACGGACCAAGGCGCAGCGTACCACATGTTTATTCAGATGAAATGCACAAAAACAATAAACAGCAAACGAAACGTGCAGCAAATGGCGTGCTCACAGGCAACTAACCAAAAGCAAGATCCCACAACAAACAGGTGAGAAAAGGCTGCCTAAATATTATCCCCAATCAGAGACAACAATAGACATCTGTCTCTGATTGGGAACCATACCAAGTAAACCTAGAAATAAAGAAACTAGAATGCCCACCCTAGTCACACCCCGACCTAACCAAAATAGAGAGTAAAGGATCTCTAAGGTCAGGGCGTGACAGATACAACTGATTTTAGATAATGAATAGGGAAGACTAGTGTTAGAGATTCCTAAATCTGAAAGACAAAATCAGCTAAATATTTACAAAATGTGGTCGTTTTGCTGTGTTGTGTTGGTAGAATCATAAATGTGACATCATTTTAAAGAGATTCCAAGTAATAGTCTGTGTTCAGAACAACTCTAATCACAGGAGACAATCACCCTCAGTGTCATGTGTTCCAAAGTCATGGGAACAGAATACAGGCCCTTTGGAACAGGCTGTGAATGCTAAATTCCACAATGATGAAAGCTGGAGTGTACTAAAACCCTCTTTCTCCCTGTGGTCTCTTAGATGTTCACAACTACTGTTAGATGTAGTGTGTGTGTGTGTGTGTGTGTGTGTGTGTGTGTGTGTGTGTGTGTGTGTGTGTGTGTGTGTGTGTGTGTGTGTGTGTGTGTGTGTGTGTGTGTGTGTGTGTGTGTGTGTGTGTGTGAGCGCCTGCGTGTGTATGTGATGATCATGCACATGGGGGGTTGTATGTGATTCATGTAGGCCTATGTGTGTGTGAGATGTATGCCTCAGTCTGTCTTTGCTAATTCATGAAATCGAGCCAAAGGTCTCCAATTACATGGTATTCAATCAACTCAATCTCAGGACATGCGGCATCCCTCAAAACGTTTTCCCATGATGCAGTTGCCTGCCTCACCCACAGACAAACCCAAAGTCAATTCAAAAGACTGCCTGGGCGGTGATGTCATTCGCTCCTATGGCTAGAGCAGGAGATGTTTTGGGAGTGGTGTGTTGTGTTGAGGTGTGACCAGTGCACCTTTATAACTTAACAGTCTCCGAGCTTGCAGGATAACATATGGCCCATAGATTACTTTAGTACCACAGGGAAGTGTAGCACCTGTAAACGCAAAAACACCTTCAGTGTAAAATGTCATCCTTTTACCATACATAGGAAACAATGTCTGGGGAATAACTGCTAGGGCTTTGTTGAGTGAGGGCTAGTTTCAACAGTTCAAACTGAAGAGCCCTCACAACAGTACAGTGGCCGGCAGCCAACGACATAGGTCATTTAACCAAATTGAAATGTTTAACCAAAGACTCAGTAAAGGGTATTTCAAAAGAGGCCAGCAACATCCATATGCTGATAATGTTGTTGATTATGACGTACCGCCACTATGCTGTCATAAATGCGTTAAACTCTGCGGTCTGCGCATAAACTAAACTATGATTTTATAATAACTCACACTGTATCTTACAGGGAGCATGTGTTATGCCGAGTTCATGTGCTAGTCTTATCTAAGAAACCCGTACATTTCCGACAAGCTAACTGAATGCGGCACGTGTATAATTATTACTAATTTATCGTTTTCACAGAGTGAGGTAAGCATACTGTAACTGAATGCACATGGATTTAACCCTTGTCCACTCTCTGATTGTGACCTCATCTGTGAAAACCTCATTCGAGAGCAGGGGTATTCAACCTGGAGCCTGCTGGCCCTCTAGTGGTCAGCGAAAATATATCAATAGAAGCAAACAAAAAAAACTCGATACACATTTTTTTTTAATGAGTATTGCTAGCAACAACAGAATAAACACATTTTGAATTACATACCTACAGTAGGAAATAGGACAATATCTTATTTCTAAGGATGTCAACTTAATTTCTCAGTTGCCAATTACATAGGGGAGAACTGGGAAAGTGAGAAAGTGAGAAACTGAGAACTGGGAAAGTAACACTTTTGTTTTTGTTTCTAATTACTCAAGAGATCGATAGAGCTAGAGACACCATACTGTATGACAAACAAGGTATGTGTCCTCTACCATTAGCAACTGTAATTTCATTTCTATGGTAAATTAGTTTAAATTAAATAGGCCGAGAACAGAACTACCACAATGTTTCTGGTGTACCTGCCGGTGGGGCGGGAGTAGCACAGCCTTGGGACAGAAGTAAGAGTTGGCGAGAAGTGCACAATATTTGTCTCGTCTCCATGTTTCTGTGTTGTAATGCTCGTTAATTTCAACCGATGTACTATCAGCCATAATTTCATATTTGTGCCAATTTGAATAAGTAATGCTATAGGTTCGACATTTATGAAAATTAACCATGCGTCAACATCGCAATGTTGCGAAACCACAATAGTTTAACTTACAATATGAATCGGGCGAAAATTGATCACATAATAGCTCTATTGTTCATAATTTTCTAATCTCACTTGAATGAGAATGTAGAAGAATATATTTTTCACCATTTGAATTACTAGTCCTGCTATGCTCCAGTTGCCCTTGTCATGCGCGCTCCTCGTGTCTTGATAGAATAAATGCCTTCATGCTCTTCTAAAAAGGCAAACTCATCACGCTTATCATATTTCCATGGCTTGATACAAGGTTATTGACCCCCAGAATCATAAAGATATATATGTTTAACCACTGACCTCTTGATAAAAGCTTATGTGAGAAGCTGATCAATTGATTCATGTATAATTCTAATGATGTCATATATCATTTTCAAACATTCAGTCACTTGTTGATATTTTGATAACATTATAAAAGCAATATGAACTAGAGGAGGCAATGACCTGTGTTTCAAATGCATTTTATTTGATTCCAGGTCATCAGTTTACATTGTGTTACTTTCGTCTCGCCCGTCTCTCCTGTAACTTCTCCCAGGCGTACACCGAAGACTAGCTAGCATGATACTTGAAACCTATGCTGTTATTTAGTCACTAGATGGGTTAAGAAAATTGCATACACTACATGACCAAAAGTATGTGGACACCTGCTCCTCGAACATCTCATTCCAAAATCATGGGCATTAATATGGAGTTGGTCCCCCCTTTGACGCTATAACAGCCTCCACTCTTCTGGGAAGGCTTTCCACTAGACATTGGAACATTGCTGCAGGGACTTGCTTCCATTAGTGAGGTTGGGCACTGATGTTGGGCGATTAGGCCTTGCTCGCAGTCGGCATTCCAATTCATCCCAAAGGTGTTCGATGGGGTTGAGGTCAGGGTTCTGTGCAGGCCAGTCAAGTTCTTCCACACCAATGTCGACAAACCATTTCTGTATGGACCTCGCTTTGTGCATTGAGGGGAATTTTCATGCTGAAACAGGAAAGGGCCTTCCCCAAACTGTTGCCACAAAGTTGGAAGCACAGAATCGTTTAGGACGTCATTGTATGCTGTAGCGTTAAGATTTCCATTCACAAGAACTAAGGGGCCTAACCCGAACCATGACAAACAGCCCCAGACCATTATTCCTCCTCCACCAAACTTTACAGTTGTCATTATGCATTGGTGCAGGTAGCGTTCTCCTGGCTTCTGCCAAACCCTGATTTTTCAGTCGAACTGCCAGATGGTAAAGCATGATTCATCACCCCAGAGAACTCATTTCCACTGCTCCAGTCCAATGGTGGCGAGCTTCACCACTCCAGCCGACGCCGCTTGGCATTGCACATGGTGATCTTAGGCTTGTGTGAGGCTGCTCAGCCATGGAAACCCATTTCATGAAGCTCCTGATGAACAGTTATTGTGCTGACGTTGCTTCAAGAGGCAGTTTGGAACTCAGTAGGGAGTGTTGCAACCGAGGATAGGCAATTTTTACGTGCAACACTCGGCTGTCCTGTTCTGTGAGCTTGTGTGTCCTACAGCAGAGCCGTTGTTGCTCCTAGGCGTTTCTACTTCACAATAACATCACTTATAGTTGACTGGGGAAGGTCTAGCAGGGCAGACATTTGACAAACTGACTTGTTGGAAAGGTGACACATTGAAAGTCACTGAGCTTTTCAGTAAGGCCATTCTACTGCCAACGTTTGTCACTGGAGATTGCTTGGTTGTGTGCTCGATTTCATACACATGTCAGCAATGGGTGTGGCTGAAATAGCCAAAACCACTCATTTGAAGGGTTGTCCACATACTTTTGTACATATAGTGTATAATTCTGGGAGGTCAAAATAATGAAAAACTATCAACCAAATCTATTCATTGTAAAATGTTGAGTACTTGTCGTTTACATTATCATTCACCTAACAAGATGTGGCATTTGTTTTTGCTAACGTATGATGGGGGTCCCTTGGTCGCTAATTTGCCTGGGAGGGGGTCTCTGGGCAAGGAAAGGTTGAAAACCCCTCTTCTAGAGCCATCTCTATGAAGCCATCTTCATAGAGGGTTCTGATTAATCAGATTGTCAAAGTCACCGATTATGATGTCACAGTAGCATTGAGTGCATTATGTTTATGGCGTAACGGTCCTTTATCCTGCCTTCCACGGGAGGAGATGGGAAACTGGGCCCCCTGTGCAAGGAGGCTGTCACTGCTGTGCAGAATGCATACTGAGATACACCCACACTCTACCAGGAGATTGGTCAAGGGGATGAATCTAGGCTAATCTAATAGTAAACCTGAAGAGAAACACAGCAAACAGATACTTTTGTATTTTTTTTATGACAAGCATTGCAGTACCATACAATAGTCTTCTCCAGCATTAAGTCAAGTGTTGTTGTATTTATTGCTCCATAATCTCGGGGACCCCGAATCAAATCTGGCGTGTATGCTGGTCATCTCAACAGTCTGTCGTGAGAGACTGCAACATGTTAATTGCAACATGCAGTCATTATAGTTTCTTATGGTTTTTATTTTATGGTGATTAACTGTGCTATAGTTAAAATATAGTTGTCGGTATTACCTCAGACAATGTTGTGTCTGGTCCCTGTCTGAAAATGTACTTTAAAAAATCCATAGAATTCCCTTAACCTTTGGCATTCTACCCTTCTTAGATCTGCTTCCTGTGGTCTCTCTCCTCATCTGAATATGATTACTTCTGCAATCTATTCTCAATTAGCCTTATGGGAGGGATTGTGCACTAATAGAATCATACCCTATCGGTCAAACCACAGATCAAATTAGCAGACCAAATTTGCACTGCTAGCAAAATCAAAATGGTCATGCAACCACTGCCACACAGTCACAGTCTGTATGTGTCCCAAATGGCACCCTATTCTCTATGTAGTGCACTATTAAGGGAATAGTGGGCCATTTAGGACGCTAACCTCTGAGGTTAGGCTCAAAGTCAGCTTCAAAGTTAACCAAAAACATATGGAGGTGCTTCTAGGGGTTCACGGCACTTATCATATTTCATTTCAATGCAATCAAGGCGTCCCCCACACACACACAAATCACACACATTTAAAAACAGTACGCCTTCTCTAGGCCTACGCGATTGTCCTCTAAACTTTATTAATGCTTTATTACTAAAAGCAGACAGCTTAGAGCACTTTCTTCTTGGGAGAATATCAGACAACCAAAATAAAACCTTGTCCCCATCTCCTGAAAGAGCCAAGAGATGATAACCTCAGTTTCTTCCTGTGAGGCACTAGTTAATGCATCCCAAATGTCACACTATTCCCTATATAGTGCGCTACTTTTGACCAGAGCCAGTAGAAGTAGTGCACTACAAAGTGAATAGGCTGCCATTCGGGACGAAGATGTGCCTAGCACTGAAATATATTTAAGGGAGAGTAAACAAATGGAAACAAACTGAAATATATATGTTTCTCTCCTCACGCCTCCACCCTCTAAGTTATTGCCTGAAGCTCCTGTTTTTAACGGTGCATGCAGTTTGCTTGAGTTTCAACCTGGCTAGGTGGATAGCACAGTTAATGTACCTGACAGCAAAGCAATGGAATTCTGAGAAAACATCTGGGTGTCAAATGAAAGCAAATTGTCAAAGCAAATAGACTCAGGCAGTATTGAAACTCTTTAGGAGTGTTATTGTGATGTCAAAGCTATTGAATAACTGGTAGAGAATACAGCCAGCTGGCCACACTGATTAGTCAATTTTACTGCAGCCTTAAGTTATGTAAGGCTGCTGCTGTTCTCCAAATGGGAAGATGAAGGACTGGAACAGACTGGACAAGAGAGATAGTGAGCTGGAAGGTGGAATGGGAAGGTGGGCTTGTTACTGTAAGTAGCCTATATACGTTTTGGAAGAAGTTATTATTCTGTTAAGTTAGAGGTTGTGTTTAGTCTTTCAGGATAGCGTTAACAGTTCTGTGCTGACCTTATATCTCCTTAGCCTTGGGAGGACTACACATCCCTTCCCAGACCCTCTCAGGGCGGTCTACCTTTCTCTCATAGGACAATAGTGGTGTACAAGTCTATGGATGTATATTACATCTATGAATAGGATCCCTGAGGCCAATATACTTCTTCTTTCCCTAGCTTCCCTAGTCTCTGGAGTCTATGCAAGACTGGCATGACCCCTATAGGGCTGCTGGAGCTGAGTGTGACTTTAACTTTGACCAGGAAAAGTGCGTTATTTAAAAAGCCACAGTACCCTCTAGTGGCAACATAGACACAATTTAAAATCTTCCAGATATTTCCAGCATCAAAATAAGCAATGCATTTCAACTTGAATTCAATGGCCACATTTTATTAATGAAATTGGAATCAAGTTTATTTTTATTTATTTTTTACAACAAAATGACAAACTTGATTCCAATTTCTTAAAAAAAAATAAACTATTAGAGTGGCCTACACTACAGACATAACACACATAAGCATGAACATGAGAATACAGTACTATTGCTACAGTATCTTGCCACACAAAACATGCTTCTAATCTAAGAATCGGTCCAGTTTTTTCGGGATGTTGTCAAAGGCGTCTTTGCCAAGGTAGTCCACCTGGCCCTCCTCCCACAGCCAGCGCTGCTCCAGATCATCCTCTTCTGTCTCTGCAGCAGTCAACAAGGAAATAACCGAATGTTAAAAACCAACATTATATAATAGATGAGGAACCAAGATGATAAATTATATTACAAATAACCAAGATGATAACAAAAATAGATGAGGCAGCCATTCCATTCACCATCAGTCGGAAGAGTAATAAAAAATGAAAAATGGAGACACGAGGGACATTAAAATAAATCACTAAGGAATGGTTACCAGGAGGCCTTGAAGCAATACCATGGGTGATATTTTGTTGTAAGGTCAAAGATGTTAATACTGTTGTGCACCAGCAGAGGGTGTTACTACAGTATAATGTGTATTTTGCCATCAATTTCTGTAATGTTGACCATTTAAACATGGAAGATAGGAACTGATTTAAGAAATGATCGATCTAATAGTAGGTTTTAAATATACACTGAGTGTACAAAACATTCGGAATACCTTCCTAATATTGATTTGCAAGAACAACCTCAATTCATTGGGGCATGGACTCTACAAGTTGTTGGAAGCGTTTCACAGGGATGTTGTCTCCAATGCTTCCCACAGTTGTGTCAAGTTGGCTGGATGTCCTCTAGGGCGTGATCCATTCTTGATACACATGTGACACTGTTGAACGTGAAAAATCCAGCAGCGTTGCAGTTCTTGACACACTCAAACCAGTGCGCCAGACACTTATTACCATAGCCCGTTCAAAGGCACTTCAATCTTTTGTCTTGCCCACTCACCCTCTGAACGGCACACATACACAATCCATGTCTCAATTGTCTTTTACCTGTCTCCTCCCATTCATAACTGATTGAAGTGGATCTAACAAGTAGCATCAATAAGGGATCATAGCTTTCACCTGGATTGACCTGGTCAATCTATGTCAAGAGCAGGTGTTCCTAATGTTTTGTACACTCAGCAAATGTTAGTGGAGACAGGTGACGTACAGGTTCAGTGGCAGGATCCTCCATGGCGTTGAAGGCTGTCAGTGACCTCCCTCTCTCCCCTTTGGCTTCTCTTCTTCTCTCCCCTTTGGCTTCTCTTCTTCTCTCCCCTTTTCCTTCTCTTCTTCTCTCCCCTTTGGCTTCTCTTCTTCTCTCCCCTTTGGCTTCTCTTCTTCTCTCCCCTTTGGCTTCTCTTCTTCTCTCCCCTTTGGCTTCTCTTCTTCTCTCCCCTTTGGCTTCTCTTCTTCTCTCCCCTTTGGCTTCTCTTCTTCTCTCCCCTTTTCCTTCTCTTCTTCTCTCCCCTTTGCCTTCTCTTCTTCTCTCCCCTTTGGCTTCTCTTCTTCTCTCCCCTTTTCCTTCTCTTCTTCTCTCCCCTTTGGCTTCTCTTCTTCTCTCCCCTTTGGCTTCTCTTCTTCTCTCCCCTTTGCCTTCTCTTCTTCTCTCCCATTTGCCTTCTCTTCTTCTCTCCCCTTTGGCTTCTCTTCTTCTCTCCCCTTTGGCTTCTCTTCTTCTCTCCCTTTGGCTTCTCTTCTTCTCTCCCCTTTTCCTTCTCTTCTTCTCTCCCCTTTGCCTTCTCTTCTTCTCTCCCCTTTGGCTTTTCTTCTTCTCTCCCCTTTGGCTTCTCTTCTTCTCTCCCCTTTGGCTTCTCTTCTTCTCTCCCCTTTGGCTTCTCTTCTTCTCTCCCCTTTTCCTTCTCTTCTTCTCTCCCCTTTGGCTTCTCTTCTTCTCTCCCCTTTGGCTTCTCTTCTTCTCTCCCCTTTTCCTTCTCTTCTTCTCTCCCCTTTGCCTTCTCTTCTTCTCTCCCCTTTGGCTTCTCTTCTTCTCTCCCCTTTGGCTTCTCTTCTTCTCTCCCCTTTGGCTTCTCTTCTTCTCTCCCCTTTGGCTTCTCTTCTTCTCTCCCCTTTTCCTTCTCTTCTTCTCTCCCCTTTGGCTTCTCTTCTTCTCTCCCCTTTGGCTTCTCTTCTTCTCTCCCCTTTGGCTTCTCTTCTTCTCTCCCCTTTGGCTTCTCTTCTTCTCTCCCCTTTTCCTTCTCTTCTTCTCTCCCCTTTTCCTTCTCTTCTTCTCTCCCCTTTGGCTTCTCTTCTTCTCTCCCCTTTTCCTTCTCTTCTTCTCTCCCCTTTGCCTTCTCTTCTTCTCTCCCCTTTGCCTTCTCTTCTTCTCTCCCCTTTGCTTCTCTTCTTCTCTCCCCTTTGGCTTCTCTTCTTCTCTCCCCTTTGGCTTCTCTTCTTCTCTCCCCTTTTCCTTCTCTTCTTCTCTCCCCTTTGCCTTCTCTTCTTCTCTCCCCTTTGGCTTTTCTTCTTCTCTCCCCTTTGGCTTTTCTTCTTCTCTCCCCTTTTCCTTCTCTTCTTCTCTCCCCTTTTCCTTCTCTTCTTCTCTCCCCTTTGCCTTCTCTTCTTCTCTCCCCTGGCTCTGTGAAAGAGAGTGTGTAGTGTTGAGAACCACCTAAGGTACGGTGGTAGAGGTGTGTAGAGAGGAGAAGAGAGGGGGGACAAGGGTACTGGACTCTCGACTCTCTCTCTGGTACTTTTGCGTAAGAAAAACAGACATGGGAAAAGACACATTCTTTATAGGATCTACCTTGAAGTCCAACTATGCAGTTGGACTACTACTTTAAATCAAACATTAAAATATATTTGCTGTTAAAGATCAAGCTTTGCCATTGTAAGACTGGTTCCTTGGCTTTAAAACAAATTGATGATTGAGTGGGTGTTTATATTAGAGACAAGAGGTGTCTCGGGAGATTTCCGTACACTCACGAGTGTGTCTGCATCCACGAACACACATTTGCCATATTGGGTGAGGGTCCAACAGTGGAGCTTGGTGGGGTCACTTTGACCCCCCAGTTCTGGTTGTCCCAGCCAAGATAGATGTGCTTGGTCTCCACTGTCCAGCACGTCCATTACCAGGACCTGGTCAAACACATGGCCCAGGGCAGCCCTATGGGGAGAGAACACAAGATTTCCTACAACTACAATCAGATTTTACATGACATCAATACACCAAAAAATACACTAGGTCCGCAGTGCACTCAGGATTGCAAAAGACTCCATCCAGTGAATCTAATACCCCCTTAACCGATGAGAGACAACAAACTGCATTTGTCTGATTTTTCAAGGACCTCTGTCACAGACACAGAGTATAACTTTCATTCCAATTCGAAAAGGTCATGCATCACTCTCCAATGATTCAGCGATATCATATTATATTTCTGTCCGAGATGCAGGGACTTCTCTCACCGTGCCTGGCTAGAGACATTAGTGGAGACCATCACATTCATTTCTCAAGTTCTTTTACCGAGATTCAAGCACTTCCTTTTTTCCTCTTGCATTAAATTAGAGAGTGATGTCAATCAACTTGACACTGACAGGTTATATTAAAATGGTGATATAATGAGGAGAACTTACCTGGCATGGTGTGTGACAGCGACTCCTCTAAATGAATGAACAACTTGAGGCAGAGGTAAAAGTGATAAATGGTAATAAAAGTGTCAAAGTGATCGATCAGGTCCCGCACCACTGGCAGAGAGGACTTGGCAGAAAATGCACTGGTTTCCCCTCAAATGAAACTCCAATATGTTGATGATACTGTAATCCGACAGTCCAGCGAGTCCAGCAGTAGTAACTGTCCCACAAACAATAGATACAGAATGATCAGTATAAAGTAATCCATTTTTTTTTACACAGCCATTTTGATTGGCTTTACAGCCATTTCGATATTTGTAAATGTACTATGAGAGTATCTAAAGCCAGGGAGTATAACCTCAAGCTGGTAGCGACACAAATACATCTGATGTTTTTAGAGCAAGAGCCAATCAGAGTGAGTCTATTTGAGTTCTCGGTCATGTGTCACTGGTCATTTGACTAAAATGAAAACCTGCAGGGTTTAAACAGGACCTTCAACAACGGTACTCTAGTCTGCAGTAGTCCAACCCCTGGAACGAAGTGCATAGTACTATGTGCAGGTGCATTCAATTCACTGTAGAACCATTGGTCAATCTTCATGATATACAAATGAATGGTACTATGGACAACAACACTGACGTTGAAACTTGATGGAAAACATTAAATAAAAAAAATACCAATCAATTGTAAAAAGTTACCTTTATTGATAACAATAAGGTACATTATCGACAGCCCTCCATTGTCTTCAAAACACACAAAACTAACCTGTAACGGTTTTCTTGTGTCGAAGGAGAGGCGGACCAAAATGCAGCGTGGTTGAAGTTCATGTTTTTTAAATAAGACAACTAAACATGAAAATAATACTAAACAACAAACGTGGAAAACCGAAACAGCCCTATCTGGTGCAACAAACAGAGACAGGAACAATCACCCACAAAACCCAACACCAAACAGGCTACCTAAATATGGTTCCCAATCAGAGAAAATGACTAACACCGGCCTCTGATTGAGAACCATATCAGGCCAAACACAGAAACAGACAAACTAGACACACAACATAGAATGCCCTCTCAGATCACACCGTGACCAAACAAAACATAGAAACATACAAAGCAAACTATGGTCAGGGTGTAACAGTACCCCCCCCACCCCCCACCCTCCCACATCCACCAAGCTGCGGACTCCGGCCGCAAAACCTGAACCTATTGGGGAGGGTCTGGGTGGGCATCTGTCCGTGGTGGCGGCTCTGGTGCTGGACGTGGCCCCTACTTCACCATAGTCTTAGTCCACCACCTTGTCCGCTTCCGTGGCCTCCTAACCACGGCAACCCTTCTAAATGACCCCATTGGACAGAGGGGCAGCTCGGGACAGAGGGGAGGAAGCTCTGGCAGCTCGGGACAGAGGGGCGGAAGCTCTGGCAGCTCGGGAGCTCTGGCAGCTCGGGACGGAAGCTCTGGCAGCTCGGGACGGAAGCTCTGGCAGCTCGGGACGGAAGCTCTAGCCGCTCGGGACAGAAGCTCTGGCAGCTTGGGACAGAAGCTCTGGCAGCTCAGGACAGAGGGGCGGAAGCTCTGGCAGCTCGGGACAGAGGGGCGGAAGCTCTGGACAGAGGGGCAGCTCGGGACAGAGGGGCTCTGGCAGCGCTGGACAGGCGGGAGACTCCGGCAGCGCTGGACAGGCGGGAGACTCCGGCAGCGCTGGACAGGCGGGAGACTCCGGCAGCGCTGGACAGGCGGGAGACTCCGGCAGCGCTGGACAGGCGGGAGACTCCGGCAGCGCTGGACAGGCGGGAGACTCCGGCAGCGCTGGACAGGCGGGAGACTCCGGCAGCGCTGGACAGCCGGGAGACTCCGGCAGCGCTGGACAGCCGGGAGACTCCGGCAGCGCTGGACAGGCGGGAGACTCCGGCAGCGCTGGACAGGCGGGAGACTCCGGCAGCGCTGGACAGGCGGGAGACTCCGGCAGCGCTGGACAGGCGAGGTGCACTGTAGGCCTGATGCGTGGTGCTGGCACTGGTGGTACTGGGCCGAGGACACGCACAGGAAGCCTGGTGCGGTGAGCTGCCACCGGAGGGCTGGTGCGTGGAGGTGGTACTGGATAGACCAGACCGTGCAGGCGCACTGGAGCTCTTGAGCACAGAGCTTGCCCAACCTTACCCGGTTGAATGCTCCCAGTCGCCCTGCCAGTGCGGCGAGGTGGAATAGCACGCACTGGGCTATGCAGGCGAACCGGGGACACCGTGCGCAAGGCTGGTGCCATGTAAGCCGGCCCAAGGAGACGCACTGGAGACCAGATGCGTAGAGCCGGCTTCATGGCACTTGGCTCGATGCTCACTCTAGCCCGGCCGATACGCGGAGCTGATATGTATCACACCGGGCTATGCACCCGCACTGGGGACACCGTGCACTCCACAGCATAACACGTTGCCTGCCCGGTCTCTCTCGCCCTCCGGTAGGCACAGGAAGTTGGCGCAGGTCTCCTACCTGGCTTCGCCATACTTCCTGTGTGCCCTCCCCCCAAGAAATTTTTGGGGCTGACTCTCGGGCTACCTACCTACTGTTTCTCCAACTCCATTCTCCTGTAACCCTCTTCGCACTGCTCCAGCGAATCCCAGGCGGGCTCCGTCACTCTCCCTGGGTCGACCGCCCACCTGTCTATTTCCTCCCAAGTCGTATACTCCAGACTTCGTAGCTCCTGCTGCCGCTGCCTGTCACCACGCCGCTTGGTCCTGTTGTGGTGGGTGATTCTGTAACGGTTTTCTTGTGTCGAAGGAGTGGCCAAACACAGAAACAGACAAACTAGACACACAACATAGAATGCCCACTCAGATCACACCCTGACCAAACAAAACATAGAAACGTACAAAGCAAACTATGGTCATGGTGTGACATAACCTACTACAATCAACTAAGTCAACAAATGATTTCCTGTATTGGTAAAGAATAAGCAGTAACACTTCTTCAGTTACAGTTACTTAAAAAGGTTTTAATTACATGTGCTGAAAGTTAGAGAACAAAAATGGCATATATATCACATGGCAAAAAAGCAGCAGAGCTTTTATATGCATTCTTCATTAGCATTTACAGCACAAGTGACACGGTAGAACATTCTAGTTTACCAGTTTGGTATCAACCCCAGGTATCGATTTCTATTCTTATCTGTATTGCATCAGATATCAAGCAATCGTTCATAACAATCTTAAACAAGTATAACTTACAACATACAATAACCACTTCTCAGTATAAATGTTATTTTGTAAATAAACATGCACAATGCATTAAAAAATTTTAAAAAACATTTCTGTCTATTTACCATGTGCATTTATGTTATCTTTCCTCACATAAACACTAACGAGTGGCTTGCACCCCAAACAATTAACTTACTGAAAGACAAAACGCGACGCAAAAGTTCAGCCTGAAACCAATCCTCATCCCAAATAGTACCCTACACACTCTTTTCATATCCACCAAAAGAATCCCTTTCTCTAAGGCACTTTTTTTCATCATACCTTAATCTATTCAAACATTGCTAAATCCTTTGGTAAAGGATTATATTTAAAAACAAGCTCTATTATTTGATGAAAAGAAAGACCCTACTGCCAATCAGAATTTAATATATGTGGAGACAGTTGAAGTCAAACAAATAGGAAAGCTATGTGGAATGTAAACACAGTCAAATGTAAAAATGTAGTTGTGGATACTAGCTAGGCCAACTAAAGTATGAAATGAAAATTAAATGAAAAGTGATGAAAAGTCAGCAAGTCAAAAGACAATTGTTTGGTACTGTACAATATACAATGAAAATGATTGACAGATCTTCAATGCAAAAAAAACATGTATTCAAGTTGTATATCTATCTAAGTGTCTTTACACGGCTAGATAAGGCACACACAAAAAAAGAAAACATATAACTAACATTCTCCCAAAGTTAAATTACAAATGAAAGACAAATGAAAAATTATATAGAGATTTTATTATTGTTTTTTTGCCCACTGACGTCTCCAGCAGACAGTTGATACCAGCTGATGGAAGAAGGTGTTTCTTTGCTAAAGGTGAGGCTCCTCTATGATGACCTGATCGAAGTTAGAATGACCTGAGCAAATTGCTCATCGCTGGAATCAGAGGAAGCACAGAAATAATGGTTGTTATGTTAACAAAAAAACAACAAAAAAATTGGAATTTAGAAGAAGTTAAAACCCTTCTCAGTAGACCTTTTGGCGAGGGCTCCTTTGCCCTAATCTGTAGGAAAGAAAAGGAGGGCAGAGAGAAGTCAAGAAACAGAGACCCACCCAGAGAAAAGGCAGGAAAACAGAACAGGAATACTAGATGGAGATAGTAGGTAGGGAGTATTTAGGAAGGTAGTAGTGTAAGTATTGGAGTAGTGGGTAGTATATTGTAGGAGAAGGGAGAGAGAGAGGGGAGAGAGAGAGAGAGAGAGAGAGAGAGAGAGAGAGAGAGAGAGAGACACTAGTGAGATCGTGTAATAGCTAGTGCTTACATTGGGGATTAGACCGAGCTCCACGTGCATTCTTTCCACTTTCTGGGTCTACACCTGAATGGAGAAATACATAAGCATTTACATCGAAGAACATGTTATGTGCCACAGACAACTTTATAGTGGGACCTCTAGACCCTTGTATCTTGCCCTGAGACATGGTTGTAGACTTGTATTAGATGCCATACAGGGATCGACAGCCAGGGCAACCTTTTATCCACTACTACACATACTCTACTGTACGTATCCCAATCCCATTCACTCACCTCCCTGAATCTTGAAACACAGTTTCTTCTTCTGGTAGGCAAAGTAGCTGGAGGCAGCACCAAGGAGGGCCATTCCTATTGCACTCACTACGCCAGCGATCTGACCAGATCCAGCTTCTACATCTACACAACAAAAAAGATCCATTGTCGTTGTTGTTTAGTTGATAAGGTTGTTTTACTCTCTGATTGATTCTTATTAACCCTCCTGCTTTTCTCCGGTCGAATTTGACCGATTTAAGTTTTATCTCTGAAAATTGTAGTTCATTTAATCTGATTGTAATAAGGTTCCATGACTTTGTCCACACAGGGCATCTGAATACACAAAATACATTTAGATGATTTTTGATGTTTTATTTCACTTTTGTACAGCTGTGGTGTTCCTGGTCAAAAATTACCGGTCATTAGAAATGAATGGGTGAGACTACAATTAGTTTAAAAAATTGAGTTCAGGCACATGCCCATTCATCAGATGGACACACTTCCTCTCCCAGACCCCCATATGCATGTGTTTGAGCAAACACACACACACACACACACACACACACACACACACACACACACACACACACACACACACACACACACACACACACACACACACACACACCTCACTCCCCTTCTTGGCTTCCATGGCAACCCCCACAGGAACCTTTCCCCAATAGAATATTTCCCCCACGGGAGCCACACCTGTTGGCATTCTCACAAACAATTACAACACTGTTTCAATAATATAAAGAACTTTTCTCAAAGCTCTGGTATATAAAGCTTTTTTGGAGCCTTTCTCACAATTCATTCCATGGTAACACAATGACCAAACGATAACTGTATGTGAGGCTCTTGATCATATCTTTTATCATGACACTGGTGAGGAGGAGAGAGTCCTTGTTAAACTTTGACACAAATTAGTCTGTGATAAATTGCACAATATGTTTCATCTGAGTATTCATCCATAATTCATCTGTAAATAATCCATACATTATGCTTTCTTTACTCAAAAACGAGTTGTAGGAGCTCAGGTCAATGAGGCCCACAGGCCATTAATAGCAAATAGAAGTTCAAAACGTGTGATGTTCACAATAAGTTACGTTGATAAAAGATCTAACACAACATTAGGTGATAATATATGTATTATTATGGATTTATAATCAGCTGTAATGGGGCGGTCATTTTGTACCGGGAACACAGAATTCATTAACATGAAACAGGAGGTTTAAAGTCTATTAAAGAAAGTGTGAGTGAGTGAGGCAATTATTCATGTTGCATAACGAGTCTTTTTTTCCCCAAAACATAACGCTCTTGCACACCAATGGAAAACATTTTGAAACGATACCATAATTCCACAAGGTGGTGGTCGAGAGCCCTTTTATGACGGCATCTGGTTGTAATGTCCTGGCAAAGTATTTCTGGGTAGAAAATAGTGCAACAACAGAACACTATGGGGGCTGAAACACAAATATTCCAGAGTTTCTCTTTAAAAACATCTTAAAACTATCTCGACAAAAAAAAACATGAAACCTCAGAGAAAGCCACAACCCAGTGATACAGTGAAGGACATAACACAAACCCAACTCCAAGGACACAGAAAGTAACAAAGAAAGAAATACACAATGGGATTAAAGTGAACAAACACTTTTGATGAATAAACCTTACATACAAGTAAAAACTGGTTTATCCCATACAGAACCACTGTGAGTAATAGTGTATCAAGCATTGAAACAGGGCGGTGCCCAGGGTAAAAACTGGTTGACACCCCAACAAATGGTGACTTACTGCTGGAGAATGCAACCTACCGCCTGTTGCTACAATCGTACAGTTCAGTCCAATAACCTTCACTCACAGTCCCACATGCTAGCTATATTCTTCAAGAGCCGGGTGCATGGAGTCCATCAACAGAAACCACGCTATGTGTTGAACCAGAACACCATAAATCAGAACACCGTTCAGCAGGCTTTATTAACATCTGAAGGGATACAACAATAGACAAAGAGACAATGGCAATGTGTTGATACCTAACCTCTCTGCTGTAACACACACAAGAAAAAGAGGTAGCACTTCTAACATGGTAAGACACGTTGCAATGGAAACCATATTTTGTATTTGAATGCAAGTGGCCAAAGAAACATACCCCAATGAAAAAGACATCCGTCAACCTTACAGGAACATTCACCATGAGACATAAATCATTTGTAAACGCACAGGATTGTATAACCTCTTTTCTGGCTGAACAAATATATCCTTCAGTGTTTCAGAATAAGTCATTCATGTTGTCAATATTGGAATCTGAGAGAACCGCATGTCAGTTTGTTCTGGAACACATTAGCGTAAAAAAAAAGTGTTGGATCTTTCAACCGAGTGCTGTGAAGTTTGGCTACGCTAGGAATGTGTGCTGACTAGGCCTCTGTGTGGGGCTGTTAGGGCTAGGCTGCAAAAGCATTAGTAAGTAACAGGCTTAGGGTATAGTAATGATGGGCATGTTATGACAGGGCGCGACACAGGAAAAACATTTCAACAAAGACCTTCCGAGACAATGACCCATAATTGTCAAAAATTGTAAACATAGCTTTTTTATATCTTCATTATTGTTTTGCATTAATTGACATGTCATCTGAAAAGACTAATCACACAAGAAGGAACACACATATGAAACAACTACATGCAATGCATAAGAATGCCTCAAAAACCACACTAACCGTGAAAAATATCAGTAACCACTATCTTTAGTCTTATAGCTGTAACATTTTACAAAACAGAATCCCATAAGCTCAACACATAGGGATGATTCAGAAACTGTGACTTCAGAAAGTAAAGAGAAGGGTGGGGTGTCAAAGAGGGGATGGAGAGCACACCCACTCCTTAAGGGATAAAACCTCTGAAATTTGTACTAACCTTAGCTTTAACCCAGTGAAAACTGGAGCCTACACTCAGAACAAAAAAAGATCTCTCTAGAACCTAAAAGAGTTATTCAGCTGTCCATTAGGAGAATCCTGTTTGGTTCCAGGTAGAACCAAAGAGAGTTCTACATGGAACCCAAAGGGGTTATCCTATAGGGACAGCCGAATAAACCTTTTGGAACCATTTTGTCTAAGTGTACAAACCATTGCTTTGTAAGATCAGCCCTGAGAGGTGTTTTAAAGCACCTCAAACCTTTAAGACCATGTAAACAACTAATCAGAACACTCCCTCATATCTGAGCACCAATCAGAACATAGGTGGATAGATGATTTCCTGATTCCTGAAAGTCACTGGAGGCTCATTCATTGGCCCACATCCAAAAGCTCCATGGCCTTCTCTAACAGAGGCAACACTGCTTGCTTTATGTTGGATATCCAAACATGGACACCCTCTGGCATGTTAGCATCTAGCATCTTCAGGAATTGGCCCCACAGTAGGTCTAGATCTGCAACGACACAGAATCGTACCTGGGTTTTAGGCTATGGCCAATAGCGTGCACCCAATCAAGCCAATCAGAGTTAATTCCCCTTTGCATCCCAAACCAATAGTTCCCAATGTTCCCATAAAGCTTACTGTACTTATTTACCCAGAAGTTAAACTATATTTCTTGCTACTTAGGAAAAAATTGCCATCGTCAAGCATCCACTTGCACTATTTGATCAGGGAATCCTCTAAGCATTTTTCAACACATTTAGTTTGATCGACCTCATCCGCTCAGCGCAGACCTTTCACTTGTTTTATTATTCATTTTCAATAACTGTGCTGTGTTTGGATTGAAACAGGGACTATAGAGCAACATAATCCGACCGTGAGGAGCACACAATAAAACCAGGGAAACAATCAGCCAACTTCCTGTGAGACAGGAAACGGATATGACTATAAAAGCACGGAGCTTAGTCCCTCAAGAGGTGTGGGAAGAATTAATTGTCACTGAGATTCTTCATAGTGCAGGCATTTGACACCATGGTAAAGATGAGTGGTGAGAGTCAAATGAAAGGACTGGGTGTGGGTACAGTGGGCGAATACAGACTCTAAAGATTCCACCTAAATCTGGTGCGGAATAGCCGCTCAACTTGACAAACGGCACCCCATATAATTCCTCCTCTGAGACGCTTGATAATTAACATTATTTATTGTAGAAATAAATGGATTGATTACTTTACCTTGAGGTTGATCTGCAGGAGCATTACCTCCTCCTGGAGACGGAAAAAGAGAGCGAGAAAGTAAGCATAAATCCTATAAATGGCGTACCATTGGGATCTGAGGGGGCTGGGTCAGCGGCACGTGCTATATATATATATATATATATATTTTTTTTTTAAACAGAGCAAAGTGAGATGCACTTCTACTCCCTCGTAGAATCTGTAGTATATACTTCTAGACATACTGTACATAGAAGTAGCTAAATCAAATCAAATTGTATTTGTCACATACACATGGTTAGCAGATGTTAATGCGAGTGTAGCGAAATGCTTGTGCTTCTAGTTCCGACAATGCAGTAATAACCAACAAGTAATCTAACTAACAATTCCTAAACTACTGTCTTATACACAGTGTAAGGGGATAAAGAATATGTACACAAGGATATATGAATGAGTGATGGTACAGAGCAGCATAGGCAAGATACAGTAGATGGTATCGAGTACAGTATATACATATGAGATGAGTATGTAAACAAAGTGGCATAGTTAAAGTGGCTAGTGATACATGTATTACATAAGGATGCAGTCGATGATATAGAGTACAGTATATACGTATGCATATGAGATGAATAATGTAGGGTAAGTAACATTATATAAGGTAGCATTGTATAAAGTGGCTAGTGATATATTTACATCATTTCCCATCAATTCCCATTATTAAAGTAGCTGGAGTTGTGTCAGTGTCAGTGTGTTGGCAGCAGCCACTCAATGTTAGTGGTGGCTGTTTAACAGTCTGATGGCCTTGAGATAGAAGCTGTTTTTCAGTCTCTTGGTCCCAGCTTTGATGCACCTGTAATGACCTCGCCTTCTGGATGATAGCGGGGTGAACAGGCAGTGGCTCGGTTGGTTGATGTCCTTGATGATCTTTATAGCCTTCCTGTAACATCGGGTGGTGTAGGTGTCCTGGAGGGCAGGTAGTTTGCCACCGGTGATGCGTTGTGCAGACCTCACTACCCTCTGGAGAGCCTTACGGTTGAGGGCGGAGCAGTTGCCATACCAGGCGGTGATACAGCCCGCCAGGATGCTCTCGATTGTGCATCTGTAGAAGTTTGTGATTGCTTTTGGTGACAAGCTGAATTTTTTCAGCCTCCTGAGGTTGAAGAGGCGCTGCTGCGCCTTCTTCACGATGCTGTCTGTGTGAGTGAACCAATTCAGTTTGTCTGTGATGTGTATGCCGAGGAACTTAAAACTTGCTACTCTCTCCACTACTGTTCCATCGATGTGGATAGGGGGGTGTTCCCTCTGCTGTTTCCTGAAGTCCACAATCATCTCCTTAGTTTTGTTGACGTTGAGTGTGAGGTTATTTTCCTGACACCACACTCCGAGGGCCCTCACCTCCTCCCTGTAGGCCGTCTCGTCGTTGTTGGTAATCAAGCCTACCACTGTTGTGTCGTCCGCAAATTTGATGATTGAGTTGGAGGCGTACGTGGCCACGCAGTCGTGGGTGAACAGGGAGTACAGGAGAGGGCTCAGAACGCACCCTTGTGGGGCCCCAGTGTTGAGGATCAGCGGGGAGGAGATGTTGTTACCTACCCTCACCACCTGGGGCGGCCCGTCAGGAAGTCCAGTACCCAGTTGCACAGGGCGGGGTCGAGACCCAGGGTCTCGAGCTTGATGACGAGCTTGGAGGGTACTATGGTGTTGAATGCCGAGCTGTAGTCGATGAACAGCATTCTCACATAGGTATTCCTCTTGTCCAGATGGGTTAGGGCAGTGTGCAGTGTGGTTGAGATTGCATCGTCTGTGGACCTATTTGAGCGGTAAGCAAATTGGAGTGGGTCTAGGGTGTCAGGTAGGGTGGAGGTGATATGGTCCTTGACTAGTCTCCCAAAGCACTTCATGATGACGGAAGTGAGTGCTACGGGCGGTAGTCGTTTAGCTCAGTTACCTTAGCTTTCTTGGGAACAGGAACAATGGTGGCCCTCTTGAAGCATGTGGGAACAGCAGACTGGTATAGGGATTGATTGAATATGTCCGTAAACACACCAGCCAGCTGGTCTGCGCATGCTCTGAGGGCGCGGCTGGGGATGCCGTCTGGGCCTGCAGCCTTGCGAGGGTTAACACGTTTAAATGTTTTACTCACCTCGGCTGCAGTGAAGGAGAGACCGCATTTTTCCGTTGCAGGCAGTGTCAGTGGCACTGTATTGTCCTCAAAGCGGGCAAAAAAGTTATTTAGTCTGCCTGGGAGCAAGACATCCTGGTCCGTGACTGGGCTGGATTTCTTCCTGTAGTCCGTGATTGACTGTAGACCCTGCCACATGTTGGCTGCACCGCTTCGGATAGCGTCTCTCCAGTGAGCCATGTTTCCGTGAAGCACAGAACGTTACAGTCTCTGATGTCCCTCTGGAATGCTACCCTTGCTCGGATTTCATCTACCTTGTTGTCAAGAGACTGGACATTGGCAAGAAGAATGCTAGGAAGTGGGGCACGATGTGCCCGTCTCCGTAGTCTGACCAGAGGACCGCCACGTTTCCCTCTTTTTCGGAGTCGTTTTTGGGTCGCTGCATGCGATCCATTCCGTTGTCCTGTTTGTAAGGCAGAACACAGGATCTGCGTCGCGAAAAACATATTCTTGGTCGTACTGATGGTGAGTTGACGCTGATCTTATATACAGTAGTTCTTCTCGACTGTATGTAATGAAACCTAAGATGACCTGGAGTACTAATGTAAGAAATAACACGTAAAAAAACAAAAAACTGCATAGTTTCCTAGGAACGCGAAGCGAGGCGGCCATCTCTGTCGGCGCCGGAAGGAAATATTCCAATAGATAGGCCTGTGTGTGCTATTTACATGTATGTGCAAATGTTCATGAAGACTTCAGAGATTTATTGTATAAAGACTTGCATAGAGTTGGTCAAATATTTCCAGATTCCCTTCAACATGTCGTCTTTAGCTTTCTGAAGCTCTCTTCCAAAGGGGCTCTAGTCATTAACTGTGAGGGCTGAAATCTTCCCCTTACACTGACTTTAATGACAGGTTATTTCAGTTTGTTTCCAGCTCCTCTGGACTCTCCACAGTATCATGCAGGATAGCATCAGACTAACAGGCATATGGCACTAATTACATTGGTAACCATGAGGGGTTTTTCTCTTCCCTATTTCTGCTTTTTGTTCTCTCTTTTGTAAAGAACAAGTAATTACTTCCATTCTAAGTGACTAAGAGGAAAAAGAGAAAGGAAATGCGTATACAGTTTTAAGACAGAACGGTTCTGTTTTAGTCCACAGTGAATTTAGCACTGCAATTAACTTTAATATGGCAACAATGGACCATTTCTGTCAGGTCCCCAGCCTCCCCGACAGACTCTATTGTGTGTATTTTGACGTACCTTAGTCTGAGTAGAAACTACTCTCCCTCAACAGTTTGCAGGCCTACTGTTGGAAGTCAAACCCATGAACTCATTTGTTTGAACAGCACCCTTTGTCTGGCCTGTGACACTGCTTCTAAACTGATTTCAGAACAGAAATTCAATAATAAAATCCCTAAATGTCCTACCTCCTCCTCCTCCTCCTCCTCCACCTCCCTTGCCGGGATCAGGCTTGTAGCCACCGTTGTCGCTCACATCAAACAGGTCATTGTCTCCGAAGGACCCGCCACCTTCCAGATGAAAACAGTGTAGCAACAGTGAGTCAGTAACACTTAGCATTGTTCTCCTGGGAGTCCATAATAACAATACACAGTAGCACACACATAGTATGTGATCATCAAACAGAGGAAATTAAGGAATATATCCAATGCTTAGTACCGGTGCCTCCATCTTTAGGTGGAACAACAGCTGGTTTACCCGGTACGGGATCTATGGATGGTAGACATTACAGAACAAGGAAGAGGAGTCGGAAGTTATATTACATTATAACACGTTATAATAACATTATAATATGTTTTCACACCGGGAAGCATGCCACTAGTCCCTCATACCATTTCCTCCGACATTAGATGTGAAAACATCAGCACCTACAATCACTTAAGCTCTTAAGTGAACGTGACAGTGTGGTTTAGCAGGTTTTGAAGGCTCAAGAGGCCCAGCTTTTTATCAAGAGAGGTGAGAGTGTGAGTGTCACTGGACGCAAAGCAGGGGGAATCTCCTTTACATACGCAGCTATATCCCCATGTCTCAAGACATCTCAAGACGTCTCAAGACAAAAGGTGATTGCTGGGTATGTAAAGGCTGCTGAAGAAAAGCTTAATCATAGATAGCAGTGGGTATGATTCATCACAAGACCGGTTGATTGCTTGATTGAATGATTGATTAATTGTTTGTTTGTTTGATTGGGTTAAATAAACAGGGAGGGAGGGACAAAGAGAGAATCCCCAATATAGACCTACACCAAATAGAAAGACGTCTTCCCTAGACTGAGAACCTAACAATAACTCTGGCTTTACCTGGACCCAAGGCATCAGACAGGTCAAAACCCATCCCATCTATGAAGAGAAAATAGAACAGAAAACATTCCATGATTGTATCATTTACAATGGATGACATCTCCCATCTTGAGGTCAATACTAGGTTTGCTTTAGGAATCAGAACCAGGGCCTAAAATTAACTGTTTGGTCTGCAGCCACTGTGGTACTCGCCACTGATTTTTTACCAGCAAATACATTTTTTTTTTAATAATAAAACATTTGACCTTGCTTTGTAATGTTTCTGAAACAAGAAATGTATTAGTAAGAAGTAATGTGGTATATTGGGATATAGGATTCATATTTCATTGTGCGATTAGCAGCTATGAAACAAAACAGCAGAAATACTTTGAAAACAGCTACTGCATCATTTTTCTGCAATAAATTGCCACCTGTACTTTTGACTATTTTATTCACAAATGCAATGCTCGCACTGTAGAGACCTGCAAATTGAACACCGTGGCAGGAGAAATAGACATTCCTACCTGCCAATACCTAAATCTACCCTCATTTAGTGGATGTTAATTTTATGCCCTGATCAGAAAGTCTTCCTGTGTTCAATAATCTGAGAGCTAGAATCCTGATCAAATAGGATGGATACTGTAATTACAAGTGATGGGTGTCACTTCAGCTCGTTGAGTTCATTTACTTACCATCAGCTGGTTTTTTGGGATCTACAGGTGCGGCAGGTGGAGGGGCAGGTTTGGGATCTGGAAAGGGCATGAAGTACATCAACTATAAGAGCATTGTATTCCACATTGGGAAAATGATTGGACAAATGATTGGAGAACATATTTAGTTAAGAACACATTAAATAAACACATTGATGTATCCATGAAATCTAAATCATCTGAGAACAGAAAGAGAATCTTAGCTGAAATACATGTGAGCTATCCATTCATTTGACATTTGTCAGCCATAGATGCCTTACTAGTTCCACCTTCTTTAGGAGGGATCCCAGCTGGTTTATCGGGCTCTAAGAAGAGGAAAGGTGAATCAAGGAAGATAGATTTCAAAAGCCTCAACTTTAAACCATAATTCCCAGGATTTTCACCTTTGAGTTGAACCATTTTAAAGCCAGGAAAGGAAAACTTATTAGAAATATAGAATAATAAAAGAAGGCAATCCAGGCTGCGATTTGCTGAAAGGGATGGGTGTGTCATTTCGCCAGTTATTACTGGTTGAATATAACTGAATACTACTACAGTATAACTATACAATTTGATGCAGTTATAAATCTATCACCCAAATTGCAAACTGGATGAACCCTTAAAGCACATCAGTGAAAAATAAATCAGAGCCAAGGAATGATCCAATCTTATTATCCCGGCACCAACGAGCTGATGAGAGTAAGTCTGTTGAATGGGAAGGGTAACCAAATGTAAGTCTGATATATAGAAAAGTTTGAGAGGAAAACCAACACCAACTTAGACGAAGAGGGAGCCATGTACACCTATTATTATGTCCCTTTTACCTTCTGGACCAAGAGCATCGAATAGATCAAATCCACCTCCTGGAGATGAAGAAATATAATGGCATTAATTTGTGCTTATAGCATGATTATAACACTGTCAACACAGAAGAATCTGGTCATGTAGAGGGGTATTTGAAGAAGTGTGACAACACAAAAGGAAATCCTTGCATAAGGTTGATCCTTGCATAAGAGTCCCCTTAGGGGGCTGGGCCACCCTGCAGTCACATGCTGTGCTCATATTCTCTTCCTTCAAAGTGGTTATTGATGTGGTTCATGTTGAGTCATAGGAGTTGTGACTAATGAGATATCTATCTTCCCTTGCTAGTGACTTCTTTGTTTCATCCCACAGTCAGTGTTATATTATGTGATAGGTTTCCCTACCTGGACTGGGATCCTTTGCAGGTTTCTTTGGCTGTTTTGGAATAGCAGTTGCCTTAGGGTTATCTAAACAAAGAGAGAGGGGTTTTTCTTTGCCTTTCATAAAATCATTAATCACATTATATCTATAAATCTATAAGGCTGGAAGTGTTAACAAAACAAACATCTGTACTATAATAACAGGATCATCATGTGTTATGAGTATTAAGAATTATAATTGTCATTTCTACGTTATATTTGGACCTGAAATGCTGTTCAGTAATAACTAACTAACCAATTTGCATTATGCAAAATGCATTCAACTAGATCAGAGCCAGACAGCGCTGTGAGCAGTGCTACAGATAGGCAGAGGAGGAAGACATACCACCTGAACACAGTGAGGAACAGCCATTACACCTGTTTCATCAATATGAACTACATCTACAGTTGGCTTACCTATCAACAGACATGAAAAGAAAATGTGAAAAATCAAGAAACTTACCTAAATCTAAGGCATCAGCAAGATCAAAGTCTGTGGGACAAAGATGAAATACTATTGGTCAGCCACAATTTCCAAGACAACGCCAACACACCCACAACACTGGCTGTCTACGCATCTTAGTTAGCACCACATTCTACTCAACTAACTCAACTAGCTTTTTCAACTGTGTCCTAAAAAAGTTCAATGGAACCAACAGTTGCTATGTGCGTGACTTTGATATTGTGACAGTGTTTGTGCTACTTAACAGCAGGTAGGACAGGACATCCTGTATTGGTTGCCTGGTGAGGTTTTGTTATGAGGGAACTGGCCTTGCAGTCTGTTGCGACTACAGTCAGTTACAGTTTGAAGGTTTGAAAATTGTATCACCCACAACCTGCAGACAGAATCACTGCTATGGTGAATGACTTAATAAACAAGACAACCTGAACCAGTGTTCCCAACCAGGGGTACTAGGACCCCCAGAGGCTACTTGGCCTAGCCACAAGGGGTACTTGAGAATATTCATGAGACCATAGGCCTACTATGGGGGGGGGGTAAATCAGGGTTACTCTGACAGAGCAAATTCTGTTGGTGGTACAGTAACTGCAAAAGGCTGGAACCACTGAGCAAAACCATCTAAAACAACCATCTCAGTATAACGGGTGCAATAAGTCCAACCCCTCACAGATTGGATTATTTTTTTTGTTTTATTAAGTTATTTATCTTTGTATAGTATAACATCAATTAATCAGTCAATGTGTATGAGGAAACATTTAAAACAAACTATTCTAAAAATTCACCTGCAGAAAAGCATGCTGGGGAATATGATAATGAGGGCCCCTCCCATGTCTTTTTCACTCTGAGAGAGTTACCAGAAATGAACTCAACACAGCCAAGTAACAACAACAACATGCGATTAAAAAGATTTCTTGAATCAAATGTCCTGTCCAGTAAGGTGACAGACATTCCTAACACTGATCTGAATAAGGCATGGGAAGTCACATCACTTTCTAATGACTAAATGCACTCTAAACAGGATGATGGGAAAGTAAACAGTAGTGTTTAAAAACTGAATACTTAAGAGATATATGCGTTCTCCTGGTTGGAAACTAACTGGAAAAAGCTGACTATCATGTTTAATCTTGCAATCTAAATGCATTTGATTAAGATGATAAGCTTTATTGGCTAATCTAAATGCCTAATGTTTAAGATTTAAACACTGACATTTGGGTTATAAACGTGTCACATGTTTCATGGTTTTACAGTGGACTTTCAGAAGAAAGACCAACAAGCTATTAACTGTATCAACTAACTAAATATAACCCACTTGTACTAATTATTTCACTGTGTAATGGACACTTGAGGCAATGATGGGGTAGTATGAAACAGTCTTTCTTCAGTTCAGTGTGGCTTTTAAATCTAGGCATCACATGTGTCATCATGAAGACAGCGTGCCTATCTAGGTAGGGGTTTGGGGCTGCATGCCTGTTGTCAACTCTAGCTAATCCTGGAGCAGCCTCACACAGCCAAGAGACACAGCCATTCACAGGGTGGGAAATATATTTTGAATGTTACGTTCATTGGGTGCTGAGTATAACTCACAGAGGTGCTATAAGGCTGAAAAGTTTTTCAAAGTCCAATATCTTACAGGCCTACAGATGTAAATCTTCCCGCAACAGGGTGATCAAATTAAGATCCTAAACCTATTTTTATTTTTTTTACAAACATTGCATTGTGGGAAAAGAGGATCTGAAACATTGGGTTGAGGCAACAGTATCTGATAGTATCTGATTAAAAACTATCAACTAGCAAATGTATTGCCAACTAAGTTTGTTGGAGCTACTGTTTATCTGGATATTTTTCAACTGACACACAAGCTCAGAGAGCCTACAAAAAAAACAAGGTTGGCTGAGCGGGCCTTGGCTTGAAAGTGTCTTGATAGAAGAAAAACTTCAGCGAGAGAGTTGTTAGTATGCAGTACAGGGAACTATTCTGCAAACCTCCCTTACCTTTCAGTAATTAAATCCTGCTAGAAAACAAAACACTCTCTCCTGATCCTTAGACTTGTTTTTCAAAGTTGTGCCCAGTCATGCCAGTTAGCATTGCACGCACATGTGCTTCCCTATGAGCCAAAGACACTACCCTGATTATAAAGGGGAGACTAGACACACCCTTGAGTCATATACTACCACACTAAGATGAGTCAGAACTCTTCTGAGAGCAAGGATTATAGCACTGTACAAGAAGTGCACAAGTGTTGTAGTAGCCTACATGTTTGTAAGTGCTATACTGCCTTGCTGTTAAAAACGTATTCATGATCAGAAGGTCCCCTGTGGGACGGTTGAGCTAACATAGGCTAATGCGATTAGCATGAGGTTGTAAGTAACAAGACAATTTCCCAGAAATTGGCAGAAAGCTTACCATATTGGCAGAAAGCTTATTCTTGTTGATCTAACTACACTGTCCAATTTACAGTAGCTATTACAGTGAAGAATGCCATGCTATTGTTTGAGGAGAGTGCACAGTTTTGAACTGAAAAAAGTTCTTAATAAACAAATTAGGCACATTTTGGCAGTCTTGATACAAGATTTTTAACAGCAATGCAATGGTTCATTGGATCAGTCTAAAACTTTGCACATACACTGCTGCCACCTAGTTCCCAAAATCTTAATTGCACCTGGTCTGGAATAATACATTATGGCCTTTCTCTTGCATTTCAAAGATGATGGTACAAAAAAACTTTTTTTTCTTTGCATTATATTTTTAACCAAATCTAATGTGTTATATTCTCCTACATTCCTTTCGCATTTCCACAAACTTCAAAGTGTTTCCTTTCAAATGGAACCAAGACAATGCATATCCTTGCTTCAGGGCCTGAGCTACAGGCAGTTAGATTTGGGTATGTCATTTTAGTCAAAATTTGAAAAAAAGGGGCCGATCCTTATTAAGGTAAATGCATGTTATTCTTAGCTGTTCAACCAAAAACTGCATGGGTGAGTGGGGTGCGAAACAAATGCATGCAACAGGCACGTGCCCTAACACATACGGGGGCACAGACATGGAATTTCCCAGTTTATTTTCTTGCCTAAATCTATAAACGTATTTCTACTACTTCTAGGCCAATCTTGTATGTACCTTGTCCAAAGGATAGGCCTAAGGAAGACTTTAAATAGGCCTACGTTACCATCAACATAACAACAAAACAACAAGTAAACAACAACAATAATAGCAAATGTCATCATTATCATCATATTATTATCATTATCATAACAGCTATTCATAATAGGCCTAATAATGGCTTAGTTATGTATCCTGGGTGGGGAAAAAACCTTACCTTGTGTTTTTGTCCCTATAGCAAGAGTTACAAACAACGCAATCCATAAGCAAGATTTCATGGCTGCTGAATAGGAAAGAAAACAAAAGTTTTCCTGAATTATCCGATGCTGGATCGATATGGCTATTTTAACTAATTCCTTGCTCGGAGTTCTTTGTCAAAATAAATCGGTAACTTTAGGGTGTGTCAACGTGCCTACTAGCACTCGAGTGTTCTCCAGTTACAGATTGGCAGTCAACTTTCCAATAGAATGAAAGAGCAGTCGGGGTGGGTGTGCTGCGGTAACTTCATAAAATAAAGGCGTTACCCTGGCCGCGCATCAGGTCACAAGCTGAGAGAAGTGAGGGGCTTAGCCTAAATTGACATTACTCTTGTTGCCTATCACCATCGATTGATTGAAAATGAATGTAATTATCATGACTCAAACGCTATATGAACTGTCTCTATTCAAGGGAAATTAGTTTTTCTCAGCATATGCGTATAGGCTACACAAAAGCTATTTTGCATCAATTTCATGTTTATGATGTAAAAAAAAGATAGAACACTGCAGACACGTTAAATTATTTCCCAAATACTCCTCAGCAGATCAAAATGTGTGGTACTCCCATAACACAGTGGCTTTTTGAACGGGGCGATTGTGCCATCTAGCGAGATGTCATGGTTTTCACTTAAATTTGTAACGTGCCTTTCCATACTGTGCGGTGTGCGTAAAAGCAAAGAAAATGTGGCAACTGGCCATGGTGAAAATGGTAATGAGAAATAATGTAATTGGCAGCTATACTACAAACTCTCATCTTGTAAAATAGTATGTAGTAGGCTATGGCCTAATCGATGTAATGCATAGTCTATAATAGGAAAATGGCCAACATCGAATAACAGAGCACGATATTAAAATAATGTTTGCCTTATTATTTAAAAAAATATATAATAATGAAATTTGAAATCGTCTCTGTTTATCAACATCTGAGGATGGTCAGTGTTGTCTATATATAATGATTTATAATCATATTTGTGTTGCTTCGGTGAATGTTGAGGTCTCTAAAGACACATGTATAGGCCAGTGGATGCCAGCGAGTCTGACTCTTCAAGTTGGCACGCATCAATGCAGATTCCAAGGAGGACTAGTTCGGGTGCTGTAGAGTGCAGATAACGTGTCCATCATTTCATTCATAAGAGCCGGAGCAACAGAGCCCGCTTATTCATCCTCGTTTTCTTCGCTGCTGACATGCAGTCTTTCTTGTCTCCATTTAACAAGGCGATCTTAGTGGCTTTGTTTATTTTTGCCATCTTACTCATTCTTTATGTAATACTATGGTATATATGCCGAGACGTGGATTGCGACCACGGTATCTGACGCTTGTCGTGAGAAAAGCAGACGATACCCTGACTTTGGTTTATACGGAGACGCGCCAGGGTGACCCTTTGGTAAGTCCACAGGCGCGTCTTGACCGCTCTGACCATGAGCTCAAGGTGCATCATTTAACCAACGGTAACATGGAATTCGTTTGTATATATTGGTGATGTTGAGTAAAATATGTGCAGTTCCTTTTATGTGTATCGTGTAGGCTGAATACCCTATTCAATTTGATCTCCAACGTGTTGCGCCACATTCGTGTTAGCATGAGGTAGGCTATTGCAAAGCAGGGGAAATGTTTCCCTTAATTATTATTGGTATTCATATTAATATTTTATAATTCAGTAAAACGTATATTAGTGGAAAAGCTGCTATCGTGTGACAAAGAAGGCGGGAAGGCGGTTCTGGCTACACGTTTTTGAAGCATCTGTGTCACCCTTTTCCCCCTCGCTCGCAAATGTCCCGTTATTGGTCATCCAACAAAAACACCGTTGACAATTCATAGAGACATGAGGAGGCACCAATAACATTTCAAATTATATTTAATCATTCTGGTTCTGATTCTGATTTTGCTTCATCCACAATTGGAAAGTGTGATGGGGATAGATGGGATTGATTTTATTCTATGAATATTTCAATTCTGCGGAATGTCCTGTAAATGCTTACCTTTAAAACAGCTCTGCTTTTTTTTGTTGACCTTATACCGTGTCCTGTGTATCCAACATTAGATGTATTAACATTGCAATAACAAAATCCCAACCATCTCTATAAATATTTGCATTGAAATCAAAGAGAAAGCTTTTTGATGCAGACACTCGGCATATAGCCTATTCATATTGTTGGATAACAATTTAGGCCTACTGCCCCCAGTAGTCTGTTCTACAATACATCAAAATTATTATTTAATAATCCCACTCAGTCTGAACTTCCCACTCATGCTGAAAAAAAACAAGGTTCTTAAATGGTTCTTCCTCAGCTTTTAAGGTTCCTTGGATAACTCTTGCCTTGATAAAGAACAGTTTACTTGTTCTTACAGGGTTCTTACAGGGTTCTTGATATGGATCTACTGTTCTTCAGAATTCTAAAAGCTTCTTGAAATAAATGGAAGCCTGCATACATTTAAATGAGAGTTAAATGAACACTCAGTTGTGTAAAAGAACCCCAGTGTTGGTGTTAATAACCAGACTTGAACCAAAACCATGCAATACAGGACCAAAAGTATGTGGACACCTTCTCGTCTTTAAATGAACACTCAGTTGTGTAAAAGAACCCCAGTGTTGGTGTTAATAACCAGACTTGAACCAAAACCATGCAATACAGGACCAAAAGTATGTGGACACCTTCTCGTCAAACATCTCATTCCAAAATCATGGGCATTAATATGGAGTTGCCCCCCCCCCCTTTTTTTTTTGCTGCTCCAACAGCCTCCACTCTTTTCCAGTAGATGTTGGAACATTGCTGCAGGGATTTCAGCCACAAGAGCATTAAGGAGGCCGGGCACTGATGTTGGGTGATTAGGCCTGGCTCGCAGTTGGCATTCTAATTCATCCCAAAGGTTTTCGACAGGGTTGAGGTCAGGGCTCGGTGCAGGCCAGTCAAGTTCTTCCACACTGATCTCGATTAAACCATTTCTGTATGGACCTCGCTTTGTGCACGGGGGCATTGTCATGCTGAAACAGGAAAGGGCCTTCACCAAACTGTTGCTGTTTTTGCATATATTACTTTCAGTTTTGTACAGCAGCTTCAAACAGCTGTAAATACAATATTTTGGTTATGGAAACTATATTTCACAGCTGTTTAGATGGTATAATGATTCTCTACACTATACTTGCTTGTTTTGTCACATAAACTTAAATTAGGCGAACTATTCGAATTTTAGCAACTAGGAAATGGCGGTGACATTTCTGCATAGCGCATCTTTAAGGTATTTCATTTTAATGACAAGATATTCACTTAGGATCTCACTTTATGAAGGCCACAGGACTTAATATGAAAGAATGCAACAACTACGTCTCTGTCATTAGCAAAAAAAAATCACTTGAAAGGCACCATGGGAAATATGCAGATCAGGCTTAAAACCATACAGCAGGGCTATTCAATTACGGTCCTGGAGGGCCGAGCCATTTCTGTTTTTTTTTTTCAAAGAACCTTCTCATTTATGGTTCTTCAAAGACCCTAAAATGGTTTTCTTATGGCTTCGCTCTCAAGAACCTTATTTGGTTCCAACTTGCACCTTTTATTTTTAATAGTGCAGTCTGAACTGACTGCGTACAACCGAAATGGCACCCTATTCCCTATGTAGTGCACTACTTTTGACTAGAGCTTTATGTAGGGAATAGGGTGCAATTTGGGACGCAGGGAAAGGAGACCTCTAAATAGGAGACCTCTAAATAGAGAGAAATGTGTTTGCATAACACTTTAAAGTTGGAGCTTACCCACCTGCTCTGTTCTAGCCTAGCCTCTATAATTCCAGTAAAGGTAAACCTGAAGTTTGTCAATCCCTCAGGGGGCCTTCATGGAATGAGCTCCCTGCTGTTTGACAGAACACAAAGACGGTGCACTTTCCTGACAGTGTAAACAACATAATCGAAACACACAACAATGGGTTGACTTGATTTGACTGTAGACTGTCTGCCAGTGATGCTGTCTTGTAACTTTTCAAGGACCGTGTTTAATAACCAAAATCTGATGCATTCTATCACTATGACACCGGCGAGTCAGTCACTCTAAAATGCTATTTGGAGAACAGTAAAAACAAGCAAAAATGTAAAGTGGCTGTTCCACTGGATGTCATAAGGTGAATTCACCAATTTGTAAGTCGCTCTGGATAAGAGCGTCTGCCAAATGACTTAAATGTAAATGTAAATGGCTCCAAGCCATTATCACCATCGCTGCTGTAGCTTCATTCAGCCGATCTACAAATACATAGTCTATGCGCTATACAATTAGCCCCTACACATTAACTCACATTAACTCAGCACCGGGATTAAAAACTACAATTTAATACAGAAGGATCTCTTAGCAAAAAAAAAAGTGTTTAATAAATAAAAGGTTAACAAATACCTTTGCTTTACAGAAAAAAAGTTTGTGTGGTTGTACAGCTAATTTCCTGCAATTCTACACATTTTGCCATTACTTATGCCATGTTAATATGTTATCTGAGTGAAAGTAACTAACAAAATCAGTTGGGGCCCCCTGGACGTCAGAGGCCCTGGGCACGTGCTCCCGAGTGGCGCAGCAGTCAAAGACACTGCATCTCAGTTCTAGAGGCATCACTACAGACCCTGGTTCAATTCCAGGCTGTATCACAACTGGCTGTGATTGGGAGTCCCATAGGGCGTTGCACAATTGGCCCAGCTACATTCGGGTCCGTCATTGTAAGTAAGAATTTGTTCTTAACTGACTTGCTTACTTAAATAAAGGTTAAATAAAACCTGTGTGTCCGGTCAGAATTCTGCCATAATTACTACAATTTTAGATAGCTGACTAGACTATTTAACTACTCAAAAACAATTATTGGTATTGGCTAATTGAGTGAAGGTCATGGCTAATTGAGTGATTGTCAGTGAGTAACGAGTAACAACAACTCATGATGCACAACCAATTTTCGAAATTGCACCTTGTGTATTCTATTATTCTAACTCTCAACACTAAGACCTTGAGCGAGATCCTAAAATAAAATAAAAATGACAGATGTCCAGATCTCTTATGTAGCTATGGCCATGGTTCTCGTGTTTTAATGAGCTGGCTAGCTAGCTAATGGTAGACAGCTACAAAGCTAGCAACAAACCAACACATTGTCTTGAAAGTAGATTTTAGTTACATGGCTTGCTACTAAGATATTCTCAATACATTTTTAAACATGTTTATTTTGGTGCAAAACAAATGTACAGGTAACGTTGCTATTTGGACACGGCTGTTGCGATGTCATGCAGACTGCCGTTTTTGTGTTTCTAGATTGAATGTCTGCCAAAGACAGTAAGATGAAAAGCAACATTTATACTGAGGACTTTTCAATACATTACGGCAATCCAGTAGCGGTGCATTGGTAAAATCACTGCCATATTACAACCTATGTGTTGTGATAATTGCATTGTTTGATCTATAGCCTTTTAGTTCGTATGCCTTGTGATATATAGGCCTAAGGCCAAAACCTATTGCATGTAACAAACCTACATGACCTACAGCATGGTCAAGCAAGGTAATGTTTCCAACATTTTCAGACCACAAAACAACTTTCTTTGGAACCACAGAGAGTCGCAAAGAAAACAGGAGCTGCCTCTACAATTCCAGCACCATTTCAACATCATATAATCACCTATGCTTAGTCTAATACAGTGACAACTAAAATATACCAAAAGTGATTTAGTCCAAACAGCGTAAGCTAAATATGATGTGGCTATCCATGGTATTGATTTCTCTCTCTCTCTGTGTGTGTGTGTGTGTGTGTGTGTGTGTGTGTGTGTGTGTGTGTGTGTGTGTGTGTGTGTGTGTGTGTGTGTGTGTGTGTGTGTGTGTGTGTGTGTGTGTGTGTGTGTGTGTGTGCGTGTCAAGTAGAAAAAACATGTTGACTCACCCCACTTGTAGAGAAATGCCAATACCATCCTCCTCTTTCATGTTGTCTGAACAGTCTATGACTCTTGTTGAACTTCCATTCTCTCAGGCCAGGGGCACAATATATGAATTTATGGTTGGATCAGAATCACCGTTATAATCATTGACCAGTACGGAGAAATAATCCTTGGCTAATTTAAGAAAGGGACAAATTTAGCTAGCTAGCTAGCCACCAGAGGACAACAACACAATGAGATGCAACAATTCATGTTTTCTCTGTCAGTAATGATGTTTGGCTTGTGATGTGATTAGCCTGAAGCCAAATCCAAACTGGCTTCCCTTGACACTTTTTTTTTTGGTGCACCAGGACCATTCACAGCTATACTCACTCAGTTTAGCTCAACGCTGATTGGCTATCATTTTTTTTTGTTATCAAGTCAAATCAAATTTTATTTGTCACATGCGTCGAATACAACAGGTACGATAGACTTTACAGTGAAATGCTTACTTACAAGCCCTTAACCAACAATGCAGTTTTAAGAAAATACCTAAAAAAGTAAGAAATTTAAGTAACAAATAATTCAAGAGCAGCAGTAAAATAACAATAGCGAGGCTATATACAGGGGGTACAGGTACAGAGTCAATGTGCGGGGGCACCAGTTAGTCGGGGGCACCAGTTCGTCAAGGTAATTGAGGTAATATGTACATGTAGGTAGAGTAATTAAAGTGACTATGCATAATGCTCGCTGACTTCCCTTGCATTCATTGCTATCGGCTGCAACAACTCTTTCTGACCTTACAGCAGCCGACAGATACTCTGCACATACTGAGACAGAGGGACGCTGTTTAATTTGTCCGAATGCTTTCTCCGGTGAGATACATTCAGCCTCTTGTGAATTGAAAGAAATCTATGAAGCACAGAGAGACGAACATTAAATTATTTTGTATGTTTTGTTAGCCTCGCTTCACTTGGCGTCCATGCATACACGCCACTGCCGCAATCATCACTAGGTCAGTAGGCGGAAAGAAAAGTTGGTGGAATGCTACAGTTTGCAGGTTTTTGTCTCTACTGAAAGGGATAAACTAGAGTTACCCAAACATTTTGGGCCCATGATCCCATTTTGATATCAAAATGTTTTCACGACCCACCATGTAAAAAAAAGTGATGTAATCAACGGCCAATGTAATCAACGGTCTATTACAAATCAGTCTGACTATACTTTTGACATGACTTCAATCTGAAGGAAGTATGGGGTTGAAGTGACTGAAATGCATCAGAATGGTATTGGGAAGTTTAGAAGACAAATATTTTGTATGACCTTCTTTGTAGAAAAGGACATCATCATTGATAAAGTACTTTTTTCCCCAGTCTGATTTGGTGCCTGGTCTTGTCCACTCTGTTCTAATTAGTCCTGCTCGGATTGTGGCCATTGTAGAGGGAAACAGAAGACACATAAGATAGAGCCACATTTGTACTGTAGGAAGAAAGCAGAAACAGCTCTGTTTATTACAACTGCATCTAGTGGCTACCAGAGGTTACTGACGTAACCCTGGTTCTATGAACCATGCGCAATGATTTAAAAAATTATTTTAGAGTTTCTCTCGAAACCCCATTTTCAAATCAGGCAAATTGCGACCCTTAGTTTGGGAAACGCTGGGATAAACTGATAAACTCCTGTGTGATCTCGGAACCAATGTAGGCAAACCGACAGGGTCTATCAGTTGGGTGGTTTGCTTGACTCAAGACTTTGTTGTACCGAGCAAAAGCCTAAATCTTGGCGTTGCCACAACGCCTTGGGCCTTAGGCAATATTATGTACATGAAACCTTCCTTAGATGATAGTGTGGTAAATTGAGCCATTTTTTGCATTCAGCATCACACCGCCAAGGGAAACATATTATTCTTTCTAACAAAGATATCTACATATATTTCAGGATGTTATGTATCACTGGATACACCTAACACCTAACAAACACTTTGTACTTTAAAAAAAATACTTTCAACATAGGCCAAGCCCTGTTGTTACCTCATATCCCAGTGATAATGCCTTGCATTACGTTTAAGAAGAAAGCACTTCAATTTGCTCAACTTGTCATTGGCTCAACCACTGGCTCATTTTGACTATATTAGCCCACTCAGCTACAAGGATGCACTTTCATGTTAGGTTTGGTACCTCATATAGAAGCTTATAGATACCCCACCTGATGTATAGAACAATCTTAAAACTATCTATTTTGGTTTAGATACAGTGCAAGCATCATGAAACCTCTAACACAATACTTTCATTTGACTTGTATAAAAATAAAATGTTTCATGTGGTTTCTTCCTTCGCAGACTCCGTGAAATTATGACCTCTTCTTTAATATTTGGTCAAATGATTAATTTTGTGTATGGTTTCCTAGAAGCAAGGGTGGGTCAATTTACCCATTTGGCTCAATTTACCCCACTCTCCCCTATAGCAGAAGTGAACCTCAAGTATTTTCGACTAGTCAAAGCCTTATAATCAAAGCCAATGCTTCATTTTTTAAATTATTTATAAAAATGTATCGGGCTAATATTGTATAACTGGATTTGTGAAGTAAGAAGTCTAAATAAAAAAAATACTGACGATATTATATTTGATGTACTGTACAGACCGTGAGATGACATCACATCTCTACGCCTCCTGCCAGTTGCGTGCCCTACTCGTGATACAGATTTGAGGGGGCAGAACTAATGTCAAGGGTCGGAGCGCGCTTCGGCGCACTCACAGAGCAGGAGGAACTTAAGCGAAGCACAAGTGTGCAGAGTAGCACGGAATCCAAGGACTGAAACACACGAAGAGACCTGGCACAGAGATGTGGCTACTGTCTTTCATTTTACCAATTTTGAGGCTGTATTTAGTGGGAGTTAAAGTTCTTCTGTATCAACTGTTCAACAAGTCATTTACGTTACCAGGTTAGACTTTTCTGTTCATCCCCGTATTCATTACAGATATTGAATGCAGCTGTGATTATCACTTATCCTAGCCTATAACGTTAGCTGCTGGCTAGCGCTGCCTGTTAACGTTAGCTACTTAACTAGCTAGTGAAGGCTTTCAACAACAATAGCCAATTTGACTGAGAATTGACTAGCAAACGAATTAATATCAAAATGCAACCACTGTTTAACAAATTGTTAAGGAAATGAAATAACTGGCTGTCATAAAATTAAGCTGCAAGTGTTATACGATAGTTGACTGCTACTGTAACTTACCTTTAGCCTTTATGTTGTTAGGATGTATGATCTGCTTTCCATAACCAGTATTTTCCAGCACAAAATATTAATTATATATCAGCATTCCATTTCACAAATGCACACAACCCCAGACCATGCTACTTTATCCATACATTTGAGTATATTGTTTGTATGCTCACTGATTCTCCCACAATAGTAGCCAAGGTCTGTAATGGGAATGGGTTTTTGATATGCACATTTTCAAAATTCATAGTGTGCCATAATACCATGCCTTGTAAAGTGAATCACACGTCATGATAATCTCACTACATATCTTCATTGCCTTGTGTGAACTATAGTGCTTTTGGAAGGATAGGGGTAATCAATGACCTTTAGCCCAGATTCCCCCTTATTCACATCACATCAGAATGTCGAAATCCTCTCATGTGAACTTGTAGCCTAGCCTGTACTGACACAATAGCAGTGTTGTATTCTGTCTTGTTATAGAAAATACCAATTAGCCTAAACCTCTCAAACATACCTAAGCATGCAAAGAATCCAGTTGCGTCATTTAGGTCCTAAGCTGTGCTGAAGTTAGTTTTAGCCTTGGCAAAAGATGCTTGTGTAATTTGGTCCTAGGCTTTATGGTGAGGGACCGGGTCAGGCAATTTTCAGTATCCCAATCAAGATAAGACCGGCTAGGAATTAGAGAGATGATTGGATCAACAAAATTGTCAATACTCAAAGCAGATTGCATTGTGTCCCCTAGATTTATGTTTAAGGTGACGCAATGTCCTCCACAGCAGTGGAGAGGCAAGCTCATTCTGTACTGGCTCTTAGAATATTTTATTTAGAGAATAGGTTGAATTACAAATACGAAAAAAACGTAGTTATAGCCTATTAATTACTGAGGTAAAAGCCCCTATCTGACATTATCTTTTCCTGTTGTTGACCTTTTGTTATCTCATGCTACCTTTATCTCACTGCCTTTGTTAGGTACTCAGTAATGAGTGAAGGCACCTAAAAGGATCATTGTCAAAGGAACAAAATGGAGGCCAAAGGTGCTTCCTCATCTAATCTCCACCTTGTTGCACATCCAAGGGCAAAAAGTAAAGTATGGAGGTATTTTGGCTTTGACACCGATGCAGACGGGTGTATACTACACTGGAGGAGGATCTACTGTCGCATATGTATGACTCAAATAGCATATTCCGGGAACACCTCCAATCTCTCGTACCACCTGGAGAAGAACCACCCAGTTGAGTTCTGTGAGTTTGTGAAGAGCAACACGGAGCAGATGCGTGAGGCGGTCGCAACGGCCTACTCCAAGATAAAGACTGAGCCTATGCAGCAGCAATGTCAGGAAGCCATCCTGAAGCAGAGCCCAGCGTTTGAAAATATCAACCGACGGCATAATGATCTGACGTCTGCGATCATCAGCTTTGTCTGTGAAGGGATGTACCCTGTGTCTGTGGTGGAAGAACCCACCTTTCAGGCCCTTTTAAGGACTGCAGATCCAAGATACTTGCCCCCTAGTAGAATCGACGTAGCAATGAAGGCCCTACCACAGAGGTACAATCAGATCCGAGATGCAGTGCTGGGTGAGGTGGCAGGGGTGGTGAACTGCGGTGTCTCAACTGACCTTTGGCAAAGCCAAACCCAGAACAGGACCTACATCTCCCTGTCCATGCACTCTCTGAACCAAAACGGACTAGGTTCTGGTTTCTCCATGAGTACCAAATGCCTGAAAACCTTTGAAGTTCCAGAGGACAATACAGCTGAGAATATTACCAGAGCATTGTACGAAGCATTTGTCGAATGGGGGATAACTCACAAAGTCAACGGTGCCACCACTAACGGTTCATTGGACATTGTGAAAGCTTGCTCTCTTCTGGATCTATCTGTGCAGATGCCTTGCCTTGGCCACACTATAAATCGAGGGATGGATGAGGCTTTTCAGCTGCCCAGAATTGACTGCTTTTTGGGACGTTGCCGCAAACTTGTTGATTATTTCCAACAGTCCGTGATGGCTATGTATTTGCTGCGAGAGAAGCAGAGGCAGCAAGGCCTAGCCCAGTGTGTCCTCATCAGAGACAGGGTCCGATCCTGGGTGACCACACTGACTATGCTCCAGCGCCTGAAAGAGCAGCAGGCCATTATCAGTGTGGTACTCATGGAGGACAGTGACAACCATCAGCTGAGTTTCAAGGACAGTGAATGGAACATGGTTGAGGGCTTGATTGGAGTTCTGCAACCTTTCAAACTGGTAGCTGACATGATAACAGACTGTAGGTATCCAACCATTAGTATGGTGAGGCCTGTCCTTCACATGCTGCTGAACACAACCCTCAAGGCCAAAGAAGGGGACGCAAAAGAGGTTGGCATGGCCAAAGAGGTAATCTCCAAGGTGTTGTCCAGCACCTACCCGCAGACGTCTGAGATTGCAATGTTTCTCAACGTCGCCACTTTCCTGGATCCCCGTTACAAGAGGCTTCCTTTCCTGTCCCCCCACGACCGCTCCCAAGTGGAGAGTAAAGTCATTGAGGAGGCCAAAGCCATTCTTGAGAAACAGAGGAATGAGAATGTGGTCACAGATGAATTGGCTCCTCTTTCTGATGAGCCACCCAACAAAAAACAGACTCTTGACAAACCCTCTCCTTCATGTAGCAATGCAGGCAACCCTTTGGCTGTGATATTTTGCCAGTCAGGCAATGACGAGAACCAAGAAGAGCTACACGCTCAGGTCGTGGAAGAGCTGAGCAACTTCAAATCCCAGAAGATCCTGGGTCTCAACGAAGACCCTCTCCATTGGTGGTCAGACCGTATGGGCTTATTCCCTACTCTCCCCAAGGTGCTCCAGAAGTACTGGTGTGTCCCCGCCACTAGTGTCCCCTCCCACAGACTGTTCAGTTCCTCAGGGACTTTCTTCTGTGGTAAGAGGAACCGCCTCACCCCGGCACATGTAGACCAACAGGTGTTTCTCTATGAAAACTCACGGCGCTGCAATGAGGCTGAACCTATTGAGGATGACTCAGGGGAATGGGGCATGGGACCGGAGCAAGACTCTGGGTCAGGCCATGGAATAACTGGGCAGGCCACTGCCCACTACCAAACAGTTACAATACCCTAATCCTAAAGGAAATACTTAACAAAATAATATATACTGAGGGCATTTAGTTGTTTACTAGTAAAAAAGGATTTATGTGTGTGTGTAACATCTGGTCAATTTTCTCTTTCTGATCATGCTGCGATTTTATTTGATTAACTATTTGATGTAGGGATAAATGGCTTTTATTGTCCCAATGTTCAAGTCATTTCTGAGTCATTGTTTGCTTTGCTCTTTGAAGTCCTTGGACTGTTTAAGATGTCTTTACAGTACGTTTGAGATTAGCTTTGATGTGCCAAGCTTTGTTATCTGTACTGAACTCTCAGAAGAACATAAAGTATATCCTAAATAACTTGAATCTCTGCTTGCTCGTGTTCATTTTGTGTTCAATGTGTCCAATACAACTTTCTCAGATGAGTCCTGATGGTACTATGAAGGTATCAACTTGCATTTATAGGCTTCTCCTCAGTGTTACAGTTTTTTGGAAACTAAATGAGCAACGAACTGCTCATTTAACCACTCACCAGCCGCCACGACAAATGTGATACAAATCTGATTGGGAGAAATGTAATAGAGTTGAAATCTCAACCTTCCTGATTACCCTCGGTGCATAGATAAGCACTGGAGCTCTAATTTTAGTCATGCTAAACTGTCTGGCCGCATGCAAACTGTGCTTTGTGTGCTTGTTGCACAAAGTCATTTTATCTTCAGGGGCAGGAACTGTTGTTGTCAAGCAAAATGGATCTATGTGTCATCGATAATGAAGAGCTCTTCCTCCCTTCATGTTTCAGGACTAGAGGTCGTTACAGACTTATTTACCAGTGACTCACTCAACTTCAGTCCGACTCTACACCGTACACTTCGATAACTGCAGACTACAGCCCAATGTAATCTCTGACCCAACACAAATTGCCCCGAAATGGAAGTACTGTGTGTTTTTTGTAATGGGCAAAACAAAATGGAGTCAGCGGAATTATGTTTTGATTGTGTTGTTCTCAGTGATATGTTGGACTGGATGGAATAAATACGCCTGTTTGTATCAACCCATAGATGTTCCATTGTGTTGCAAGGCGATGGCAACGTATGGACCTTAGTTTTCTTTCTCTTCCTCACACAGTTTTGCCCAAACAAAATGGAAGGGTTGCCATAGTGACGGGGGGTGCCCGAGGAATGGGTTATGAGACTGCAAGACACCTGGCAAGCCTTGGCATGCATGTGGTTATAGGTATTGTACACGCACCCTTTGGTCATGACTCCGTAATCTCCCAAATCATTCTAAATTGCTCAATCCAACAAAGTTGAAGCCTGTGTGCTAACATCCTTAGGTTAATGTTTTGTTGAATTGTAGCCTAAGTAATGTTGCACTGATTTTCACTACAGTACATAGGGAATCTTTGATACGTTGCGAACATTCCTGCCTAAGGCAGTTATTTCCTAACCTAATCAAATTTGACTCAATCAAATTTAATAGGGTTTTGCAAAGAAATCATTATTGATGTAATAGTGGCACTGCTTCAATGAAACCCAAATCAGAAGTGTAGGTTTAGTCTTTCACTCTGCTCTCCCTGGTCTCTATGATGAGGGAAGGATACTTGCTGCTCCAGAGTACCACATTCATTCATCCCTCCATCCATCCTCTTTTTTCCCCCCTAATCATTCCCCTGTCCTCCAGCTGGGAACTCTGAAGAGGAAGGCCTGCAAGCTGTGAAGAAGATCCACGAAGAGGGCAGCGAGGGGAAAGGTAATTTTCTCATGACTGTTTCCCTTATAACCTCTCTCTCCCGCTCTATCTCTCTCCCTCTGTCTCTCTATCGTTTCCACACAGCCATTGCAGAATAAATAGGCTACCTCTCAAATAGGTCTGCTCATATACACAGGGAGTAAGCTATTCAGACATAGGCCTATGTACATGAGTGCCCTGACTTTTAACTGTGTTTTCCGGGTTAAAAATTTGGGTTCGTGCTGGTAAGAGTAAACCACTTCTCCTGCTATGCAACAGAGGAAGGATGTCTATTCACCTGCACTTTGTCAGAGGCGGCTTGGATGCCAGAGTCCATTCCAAAAGCAATTATCTAAAGGTAGCAGGTTTTCTCTTCAATTCCCATTTTTTCCCCGGGCCCTCCTTCCCTTAAATGTACTTTTTACATTTATTTTGATAAAAGCAAAGCCGTGTCACGAGTGGGAGCAGGGGAAAGGCGAGGGAGATGTTTGTCTGTGCTTGTGTTTGATGAGTACGAGGAGGAAAGCAAACTGCTGCCAACCAGTCTCAGTTTCATTGTCATGCAGATGTGATTTAAAGAGGCTGTTTGGAAGGAAGGGAAGGCAGCATCTTTTGATCCCAAGCAGGCAGCTTCTCTCTTGCCTTCCTCTCTGGTGCTGAAATGACAATGATCATAGCACAGCTCCAGTCAGCCAGGGTAACATCACTGTTATGTACGCCCTGCTCCACAGAGTAATGATGACAGACGTGGGAATGAGAAATGGGCCTGTTTGTATTAAGAACAGGAAATGTCCCCCTGGTGCATTGAATCCGCCCCAGCCCTGGCATGCACTGTCAGGCAAGCGGTGTTTAGCAATCCTCTTAACAAGTTGTGTGGGAGGCAAAACGGTTAGAGTTCTGACATAAACAGGATATCTGATTGTCATATATAGTGTGTACTGGTAGGCCTGAGAGCCAATAACAATGTCTGCCACAGTGATGCATTTCTGAGCTCATTTTTTTTGTATATGTGTATTTCATGCCCTCTCCATTTCTGAGCACGTTTGGTATTAGCTCTATATGTCAGAGTTTGTCCTCGTCACCCAACATACAATCCATATCACTGTGTTTGCTGTCTAAGATTGGATGGTTGAGAAAATGTTTGTGTGGCATGTCACCAGGAATTCTCGTCTGACTTTTGTAGGGCCAGAATGTCTAACCTTGCTTCATCAGCAGCATACGGAGACAGTAGAACAGATTTGTGTGTTGTCAGAATGTGTTTGCTAAATCGCCAACCAGGCAAGACAATGCTTAGAGACAGTAGCTTCAGGTCCTATTAAGCCTAATTTATTCTGCCCCCTCAACAGTTTAACCCTGTTCCTTATTCAAGACTGTCTGCTTTAAAGACGTCTCTGCATAAGAGGGGAAACGCACCAGGGCCCGGTTTCCCGTAGTGATGGAACGTATTTAACCTTTATTTAAATAGGCTAGTCAGTTAAGAACAAATTCTTATTTGCAATGACGGCCTACCCCCGGCCAAACCCGGACGACGTTGGGCCAATTGTGCGCCGCCCAATCATGGCCGGTTGTGATACAGCCTGGATTCGAACCAGGACGCCTCCAGCTCTGAGATGCAGTGCCTTTAACCGCTGCTCTGCTCAATGTAACATTGTGTTTCCCAAAACCCCACGCAGAGAGAACGGTCGATACTGATAGGATCAAAAGAAAGGCAGCGCTGCTCTCGGATCAGTTTTCTCCCTTTCAAATCTTGAAAATAAAAGAGAGCCGCACACTGTAGGAGCTCAGATGCAAAAAATAATAATAATACCAATGTTTCGACAGCCAAGCTATCTTCATCAGGGTATAATCACAAACACTGCGGGATGACTCATTTATATAGTGTCAAAAGACACAGGTGTCTGTAATCATGGCCAAGAGTGGCCTAATATCATTGGTTAATAATCAAATATTAAAATGTCATACAAAGAACAGCATACAAGGCCCTCCTTCTCCCTTAAACCAGCAAGGTACAGACAATTCATTTGTTTTACCTACAATTTCAGTCCTAGTTTAACCAAAAAACCCATACATTTCATACCATAACAGAATAGTATTAAAACTTAATGGTTCTAATAAAAATGTATACATAATTAATAATTTCAACTATAATTTCCTCCAACATTATGTTTAGTCAAATATATATGTTTGTCAATTTGCAGCCTTCAAATTATTTGTAATTATGTTCTGGCCTACGACCATCCACTCAAGAAAAAATCTATTTGATCCCTGACCTATTGCTACAAATATTTAGCCGGCTTATTCTAATGCTTAACCTATGTAATCTATGCAGAGATACTCCACCTCAAGAATTGCATTTGGTGACACACATACTCAGGCTGACTGGCTCTCGTTCAGGAAAATGAGAAATAAGTGCACTCACGCTATCCAGAAGGCCAAAGTTAGTTACTTTAAGGAGCAGTTCTCTCTGTGGGTCTAACCCCAATAAGTTTTGGAAGACGGTTAAAGACCTGGAGAATAAACCCTCCTCCTCACAGCTGCCCGTGTCCCTTAAAGTTGATGATGTGGTTGTTACTGACAAGAAGCACATGGCTGAGCTCTTTAATCACCAATATATTAAGTCAGGATTCCTATTTGACTCAGCCATGCATCCTTGCCCTTCCAACATTTCCTGATCTACCACCACTTCTAATGCGACTAGCCCCAATGCTCAACCCTCTTTTTTCCCCCGATACAAAGTTTTTCTCTGCAGACAGTCAGTGAGTCCAAGGTGCTAAAGGAGCTCCTTAAACTTAACCCCAAAAAAACAGCTGGGTCAGATGGTTTAGACCCTTTCTTATTTAAGGTTGCTGCCCCTATCATCGCCAAGCCTGTCTCTGACCTTTTTAATCAACCTCTCTTCTCTCTGGGGAGGTTCCCATTGCTTGGAAGGCAGCCACGGTTTGTCCTTTATTTAAAGGGGGAGATCAAGCTGATCCCAACTGTTATAGGCCTATTTCTATTTTGCCCTGTTTATCAAACGTGTTGGAAAAAATTGTCAATAATCAACTCACTGGCTTTCTTGATGTCTATAGTATTCTCTCTGGTATACAAAGTTTCCGCTCAGGTTATGGATGTGTCACTGCAACCTTAAAGGTTCTCAATGATGTGACCATTGTTCTTTATTGTAAGCAATGTTGGGCTGCTATATTTATTGACTTGGCCAAAGCTTTTGATAGGGTAGACCATTCCATTCTTGTGGGACAGCTAAGGAGTATTGATGTCTCTGAGGGGTCTTTGGCATGGTTTGCTAACTACCTTTCTCAAAGAGTGCAGTGTATAAAGTCAGAACATCTGCTGTCTCAGCCACTGCCTGTCACCAAGGGTGTACCCCAAGGCTCAATCTTAGGCCCCACGCTCTTCTCAATTTACATCAACAACATACAGTGGGGCAAAAAAGTATTTAGTCAGCCACCAATTGTGCATGTTCTCCCACTTAAAAAAGATGAGAGAGGCCTGTAATTTTCATCATAGGTACACTTCAACTATGACAGACAAAATGAGAGTAAAGAATCCAGAAAATCACATTGTAGGATTTTTAATGAATTTATTTGCAAATTATGGTGGAAAATAAGTATTTGGTCACCTACAAACAAGCAAGATTTCTGTCTCTCACAGACCTGTAACTTCTTCTTTAAGAGGCTCCTCTGTCCTCCACTCGTTACCTGTATTAATGGCACCTGTTTGAACTTGTTATCAGTATAAAAGACACCTGTCCACAACCTCAAACAGTCACACTCCAAACTCCACTATGGCCAAGACCAAAAAGCTGTCAAAGGACACCAGAAACAAAATTGTAGACCTGCACCAGGCTGGGAAGACTGAATCTGCAATAGGTAAGCAGCTTGGTTTGAAGAAATCAACCGTGGGAGCAATTATTAGGAAATGGAAGACATACAAGACCACTGATAATCTCCCTCGATCTGGGGCTCCACGCAAGATCTCACCCCGTGTGGTCAAAATGATCACAAGAACGGTGAGCAAAAATCCCAGAAACACATGGGGGGACCTAGTGAATGACCTGCAGAGAGCTGGGACCAAAGTAACAAAGCCTACCATCAGTAACACACTACGCCGCCAGGGACTCAAATCCTGCAGTGCCAGGCGTGTCCCCCTGCTTAAGCCAGTACATGTCCAGGCCCGTCTGAAGTTTGCTAGAGAGCATTTGGATGATCCAGAAGAAGATTGGGAGAATGTCATATGGTCAGATGAAACCAAAATAGAACTTTTTGGTAAAAACTCAACTCGTCGTGTTTTGAGGACAAAGAATGCTGAGTTGCATCCAAAGAGCACCATACCTACTGTGAAGCATGGGGGTGGAAACATCATGCTTTGGGGCTGTTTTTCTGCAAAGGGACCAGGACAACTGATCCGTGTAAAGGAAAGAATGAATGGGGCCATGTATCGTGAGATTTTGAGTGAAAACCTCCTTCCATCAGCAAGGGCATTGAAGATGAAACGTGGCTGGGTCTTTCAGCATGACAATGATCCCAAACACACCGCCCGGGCAATGAAGGAGTGGCTTCGTAAGAAGCATTTCAAGGTCCTGGAGTGGCCTCGTCAGTCTCCAGATCTCAACCCCATAGAAAATCTTTGGAGGGAGTTGAAAGTCTGTGTTGCCCAGCAACAGACCCAAAACATCACTGCTCTAGAGGAGATCTGCATGGAGGAATGTGCCAAAATACCAGCAACAGTGTGTGAAAACCTTGTGAAGACTTACAGAAAACGTTTGACCTCTGTCATTGCCAACAAAGGGTAAATAACAAAGTATTGAGATAAACTTTTGTTATTGACCAAATACTTATTTTCCACCATAATTTGCAAATAAATTCATTACAATTCCTACAATGTGATTTTCTGGATTTTTTTTCTCATTTTGTCTGTCATACATGAAGTATATATATGATGAAAATTACAGGCCTCGCTCATCTTTTTAAGTGGGAGAACTTGCACAATTGGTGGCTGACTAAATACTTTTTTGCCCCACTGTAGCTCAGGCAGTAGGAAGCTCTCTCATCCATTTATATGCAGATGATAGTCTTATACTCAGCAGGTCCCTCCCTGGATTTTGTGTTAAACGCTCTACAACAAAGCTTTCTTAGTGTTCAACTAGCTTTCTCTGTCCTTAACCTTGTGCTGAACACCTCCAAAACAAAGGTCATGTGGTTTGGTAAGAAGAATGCCACTCTCCCCACAGGTGTGATTACTACCTCTGAGGGTTTAGAGCTTGAGGTAGTCGCCTCCATACAAATACTTGGGAGTATGGCTAGATGGTACACTGGCCTTCTCTCAGCTGCAGGCAAAGATTCAATCTAGACTTGGTTTTCTCCATTGTAATTCGCTCCTCTTTCACCCCAGCTGCCAAACTAACCCTGATTCAGATGACCTACCTACACCTGCTAGATTACGGAGATGTAATTTATAGATTGGCAGGTAAGGGTGCTCCCGAGCGGTTCTTTACCATTCGGCTATTAGATTTACCACCAATACTCCTTATAGGACACATCACTGCACTCTATACTCCTCTGTAAACTGGTTATCTCTGTACCCGTCGCAAGACCCACCGGTTGATGCTTATTTATAAAACCCTCTTAGGCCCCACTCCCCCCTGTCTAAGATATGTACTGTAGCCCTCATCCTCCACATACAACACCCATTCTGCCAGTCACATTCTGTTAAAGATCCCCAAAGCACACACATCCCTGGGCCGCTCAAATGTTCAGTTCGCTACAGCTAGCGGCTGGAACGAGCTGCAACAAACACTCAAACTGGATAGTTTTACCTCAATCTCTTCATTCAAAGACTTGATCATGGACACTTACTGACAGTTGTGGCTGCTTTGTGTGATGTATTGTTGTCTCTACCTTCTTGCCCTTTGTGCTGTTGTCTGTTCCCAATAAATAACAAGCATTTTCAATGGCAACTGTAGTGACGATGGATTTGTGAAACAGTCCCGAGATTTAAAGATGATCCGACAAAGTTCTAACAATGAATTTAACCTCAATGGTTTTGGGAAGCCGGGCCCAGAACTATGGACAGACCAGAATATCAGCAGTCAATTTCCTGATGATTCTACAAAACGTCAAAAATAGCTTGTTGAGAACCCAGCAGGTGAACGCGATAACAAACCGCGATGTGGGCAAAAGACAGGACATCCACCGCTGCTTTTGGCCGTTTGTCGTCGCCGTGTCTGAGCCTTTGTCCATATGACACATTTTGGTGTGATACTGCTGGACCACCACCACTGTACTACTGTACAATCAAACGGTTATTTACGGTCATCTAGAAACGTGCTGTATCTGCTGGTGTTTTATGATCATTGCCGTGTCACAGCAATAAAAGTTGGTGACTTTTTTTTTTTAAGTGTCTGCGACACCAGTGGCTGCATCCATCTCCTTTAACAACTTCCTGACTTCCATACCTCCTTTCTGCAACAGAGAGCGAGAGACGAATCTCATGCCAATAGACATCCTGCTGATTTACCATTCAATCTGCCTTCTCCTCCTCTTTCGGAGCAGCATCAATCTATCCTATAAGGTCCTATAAATAATTGTGGACGATCAATCTCTTATCAGAGTTGCAGCCGGACGGTCAAACTAGCAGCCAGCCTGTTTCCAGTCCTCTGTCCTGTTATTGGACAGCAGCTGGTCAGTTTGTCTATGTACAGCAGCAGTCGGAACTGGTCAGGGAGAGAATGTAATTCAGGAAGATGGCAGTATTTCAACACGTCTTTGGATGAGACGTCTTTGTTGATATTCCAGATGGCACAACACCTTCTAGTCTGTGTCCTCCAGCTGGCTCTTTGGCACTGTGACTAGTCTAGAGGATACCCTACTTTCCTTCATGACAGGTCTGGCACCGTGACAAAGCTCTGGCACTAGAGATGGATTGGAAGAATATTTACTACAGTATGGATATTTTTTCCAATGAATTATTGTAATCTATGCAAATATTGGTCAATATTGGACAGTGATTAGAATAGAGAGAGCTTATTGGGGATTCACACATTCTCAGTGAAGTTATTTTATTTTTTATGGATATGTTCATTTTCGGAGGATAAATTCACCGTAAAATCCTAAGAGCTTGATATTTTCGAGAGTTGAAGTGTTTGAGAGGAATAAAGGACGGAGGAGAAAGAGAATAAATATGCATTTGTTGGGATATTTGTACGGTATTAGATTAATTGAAGCCTATAACCACCATATAGTTAGCTTACTCATACAAGCTACAAAGAACAGCCTCTCTCCACTTTCTACTCTTTGTAAATCACAGTCTCTTGGGATGACCTTATACAAGCCATTAGCCGGGGGCATGTTTTGTTATCTCCCACTTAAGATACAAGATCGTTAGCTAGCAAGGCCTTTGTTGACTCACACAACACACAGAGATATATTACAGAGAGATGTCCTCTCCTTTCTACAGCTACAGGGCTGTCAATTGACCTCTTTGACCCCTCGCTTTACACATATTTGTACATTACAGTTATGGGTTGTTAGTATACACACACACACATCGCCTATGGGTCTTTCCTAGTACCCATATGAAGCTATTTTCAGAATGGTTTTAACAATAAAAGCTTCATTTTTGAAGCAAACTTCCATTTTCCTACCAAGAGTTGCTGAATATCTTTTCATCTGTAGCTCTCCTTCCCAACAGAACATCTACATTTATAGCGGATTTCTCTAGTCTTATTTTCTGGAGCCATTTATATGGCCGCTCAACAATGCTTGAAACACTGTTCACTCAGTGGGGAAGAGTCCCGTGATTAGTGTAATGCAGAGTAATTTACCTAATTATGGGACAATACCTAATTATGGGACAAAATTTGTTTAATTATGTGCTTGAGCACTCAGTTCGGGGACGCCACAAGCTGTGCCAAGTGGTTCAGAGATATGACATTCTGATTCGTGTGTGTGTGTGGGGGGGGGCTAATGTCATTACTCAATACTATTGTGTAAAACCCTGGATTCCTAGCCGTAGAGCTAGCTTCAGTCATGACATTCTTGTTCCTGTCTCATTATAGCGTTGACTTTTAAAATGCTTTGACTTCGTGTAATTAGGATTTAATGTGGCCCTTTTTATGATTGAGCCGTGATCAAGAAGTGTATTTATTTCCCTTGCACTGTTATGCAGATGAGTAAAGTTCAGTGAAGCTCTGTCACTTCCTGTGGTGATAAATAACCACGCTATCATTTGGCCCATAAGAATGATTCCTGCATACACAACTAACTCTCCACCTTTTCTTGTAACAACGTTTCGTCGGTTATAGTTTCCATACCAGAGAATATTAGATATACATCTACTCGTGCTTTGTGCTCTTTTATTCAACTGCCGATGAGATCATGTTTAATTCATGCCAGGTTACTGAGTGTATTGCCATAATGTAATCTACCTTGTGTTTTAGTTTTTGTCTCACGGTTTATAGTGTACTACTGAATGAGACCATAGCTTATCATACAGCTGCTTTATCCTTCAGGGGGAAAGGAAGTAAAAGATTAGGATTTGCATAATTAGGATTCCTGAGATATTAAAAGCAAGGAGAGGACTCTCTTTTTCCCCGCTGCAACGTTTTTCCCTGCAGACGGTCACTGAGTCCGAGGTGCTAAAAGAGCTCCTTAAACTTAACCTCAAAAAAACATCTGGGTCAGATGGTTTAGACCCTTTCTTCTTTAAGGTTGCTGCCCCTATCATCGCCAAGCCTGTCTCTGACCTTTTTAATCACTCTCTCTCCTCTCTGGGGAGGTTCCCATTGCTTGGAAGCCAGCCACAGTTCGCCCTTTATTTAAAGGGGGAGATCAAGCTGATCCCAACTGTTATAGGCCTATTTCTATTTTGCCCTGTTTATCAAAAGTGTTGGAAAAACTTGTCAATAATCAACTCACTGGCTTTCTTGATGCCTATAGTGTTCTCTCTGGTGTGCAATCTGGTTACCGCTCAGGTTATGGATGTGTCACTGCAACCTTTAAGGTCCTTAATGATGTCACCATTGCTCTTGATTCTAAGCAATGTTGTGCTGCTTTTTTTTTAAATGCACTTCTACTCATTGAAAGTCTTTGCAATAATCTGTCTTGCAGTTTATGAACTGGTATGATCACTTTACTGTCTGTCAATGGTTGAAACTAAATGAAACGATGATGTCCTGACCTGTGTTAGTACTACTGTAGCTAACCAGACATCTATGTATTATAGCATAGTTAAATTGTAATGTTTGTTTGTGATTTGTTGATGCTATAAGTTAGATGCCGGTATATTTAGGCATAGAAGAATGTTAATGTTGTTTGTGTGTTTTTGGGTTCTGTTCACAGTGGAATTTCTGATCCTGGACCTGTGTTCCCTAAAGTCGGTACGGCAGTTTGTCCAAAGGTTTAAAGCCAGGGCTCTACCACTTCACGTCCTTGTGAACAATGGTACTTATACACCAAACAACCTCTTTATTCAATACACCACAATATTCTCCTTTAAAGAGAATCATAGCATAGTTATTTCATCTGAAAAATCAAGCAAACACTGGTTGTCGTCAACCCTTGAAAATACAGTGTCTCATGGTCCTAGGGGGCCTCTGAAATGGCACCCTATTCCCTATGGCGCACCGCTTTTGATCATAGCACATTGAGGTAGTGCTCTGCTATAGGAATATGGTGCCATTTCAGGCAAAGCCCTATTGTGTAGTCCTCCAGGGCAGTTTGCTTGAACAAAATAGCTTTTATTGAGAGAAGGTCTTTGGAGACTCCGGTACTGACTGGCTTGGGGTAACAGTCAGCCGCTCTCTGCTCACAAACAGGCGGAATTAATAATTCACCAGTCTGCAAGATGCTCTCAGCAGCTAACATCACATATCACACCCGGCTGATAGATAATGGATAGTAGATGCCGAAGGTAGGACATAGGGCAGACGTTAGTGTCGTCCCATTGAGAGAGTAATGATAGGGAAAGGTCATCGCTACACAGACCCAGGATGGGTCCCAAACGGCACCCTATTCTCTATATAGTGTGCTACTTTTGACCGGGTCTCGTAGGGCTCTGGTCAAATGTTCTGTACTGAATACAGAATACGGTGCCATTTGGGACGCAGGACCTTATAAGCATTCTGATTTCCCTGAACCCCCCCCCCCCCGCCAGTAGAGTTGTCATCATGCCGTGAGTTTTCTCTGTCTATGCCCTAGGCTTTAGTAAGCTAAGCAAGGCCTAATGTCGCCTTGTCTCTTTCACTTTAGCCGTCTAATGGCATGTCCAATAGTGTTATTGACAAACACATCGGCGTAATCTCCATTACCATGTAGCCAATGGTGTTGAGGTTTGAGTAATGAGCTGTTTCAATCTGCATTAGGGGAAGCTTGAGAGACCATAGACTGATCTGCAGACAGGTCTTGTTCACCATCGTCTGTAAGTGTTACGGCACACCGAGAGGTCAGTCGTCTATAGAGGGAGTGTTTTGGGGTTTTTTGGGGTCTTTGGGGTTTTTAGGCAGGGTATCTGTAAAGCACTTAGTTTGAAATGTCATATTGCTTGTCCTTCATAGCCGGCATCATGCTGGTTCCAGAGGGAAAGACCGAGGACGGTTTCGAGCTGCACTTTGGTCTGAACTACCTGGGACACTTCCTGTTGACAAACCTCCTCCTGGACAAACTGAAGAGGTCTGGGAGACACGACGCCTGCTCCCGCGTCGTCACCATGTCCTCCGCCACACACCACGTTGGAAGACTCAATATGGAAGACCTACAGGGCAGGTAGGGGACCAGGACCTGAGCCTGTATTCACAGAGCATCTCAGAATTATTTTGGATCAGCACTATGACGCTTTATGAATACAGACCCAGATTATTTGGTACAGGGCGTCCAACATTGATCTCAGGTGTCCAATTGAGTGCTGAAATTGAATCAATCTCTCTAAATCAAAATCCCGACAAGGTATTGTAATCTCGTTGGTATTAGTCATGATGGACAGTCAAGTCGCTCTGGATAAGAGCGTCTGCTAAATGACTTAAATGTAAATGTAAATGTAAGAAGCACATTTAAAACCATTACCAATGTGGTAGTAGTGTTTATCTGGTGGCTACGGGTGAATGTCATTCTCAATTCAAGATACACGCTATATCCAATGAATCTCATTGGCCGACAAAGCCTCTTGATTCCCATAACTTCCTTTTTTGATACTCTTAAAAGATTTACCCCAATAAAAAAATATTAACGTTTTCGAAAAACGTTCTTACCAGGAAAACATTGTTTGTTTTGATGACAGATAGTGTGATCAACCATTATTATACAATCTGTACTGAGAGGCTCCTTGCCTCAAGGGCAAGAACAGCGGTGTCTCTCTTTCTCGCCTGCGAATTTAGATGTGATAGATGGCTTCGTCACATCTGGGAGAAATGAGTGGATGATGCTGCTGGCTACAACGGCTAGCTGCAACGGTGCTACCTAGAAACAATCTCACGCTGTAAGAAAAAGAAACCGGGGGGAAACACATTATAGATTGGGTATTTCACAGTCTGATGCTCTTATGACCTTCACGGTGCGTTTGTACAGACAAGTTGATTTTGCTTTTGAACAGTGTTTATGGTGTTAACAATAAGTCTATCTATTCAGCACAATACAGACACTGTATAATAGACATTGGGTTTAGTCATGCAGATAGCTTAGTAGGAGGCATTGTTTTGGGAACAACAGGGTCGTAGACAACATACTGAATACGTATGTTACAGTGGGGCAAAAGAGTATTTAGTCAGCCACCAATTGTGCAAGTTCTCCCACTTAAGAAGATGAGAGAGGCCTGTAATTTTCATCATAGGTACACTTCAACTATGACAGACAAAATGAGAAAGAATAATCCAGAAAATCACATTGTATGATTTTTAATGAATTTATTTGCAAATGATGGTGGAAAATAAGTATTTGGTCACCTACAAACAAGCATGATTTTCTGGCTCTCACAGACCTGTAACTTCTTCTTTAAGAGGCTCCTCTGTCCTCCACTTGTTACCTGTGTTAATGGCACCTGTTTGAACTTGTTATCGGTATAAAAGACACCTGTCCACAACCTCAAACAGTCACACTCCAAACTCCACTATGGCCAAGACCAAAGAGCTGTCAAAGGACACCAGAAACAAAATTGTAGACCTGCACCAGGCTGGGAAGACTGAATCTGCAATAGGTAAGCAGCTTGGTTTGATGAAATCAACTGTGGGAGCAATTATTAGGAAATGGAAGACATACAAGACCACTGATAATCTCCCTCGATCTGGGGCTCCATGCAAGATCTCACCCCGTGGGGTCAAAATGATCACAAGAACGGTGAGCAAAAATCCCAGAACCACACGGGGGGACCTAGTGAATGACGTGCAGAGAGCTGGGACCAAAGTAACAAAGCCTACCATCAGTAACACACCAGGGACTCAAATCCTGCAGTGCCAGACGTGTCCCCTTGCTTAAGCCAGTACATGTCCAGGCCAGTCTGAAGTTTGCTAGAGAGCATTTGGATGATCCAAAGAAGGACAAAGAATGCTGAGTTGCATCCAAAGAACACCATACCTACTGTGAAGCATGGGGGTGGAAACATCATGCTTTGGGGCTGTTTTTCTGCAAAGGGACCAGGACAATTGATCCGTGTAAAGGAAAGAATGAATGGGGCCATGTATCGTGAGATTTTGAGTGAAAACCTCCTTCCATCAGCAAGGGCATTGAAGATGAAATGTGGCTGGGTCTTTCAGCATGACAATGATCCCAAACACACTGCCCGGGCAATGAAGGAGTGGCTTCGTAAGAAGCATTTCAAGGTCCTGGAGTGGCCAAGCCAGTCTCCAGATCTCAACCCCATAGAAAATCTTTGGAGGGAGTTGAAAGTCTGTGTTGCCCAGCAAAAGACCCAAAACATCACTGCTCTAGAGGAGATCTGCATGGAGGAATGTGCCAAAATACCAGCAACAGTGTGTGAAAACCTTGTGAAGACTTACAGAAAACGTTTGACCTCTGTCATTGCCAACAAAGGGTAAATAACAAAGTATTGAGATAAACTTTTGTTATTGACCAAATACTTACTTTCCACCATAATTTGCAAATAAATTCATTACAATTCCTACAATGTGATTTTCTGGATTTTTTTTCTCATTTTGTCTGTCATACATGAAGTGTACATATGATGAAAATTACAGGCCTCGCTCATCTTTTTAAGTGGGAGAACTTGCACAATTGGTGGCTGACTAAATTAGTTTTTGCCCCACTGTATGTATGTTAATTAGCTTAGGTTTTTTGGACATACTAAACTGCCAAATTATCATATTATAAAGGATGACTTAACCCGAGATAAACGGTCTCTCTCTCGCCCTCCCCCTCTTTCTCCAATTCTCTCTCTCTCTCCATCCCACTCTCTCCCTCCCTCCAGGTCCTGCTACAGTGCGCATGGTGCCTACTCTCAGAGTAAACTGGCCCTGGTCCTCTTCACATACCATCTGCAGGAGAGGCTAACAGCAGCAGGGCTCCCAGTAACATCCAACGCAGTAGACCCAGGCATGGTGGACACTGACCTGTACAACAACCTCTGTATTCCAGCCCAGGCAGCCAAGAAACCTGTTGCCAAAATGCTGTTTAGGGTAAAGTAGAATCTTAATCTATAGATGACCATTCAAATATTTCAAGGTCAGTTTAGGGTTAGGAACCTGAGACAAAATGCATGAAATATACTATAGATATGGGCCACATGATGTGTCACTGTTAAAGTGTCGGTTTTGCCTTATTCCTTCACAAAAATAACAACAGTGTCATAGTGTTCCAACTAACAGACGTATACTTCACTATAGGGTAACGTAAACTATGCTGACAGTTCTGTAAGACTGTTCAGGGTACGGTGAACGACCTTTACAAGTACTTAGGAATTTGGCGTACTTGAGGGGGAAATAAATGCACCAAAGATAGATATGGTAATAGAAGAAGCTTCTACGCTTGACCAAAGCTTAACAGCGGTGATTGATGAGAATACTAATAAGGTGCAACACATGTGGAATGGTCCAGCCTTTTACTGCTCAGGATTCATAATGACTTTTTCTGTTGATCATATTGCCGTGGAATCCATGTGTTTTTAAAAAAGGATTATAATTGCAATCTTTGGGTTCTGAGATAATAAAAGCATCTCAATTATAGTCACATCAAAGGGTGTGTTAAATGGGGTGGTCAATTTATTCATAACCACATGTGAGTGAGAGGCACAGGAGGTTGGTGGCACCGTAATTGCGGAGGACGGGCTCGTGGTAATGACTGGAGCAGAATAGGTGGAATAGTATCAAATGCATTAAACATGGTTACCAGGTGTTTGATGCCATTCCATTCCGCTCTGTTCCAGCCATTACTATGAGCCGTCCTCCTCTCACCAGCCTCCACTGGTGAGCGGGTGTGTGTATTTCTGAAAACTACATCACAATTTGTGAGAAACCTGTGCAAATGGCACATAATAATTCCCATTCTAATTAGCAGGTTAGCGTTTCTCGTCATGAATCTTGTTCTGGAGTGGTCACTAGCTGGAACAAAATCATCAAATCATTTAAAACCGAACCCTAACCTTAACCACACTGCTAAACCTAATGCTTAACCCTAACCTTAAATTGAGAACAAAAATAAACCATTTTGACTTTGCAACTGGACCATCTAGCAGAGATCGCTCAGTTCTGCCTTAAAGACAAGACTCGTTCCAATTTAGCTGCAAGCAAAATGCATGTGGCATTAATGATTTTTTTAAATTATTGGTATTATTTAAATCACCCTTGAATCTGCATCTAAAATGTCACATTACATGGTCACAGATTCATTCTGTATTAGGACATTCTAATAGGGACAGTGTAGCCAATTAGCTTGTTTGCCTGAATAGTTTAAGATGACTGTGTCCTCTTTAACACAGAGAAATGTGCTGGGAGATTAAGCCTTACCTAGTTGGGCTTTAAGTGTTCAAAATAAATATACAGTTTTTCTAGGGTGACAATATAAAGATAGCCTGACAAACATCTGAATTTCATTTCCTCAATACTCATATTCCACAAAGATAATGAGAGTTGATATTGTCAGATATTGATATTTATCTCAGTCATAATTTCCTTTTGGAGGTTTTTATCTTGGAACTGGGGTCTCGTGCCGAATCATATTTCATTATCGGTCTGATCGTTCGGGTTTTATGTGTTTGGAAAGATGTCTCATATCCACTGAGGTTTGGATTGTATTGCAGCATTTTGTACTGCAGCATTTGTATTGCAGCATTTGTATTGCCAACAGCATTATGGAGGGCAGCTATGTGATGCCCACTGGCCACAGATGGTTGCGCAAATCCTATGTCCATATCGCAAGTGATGATCACCCTAAGAAATTTGAACATGCATGAAATATTGTTTTGTTCAATATTAGTCACTTTTCCTTTCTCTACGAGTGGTTATTTTATAAGTGAGACATCTATGTGTGCTGTCTAAGACATGTATACACATTTCTGGACTGGTGGTCGACGGATTTCATTCGGGGCTATTTCAACATCTGCTGTTTCGAATGTTCCATTCAAGGAACATCGTCAGTGACTAATCACATTGACTCTGTTTTAGGCCATACAACAATTGGGATTACAAAAACCTCACCTCTCGACCAAATATATTGTGGGGAGCAAATTCTTCTGAGCTCTTCGAAGTTCCCATCAGCAAAGACATTCACACTCTGTGTTGTTGATTGTGTTTATGTGTTTAAACGAGGGGCGTGAACTCGGATTCTCACGGGCAGCGAGTGTAGTGTTTAAATGCTCTGTGTTGGCGTTTGTTTCACCTCCAGTGCAGTGGGCCCATTTAGGAGCCGCCATATGCGCCTTATATAAGCTCCAGGCTTTCCAGAGCAGTAGGCATGGCCTGCAATAGATCAGTCTGGCTCTGCTTCCTCCTCTCTAACCTCCTCCACTTAACCTGCCTGCTGCTGCCCGGCCTGCTGCACATCACTCACCACAGGCTGCTGCTGCCAGACAGACGTGTTAGTTCACCTGAGAGCTCACAGACGCCTTAGATTGCTGTAACAACTGTTTGTTGTGTATCTAAATAGCCTAATTCTAATCTCGTCAGCCCAGCCGCCTCTCCGGCAATTGAGCCTGGGTACGAGGTGTAACTAACGGAACCTGCTTAGCAAGTCAGATGTGAAATGTGTTTGCATCCTGTTTATGAAAGCGTTAATGTTGCCGTTTCAAATGATTGACAGAACTGGGCTTTCAGTTTACAATTTTGAAAATGGAACAGCGGACCACTATGTTTCTGAAGAACATGCCTGTCCCTGCCATTCTTTTTTTAACGTGTTATTTCTGTGTCATCTCCAGACCCCAGCCGAGGGAGCGTCTACAGCTATCCTGGCTGCCACTGCGTCTCAGCTGGAGGGGGTCGGAGGCTGCTACTTCTATAACGGGGAGAGAACTGAATCCGCTGACATTACTTACGATCACAACGTGAGGGCTGAGCTGTGGAAACAGAGCTGTGCGCTGGTTGGTCTTCAGGAGGCCTAGAGGAGGAACCAGGAACCATGATCTTAGAAATATGCCAAGATCAACGGCATGACACCTCCCTCCAGCGTCAACAACAACCAAGCTGCGTCCCAATTCTCAACCCTTCCCTACGGCCCTAAGTGTGCACTTGTTCCCTTCCCTTCATGGATCTAAAAGCACTGCTATAGGAAATATGGTAGACCACTCCCTCTGGCCTGACACCAATCCAATGCTTTTAAATTCATGGGGAGAAGAGCAGAAGTGCGTACTTTAGTATAATCGGGATACAGCCCAAGTCAGCCCCAGCCAGCACTATATACAGCGACAGCCTGTGGACTTAGGCTTCCTGATTACTTAGCAACATCTAGCTACAGCACCAACTTTTGTTGTTGCCTCTACTGTAACTGTCCTCTCTTGACCTCTGTCCTCATAGTACTGCATAACACATCAGCATTGGAATCGACTCTTCGTCATATCTTCTAACATATCTTCTCCGCAAAGACAGTTCTGAGGAGGTCCATTCTACCATTGCGACAAGCACTATTAAACACATGCTGAACGGCACATTGAGTGATGGAATTTGTTTGTTATATTGCAATACCAGTCCCGCTGCCAAATTGATGAAGCTTTGGTACTGTAGCTCCCTCTTCTGGAATCGCAGATAACAAAACATTGAAGGACGCAAGGAACAACATCGGAGCTAGTAGTGCCTCGGAGCTAGTAATATCGCTTCGAAACAGCACCATCTTTTTTTTCTGCCTAAAATAGGACCCTCTGTCCATTCTTCTTTCTTCTACTTGGACTCCCATCAGGGGCGGACTGGCCATGTGGCATTTTGGGTAAATGCCAGATGGGTCGGTCCCATGTTTAGTCTAGTGGGCCTGTGTAACAATTTTTTTCTTATCTGGTTAATAATGGGGGCCTCAAGGAAAAAATGTGTCCGTTGCGTTAGAATAATGCCAGAGGCCATTCCTGGTCCTCGTCCAACCCTGACTCCCATCAAGGACTGGACCATATATCTGTAGATGTGCCGCCTCATAGCTGTGATCAAAAATATGTCAAATATGCTTTGGTGAAGGGCTAACAATGACAAACATGAGACTCGAACTTGGTTAGCCTTATTCCCGCTTAATTTGCACTTGCCTTGTTTAATGCGTGTGTCCAATCCTTGTTGTTGTAATCATCAAGGACAAGAACTGACAGCAAGCTTCCTAATAGTACAGTAGATGCCTTTGCCTTGTTTGACTTACTGTGCCCAAAGGGGATGTTCTGCCCTGCTATCGCCACTTCACTGTGACTGATGTGAAATGTTGTCGTGATTTTTGATGTTTCTGTGCCATACTGTGATAACAAAACAATGCTCATCTTTAAATGTCCTGAAACAGTAGTTAACATGTTATTGGTTGGTGGATCAGGTTTTCAGACATGATTGTCTTTGGCATTTTCATCTGACTAGAAGATTCAGAATCTTTAGATGACTGTAAGTGGTTCTCATGATAAGAGGTTTCTAGTGTAGAGAGTTCTAACTTGGGGCGCTACCTGAAATGTGTGCTCAGGTTCGATGGCCGCTTGAATTACAAACACTTGCTATGACATCTTTTTAATTAAGATGATCTAACTATTTAATTAAGATGATCTAACACCTCTTCTAGGTGTTGCCAATCCATTCTAAGTGTGCATTCTCACACAGGATATCGTCAGTGTTTTGTCTAAAGTGTTTTGTGTTCAAGCACTGTATGCGTGTATGCGTGCCTAAGCAGTGTATGGTTCAGTTCTGTACATGCCCCAAGACAACAGTTATCCAATAACAACAGTGCCAATACTCGAAGGCTCCTTAGAATGCTAATGAGGAAGGTTTGAAGAGAAGAGGACTCTTCTCCAAGCTTCCATCTGCTTTTGTTATAATACAACACGTGTTATGAGTCCTAATGCTGGATAAAGGCAGACATAAGAGACATCAAATGTTATTTGTCACATGTGCTGAAAACAGTGAAACGCTTACTTGTCAAAGCCCTTAATCAACAATGCAGTTAAGAAAATAACTATTTAAAAAAATACAAAATAAAAAAAAGTAAGAGATAAGAATAACACGTAATAAACACCATAAACATGAAATATAATACATCAAGATGTAAACATTTCAGTAGGACGTTTTAATCTGAAGTAATTTGGTTGTTCATTGTATTACCACAATCACTGTGAACGGTGCCTTGTTTTCCAAGTACTAATTAATTAAGTAGTTATTAATTTGCGTTTCTAGTCATTGTGTGATTCTTAGATGTGACTGTGTTGTCCTCACTCATAGCATAGAGAAGGATGTCCACATTGAACACAAGTCTAAATAAAAATCTATTGTAAATGAATTGCTATCCCCAGCTTTGTTTTGCCTATTATCTTAAATCTACTGTGTACAGTAATGCGTAATGGTTGACAAAATTGTATTATAATTTTCAACATATTGACAATAGTGTGTGTGTGGGGGGGGAGATCTGTTTCACATCAAACACAGGCACTGTCAGAATGATGGGAGATGATTCATTCAAGGATATTCATTCTGTGTATAGACGTTTAGGTAAGTAAGAAGGATCCAGTTACTCTCATAACCACGGACACACACACACACATACACACAGAGGCGTGGACAGGCCATGACATTTATTATGTTACTGTGTGGAAGTAATAACCCTACAGCTTGCAAGCAGGGCCTCAGTCTTTTCAAAGCATCTGACAAACCAATCTGTCCTTCAGGCAAGCGTGTCATACCTAATGTGTGTCAAAGTGGACAGCTTAGTAGGACACTGTGCTCTTCAGGCACCATGAGTAGAGTTGGCCACACACACATTGGGGAATGTTTTATTCACGAGTTACACAAGGATTTTTTTACCATGTCTCTGTTTCCATATTATTCCTGAGATTGGGTAAGGCTCTTCTATAAATCCATGCTGAGAGAGGAGAGTCTTAAAGCAGTGTGAATCTAAACTATACTGGGGCCGGCCTCAGCAGCACAGCCCAGTCTCAATGTCCAGAGGATGAAGAGTCAATTATCGTCATGTTTTTCCTTTTTCTTCCTCTTTTTTGTAATATTTTTTTTTTAGAAGAAAGAATTGCATCCGGTCTGAGCAAAAAGAAAGTCATTGTGATCGCATGCGTGTGTTACGGAGACACCGCTTCAACCCGTAGCTCTGCATCAGGTTGCGTCTTTTCCTAGCGCTTTTATTTTGCGCCAATGCAATTTATTATAGTCTCAAACAGATAGCTAAAGAATTAAGAGCCGCAAGATCACTACCCCTGTGTTCAGATGTGTTTCTATGTTTATGTGTGATTATATAGTGAGTGCTGAATAGCATTTCCTTGACTGCAGTGATTTGGGGGAAGTCAGCCATTTCTAGTTATACATGTACAGGACATCCTCTTGTTCCCTGCGGTTGTTCCAGCAGACCTGTTAGTCAGCGTAGATAAAACCGAGTCCTGGGGCACCTCGGCTAGGTAATAGCTCCATGTGGTCCCGTGTGGCTCAGAGTGTGGCGTTAGCAACGCAAAAGGTTGTGGGTTCAAGTGCCGCAGGGATTATACACATATGTGGTATGTATCTGAATAACGATAAAATCCATATGAAAGTAATTCAGAGACCAATCGTTTGGACATAAAGAGTGTCCCCTAGTTAACTATTTAGCAGTCACAGAGTTAACTTGCCTCTGTGAACTGTACTGTAGAAGAGCTTTAAAATGTAAAAACGGGGTAAGTGACAGGGCTTAGGCACTGGGGGCTAGTTAGCATTAGCAATGTAGCCAGGGCCACAGGGAAGCACATCTGGCTCTTGTCAGCTTCATTCATACTGTGTGGTTGAAATAGCTGCCAACTCCAGAGGTATATGCGGGGAAAGACAGATGTCTTATTAAGAATGCTGTTATTTTCTTATTTCACTTTTGGTGTAGGGCTAGAGTTAAGGTTGAGGGTTAGGGTTGAACCTGGATGTGGACATGGAGCTAGGGTTAGGGTTGTACCGAGATGTGGACAAGAAGCTAGGGTTAGGGTTGAACTTGGATGTGGACATGAAGCTAGGGTTAGGGTTGAACCTGGATGTGGACATGGAGCTAGGGTTAGGGTTGTACCGAGATGTGGACAAGAAGCTAGGGTTAGGGTTGAACTTGGATGTGGACATGAAGCTAGGGTTAGGGTTGAACCTGGATGTGGACATGGAGCTAGGGTTAGGGTTGTACCGAGATGTGGACAAGAAGCTAGGGTTAGGGTTGAACTTGGATGTGGACATGAAGCTAGGGTTAGGGTTGAACCTGGATGTGGACATGGAGCTAGGGTTAGGGTAGAACCGAGATGTGGACATGGAGCTAGGGTTAGGGTTCAACTGAGATGTGGACATGGAGCTAGGGTTAGGGTTGAACCGAGATGTGGACATGAAGCTAGGGTTAGGGTTGAACCTGGATGTGGACATGGAGCTAGGGTTAGGGTTGAACCGAGATGTGGACAAGAAGCTAGGGTTAGGGTTTAACCGAGATGTGGACAAGAAGCTAGGGTTAGGGTTGAGCCTGGATGTGGACATGGAGCTAGGGTTAGGGTTAAACCGAGATGTGGACATGAAGCTAGGGTTAGGGTTGAACCGAGATGTGGACAAGAAGCTAGGGTTAGGGTTGAGCCTGGATGTGGACATGGAGCTAGGGTTAGGGTTGAACCGAGATGTGGACATGAAGCTAGGGTTAGGGTTGAACCGAGATGTGGACAAGAAGCTAGGGTTAGGGTTGAACTGAGATGTGGACATGAAGCTAGGGTTAGGGTTGAACCTGGATGTGGATATGAAGCTAGGGTTAGGGTTGAACCGAGATGTGGACATGGAGCTAGGGTGAAGGGTTGAACCTGGATGTGGACATGAAGTTAGGGTTGAACCCGGGATATGGACAGGAAGCTAGACTTAGGGTTAAGTTAGGAGAGGGATTCCATTTCCCTGTGCTTCTTCCATGAGGTTTCTTGTACAAGGAGTCCAGGGGAAAAAGGTGATGCATTGTCCATGTGGCTAGATTAGGGTAAGGGATATATAGTTTAGGATTGGGTTAAAGTTTAGGTTGTACAGTACATACCTGCAAAGAGTGTGGTGACTATCATGAATTGCTCAACCTGTTAACCTTTCATTGCAGTGGGCTAAATCAGGGTCACCCAGAGTGTTTCTTGGTAGTCTTAAACACATCTATTTTGAAACAGAAGTGTACACCTCACACACAAGATTATGGGCTTAAGGTCATAAGGCTTTAGGTCATTTGACTGCAGGAAAGGGGTACTGATGTATTGTGTGGTTGTTGGTTTAATGATTATTAAAATGGCTGTTGTGTCCAATTAATGTTTTTAATTACAAAACAGCAAGGCTGTATTTGAGCCCTAGTGAGAGCATAGGACTGATTAAACCCTGTGCCATTTATTCAGGCTTTTTATTGTTTCATTCCTCATATTTGTGCAAGAGCGAGATTACAATCAAGCAGAAAATGAAGCAGAGTTGGGAGAAAGATCCCTGTGGGTTTTGAAGCTACCTTAATGTTCTTATTATTCAAACGAGCTTGTGCTAAAGGCTTCAATGATTATATTAGTATTTTCTGTCATGGAAAACCCCCAAATCAAATAACCATCTGCTAGCTGCATCGCTGGTAGTACCTTGTTTTTTGATGACTGCACCTTTAATTTATCTATATTACGATTAATCCCATTTTAAAAAGGGCAACAAAGTACATTCTTGTGTTGGAGACAGCCTAGAGTCATAGGAACAGAATACAGGCCCTTTTAAACAGGCTGTGAATGCTAAATTGATGAAAGCTGAAGTGTACCAAAACCCTCTTCCTCCCTGTGGTCTATTAGATGTTGACAAATGCTGTTAGGTGTGTGTGTGTAACCTATGTAGGCCTAATGACATTTTCAAAGCCATACAATTAAGCCCTGACCTCAAAATGTTTATCATCCACAACGTTCCACCCTGGTGTCGACAATTACATCCAACAAGGTCAATCAGGAAGTATTGCAACAATTAATCATCTCATCACATATCTAATATCATGTCATTCCGCCAATAAGGTGGGATCCTCCCCCATCTCCTCGCTCTCGTTTTCTCTCTTTCCTCCTCTCGCTCTCAGATCAAATGCTAATAGACAGTGATGAGTGACCTGTTTCCAATAGGTAACAGTCTGTCACTGGGGGGGGGGGATTCAGATATAGTAATGTATGCCCACTTGCTGGCAACAGCAAACCCTCCCACAGCAAACCCTCCCACTTGCTGGCAACAGATTTTCTCATGAAGTTTTCATTGAATAGTGGTTCCAGTTCATTTATCTTGTACCTTTTAGCTGGAATTTTGTCGACAGACTCACTAGAACATATCGAGAGAACGGGTTCAGAGTATTAGGGATCAATGATAAAAAGCCATCTAAATATATGCATATTCGTCTTTGTTTCAGCACCAATTGGTAGAAGAAAAAAATACTCTTATCTTGAATATTATTTAGGTTCAGGAAAGTAATTATGAATCATAAAAAAAACAAGTTCGGAGAGCCTTTACACACGAGAGCTTTTTTGATTCATTCTGAAAATGAAAAAAAATGCTACTTTCAGTTCGACCCATGGTAATGTTTGAAAATTAGTGTAGAATTATAATGGCAAGAATATACCCTCGTCTACTGCCTGCACTAACAATGGAACTGTGCGATGACACCGCCATGCATCGGGTTCAAACCGGCACGGATTGGTCTTCGCTCCGCTTCATTTTCATTCGACTACATGTTGTTTGTTATACTATCAACTAATAAACCTAATCTACAGTCACACGTCAGTGACCGCGTTTACAGAGGAAGCAAATGAATGTAGGCTATACCAGCTGAAGGGAACTAACAGTAAATTGGCAGTTGAATATGTTTGGTTATTAGGCCTACTGACGGTTGATACTGATAGTGGCTAAAATATAATGGCGCAAGAGGAGATGGCTGCCGTTTTACCGGCTCCTAACCAAACATGCTTCAGTTTGCTGCCATATGACTGTTTTCACATGTCTCCAGCGATTTATAAGGTCAAATAGATCTAAAACAAGTGTCATTTATATTTCCAATTCCCTTCCCCAAACAGATTACTAATTTACCTAGCTCTTATCAATAGCTCTTATCAAGTTGTAAATTACAGTGCACGGAGAATTATGTTATTTCTATTGGGGAGAATTCAGTAGATGCTTTTTCTCACTTGAAACGGGTAGACGCTAGACCTTATTCATGGTTTTCTCACGCGTAAAGGTGGCGGAATTATTAGGGAATTAAGTCAAAGTCAGAATATAGCGTGTCTGTAGACAAACCTCCGCCACGCCTTTATTTATTCAATCTCCACCCAAAAGGAAGAGCGGGTGAACAGCATGCATGCTATTCTCACGCTTAAACTCAAGGTCAGAATAAACAAAGGGAAGTACGTTCCATTTGCCTGCACTTAACTCGGGTTGGAATCGGCCCCGATGTGTTTAAAGAAGAGCATGTTAGAAGAGGCCTCTGCATCAATTAGAGTGAAATAAATTATACCGTTGCACGAACATTTATGCTTATATACAGTTGAAGTCGGAAGTTTACATTCACCTTAGCCAAATACTTTTAAACTCAGTTTAACAATTCCTGACATTTAATCCTAGTAAAAATTCCCTGATTTAGGTCAGTTAGGATCACCACTTTATTTTAAGAATGTAAAATGTCAGAATAATAGTAGAGAGAATGATTTATTTTAGCTTTTATTTCTTTCATCACATTCCCAGTGGGTCAGAAGTTTACATACATTCAATTAGTATTTGGTAGCAATGCCTTTAAATTGTTTAACTTGGGTCAAACGTTTCAGGTAGCCTTCCACAAGCTTCCCACAATAAGTTGGGTGAATTTTGGCCCATACCTCCTGACAGAGCTGGTGTAACTGAGTCAGGTTTGTAGGCCTCCTTGCTCGCACATGCTTTTTCAGTTCGGCCCACACATTTTCTATAGGATTGAGATCAGGGCTTTGTGGTGGCCACTACAATACCTTGACTTTGTTGTCCTTAAGCCAATTTGCCACAACTTTGGAAGTATGCTTGGTGTCATTGTCCATTTGCAACCAAGCTTTAACTTCCTGACTGATGTCTTGAGATGTTGCTTCAATATATCTACATAATTTCCCCCATGATGCCATCTATTTTGTCGATATAGGACTCGTTTTACTGTGGATATAGATACTTTTGTACCGGTTTCCTCCACAAGGTCCTTTGCTATTGTTCTGGGATTGATTTGCACTTTTTGCACCAAAGTACGTTCATCTCTAGGAGACAGAACACGTCTCCTTCCTGAGCGTTATGAGGGCTGCATGGTCCCATGGTGCTTATACTTGCATACTATTGTTTGTACAGATAAACGTGGTAACTTCAGGCGTATGAAAATTGCTCCCAATGGTGAACCAGACTTGTGGAGGTTTACAATTTGTTTTCTGAGGTCTTGGCTGATTTCTTTTGATTTCCCCATGATGTCAAGCAAAGAGGAACTGAGTTTGAAGGTAGGCCTTGAAATACATGCACATGTACACCACCAATTGACTCAAATGATGTCAATTAGCCTATCAGAAGCTTCTAAAGCCATGACATTTTCTGGAATTTTCCAAGATGTTTAAAGGCACAGTCAACTTAATGTATGTAAACTTCTGACCCACTGGAATTGTGAGACAGTGAATTATAAATTAAATAATCTGCCTGTAAACAATTGTTGTAAAAATTACTTGTGTCATGCACAAAGTAGATGTCCTAACCGAAATGCCAAAACGATAGTTTGTTAACAAGAAATATGTGGTGGTTGAAAAACAAGTTTTAATGACTCCAACCTAAGTGTATGGAAACTTCCGACGTCAACTGTGTGTGTGTTTATGTTCAAACAGAAAACTCTGTCATATTTGTACAAGCACACTCACACAAACAGCATTCTTTCTCACTAATTACATCAACAATGCATTGTTTCCTATTGCAATTACTTACACACACTCTACCTTAATTGAAACAATCCAGACACAGCCATTCACATGCTTCCTTTCCCATTTATGCAATGTTCTCTTGAACCACTGTAGATTTACTTAACTATGTCAGCTCATGATTCAAATTAGCATACTTAGTCTGTGTAATATATAAATCTAAGATGATCCATTATCCATCTGGGTAGAGGGTCTATTTAAAGTTAATTAGATGTGTAATGCAACAAGCAATTCATCTGCTCATGTAAATAATGGGTCTAGTTTATTCTGTGGCTGAAAGACTGTTCTTGGAAATCCCATCCACCACACACATACACACACACACACACCACTCTCCCTTGTGATGCCTTTCAGAGGAAATGGATTGTGTCTCGGCAGATGTTTCAATACGGCATGGCCAGACGGTAAAATAGGATTTCTCGTTATCCAGGCAATAGATGTACACATCATCTGTGACAGCCACAGCACTGTCTCTTCGTGAACATGCAGTACAGGCACATTGCGGGCTTTACGTGGTAAGTCAGCCTCAGAACCTTCTCAAGCCTAGAGGAAAGAAGCATCCGTCCTTCTCATAGCTCTGGTTTCTGCCAAAATCAGTGTAAGAGAACATTTCACAGATAATCCAATATGTCCGTTATGTTCACGACTAAGGTTAAGGGAAGGCCATGGTAGATGCACAGAAGTCTGTGCCAACGAATGATGCCTCTGAAGATACAGAATAATTCATGAACATTGACAGGCCTGAACACAGAATTGGTCTCATTGTGGTTTGAGCAGAATGGACATACACAGAGCCTAGGTTAGACATTTATGGCCCCCACTGATACTAAACTCAGCAACAACAAAAAACGTCCTCTCACTGTCAACTGCGTTTATTTTCAGCAAACTTAACATGTGTAAATGTTTGTATGAACATAACAAGATTCAACAACTGAGACATCAACTGTACAAGTTCCACAGACATGTGACTAAGATAAATGGAATAATGTGTCCCTGAACAAAGGGGGGGGGGGGTCAAAATCAAAAGTAACAGTCAATATCTGGTGTGGCCACCAGCTGCATTAAGTACTGCAGTGCATCTCCTCATGGACTGCACCAGATTTGCAAGTGCTTGCTGTGAGATGTCACCTCTTCACTGACGAGAATACATTCCTCTTCAATGAAAGAGAACACTGAACAAATTATACAAAACGACCGTGACGCTATATATAACGAGTGCTGACATGCAACTAACCATAGACAATAACCCACAAAACCAACATGGAAAATGGCAACCTAAATAGGATCCCCAATCAGAGACAACGACAAACAGCTGCCTCTGATTGGGAACCAATTCAGGCCACCATAAACCTATACAGTATATACCTAGACAAACCAAAACCCCATAGATGTACAAAAAACTCTAGACAAGATAAAAAACACATACCACCCTCGTCACACCCTGACCTAACCAAAATAATAAAGAAAACAAAGATAACTAAGGTGAGGGCATGACAGGAAGTATGCTTTTGGTCATTGTCCATTTGGAAGACCCATTTGCAACAAAGCTTTAACTTCCTGACTGATGTCTTGAGATGTTGCTTCAATATATCCACATACTTTTCCTTCCTCATGATGCCATCTATTTTGTGAAGTGCACCAGTCCCTCCTGCAGCAAAGCACCCCCACAACATGATGCTGCCACCACCGTGCTTTACGGTTGGGATGTGGTTCTTCGGCTTGCAAGCCTCCCCCTTTTTCTTCCAAACATAATGATGGTCATTATGGCCAAACAGTTCTATTTTTGTTTTATGTGACCAGAGGACATTTCTCCAAAAAGTACAATCTTTGTCCCCATGTGCAGTTGCAAACCGTAGTCTGGCTTTTTTATGGCGGATTTGGAGCAGTGGCTTCTTCCTTGCTGAGCGATATAGGACTAGTTTTACTGTGGATGTAGATACTTTTGAACGTGTTTCCTCCAGCATCTTCACAAGGTCCTTTGCTGTTGTTCTGGGATTGATTTGCACTTTTCGCATCAAGGTACGTTAATCTCTAGGAGACAGAACACTTCTCCTTCCTGAGCGGTATGCCGGCTGCGTGGTCCCATGGTGTTTATACTTGATTACTATTGTTTGTACAGATGAATGTGGTACCTTCAGGCATTTAGAAAATGCTCCCAAGGATGAACCAGACTTGTGGACGTCTACAATTTTTTTCTGAGGTCTTGGCTGATTTATTTTGATTTTCCCATGATGTCAAGCAAAGAGGCACTGAGTTTGAAGGTAGGCCTTGAAATACATCCACAGGTACACCTCCAATTGATTCAAATGATGTCAATTCGCCTATCAGAAGCTTCTAAAGTCATGACATAATTTTCTGCAATTTTCCAAGCTGTTTAAATGCACAGTCAACTTAGTGTATGTAGTAAACTTCCCAACCGACTGGAATTGTGATACAGTGAATTATATGTGAAATAATCTGTCTGTAAACAATTGTTGGAAAAATTACCTGTGTCCTAACCGACTTGCCAAAACTATAGTTTGTGAACAAAACATTTGTGGAGTGTTTGAAAAACAAGTTTTAATGACTCCAACCTAAGTGTATGTAAACTTCCGACTTCAACTGTATCATCTAATCACATTAATGTCTTCTGCCTTGACGACGATGGCAGTATTATCAGCAGCACCTGTCTTTTCACTAAATAAATGTGTATTGTATCTCTATATAATCCTTATATAATGTTTCACACGTAATGTATAGTATGTAGCTTACGGCAGGTGATTCAGCCGCGGGCTGGTCAGGAGGCCTGAACATAATTACAAATAATTTGTCAACTGCAAATTGGCCGCAAGAAGCCCAAACTGATATATTTAACTCGTAATTTCAAACCTTGCTTACATTTGTATAAGATCACATACTCTTTATCTCTTCAGTATGGGTGGGTGTCCTTTGGAACAGATTTGCTGGTGTTTTTACGGTCTTTTGTGTCCAACAATAAAATCAAAAGTTTGGACACAGATACTCATTCAAGGGTTTTCCTTGATTTGTACTATTTTCTCCATTGTAGAATAATAGTGAAGATATCAAAATAATGCAATAACACATATGGGATCATGTAGTAACAAAACAAAACGGTTCAACAAATCCAAATATTTTGCATATTTGATATTCTTCAAAGTAGCCACCCTTTGCCTTGATAAAAGCTTTGGCAATCTCTCAACCAGATTCACCTGGAATTCTTTTCTAACAGTTAAAAGTGTTCCCACATATGCTGAGCACTTGTTGATTGCTTTTCCTTCACTCTGCGGTCCAACTTATCCCAAACCATCTCAATTGGCTTGAGGTCGGGGGAATGTGGAGGCCAGGTCATCTGATGCAGCACTCCATAACTCTCCTTGGTCAAATAGCCCTTACACAGCCTGGAGGTGTGTTGGGTCATTGCCCTGTTGAAAAACAAATGATAGTCCCACTAAGTGCAAACCAGATGGGATGGCTTATCGCTGCAGAATGCTGTGGTAGCCATGTTGGTTAAATGTGTCTTGAATTCTAAATAAATCACTGACAGTGTCACCAACAAAGCACCCCCACACCATCACACCTCCTCCTCCATGCTTCATTGTGGGAACGACACATCCAGAGATCATCCGTTCACCTACTCTGTGTCTCACAAAGACACAGAGGTTGCAACCAAAAAACGCAAATTTGGACTCATCAGACCAAAGGACAGATTTCCACCTGTCTAAAATCCATTGCTCAAGTTTTTTGGCCCAAGCAAGTCTCTTCTTCTTATTGGTGTCCTTGAGGAGTGGTTTCTTTGCAGCAATTTGACCATGAAGGCCTGATTCATGCAGTCCCCTCTGAACAGTTGATGTTGAGATGTGTCAGTTTACTTGAACTCTGAAGCATTTATTTGGGCTGCAATTTCTGAAGCTGGTAACTCTAATGAACTTATCCTCTGCAGCAGATGTGACTCTGGGTCTTCCTTTCCTGTAGCGGTCCTCATGAGAGCCAGGTTCATCATAGCGCTTGATGGTTTTTATGAATGCACTTGAAGAAACTTTCAAAGTTCTTAAAATTGTCTTGATTGACTGACCTTCATGTCTTAAAGTAATGATGGACTGTCGTTTCTCTTTGCTTATTTGAGCTGTTCTTACCATACGATGGACTTGGTCTTTTACAAAATAGGGCTATCTTCTGTATACCACCCCTACCTTCTCACAACACAACTGATTGGCTCAAAAGCATTAAGAAAAGAAATTCCAGAAATGAACTTTTAACAAGGCACACCTGTTAATTGAAATGCATTCCAGGTGACTACCTCATGAAGCTGGTTGAGAGAATGCCAAGAATGTACAAAACTGTCATCAAGGCGAAGGGTGGCTACTTTGAAGAATCTCAAATTTAAAATATATTTTGATTTGTTTAACACTTTTGGTTACTGTGTTATTTCATAGTTGATGTCTTCACTTCTATTCTACAATGTTGAAAATAGTAAAAATAAAGAAAAACCCTTGAATGAGTAGGTGTGTTCAAATGTTTGACAGGTACTGTATATACAGTGCATTCGGAAAGTATTCAGACCCCACATTTTGGTATGTTACAGCAATATTCTAAAATGGATTTAGAATAAGCCTTGTTTTTTCCCTCGTCAATCTACACACAATAACCCATAATGACGAAGCAAAAACAGGTTTTTAGAAATGTTTGCAATTTTATTACAAATAAAAATCTGAAATGTCACATTGACATAAGTATTCAGACCCTTTACTCAATACTTTGTTGAAGCACCTTTGGCAGCGATTACAGCCTCGAGTCTTCTCGGGTATGACGTTACAAGCTTGGCACACCTGTATTTGCATAGTTTCTCCCATTCTTCTCTGCAGATTCTCTTAAGCTCTGTCAGGTTGGATGGGAGCGCCGCTGCACAGCTATTTTCCGGTCTCTCTGTAACACTCTGATCAGTTTCACCTGTCTTTGTGCTTGTCTCCACCCACTCCAGGTGTCGCCCATTTCCCCCATTATTACAAACCTCCTCAACCTTCCCTTTGCCCCGTGCTATAATAACTGATTGAGAACTGTACTATCCGCCTCCTGTGTCTGCATCTGGGTCATATCCTGTGTCGGGATAGTACGAACTGGCCATGATTGACCCAGCAGACTCAGACCAGCTCCACAATGCTGGCTCCCAGCATGTAGCCACCATTGTAAGGCATGAGGAGTTACTGCCAATGCCTTATGGAGGGACTCCATACCCTGGCAGAATGCCATGACCATGCATTCGATACATTGCTGAAGCAATTCCGTGGATTCCCTACAAGGCAGCAAGCCACACCAGTAATTCCCCAGACTCTCAGCAACCCCGCCACTAGCGACATTTCTTCCCAGTCTACCCATGTCCCGAGACGTGTTACCTCCTCCGGAGCGCTATGCTGGAGATTTTGGATCCTGCCACGCCTTTCTCTCCCACTGCTCCCTCATCTTCGAGCTGCAGCCTTCATCTTTCCCCTCGGACCACTCGAGGATAGCGTACCTCATAACGCTAATGTCCGGGAGGGCACTCGCCTGTGCTACGGCGGTATGGGAGCAACAGTCCGCCGGCTGCCTCAGTCTGGAGGAGTTTGTGGTGGAAGTACGGACGGTGTTCGATTCTCTATTTTCCGGGAGAGAGGCTGCTCGTAAACTGCTCCAGCTTAGCTAAAACTCCCCTGGCGTGGCAGATTACGTGGTGGATTTTTGCATGTTGGTGGCTGAGAGTGCCTGGAACCCAGAAGCATTGTTCGACATGTACCTTCACGGGTTATCGGAGGTGACCAAAGATGAGCTCGCAGCCCGGGAGCTGCTCATGGACCTCAACTCCCTCATAGCCTTGACCATCCAGATCAATGGGCGGCTACCAAAACGTAGGAGGGAGAGGGAAGCTGTTCCCTGTCACCCTCGCTCGCCCTCGATTCACAACTTGCCTCAGAGGAATCCCGAAAATCCCCCAAAGTAATTTCAGAGAGAATCCAATGTCACCCGAGTGCTCACGGGGATCACCGAGGGCGGTCGAATCGCCTCCTCTAGAGCCCAAGCTACCGGAAAAGGCTTGATTGTCTCCGGGTGAACGTTTACACAGACTGAACACCAGGAGCTGTCTGTATTGCGGGACTACAAGACATTGTGTTTCCACCTGTCCATTAAAAAGACCAGGCTCATTAGTAGGTATGACTACTCTGGTCAGCCGTACAGGGATTTTCCAATCTCCCATTATGCTATTCGGACTGACCAATACTCCGGCGGTGTTCCAACCAGTTCTTGTTTGTCTACCTCTACGACCTCCTTGTCTTTTCCCTTTCAGCTCAAGAACACTTCCTCCACGTCCGACAAGCCCTTCAGCGTCTCCTGGAGAACCAGCTTTTCATTAAAGCGGAGAAGTGTATATTCCATCGCTCCACCATCTCCTTCCTAGGATACATCATCGCTGCAGGACATATACAGATAGATTCTGACAAGGTGGGAACGGTGGTGGATTGGACTTAACCCTCATTCAGAGTGCAGCTGCAATGTTTCCTTGGGGTTCGCTCATTTCTACCGCCGCTTTATCCGGGGTTACAGCATCCCGGCTACTTTCCTCTGAGCATCACCTCTCTCAGGGTTCCCTTCACGTGGTTTCCAGCAGCTGACCAGGCGTTCTTGGACTTCAAATGTCGATTTATTACAGCCCCCATCTTAATCCAGCCCAGGACCAAAAGCTGCACCCCTGTGCTTTCCTCTCCCATCGTCTTACCCCTGCTGAGAGGAACTATGATGTGGGAAATCGAGAACTCCTCACCGTCAAGATGGCTTGGAGGAGTGGAGGCACTGGTTGGACGTTGCGGAACACCCATTCTTAGTGTAGACAGACCATTAGAATCTGGAATATCTCCACACTGCCAAGCGCCTCAACTCTAGGCAGGCTTGTTGGCCCTGTTATTCACCCGTTTCAATTACACTCTCTCCTCCTGCCAGGCGTCCAAGAACGTGAAGCCTGACGCACTCTCACAGTTGTATTGCCCCGCTGCTACTCCGTCTGACCCCAAGACCATCCTCCCTACCTCCTGTCTAGCGGCTGCAGTCGACTGGGGTATAGAGAGCCTGGTCCGAAAGGCGCAGCATTCCGAGCCGAAACCCGAGGGGGGTCCGGCTAACCGGATGTTTGTCCCTGTGCTGGAATGGGCACATTCCTCAAGACTGACCTGCCATCCAGGCTTTCATCTGACGATGCATTTGGTGTCCTTCCATGGTGCCGGATGTCTCCTAATTCGTCGCTGCCTGCACTGTGTGTGCACAAAATAAGACTCCGCAGAAAGCTCCGGCTCGCCATCTTCAACCACTCCCCGTTCCGCACCCCCCCTGGTCCCATATATCCCTGGACTTTGTTACAGGGCTTCCCCCATCAGACACTACTATCTTGACGGTGGTGGATAGGTTTTCTAAAGCCACCCATTTTATTCCCCTTCCCCTTATTTGGATCCATGGATTTCCGGTCGACAAGGTCTCCAATCGTGGTCCCCAGTTATCGTCCCGGTTCTGGAAGGCGTTCTGCACCCTCAGTGGATCGTCAGCCAGCCTGTCCCCTGGTTTCCACCCCCAATCTAACGGCCAGTCGGGGTGAGCCATCCAGGACCTGGAGACGGCCCTTCGTTGCCTCGTCTCTGCCAACCCCACCAACTGGAGCCATTAACTTGTGTGGGTGGAATGCGCCTGTAACACCCTTCCCTGCTTGGCCACTGGTCTATCGCCCTTCGAGTGTTCCTTGGGCCCCCGCTCTTCCCTGAGCAAGAAGAAGTCAGCATACCCTCTGCCTCTCTTCATCCACCACTGTCGCCATACCTGGAAGAGAGGCTGTGACACTCTTTTGAAGACCATATCCAGGTATCGGTGACAAGCGGATCTCCACCAGACCCCTGCTCCCCGCTATCAGCGCGGGCAGAGGGTAAGGCTGTCCACTCGGGACCAGCCCCTCCAGGTGGAGTCCCATAAACTGACTAGTCTCCCAGAGACTGACTAGTCTCCCAGTCCCTGCTGCTGAAATACATCCCAACAGCATGATGCTGCCACCACCGTGCTTCACAGTAGGAATGGTATTGGCCAGGTGATGAGCGGTGCCTGGTTTCCTCCAGATGTGAAGCTTGGCATTCAGACCAAAGATATCAATCTTGGTTTCAGCAGACCAGATAATCTTGTTTCTCATGGACTGAGAGTCCTTTAGGTGCCTTTTGGCAAACTCCAAGCGAGCTGTCATGTGCCTTTTACTGAGGAGTGACTTCTATCAGGCCACTTTACCATAAAGGCCTGATTGGTGGAGTGCTACAGAGATGGTTGTCCTTCTGAAAGGTTCTCCCATCTCCACAGAGGAACTATGGAGCTCTGTCAGAGTGACCATCGGATTCTTGGTCACCTCCCTGACCAAGGCCCTTCTCCCTCGATTGATCAGTTTGGCCGGGCGGCCAGCTCTAGGAAGAGTCTTGGTGGTTCCAAACTTCTTCCATTTAAGAATGATGGAGGCCACTGTGTTCTTGAGGACCTTCAATGCTGCAGACATTTTTTGGTAACCTTCCCCAGATCTGTGGACAATTCCTTCGAACTCATGGCTTGGTTTTTGCTCTGATATGCACTGTCAACTGTGGGACCTTAGACCTGTGGGACCTGTGTGCCTTTCCAAATCATGTCCAATCAATTGAATTTACCAGAGGTAAATTTACCACAATCATGTTGTAGAAACATCCCAAGGATGATCAATGGAAACAGGATGGACCTGAGCTCAATTTTCAGTCTCATAGCAAAGGGTCTGAATACTTTTTTTCTTCTGTTTTCACTTTGGAATTATGGGGTATTGTGTGTAGATTGATGAGAGGAACAAATAAAAAAAATAAAAAAATATTTAAAAATGTTACCCCGTTTTCTCCCCAGTTTCGTGGTATCCAATTGTTTAGTAGCTACTATCTTGTCTCATCGCTACAACTCCCGTACGGGCTCCGGAGAGACGAAGGTTGAAAGTCATGCATCCTCCGATACACAACCCAACCAAGCCGCACTGCTTCTTAACACAGCGCGCATCCAACCCGGAAGCCAGCCGCACCAATGTGTCGGAGGAAACACCGTGCACCTGGCAACCTTGGTGCGCGATGAGAAAAGGATATCCCTACCGGCCTACCCCTCCCTAACCCGGACGACGCTAGGCCAATTGTGCTTCGCCCCACGGACTTTATGGTCGCGGCCGGTTACGACAGAGCCTGGGCGCGAACCCAGAGTCTCTGGTGGCACAGCTGGCGCTGCATTACAGCTCCCTTAACCACTGCGCCACCCGGGAGGCCGGGAACAAATAATTGAATCAATTTTAGACTTGATTAAAGGCTGTAACATAACGTGGAAAAAGTCAAGAGTCCTGAATACTTTCGAAATGCACTGTGTAAATATATATATATTTTTTAAATTATTTATTTATTTTTGTTCAGAAGACTTGGGGGGTGCAAATAAAATAAAAAATTAAATTCTGTAGTTGGGGAACCCTGCCGTAAAGTCTAAGGACCCTGAGGCTGGGTTTCTACTAAGCTAGCCTCTTCGAGTAACAGGCTTTCGTAATATGGGTAAGCCTGGGAACTTTCATGGCAGAAAAATAACCAGATAGGGGTGTTGACCCGGTGTAAATCAGTGACGCTTCGCAACACGTCAAACCAATCAAGTTCCTTGCTTGTCCGGCGCTCTAATAGTGCTCACTACATTAGTATCGTAGGTGCTACAGTGCGTGACGATTCATTTTTACAGTCACAATTTCTTTTCACCTTTATTTAACCAGGTAGGCCAGATGAGAACAAGTTCTCATTTACAACTGCAACCTGGCCAAGATAAAGCAAAGCAGTGCGGCAAAAACAACACAGAGTTACACATGGGATAAACAAATGTACAGTCAATAACACATAACACAATAGAAAAAAACCACAATAGAAAAATCTATAAACAGTGTGTGCAAATGTAGTAAGATTAGGGAGGTAAGGCAATAAATAGGCCATTGTAATAGGCCATAATCTAGCATTAACACTGAAGTGATAGACGTGCAGATGATGATGTGCAAGTAGAGATACTGGGGTGCAATAGAGCAAAAATAAATAACAATTTGGGGAATGAGGTAGTTGGGTGGGCTATTTACAGATGGGCTATGTACAGGTGCAGTGATCAGTAGACTGCTCTGACAGCTGGTGCTTAAAGTTAGTGAGGGAGATATGTGTCCAGCTTCAGTGATTTTTGCAATTTGTTCCAGTCATAGCAGCAGAGAACTGGAAGTAAAGGTAAGCAAAGGAGGAGTTGGCTTTGGAGATGACCAGTGAAATATACCTGCTGGAGCGCCTGCTACGGGTGGGTGTTGCTATGGTGACCCGTGCTACGGGTGGGTGTTGGTATGGTGACCCGTGAGCTGAGATAAGGTGGGGCTTTACCTAGCAAAGACTTATAGATGACCTGGAGCCAGTGGGTTTGGCGACGAATATGAAGCGAGGGCCAGCCAACGAGAGCATACAGGTCGCAGTGGTGGGTAGTATATGGGGCTTTGGTGACAAAACGGAAGGCACTGTGATAGACTCATTTGCTGAGTAGTGTTAGAGGCTATTTTGTAAATGACATCGCCGAAGTCAAGGATCAGTAGAATAGTCAGTTTTATGAGAGTATGTTTAGCAGCATGGGTGAAGGAGGCTTTTTTGCGAAATAGGAAGCCGATTCTAGATTTAATGTTGGATTGGAGATGCCTAATGTCAGTCTTGAAGGAGAATTTACAGTCTAACCAGACACCTAGGTATTTGTAGTTGTCCACATATTCTAAGTCAGAACCGTCCAGAGTAGTGATGCTAGTCAGGCTGGCGGCTGCGGGCAGTGATCGGTTGAAAAGCATGCATTTAGTTTTACTAGCATTTAAGAGCAGTTGGAGGCCACGGAAGGAGTGTTGTATGGCATTGAAGCTTGTCTGGAGGTTTGTTAACACAGTTTCCAAAGAAAGGCCAGAAGTATACAGAATGGAGTTGTCTGCGTAGAGGTGGATCCGAGAATCACCAGCAGCAAGAGCGACATGTACAGTATGTGGAATGTGTGTTTCGAGCACACGGCTGATGAAACACAATTACGTTTTTCCTTCAGGTTTTCTTCAATTTTCTGCAATGTTGCAAACTAGCATCTGGACTAACTCTCTGCAAATTGTGTCCTTCCCAGTCTGACAACAATGACGAACATATCATAGCACCAACGGGCGTGTGTGGGGGAGGGTTCATTAAATGTAACATCCAATCATAATCTTGCTGCCGGGAGCCTGTGTACCATTCAAAGGCGTGAGAGCGAAGTGATTTTGGAGGTATGGCAACGTGAGACTACTAATAAGCTAACGTATGGAATTGTTTTAAGATGGCCATACCAAGGATCATTTTGCTATTTGATTTAGAATTGTAGAACCCCTGTAGATATAAAAAAAACAAAATCATACAAAAAAAAGTATTGGACAAAACATTGAATTTGGCCTTACTGCTATTAGCCCATAGAAACACATTTAATAACAGATTCACACATGGAAAAACAGATAGTTAAACATGTCATCAAAAGGAAGTATGTTTTGAAGTGTTTATCCTATATTTGAGAGATATAAGAATGTTCAGAAAAAAAGTACAATCATTTTTATCCTGGAATTACCTGTATACCTAAATGGCCTTTCACATCCATTCATTTTTCTGCCCAGAATGTTTTAAATTATTTGTTTATTATGCCTCGAGTGGATCATGGGGGAGCCTCAAGCGGAGAAATTATTTTATTTTATGCCCAGCTCAAGAGGCCCCTTGATGATGTGAGGCCTGAGGCAATTGCCTTGTCTGCCAAATAGTAAGTCTGCCATTGTGAATGGGACACATTGGTAGAAGGCAACAAATTAAATTGTATTTTTACTTCAGAGTGACTTGAATCAGATTAAATCAAATAAGGGCATATGGTATAGCTCAGTTAGTCTCCATTGTCTAGTCAGGGTCATAGTGAACATCCCAGATGGCTCCCTATTCCCTATAGTGCACTACTTTTGACCAGAGCCCTCAAAAGTAGTGCAGTATATAGGGGATAGGGTGCCATTTGGGATGCAGAACCATCTAGCCAGAGCGGTTGATTCATGTAGCCCACATCCCATTTCAATCCCCAGCAGTGTCAGATTAAGTGTCCTCATTAACACAGCTAGCGACTGTACGTGACAATGTGAAGGCTAAGCCACATAGGATTTATTACACCTCCCGCTGAATTTATGATACACTCTCATCTATGATATTAACCAGCGAGAAAGAGGGGAGAGAGACAGACAGAGGGAGAGAGAGCGGAGAGAGATAGGGGGGAGAGAGAGAGGAAAGGGGGGTTGGGAAGAAAGAAACCGAGAGTGAGAGGGGATAGAGAATGGTTTAGCCATTCAGTGCCATCTAGTGGACTTGCTAGGACAGTTCAGTGTCTTACTCAGAAGGCACCAACTCAAGGTCGGATTTATATCTCACTGTAAATGTCAACTATAACAGTTTCACTTGTAAAATAGGTCATAAAAACCTCTGAACATAGTAGACTTGGACTGTGCAAAACGAAGGCTGTGAGGTCTTATGAACAACTTTATATGGTAAAGAGTGTTTCAGGGGTATAGAAGACCAGATGGAAGTCTGTATTTGGAGGTAACCAAAACACATGGTTTGAGTCATGTAGGTGGAGTAGACTATTAAGGTAACACCCAAACATCGTATTTAACGCACTGGACTGGTAATTCAAATGAGATGTGCAGGATGAGGCTTGAACAAAGAGCAAACGTAAAATGACGTTCAACATATCAAGGACCTTCCACTGGATCCTGGCAGACCTTATCGGTCATTCAGTGCCAGACCTTATCGGTCATTCAGTGCCAGACCTTATCGGTCTGACAGGATCCAGTGGCAAATGTTAGACATGGCTGAAAACCTGAATCATAAACAGATATGTGGAGAGAGGCTGTGTCACACTGGCCCCGTTGGTTGGCCTGTGAGATAATCAGCCTTGAGCTAGGTAAACATACTTTGACAGACAGACATAGATAGTGAGAGAGAAAGAGACAGAAAAAGAGAGGAATACAGAGATAGCAAGAGAGTAGCAAGGGCGCAGTGCCTCTGGTGACTCATTCTGATCCACATTCCATGTCAGCCGTTTCAACTTCAAACTCCCACTCTATGCAATTCCACAAAGTCCTGTGTTCTCTGATGACCTCCAACTCTCTCTCTCTGCTGTCTGGGCTCTATCGCCTGGGATACGTCCCAAATGGAACCCTACTCCCTCCCACTCCTCTTTATATTCTGGTTAGAGTCAGTATGCGCTGTTCTGTGAAGGGAGTAGTACACAGTGTTGTATGAGATCTTCCGTTTCTTGGAAATTCCTTGCATGGAATAACCTTAATTTCTCAGAACAAGAATAGACTGACGAATTTGAAAAGAAAGAGTCTTTGTTTCTGGCCATTTTGAGCCTGTAATCAAACCCACAAATGCTGTTGCTCCAGATACTCAACTAGTCTAAAGAAGGACAGTTTTATTGCTTCTTTAATCAGAACAACAGTTTCCAGCACAGGCTAACATACTTGAAAAAGGGTTTTCTAATGATCAATTAGCCTTTTAAAATTATAAACTTGGATTAGCTTACACAACGTGCCATTGGAACACAGGAGTGATGGTTGCTGATAATGGGCCTCTGTGCACCTATGTAGATGTTCCATAAAAAGAACAATAGTCATTTACAACATTAACAATGTCTACACTGTATTTCTGATCAACAATGTTATTTTAATGGACAAAAAAAGTGTTTTTCTTTCAAAAACAGACATTTCTAAGTGACCCCAAACTTTAGAACGGTAGTATATATAGATAAATAAAAAAGTGCATTCAGACACCTTGACTTTTTCCACATTTTGTTCATTAGACTTATTCTAAAATGGATTAAATCATTTTCCTCTCATCAATCTACGCATAATTCCCCATAATGACAAAGCAAAAACAGGTTTTTCGAAATGTTTGCAAAACTATTACAAATAAAAAACTGAAATAGCACATTTATCCTATTACTCAGTACTTTGTTGAAGCACCTTTGTCAGCCTCGAGTCTTCTTGGGTATGACGCCACAAGCTTGCCACACCTGTATTTGGGGAGTTTCTCCCATTCTTCTCTGCAAATCCTCTCAAGCTCTGTCAGGTTGGATATGGAATGTTGCTACACAGCTATTTTCCGGTTTCCAAATGATAAAAATGCAAACTACACAATCTTTAGCTTTGCATACATTATTGAAGAACATAGATACAAAATCTGACACCTCACAATCGTTTTATAGGTTAACATTAGATAATCAAAAATAATATAATGTACAAACAGACAAGAGAAATTCGGTTCCAGCCCTTTGAATATCATAATTAGCAGCAGGTGGTTGATTTAAAAACATAAAGAAATTGCAGAATAAAAAAGGTAAGAGCTAATTTGGCAAGACTACAAAACTGTACAATAAAATCAAGTAGCAAAATCAGATGTAAACTATGTAGCATTACTATCGCTATTCAGTGATAAAAACCATTGACTGAGGAAACATATTCCCCAAAAACAGTCAATGCCATAAGTATTATGCCTTAAATCTAATCTAGACAAACAATTAGACTAGTACATGTGAGACAATGATTTGCTAAATATGTGAAAATATACACTCCAGTTATATTAGCAAAAAACAAACGTACAGAGTAAAAAATAAGTGTTACAATTCAGTGCAACATTGTACAAAAACAAATATTATTGCCTGCACTGGAGAAAGCTATATCAGTCTGCAAATATAGGACTATTAAAGGCCCAGTGCACTTCTGTGAAGAATACATTTTTCTTCCATTTAAAAAAAAATTATTATTTAAAAAATGTATTCTGATTTTTTTCAGGGGGTGCTGCAGCACCTTTACTTCCCGTGGCTATTTATTTTATTTTACCTTTATTTAACTAGGTAAGTCAGTTAAGAACAAATTCTTATTTTCAATGACGGCCTAGGAACAGTGGGTTAACTGCCTGTTCAGGGGCAGAACGACAGATTTGAACCTTGTCAGCTCGGGGATTTGAACTTGCAACCTTTCAGTTAAGGGCTATAAGGGAACCTATTGGTAGATGCGTAAAAATAAAACAGCAGACATTGAATATCCCTTTGAGCATGGTGAAGTTATTAATTACACTTTGGATGGGGTATCAATACACCCAGTCGCTACAAAGATACAGATGTCCTTCCTAACTTAGTTGCCGGAGAGGAAGGAAACCACTCAGGGATTACGCCATGAGGCCAATGGTGAATTTAAAATGGTTAAAAAGAGTTGGTAAGAGAAAACTGAGCACGGATCAACAACATTGTAGTTACTCCACAATACTAACCTAATTGATTGTCTGAAAAGGAAGCCTGTACAGAATAAAAATTATTCCAAAACATGCATCCTGTTTATAACAAGGTACTAAAGTAATACTGCAAAGAAAATGGCTAAGCAATTAACATTTTGTCCTGAATACAAAGTGTTATTGGATTTGCCTGAAACATTACTGAGTACCACTCTCCATATTTTCAAGCATAGCATCTCAGTGCTAAAGGCGTCACTACAGACCCTGGTTCGTTTCCAGGCTGTATCACAACCGGCCGTGATTGGAAGTCCCTTAGGGCGGCGCACAATTGGCCCAGCATCATCCGGGTTAGGGTTTGGCCTTCATTGTAAATGAGAATTTGTTCTTAACTGACTTACCTAGTTTAATAAAGGTTTAAAAAAAACTTGAACACAAGGCCAAATCTAACCTGGAGTTGCTTACCAAGATGACAGTGAATGTTCCAGAGTGGCCGAGTTACCGTTTTGACTTAAATCTACTTGAAAAGTATGGCAAGACCTGAAAATGGTTGTCTAGCAATGATCAACAATCAATTTGAACAGAGCTTGAATAATTTAGAAAATAATAAAATGGGCAAATGTTGCACAATCCAGGTGTGGAAAGCTCTTTAGAGATTTATCCAGAAAGACTCACAGCTGTAAACGCATCCAAAGGTGCTTCTACAAAGTATTGACCCAGGGGTGTGAATACTTGTGTCGTTGAGATATTTATGCATTTAATTTTCAATATATTTGCAAACATTTCTAAAAACATGTTTTCACATTCTTATTATTGTCTGTAGAGCCTCTCCTGGGTCAGCAAGCTGGAGCTTGTTGATAGAAAACCACTGGTGCATAACAGATCAGAGGGTAGCCTACAACTTAACACCAGACAACTGCAGCCTTAGACAACTCATAATAAGGAGCTATGATCAGAGGGTCATAAAGTGAGTATAACTGCATAGCATAATTCAAGGTGGACTGTGAATAGTTATGAAACCTGATCTTTCATCATAGCACTACACACAGCAGGCCTACCATACGCTCAACAAAAAGCGTACCTTGTGACACAGAAGGCTCCTCTACTGATCCCGATTACAGACTTAAAGGACCAGAGGCCTTTTCATTGGCCTCCAATCCTCCACTTGAAAGTCTTTCAGCTGGACTGAATGGCATCCACCGCAGGAAATCAATAACGGTTTCAAATCAAAGTGCTTAAAGCAACTGAAACGTAAAGGGAGAATAAATTCATAGCCTCACTAACAGTCTGACAGTAATAAGAGAGAATTGCTCCCAAGCATTGTGAAATCAATTACATTGTTTGTACCATGTGGTCAAATAACTTGGAAGTTTAAACACTTCCCACTTGGCAAAAACAGGTTGAGTCAACCTTGTTTCCATGCCATTTCAACCCCAAAAAATGTCATATGAAGACGTCAAATCAACGTGGGAAACTGATTGGATATGAAAAAAAGTAGTTTTGGTTCTGATCTTCAATGGAAGATAATTTCATATTTAAAAAATATATTTTTAAAATCACCCAAATTCTAACCCAAATCCAATGACACGGTGACATTTTTTGTCGATTTCACATTGAATTCACATTAGTTAAAAACTCAACGAAATGTAAATCAAAACTATACATTGAACTGACATCTTTGCCCAGTTGGTTGCAGGCAGCTTTACATGTACGTTAAGGGTTAAAGCAGACGAACTGTGAAACCTCCTTGGCTACTTCGGCATGATAAGAGGATTAAGACAGAAATATTTAGCCTAACCAGGGGTAGCAATCTGGCCAGTTACTCAATAGATCATGTAATACCATACTCTGTTAGTTCAGCATATTCATATAATGCCTGGGGTAAAAACCCTTTAGTATGTGTAACAACAGACTAGGCCTATGCCACAAAAAAACAAACACTTGTAACATCAGACTATATCGCATTGTCTCAGTCATTCTGCACTGTAGTAGTTGATTTGCTCTTTGTTGGGTGTACTTAGAGGCTATTCTTCAGCCAAACAGATTTGACATGGGTCTGGATTTAAATGAGCTTTTCCTGGACCCGCTAAGCTCCTCTGTCTCACAGTGTGCTGGGAACGAAGTGCTGTGAACTATCTGCGAAGATCTGAAGCGGATCTTCTGAAGTTTGGGCCTCATCTTGCTAAGGGATGATTTCCTTCGCAAGGGTTTCTGTCTGGCCTGCCCTGCTCCATCACCTGTGTCCTCCTCACTGTGATTGTGCAGTTTGAGGGGCATCAGATTAGACTGGAGAACTTTAGACAACCGCCAATGCCCCCCATCGTCTGTGTTCTCTGAGTCCGAGTCGGGGCCACCACCCGCCCCGATGATGTCACGGATATCAACGGCCGCACTTTTCGTAAGATACTGACACGCCCTTTTCCCATTGTAATCTCTGGCCTCTACGTCTGCGTCATAGGCTCCTACCAGTAACTTCACCACTTCAACATGGTTGTGCATTGCTGCTAGATGGAGTGGTGTGTAGCCGGCACTTGACCGGGCATTGATGTTGATGGGTACTGTGTGTTTTTTGGCAAAGTTCACGATAAGTGCCAGCAGTTCTTGTTTGCCTTGCTTGGCAGCCCAGTGCAGGCAGGTGAACCCAGTCACAAAATCTTTCTTCATGGCAAGGTTCGGTTCACAGGAAAGGAGGCGGTGAAGACTCTCCCATTGGCCGTCGGATGCACACATCATCCATTCGTGTTCCAACGGGTCCAGAGTGACTGAAGCTCTGTCTTCGTCTGTAGTAGAAGAAACCACAGAGGCAGAGTCACTGTCCCTGTACTTTGTAGACAGGTAGACAGAGTTCCTCAACACCATGCTGCGTCGCACCTGGGGGGAGCTGTTCATCATGAGCTCAATAAAGTTGTTATGGCTACTTTTAGGTGTGTTGCTGTCACTCCCCGATTTGCTCAGTAGCGAATCATAATTATGGCCTTCGTCTGCCCCGTCCTCTGATGAAGGGTGACTGGACAGCAGGCTGCCCTGTGCATTTGTTGGGAATTGACGTCCGGGTAAGTGGAACATAGAGCCATCCGCGGCTGTAGGTAAAGGTGACGTCTCAATCACTGCAATTTGCGGTATGTCATGCGGTTGCAATGTCTGAAGGTCCTCCTTGGTCAATTTCTGCTCTCCATTGCCACCAAGGCCTAACGCATTTCCCATAATGTCTGGTAAACTATTGTTCTGAACTACAGACCTTGTTGACGCAGCTTTTTCTATAATGTTACCTTCCAATATAATTCGTGAAATGTCAGGCGGTCTCACTCCTGCGGCATTGTCAGTTCCGTAACCCGAGCCAGGTGAAATGTCTTGTTGTGCCTCGTCGTTTGCAGTGGTTTCACAAGAGCGCACACCCCCGGCAGAAGATGCTGACAGATGCAGTTGTGGTGTACAATCTTCTATCAAGTTCTTATATGATTCTGATAGGACAGGGGTGCTGCTATCTTGTTCCAAAAAGGTGCCTGTTTCGTTGCCAAGGCACGCGCTGTCTTTTTCCACTCGATACTTGTTTTTTAAACATACACATTTCACTCCATTCTCCAACTTTACAAATGCGACGTTGTCCACGTATCCCTTGAATTTCTCCCGAACAATTGCTTTCTGGTCAGGGTCTTCCGGGAAAACAGATTTGAAATAGTCAATGAATTCCTGTTTTTTCTCTCTCCCCCCTCGCTCGGTCAGAAAATGTACGACCGCTTCTTGGGTGCACTCGGTCGCCATTACGTTAGATTAGCTGGTTAAAACAAATACATACAAGTAGCCTTCGGCAAAATATACCTACAAATTATCTTCCCTTTTACAAGTTTATAAATTAGCTGGAGTTGAATCAGCCCGTACATTTACGGTTTTCACCTGCCCTGGTTGGTGTTGTCCCATCACATCATCCTCACAGACCTTGTTGTGCTTCTTTGATACGGAATATAAATTAATAGAACCGTCACCCCACCCAGAGTTGAGTCGGGAAGGACCCTCTTTTGCAAGCAGACCTGTCTATCAGTTTTATTTATACGATCACAGCGATCCACCCCAGAGATGTTAGAGAAAGGAGGAGATAGGAATCATGTTGGGCAATGAATGGAGGAACGTATCACTAACCCAAGATAGACCAGAGCCTGTCGTTTCCAATGGGAGAAAATGAATCATGGTGGGAAGAACAAGCGAGGAGGTAGCATATATTTGTATATTTTCGTTAGAGAATTTTATACATCTGGTTTAATATCTGTCTCATTGTTCTGTGGTATAATGCAGCATTCAAGACACATGTGAACTAAATATACGCGATCAAATTGTTTGTTTATTTAAATAGGCAAGTCAGCTAAAAACAAATTCTTATTTACAATGACGGCCTAGGAACAGTGGGTTAACTGCCCTGTACAGGGGCAGAATGACAGATTTTTACATTGTCCGCTCGGGGATTCGATCTAGCAACCTTTTGGTTACTGGCCCAAAGGCTCTAACCACAAGGCTACCTGCCACCTCAAATCATGAAGTCAGTGATCTTAAGGTCGGAAAGTCAGAGCTCGAGACAGAGTTGGAATTCCGAGTTCGATGGCTGTTCAGATCAATTTTCACAGTCGGAGCTTGTTTTTTCCCTCGAGTTCCCAGTTGCTTTGAAAGCGTTTAAGTCAGTCGGATATTTCCGAGTTCCCAGTTGTCTTGAACGCGGCATAACGCCCCAACAGCAGACTGTCAAACGACCGCGTTCACTTGTAATGCGGCATCACGTGGTTGAAAACTAATCTTCTCGTAATCCCTTCACAAAATCAAGGTGATTTGAGAAACCTGCCTATGTTCCTTAAAAGTACGTAATGTCACGATTCCAAAGCTTTACGATATTGCAGAGAACAAGTTAATTCTCACATATCGGAAAATACTTATTGTTCACTAAATTCATGCTAATGTTGTGTTTTTGCGCTAGCGCCCAGTCGACTCCCATTCACTGTTTATCCCAGAATCCCAGGAATGCACCGCGCGGCCCATAGTCGAAACGTACACAATGAACGTTATACGATTCCAGTGACGTTTTCCATCTCCTCAAATGTATCTCTGTCCACGCCTCTTAGCAACCACTACGTTGGGAAACTGTGACCCTTGAAACGCCATTTTGGAATCTAAATTGGCGGCCCTTCAGTCAAAGTCGCGCAAAAAACCAAAATGTCTACTTAGTTTCACACTATGTATGTCCAACGAATTTCCGGAAAATTGGTTTATACCATTCATTCTATGGGGGTCGCTATATGGTAACAAACAATCTTGCAGTTCAAAATAACTACTATGTACTCAGAATTTGATAAATACGTATCACAAAATCAGAACATGTAGTACCTCATATGTTTGTAAGATATATCGTTTATATTGTTAAACACAAACTGTCAGTCGTCTATCCCCAGCCATGGAGAAAGTTTGCAAGCCTACATTCCTTTCATGGCTACGTAGGTAGGCGATTTTTCAAAGTTTTTAGTTGAGGCTATTTTCTTTACAACTTGCTAGTATTTGTAGCTATTAGCTCCTGTATTCCGAGATGACTACGTCGGATATTGCTCAGGGGGTAATTGTTGTTAAATTTCATCGCTAAATAATGTATATTTACAGTTGTAAAACTTACGGCACCTTTAGCTTGCTAGTTAGCATGGTTATGTTCCAGGTCGTCTTTACTGCGATCGCGCTGCGTAATCCTGAAAGGTAAAATTTTATTTTGGCCTTGTGAGATCTGACCGACTGCACAGCAGGATTGCATTAAGACGACCTGGAACCGATTCAGTAACTTTTTCACTATCCAGCTAGCTATGTGGCTAACAGCGTAGTTCCAATCAGCGTTTCTAAAAAGTAGGGTTTTACTGCCGGAGCTTGTTTACGCCCTTTGAGCAAGAATGAATATATGAAATACATATAGACCACAATTAGCCATGGTCTGTCTAGCTAGTTTGCCAACGCATGGGTTAGTTTGCCGATGTGGCAGCCAGTGAAAGTTAACTTTGTGTGCTAGCTACAAAATCTAGTCAAATGTATGCTGCTTAAACTGATCTGCCATCTATCTCCAGCCTTTCCAGGTCTATCCACAATCTGTGTCAGTAAAGAAAGGTACAGGTCAGGTAGGGTGTCATTCATAGAAATAGATAAATGTTTGTGTAGACACATTTAGCCTTGTATGGGTAAGTAGTGTACAGACAATGAAAACATAGGAATAGAAGATTATGTACCTAGTTAACCAGTTCCAGCTGTAGACAGTCAGATATAATCATATACTGAGTTGGCCTAATGTTAGGCTATGTCTCCCTATAACAGGACAAAAATGCCCGGCCCCTGTCCTTGTCTGGCCATGTTGGCTTTGACAGCCTACCTCACCAGCTGGTCAACAAATCAACATGTCAAGGTTTCTGCTTCAATATCCTCTGTATTGGTGAGTATCGTTGTGATGTTACATTAAAAGTTCAGCCGTAGACCAGTATCTCTTTTTTAGATGGAAAAAAAAATGTTGGCCCATTTCCTTTAAATTCCTTTCTAAAATGTATTCTGGACTTATGCCCAGAATCCTCAATGTCTTTGGAACTCTCATTTTCCAAAGCAATGTTATCACTAAGATTAGCAAACAATATTTCCCTCACTATGCAGGCGAAACTGGTATTGGCAAATCCACCCTAATGGACACACTGTTCAACACTAACTTTGAGAACTTTGAGTCGTCTCACTTCGAGCCCAAGGTGAAGCTGCGAGCGCAGACCTATGACCTGCAGGAGAGCAATGTGCGACTTAAGCTGACCATCGTCAACACAGTGGGCTTTGGGGACCAGATGAACAAGCAGGAGAGGTGAGAGAAGTGCAGTCATGATATACCTGGGTCGTATTCATTAGGCACCAAACCTAACAGCCTACCTGAACTTGTCCAATAACTTAAGAAACCCTTGTTTTAGTGTTCCGTTTTGCTACGGTAGCCTATGCCCAAATGAATATGACCCTGATGCTGAATGACAAAACAAAGCACATTATTATGTCTTTCTATCCACCACAAATCACTTGTTTTACCACATATGCTACACAACTTCTGATGGAATATGTCCTCTCTGAATGTTTCCATTGGCAGCTACCAGCATGTTGTGGACTACATTGACACCCAGTTCGAGTCGTATCTACAGGAGGAGTTGAAGATCAAGCGGTCCCTTCACAACTACCACGACTCCCGTATCCATGCCTGTCTCTACTTCATCGCCCCTTCGGGACACTCTCTCAAGTCCCTAGACCTGGTCACCATGAAGAAACTGGACAGCAAGGTGAGGGCCTAAAACTAAAAGAAGCTGCCACTATTGCATTTTCTTTCTCTCTTTTGATTTTGTTTCTGGCACAGTTATACAGCATTAGTCTATAAATATAAACTTTTTCATAATTGTTGTTGTGTTTAAATGTATAATTCCGTTTTGAATTTTATTTAGTGTTATGGAATATTTGGGCAGTTTAGGAAGTGTCATGGCTGTTGGTAAACACTGGGATTTGCATGATGAGTAATTACTACTGTGTTAGTGTGGCAGGACTGAACAAGTCGGACAGAGCATAATGTTGACATTGGGCAATCACAGAAGTCTGTCCTGACTGTGCTTTAGTTGTATGTACTTTTTTAAACCTTTGTTGTTAACTGACTTGCCTAGTTAAACTAATTCTTGACAGCCTACCCCGGGCAAACTAACGACGCTGGGCCAATTGTGCGCCTCCCTATGGGACTCCCAATCACGGCCGGTTGTGATACAGCCTGTTATCGAACCTGGGTCTGTAGGGATGGCTATAGCACTGAGATGCAGTGCCTTAGACCGCTGCGCCACTCAGGAGCCCCATAGTCGTGTTCTACAGTACTGTTCTTTCACAAAAGGGAATTTGTTTCTACTTGTAATATGAATTTTATGTCCTGTTTGATTCTTGAGGGAATGTCAATTCAGAAAGAAAATGTATTATTTATAAGACAAACTGTGTACTTTCTGTAGGTCAACATCATTCCTGTCATCGCCAAAGCAGACACCATCTCCAAGAGCGAGCTCCACAAGTTTAAGATCAAGATCATGAGTGAGTTGGTCAGTAACGGTGTCCAGATCTACCAGTTCCCTACCGACGACGAGACAGTCTCCAAGATCAACACTGCCATGAATGTGAGTTGTAGAACACTCCCTTGGTATCTTTCAGGATCTCTGCCCAATTCCATTCCTCACAGTGGTGAATTTGACTGTGCTCGACAGTGCACCTCTGTGAGTATGGCTACATGCACACAGGAACACGATTATTGTGGATATTTTGATGAAAACATTTACATGCTTTGCAAGAAGAACGATTTGCCTAATGGACTACTTGATAGGACAGAAAATATGCAATAAAAAATAAATGTTCCATGACAGTGACGTGTTTTCTTTTTCCCCCGAAAGAGTTCGGACTTCTAAAGTTTGTATGAGAACTTCTTCAAATATTCCTACTTTCATTTTTTTCCCCCAAACTCACTTCACTCACGCTAAAGAGGGAGGCTCGCTCGGCTGGTGCTAGCACATGGGCAGATAACTTATTTCATACCTCACCTATTCCTCTCTGATTTAGAAGATACTGTTGCACAAACTACATGCTGATTTAGGCCTACCACAGCACTGGTATCAGGGTGTATTATGTTCTCTGACTCAGTACATTTATTAGCTAGCCAGCGGCTAACAATAAAAACATTTGCAGACAGTAATATATACAGACTAATAGTTGTCATTATAGAACGCTTGTGGATGTGACAAATTCAATTGTGTTTTATTTTGATTAATATTAAGAAGCAAAGTGAAAAGCAGCATCGTTATCAACATATTGATGAGGGAGGGAGAGTGACGAGTCGCATATCACATTTAACAAACCAAACATTGAAATAACGTTATTGAAGAAAGTAAACGGTCCATCCATCAATACCGGTATATAGTAAATTAGAATATACCGCCCAACCGTATCGTATGCTTCAATTTCGACCGTACTCCGATTAAGATATGCAGAGTAAGGTGTTTACATGACTGATGCCATACTTATCGAAATCTGTTTAATATTGAGTGTGCATGTAAATGTACTGTCTTCTGTGCCTATGATCTATTTGCTAATGTCAGGGTATCCTGCCTTTTGCTGTTGTGGGGAGCTCAGAGGAGGTGAAGATTGGAAATAAAATGGTCAAAGCACGGCAGTATCCCTGGGGTGTGGTGCAAGGTAGGTAAACCTGTTTGACCATGTAGGCTTCAGGCTTACAGCATTCTTTCTTTGAAGTGAAGTGTCTTTGGCTCTGCAGTACAAATGCCAGGGGGTAAAGGTATGTCTGCCTGTCCTTGTTTCAGTGGAGAACGAGAACCACTGTGACTTTGTGAAGCTGAGGGAGATGCTGATCTGTGTGAACATGGAGGACCTGAGGGAGCAGACCCACACACGCCACTACGAGCTCTACCGCCGCTGCAAACTGGAAGAGATGGGATTCACAGACACAAACCCAGAGAGCAAGCCAGTCAGGTACGGAGAGAGCAGTGTATGCGCGTACAGTTGTCATCATTTTGGGCCTGTGATAACTAGATTCTCTGCTGCCAATGACTGGAACGAACTACAAAAATCTCTGAAACTGGAAACACTTATCTCCCTCACTAGCTTTAAGCACCAACTGTCAGAGCAGCTCACAGATTACTGCACCTGTACATAACCCACCTATAATTTAGCCTAAACAACTACCTCTTTCCCTACTGTATTTAATTTATTTTGCTCCTTTGCACCCCATTATTTTTATTTCTACTTTGCACATTTTTCCACTGCAAATCTACCATTCCAGTGTTTTACTTGCTATATTGTATTTACTTTGCCACCATGGCCTTTTTTTGCCTTTACCTCCCTTATCTCACCTCATTTGCTCACATCGTATATAGACTTGTTTATACTGTGTTATTGACTGTATGTTTGTTTTACTCCATGTGTAACTGTCGTTGTATGTGTCGAACTGCTTTGCTTTGTCTTGGCCAGGTCGCAATTGTAAATTAGAACTTGTTCTCAACTTGCCTACCTGGTTAAATAAAGGTGAAATAAAACAATTTAAAAAAAGATAAGCTGCATAGATTGAAAAGGTCTGTGAAAAAACATTTAACAGCGAGAGGAGGCTGTATATTTGTATTAAATTGTGTCTGCAGCCTGCAGGAGACCTATGAAGCCAAGCGTCACGAGTTCCTGGGAGACTTGCAGCGGAGAGAGGAGGAGATGAGGCAGATGTTTGTCCAGAGAGTCAAGGAAAAGGAGACTGAGCTGAAGGAAGCCGAGCGAGAGGTACTGAACACACACACAGTGTCCTACTGTGACAGCATGCTATACAGGTCAGGAAGATACATATAGGCCTAGATGTGGCCTTCAGACTCATGCTTTGTAACAAAAAAATGTAGTGGAAGTCATCACAGAAAAAACATCTTCAATGATCTTTCATAATAAATTAATGTATTTTTGATTGAAGAGATCCTTGTGAGAAGCGTCTTTGGGTTTTAGAAAAGCACTAGAAATTCGAGGTATTAAAAACACTGACGTTTGACGTTTTCCCTCAGTTGCAAGGTAAGTTTGAGCAGCTGAAGAGACTGCACTCGGAGGAGAAGAGCAAGCTGGATGAGAAGAGAAGGTCTCTGGAGGACGAGATCAACACCTTCAGCAAGAAGAAAGCAGCTGCCGAGCTGCTCCAAGGCCAGTCCTTCAACACTAACGCCAACCTCAAGAAGGACAAAGACCGTAAAAAGTAAGATACAAGTTTTGATACTTAATCACACAGGCCTAAATTGTTGCAAAAAGAACAAAGACCGCAAGAAGTATGATATTGTAAAATACGTTTCAGGACGGCTGTTTAATTCCCTTCAAGATGTTTATTCCTGAAATGCTTTGAGACAGCTCAAAGCTCTATTACACATTGTCAATCACATTCAATCCTAAGTTACTTCCCCTATTCAAACTTTATTTCCACTCTCAATTTCATGATGCATTTGCAGACTAACAAAAATGAATATACACCAGAATGATAGTGTGTGGACTGCAGGCGTTATACAGCCATTTTAGTTAATCAGTGTGATTGCATTTCTGATTGACAGGAGTCCAGAAATGGAAGCTAAGGATGTTAACTTGACTTGTGACGAGGCTACTAACCAAAACCACAACTGTTGCTTCAGAAACCTGTGAAGTCAGTGAGATGATAGGGAGGGACATAGGGTATAAAGAAAATGTCAGTATGTGTTTTTAGATAAGAGGAAACTATTGATTTGACAGTTGATAGGAAAGCTTAGTTAAGGAGTATAGATGTGTTGACACATTTTGCCAATTTAGTGATTTTATATTTCCTCTTTCTCGTTGGGTCTCCTTTAGCTCTGGGTTCATGTGAAGAAATAAATGGACAAAGACCCCCTCACATCAGTCAGAAGACAAATAAATACAAAATGGAATACATTCACCGATAGTCATCGTTGTTTGCCTTATTAGTCAAATCACAAAATGTTAGTTAAATTCCAGCCAGAGTATTTGATAAGGCTCTTTAAGACTGGTAACCCTTTTGTATTACTTTACTTTTCACTTCTACAGCTAGAGGGCGCCAAATGATCAAGGTCATCCTTTGAAAATACTGTACTTTACACCAAACAGAAATACAATTTGTTTGACATTCAAGATGTATTTAATTGTCCAATCTCGGAATTTGTTTTCTTACCGGGTTGTCTTGAGTATTCACTTTAAATGTGATATCAGATAATGTTTTGTAAACCTTCACTTAATTCTGCAGATAGCAGAATATATATTTGCATGTCTTTTAAATATGCTATTCACCAGTAGTGTGTGTTTTTATATAGCTTGATATTTATTCGATGCATTATTATTGTAGACTCGTGGGTTTCTGGATGGATTCCATGTTTAGAAATACCTAGCTCTGATCCAGGACATTAGTACACGTTCCTCACCTCATGTTACATTAGTGGAGGAACGCGCACCAACGACCTGGACCAGAGCTAAGTTATACCCACCGCACGTGTTACATTAGTGGAGGAACGCGCACCAACGACCTGGACCAGAGCTAAGTTATACCCACCGCACGTGTTACATTCCAATTACTGAGGTATTATTGATATGACTTTTTATAAACACTTATTTTATGCCTTTATGTGCCTTACTAGTATTTTATTCAAATGCTAAAGAATGAAGCAGCTGCTGACATGGGAATTCATTTTTGAAGAGTGAAACCATGTTTTTTTTGTTGCTCAATGATCTAAATGGAACACTAGGTCAAGTGGTTTTGACTTTGTAAAGAACTGTCGTGCGTGTGGAATGATAATTACCAAACTTTCTCCCCCCCCCTCTCAGAATGGATAGCTTTGAAAATAACTTTTTACCTGCAATATTTTTGTCCACAGCTTTTTTCTTAACTCATATGAACTGAGGTTTGTTCTTAGGTGTGGAGAAAGAAGGGTTTATAATCACTAAAAAATAAAACTTATGTTTTTTCATACATACATGTCATGTTGTTATTTCACTGTACTGAATTGAGATCTTGTTTATGGAAGAGGTATTAATTCATGTTAATTTACACATCAAAAGTAGAACACCATAAAATCACTCCAAATCAAATACACAAAACATAAAGGCATTGTTAATTACAAAGCACCGGTGTTACTCTGCTCTTGACTTTAGTGACCTCAGAACAGGCATGATGTCATCCAGACAGTCAACATCTGTAAGATCAACCAAAATAGATGTACTAATAACCAGATGATCAGTAAACAATTTAAAACAAATGCATTATTGGATGGTAACATTTCCCTACCTAGAGTCTAGAGCAGCTCCTGAACCAAAAAGTGGAATGCAGGGAAGAACACCTCATGTTCCTTTACCTTCAAGATAATACTGACAAACACACATTTAACCCCAGGCAATAGGCACATTTTATGACATTAATAAAACAAATTCTGCTGCTTGTACCTGTGGAGCTTGTGGCCTCTGCGGAGTTGACCAGACTGGTTACCTGGTTTACCACCTCACTAAGGGGTGCTCTGTCATCTGAAATTAAATTGTTAGAAGTGGGAAAGGAATTACATCCCTCAACCATGTATACTGAACAAAAATATAAACGCAATATGTCAAGGGTTGGTTTCATGAGCTGAAATAAAATATCCCAGAAATGTTCCATACACAAAATTCTTATTTCTCTCAAACGTTGTGTGCACATTTGTTTACATCCCTGTTAGTGAGCATTTCTCCTTTGCCAAGATAATCCATTCACCTGACAGGTGTGGCATATCAAGAAGCTGATTAAACTGCATGATCATTATACAGGTGCACCTTAAAATGGGCAGATATGCATCTGGTGGTCACAGATACCTTATCTATATTCCCAGTCATGTGAAATCCAGAGATTAAGGCCTAATTCATTTATTTCAATTGAATAATTTCATTGCATTTTTATTTTTGTTCTGGATAACATGACTTGACCAGTACAGTATGTGCCAATGGTGCTGTAGAATAGCTCATATGAGTTGTAGACAGACAGTCCTACCCAGGGCCAGGATGTCCCTGAGGTTCCTCATAGCGTTGGTCATCTCCCCAAGCCTGGTGTAGACCTTGTTCATACGTGGATACACTCCGCCGAGGGAGGTTATATCAAACAGCTTCTGGAAGTGGGACACCATTGACTGGAGTGTGTTCCTAGTGGGGCTCCTCAGCAACTGGTTAGAGTTGGTTTCACATAGTTCGGCTTTCACATATACACAACTTTTCATACATTTTTTGTAATGAAAAATATCGCTGTATCACAAACACTGTACATGAGAAATGATCTGAGGTATAATGTTTTGCCTCATCTAAAGTTGAGATGTAATTTCCATGGTACTCCATCCACTGCTGTAAGCCAGGACTACCAACCTTATCCTCCCCAGAGTTGGTCTCCTCTAGCAGACTGTCCACCAGTAGCATAAGATCCTCCACTCGAACACTTTCCATAAGACTAGTAGCGCATGCTGGCTGCCATGGTAACAGTCTCAGCATCAACTTACTCAGGGCACAGTGCAAGTCCTAAGCACACAGTGAGAGACAGACAAGTAAAAACTTGGGTCTCTAGACAATGATAAACAGACGTGGTTAAAGAAGCCTATTCTAGCCATACATATCACAGACAACAGATGTTGTTGATATGAAGAGTTCTAAAAGTTTGGCTTTCAATGACAGGGCAAGTTGACACTGGACTATTGGACCTGGCTGCATACATGTTCGATGCGCTTTATAGACAGTCAGCTCTCACCTTCAGTGAAGCCAGTTGGTCAGACCACATCTCCAGAGTGGAGAGGAGTTCGTCAAACTCGACCATCTCTGAGGCCCTGTTGGACAGCGGATGGCTGGTTGATGGCCTCGGTCTATGGAGCCTCAGTGGAGCCCCGGAAGTAGTCAAAACCGCTTTGATGTCATTCAGAACCTGAAAGTCAGGTAAGACAAATAGTCCAGCAAAGTCTGAATCAAAAACGTAAAGTGAGTCGATACTCGCTCCCGCTTTAGACAAGGGGAGATAAACGGAGTACCTTCTCGTGTCTGGCAGCCAAGGCCCTTGCCTTTGCCACCTCCTGGTTACTCAGAGCAGCCCTCCCCTCTTCTTTAAACTCCTGAGCAGACCTGGGGTGGAGGTAAAGGAGATATGACTACCAATAGGACAGGCAGCATTTTAGATTAAGGTGAGGAAGGGGTTAACTAGGAGGTTAAGCTGTGGTGCTCGTCATATCCAAGAAGAATGACAGTCATTTTTCCCCACTTCATGTTACTCTGGTGAATAAGTCTGCCCATGCGTCTCAGTTGTTCTTTGTAGGACTTCAGCTCTTTCACTGTGGGTCCAGATTCCAAGTCTTGCTTCAACTGCTGAATTTCATTCCTAAGCTCCTCCCTCTGAGCTTTGGTGTCCATTAACTGTTCCTGATAGGACTATTAGGGAGAAGTAAGATTCAGAACTAAGATCATGGAATCTTGATCAACTGGGCAATATGAAATATAAAAATCCAACTTTCAATCATATATTGATTCGTCAGATACATCAATAACCTATCCTAGAAAAACATAGTCAAAAACCATCAATTATCTTTCCATGAGAGAAGCTAAAGTGAGGTAGCCTGGAATCCGAACTGATGTTTTGGGAAAAAATACCATATCAGATTGATAAAGAGAGGGTCTCTGACAGACAGGCTTAACATGGTGATAGATTGATGTTCAGGCCAGGTGATCTCCCTCTGTCACGCCCCAATGGTTAACACTTGCTGGCTGACCAGCTGGTGTAAGCCGGCCCCATGTCTACCTCTTACCCCTCTCTGTCTCACTGTATTAGGCTTACTACTCATGTCCACTAAGACTATTGTGTGACAACAGCTGGCAGGTACATGATCATGAGTCTATATTATTGCATATTTCTAATAAATCATATAAGGTGATGGAGGAATGTTTTGAGAGGTTAGAAATAGGATCAAGTAACTGGGGGTTCAAAAATATTAGGCTTCCAAGAAGTGAGATTTCCTACATACTGGAAAAGCAATGTACTGCCTGTACGTGAGTGTCTAAAATTATAAATATAACTAATTAATATTCATTTTATAACTACTTACTCAAGTTGGTTGTTGGACTCGATGAGCTCCTGAATCAAGGTCTGTCTCCTCTCCGAGTCTGTAAGCATCGCCCAGCAATCTAAAGCATTAACACTCCTCCTTATAGACTTGTTCAACATGATCCAAGAAGTGAGTTAAGACATTTAGCTAAGATATGCCAGTTCAGAATGTTACAGCAAGAAGATGATACAAAAACATACTAAACCATTACCTGCAAGGTTCTTATTCGCGACGGGATCAGCAAAGTGAACAGGCTTGAAGCCATGGTGCTGGAGGAGTCTGTTCACAGCATCCCACTCTGTCTGCTCCTGCTGATAGGTCCAAACACACCACATCACACAGTCCATTACAATACAACACACAAAGGATGTAGTATGATGCAGATTGTTCCCAATTATTTAAAAAAATTCATACAATGTTTAATATGAGATCTACCTGAAGGTCCACAGAAACACGCATGTCTTGTCTCTGGAATGAAACACAGCATTTGTGTTCTCCCTATCCATTTCCTCAGTATGTTATACACTTTAGGCTATAATACACACCACCCTGTCTGTTCCTGACGAGATAAAGAAATTCTAAGCGTTCCACTTTCTCCATCTTCTATTTGACAGGAGACTGTCGGTGTGTCAGCCTCCTACTGTACCCTCCCCCCAGTCAACGTTATATGGGGTTATCGAATTACTTGGTCCCCCTTTGAGACCACCATGACAACACACAAACACACATAGTTGTAATACCTGTGCCATCTCTTCTCCACCTGCAGGAGTGAAAATAGGTTAGTTTACTAGCTAGCTGAGATAGCAGTGATGTTGAACACATAGGCTACCTAGATAACTATCTACTGTTAGCTAGCTAGCAATCTACGTTGCTAACTAGTTAGCCAAGTTTAGCATGTTCCACAAAACAAAATATAGATTTCCTACAATAACGTTTGGCCATAACATATGCACCATGTATGTGCTTGTTGTGATGATTGGTTTCTCCCAAAATGTCAGTTCCCAAATTTCAAACCAAACGCGCGGAAGTAAAGTAGTTTATTGTAGACGGTTTCAACCAATAAAATAAAGCAACAAGAAGGGGATAGTTCATGTTGGATTTTGATTGGCGAAGACAGATCTTTCTCAGACATGGGCGAGTTTGGTTTTTGAGTTCCAGTAACCTAACACATCAACCTTAAAAATACGTTCCATATCATTTTATTGCAGTCGAATATGACAAAGAATTGTTTTTGAATTATGATTACTGACCTTTTTACTATTGAAAGCAAGATGCAATGAGCATATTGACCCACGATATGTCAAACTTGCTTCAGTTGAATAAAGCCATCTGCTATAAATCTCAAAATAATGATACACGTTCTATGCAGGATGTTAGTGGCACCTTAATTGGGCAGGACAGGTTTGTGGTAATGACTGGAGCAGTATTATTGGAATGGTATCAACAATATAAATACAACATGCAACAATTTCAAAGATTTTACTGAGTTACAGTTCATATAAGGAAACCAGTCAGTATCTGGTGTGACCACTGTTTTCCTCATGCAGCACGACACATCTCCTTCGCATAGAGTTGATCAGGCTGTTGATTGTGGTCTATGGAATGTTGTCCCACTCCTCTTCAATGGCTGTGCGAATTGGTGGAGATTGGCAGGAACTGGACAATGCTGTCGTACACGTATATCCAGAGCATCCCAAACAAACTCAATCGGTGACATGTCTGGTGAGTATGCAGGTCCTGGAAGAACTGGGACATTTTCAGCTTTCAGGAATTGTGCACATATTGAAACATGAGGTGATGGCAGCTGGTGAATGACAAGACATTCACCAGCTGATGGTGAATGTCTTGAGATAACATGATGTTGTCATGTTATCTCTGCCTTCAAATTGCCATCGATAAAATGCAATTATATTTGTTGTCCGTAGTTTATGCCTGCCCATACCATAACCCCACCATCACCATGGGGCACTCTGTTCACAAAATTGACATCAGCAAACCACTCACTCACACAACGACGTACACGTGGTCTGCGGTTGTGAGGTAGGTTGGACATACTGCCAAATTCTCAAAAATTACATTGGAGGAGGCTTATGGTAGAGAAATTAACATTCAATTACAGTGCATTAGGAAAGTATTCAGACCCCTTCCCTTTTTCCACATTTTGTTATGTTACAGCCTTATTCTAAAATGGATAAAATACATTTCTTCCCTCATCAAACTACACACAATACCCCATAAGGACAAAGCTAAAACAGGTTTTTAGAAATGTTAGCAAATGTATAAAAAATGTAAAACTGAAATTTACAAAATGTATTCAGACCTTTTGCTATGAGACTCGAAATTGAGCTCAGGTGCATCCTGTTTCCATTGATCATCCTTGAGGTTTTTTTACAACTTGATTGGAGTCCACCTGTGGTAAATTCAATTGATTGGACATGATTTGGAAAGGCACACAACTGCCTATATGTAGTCCCATAGTTGACAGTGCATGTCAAAGTAAAAACCAAGCAATGAGGTTGAAATAATTGTCCGTAGAGCTCCGAGATAGGATTGTGTCAAGGCACAGATCTGGGGAAGGGTACCAAAACATGTCTGCAGCATTGAAGGTCCCCAAGAACACAGTGGCCTCCATCATTCTTAAATGGAAAGAAGTTTGGAACCACCAAGACTCTTCCTAGAGCTGGCTGCCTGGCCAAACTGAGCAATCAGGGGAGAATGGCCTCGGTCAGGGAGGAAGCCACTCCTCAATAAAAGGCACACGACAGCCCACTTGGAGTTTGCCAAAAGGCACCTAAAGGACTCTCAGGCCATGAGAAAGAAGATTCTCTGATAAAACGGAGCAAAGTACAGAGAGATCATTGATGAAAACCTGCTCCCAAGTGCTCAGGACCTCAGACTGGGGCGAAGGTTCACCTTCCAACAGGACAATGACCGTTAGGACACAGCCAAGACGATGCAGGAGTGGCTTCGGGACAAGTCTCTGAAGGTCCTTGAGTGGCCCAACCAGAGCCCAGACTTGAACCCGATCTAACATCTCTGGAGAGACCTGAAAATAGCTGTGCACCAACGCTCCCCATCCAACCTGACAGCATTTGAGAGGATCTTCAGAGAAGAATGGGAGAAACTCCCCAAATACAGGTGTGTCATACCCAAGAAGACTTGAGGCTGTAATCGCTGCCAAAGGTTCTCCAACAAAGTACTGAGAAAAGGGTCTGAATACTTTTCTGAAATTTGCTAAAATTTCTAAAAACCTGTTTTAGATTTTGTCATTAAGGGTTACTGTATGTAGATTGATGAGGGGGGAAACGATTTAATCCATTTTAGAATACGGCTGTAACCTAACAAAATGTGGGAAAAGTCAAATACTTTCCAAATGTTTAAAGTGGCATTTTATTGTCCCCAGCACAAGGTGCACCTGTGTAATGGTAATGCTGTTGAATCAGCTTCTTGATATACCACACCTGTCAATTGAATGGATTATCTTGGCAAAGGAGAAGTGCTCACTTACACTGATACAAACCAAATTTGTGCACACAATTTGAGAGAAATAAGCTTTGTATGCGTATGGAACATTTCTGGGATCTTTTATTTCAGCTCATGAAACATGGGACCAACACCTTACATGTTGCATTTATATTTTTGTTCAAACACATGGTTTGATTCCATTCCATTCACTCCTTTCCAGCCATTATTATGAGCCCCCCCCCCCCCCCCAGCAGCCTCCAATGACTTCTAGATATGAATTTTACTCATCATTTCATATACCTAAACACAGTATGGGCATTTGAAAATCACTCTGCCCTAAGATAATAATGTTAGTAAGAAAGAGACTAAAAGGATATCTGTCAACCTCTTACACATGAGCAGGTGCAAGCTGGTGGCATTTGATGTCTTTCTCCCGTCACTGGACAGCCACACTGGAGAAAGGGCAAACCTGTAATTGTCTCAAGAAGGTCAAAATGCAAATCTTAGCCGCCACACTATCACCCACACAGTATACTCGTGAATAAATAGACGGTCTGTTTTTTAATTATTCTGTCTGCTTCTTTTCAGACTTTTGGCCAGGCAAAAAAAAGATGCATATTGTACATTACCTGATGTCTCCCTTATTGGCCAATGTGGTGTTGAAAAAACAGTGTCCAGATACAGTAAACAACCACTTGAGACTATTGGATATAGCCGAACCATCTAAGAAATCACATATGTTATCCCTAGAGTATGTGTGAATGCTGTGAGGCTTTCAAATCCAGCTAGAGAATTTCTGTAGGCCTTATTCATTCTAGGCATCACCTGCCTTCCTGTGGAAGGTAGACTGAAGTTCATACAGGCAGCCCAATCCTGTTGACATAAGGCTGTGTTTACACAGGCAGCCCAATTCTGATATTGTTGGAATAGAACCGAGCTGATCTGATTGATCAAAAGACAAATTAGTGAAAACAAATCTGAATTAGATCCGAATTGGGCTGCCTGTGTAAACGCAGCCTTAGATCAATGATTCATGGTAGATGGGTGGTCCCTATAGAATGATACCTGTGAGCGAAGTGGATACTGGATATTGGATAACCACCATTACCAACAACCGTATAAGAAGACATTGGGCCATATAAATAAATGTCTTCAAATTTCGAGAAAAACAATGTTGTCTCATTAAATAGTGGCTGTTCCACTGATGTCAGAAGGTGAATTCACCAATTTGTAAGTCACTCTGGATAAGAGCGTCTGCTAAATGACTTAAATGTAAAATGTAAGTGTAAGATATTTTGCAAAGAACTAGTTAATTAACCTCATGTTGTTATCTGAAATGTTGTTAAATGCCACGTAATGTCTCCAAACAATTACCTCCTGATTGCAAATGCCAAGAGCTGACATTCACATCACCTCATGCCAAGGTCAGCTCTGCAACGTAGAATTTGGCATCCTTCTTTGTAAAAAAAAAACAACGTACTTGGGGATTGTATAATCTTTTTTTCAATGATGCAGGTTTTTTATTGTATTTTATTGTTTTTATTTATTGTTTATTGTTTTTATTTATTGTTTTTATTTTATTGTTTTTATTTTATTTTATTGCAAGTCGCCTATCTTCAGTTTGTGTCAGTTAATTAATCTAAAGAGCTTTTAATGCTGTCCTTGTATTTTAAATGAAACAGTTTAGTGGCATCTGTTTCTGTGTCCTGATGGTATAAATGTGTTTCTTTCTGCAGCCTCAGCAGAAAGCCTGGCATTGGCTGCGGTTCTTCAAGTCTCAGGAGACTTATTCTATGAAATAAACAACTAAGCAACGTGTAATGTGCCATCTGATATCTATTCTAAGGCTATTTGCATGGCACACTGGTTCATTCTGTTGTAGCTTTCTCTTTTGCTGACCAATGACCAAAGTACTGTATAGAAGTCAGCATTGTATCACCACTATTTGCAGTTGAGAATGAGATGCTCCCAAAACTAACATTAGGCCAACGCAGCAGCATGGTTATAGTTCGGGTGGTATACTGCTGACGAGGATGTCCTTCTGCCCTTAGGAATGCTGCTATAGGAACTGAATGTTGTTAGGAACTCGAGTTTAGTTTTTATTGTGCAGGGCATGGGGCTGGGGCTAGGAAGAGAGGATAAACACTGCTGATGTAGAGTTCTGTCGGTATCCTTACCATCTGTTAAGGACTAGTGCTGGATGTACGTTGGGTCCACCGCTCCATTAGGTGGGTAATGGAGGTTGATCATCATCGTCAGGGCAAATGAGCTGTGATAAATGAAAAAAAGATGTTCAAAAGGATGGACCACTACTGTATCCAAGTCAGGAGGTGGGAAATAAACGGGGGAGGATGTTACAAAAGTATGCACAAGGTATAACAAATATAAATTGAAGCTATATGAACATAAGTTTATGTCCATGTTGTATTATCAATGTCGTGCAATTGAATAGACACAATATTATTGGAAAGCCAAGAAAGTAGCTTCCATTTTGACCGTATTCTACAACCACATAATACTGTATATTTACTGTTTTTAACTTAAGAGCATTGTCTTTTACAATAATATAACTTGATGTATCGTTTTGGACTTTGGAGAAATGTCTCTACAATACCATGAACTGAAATAGACAGGAGAGGGCTACAACAAATCTCCCAGCAGCCACATCTGTCAAGGTCATGGAGGGCGAACCGTTTTATTTTTCACCTTTTAGAGACTTAACTTCCTGAAACATAATTTGCAGATACAACATGAAAGTGGGGAAAGCATGAAGAGCTCTCTCCACTAATCCCACTTCCCCTTGACACAGAGCCACTTCCCAGCATCATTCTTTCATTTGTCAATTTTCATTCATTCATTAATTTACAACTGTAATGGGCAACAAAAAAACAACATATTTGCCACATTTCCATCTAACACACATTTACTTCTGAATTGGCAAGGAAACGGATTCTTGAGAAGGTCTCTCTCACTCTATTTTCTGTTTGTTTTGCTCCCTGTTCAGGCAGAAAGGACAGGTAATCCACGCGGAGATGATCTGGCTCTCATGTAGCACAGGTGCAAGAGGCTGATATGACAGACACAAAGTAGCACCCCAGCACCACCTCACGTGGAGATAGTGTTAGGGATTGTCCAGATAACATTTACAGTCTCTGTCCAGCGTTCCAGATTTCTATGAAATATTTACCTAAAATTAAAGGTCGACTCAATGAAATGACGTTGCCACAAACAGCACTAGAGCTATTGAGATGAGCGAGATGCAACACTTCGCTCTCACACAGTATCTGCGTCTTTGCACGGGTTCGCTTCACACTGTGTAAAGCGTGGTAGCCACAGGACCAAAACAGCGGAGAAATTGAGCCTCGCGCTTCAACGCTCTCAGTTGTTGCAGAAATTGACCCACTATGCAGTTTACTTTCTGCATATATGTCATATCGCCGAGTCCACCTTTAATTAAAATATAAATTAAATAGATGATAAATAAGGATGTTAAAAAAACAGATTGTCTATGTGCCCCTGCTTGGCCTGAGTGGAAACAGAGTGGTTTTGGCAACAACAAAAAGCATACACTTGGATATAAAAGGTAGCTACCAAATCCACATGGGGCAGGGCTGCGCACAGCCTCACTTTACTATAACAGCAATACATGCAGAATGATTATTTTACAAGCGTGAGTCGTTTCCGTCCATTGCTTTCACTATTACTGTATTTTTGTTTGTGGTTTCTAGGCGCTACTGTAAATTAGCTAACTAACTGCTGCTGCTACATATATCAGTCAATCACAGCTACCTAGGTTTCCTCTTGACATCCAACTTTTAACTACAAACCACAGGATTTAAAATAGAAGGGAACGGCGAGATGGTTGTTGTGTGGAGGATCTACTTTGGCGAGCATTCTTGTTGGCTAGACAGCTAGCTAAGTTATTCTCGATAGCTAACGTTAGCATACTCGTTTACCGATTCTAAACAGCCAGCAGGCCAACTCTTACAAACCACAACATTTGAAATAGAAGTGACTGGCGCGATAGTTGTTGTATAGGCGTTTGTCCTGTTTGCTAACACTAGCCGCTTGTGCGCAGTCCCATAGAATTTGGGGGTTAAAAGGAAAAAGCTGCTGGACCAATCACAGACAGGCCTGTCCCGGCCAAGGAGGATGATGTCATTCTCCAAGCAAATTTCAAGCATTTTTTGAGATGGGGTTTAACTGAGTGGGTTTTCTCAAATGTATTATTTGTCCACAACTACAAGGACGAGTCAATAACATTATTTGGGTATGAGCAAACAGAATATAAGCTTTTAAATGTTGATTTTCACTGGACAGTTACTTTAATGCAAACAGAGCAGCTGCCTAGCGTCGTGTTCACACCATTGCTATTACACTATTTTCTATAAAATCATCATAGTGCCACTTTTTACTTTTCATACATTTGTCACATTTTTTAAAAGTAATGTATTGTCAATCTAATTTCTTTTTTTGTATTAAATAAGAAATTACTTTAATGCAGTGAACTTGGCAGAAAATAGTGTATGAAATAAAGGAAGACAACTATATACAACATCTACCTATATTACCATTTATTATATTTCTCATTTATAGGTCTTTTCTCATTTTCTACATGTATCATTTTTGTTTATCTGGTTTGTTTTATTTGATTTTTCCTCATGCTTTATAGCGAGAGCTCATGCATTAGGGCCCTTATTCTAGAGACGACAGTGGACTGGGCACATCAATCAAACGGTGCATGAACCATTACAGGACGGCAAAAGACCCGGTCAAAGTTCACAGTCAACGCTCACAACTTGGTCAGAGAAAGCAAACATAGGTAGAGCAGACCCCTCATAACACCCAAAGGTTGGGAGGGAGTGAGCAAAAGTTCTTCACAATGGTTAACCAGCCATTCACTTCTGATGCAGTTCAAGTTGTTTTTTTTTGTTTTTGTTTTTTTACATCACAAGTTGTGCTTGGTCCCCTTTCAAAAACTGCAATTGCCTTGATTCTTGTGGATTCTTACAACTCTATTCAAAATAAACAAATAAGAAAACATGCCAAGTGCGGATGAGAAGTGTGACAACACAAAAGGGGAAAAAGATTTACAAAATGGCCTTTTTCACGAGAGTTGTCTGATTCCAATGAGTATACTTAGATAAAGTACTGTACATGAACATTTCCGAGCCTGTTAGAAATACATTTTGGGTATATTTTCTTTTTTTGGTAACATGTTAATTGTTAAAAACGACACAGAACAGGTCAAAATGATCTACAGTTTCATACTTTTAAATTGCTACATTAAACACAGGGATCCATTTCAATTCATTCAAAATAAATAGTCCAAAGAGATGACATTGAGCAGTATAAAACACAGGAATCAAAATGAAGTGACCAGAAACTTTGTTCAAACAAACATTACAGATTAAAGAAACAAAAAGCAAATAAAAATCGTCTTTGGTGAGGTAAGGCTCATGATGACAGACAAAGAAAATTAGCTCAAGTTACCTCAACACTCATGGCTAAATATGAGCTAAAATAATTTCAGTCGTTTTTTGTTTTTTTTGTCAAGCTCCCAACAAATGCTACACGGTGATAGCAAAATGTTGTCTGTGTGTTCAAATAAAAAAGCAGTACATAAAGTCCACTGCATCTGTCTGGCAACCACAAGAGTGTGAGCCATTCTGCAATTGCATAGCAAATAACCGCACTGCAAGAATATCCATAGAAATGTACGTTTCAAAAGGCCATATGCACTTTAGTATAATTTACGTCATTCACAGTAAAGGGAAAAAGGAATAAACATTTGTCGGAAGTTAATTAGGCCTACTTCAGATAGACTTAGATAAAAACATGTCATTATCAGAGAGCATTCTCAATCAGATTTTTGGAATCAAAAAACACACGTATCTATCACTATTCAAAAACAAAACGAGCATATCGTCCTCAGACAGTGCAATGCTTTGCATCTCACAGCAGAAACAAAGAAAAGACTGCACATGAAAAGTGCAAGAAAGGACATCAGCCTTCAAGACAAGAGGAAACGGGCACAACACTAATACTTAGGGAAAAGACAGCAAAATAGTTACTGTTATGACCACTACTGGGAGGTAAGCTTGAATGCTTTCTATATATTTGGCATAATCATACAGTGAGTGTAGACAGGGTTTGTCTGTAGATAGCCAACTGATTTCAGTTGATTTTTGCATGTATTGATTTATAAAATGTAATCAACAAAATCCGTTTAAAAAATCCCAGGTTTCCAGTTGTGCAGCTGTCGTATGTCACATGTTAGGTTACTGGTGTAAGTGGAATGAACGACATTAAACTAACAAAACATCAATAACAATCATTCTGTTGACACAAACAATAATGAAAACAAGGCTTTTACAGTAAGTCATTGAGAAAAACAACAAGACAAAATTCAACCAAATTCAATGTCTTAACGGTGAAAAGTGGAGTGATCAGGAGAGGGAACAAGGGTTGGGCGAGTGTCGTCCACACACAGAACAAATAAAGTCGAAACAGCTGGTAGGAGTAGTATCGTCATCTGAGCCTCCCTCTTCCTCCCGTGACAAGAACCATACACATTTTAGAACGACATAGTCATTCTATTTCTATGAAAAAAATCCACTCAGGACTGGAGTGAGAACTGGTCCTGTTCGATAGGCTTCTTGACCCAGGCTCCCAGTCCTGCCTTGTGGAATTCCTTGGTCAGAGTCTGCTTGGCAGCATGGTACTCCAACGCTGCCTGTTTGGCGTCATGGTACAAGCTGGGTTTGGCACCTTTGATTCTCAGAGTCTGTGAAAGCTAAAAGGCAGGAAGAGAGAGGCTTTAATTGGACAAGAATAAAAAACAGTAAGAAATGATTCAACAATCAAGTGAACAAACAGAATGTTAAACCATTTAAATTGAGTGATTGGAACATAATAAGTCTCAACTACCCAGCCATGCACAGCAACAGCTACATGAGAGTATATATGGTGTTGTGCGGGTTAAGTAGCCTACCTTGCAGTATAGGCGCACCCAGCGGCTGTAGAGGGCGTGCTTGCAGAGCCTCGAGGGCCGTCCCAAGTCGTCCTTGCCTGTCATGGCGTTGATAACCTCCAACCCCTGGTCTCCCACAGCCCAGTTCACACTGAAGTTAGGCGCTTTACCTGGTTGCCGTGCTTCTGCGTTGCTTATTCCTGCAGAGAAGAGAAAGTGACATAAAAAGATTCCTTTGTGAGATATACAGTACCTGTCAAAAGTTTGGACACACCTACTCATTCAAGGGTTATTCTTCATTTTTTACATTGTAGAATAATAGTGAAGACATCAAAACTATGAAATAACACATGGAATCATGTAGTAATTTTATATTTGAGATTCTTCAAAGTAGCCACCATGTGCCTTGATGACAGCTTTGCACACTCTTGGCATTCTCTCAACCAGCTTCTTGAGGTAGTCACCAGTAATGCATTTCAATTAACATGTGTGCCTTGGTAAAAGTTATTTTGTGGAATTTCTTTCCTTCTTAATGTGTTTGAACCAAACAGTTGTGTTGTAACAAGGTAGAGGTGGTATACAGAAGATAACCATATTTGGTAAAAGACCAATTCAATATTATGGCAAGAACAGCTCAAATTTATTTATTTATTTATTTCACCTTTATTTAACCAGGTAGGCAAGTTGAGAACAAGTTCTCATTTACAATTGCGACCTGGCCAAGATAAAGCAAAGCAGTTTGACACATACAATGACACAGAGTTACACATGGAGCAAAACAAACATACAGTCAATAATACAGTATAAACAAGTCTATATACGATGTGAGCAAATGAGGTGAGATAAGGGAGGTAAAGGCAAAAAAAAAGGCCATGTTGGCAAAGTAAATACAATATAGCAAGTAAAACACTGGAATGGTAGATTTGCAATGGAAGAATGTGCAAAGTAGAAATAAAAATAATGGGGTGCAAAGGAGCAAAATAAATAAATAAATTAAATACAGTAGGGAAAGAGGTAGTTGTTTGGGCTAAAATATAGGTGGGCGATGTACAGGTGCAGTAATCTGTGAGCTGCTCTGACAGTTGGTGCTTAAAGCTAGTGAGGGAGATAAGTGTTTCCAGTTTCAGTGCTTTTTGTAGTTCGTTCCAGTCATTGGCAGCAGAGAAATGGAAGGAGAGGCGGCCAAAGAAAGAATTGGTTTTGGGGGTGACTAGAGAGATATACCTGCTGGAGCGTGTGATACAGGTGGGAGATGCTATGGTGACCAGCGAGCTGAGATAAGGGGGGACTTTACCTAGCAGGGTCTTGTAGATGACATGGAGCCAGTGGGTTTGGCGACGAGTATGAAGCGAGGGCCAGCCAACGAGAGCGTACAGGTCGCAATGGTGGGTAGTATATGGGGCTTTGGTGACAAAACGGATTGCACTGTGATAGACTGCATCCAATTTGTTGAGTAGGGTATTGGAGGCTATTTTGTAAATGACATCGCCAAAGTCGAGGATTGGTAGGATGGTCAGTTTTACAAGGGTATGTTTGGCAGCATGAGTGAAGGATGCTTTGTTGCGAAATAGGAAGCCAATTCTAGATTTAACTTTGGATTGGAGATATTTGATATGGGTCTGGAAGGAGAGTTTACAGTCTAACCAGACACCTAAGTATTTGTAGTTGTCCACATATTCTAAATCAGAGCCGTCCAGAGTAGTGATGTTGGACAGGCGGGTAGGTGCGGGTAGCGATCGGTTGAAGAGCATGCATTTAGTTTTACTTGTATTTAAGAGCAATTGGAGGCCACGGAAGGAGAGTTGTATGGCATTGAAGCTTACCTGGAGGGTTGTTAACACAGTGTCCAAAGAAGGGCCAGAAGTATACAGAATGGTGTCGTCTGCGTAGAGGTGGATCAGAGACTCACCAGCAGCAAGAGCGACCTCATTGATGTATACAGAGAAGAGAGTCGGTCCAAGAATTGAACCCTGTGGCACCCCCATAGAGACTGCCAGAGGTCTGGACAGCAGACCCTCCGATTTGACACACTGAACTCTATCAGAGAAGTAGTTGGTGAACCAGGCGAGGCAATCATTTGAGAAACCAAGGCTGTCGAGTCTGCCGATGAGGATGTGGTGATTGACAGAGTCGAAAGCCTTGGCCAGATCAATGAACACGGCTGCACAGTAATGTTTCTTATCGATGGCGGTTAAGATATCATTTAGGACCTTGAGTGTGGCTGAGGTGCACCCATGACCAGCTCTGAAACCAGATTGCATAGCAGAGAAGGTATGGTGAGATTCGAAATGGTCGGTAATCTGTTTGTTGACTTGGCTTTCGAAGACCTTAGAAAGGCATGGTAGGATAGATATAGGTCTGTAGCAGTTTGGGTAAATAAACAAAGAGAAACGACAGTCCATCAATACTTTAAGACATGAAGGTCAGTCAATGTGGAACATTTCAGTGCAGTCGCAAAAACCCTCAAGCGCTATGATGAAACTGTCTCTCATGAGGACCGCCACAAGAAAGGAGGACCCAGAGTTACCTCTGCTGCAGAGGATAAGTTCCTTAGAGTTACCAGCCTCAGAAATGGCAGCGCAAATAAATGCTTCACAGACTTTAAGTAACAGACACATCTCAACATCAACTGTTCAGAGGAGACTGCATGAATCAGGCCTTCATAGACGAATTGCTGCCAAGAAACCACTACTAAAGGACACCAAAAAGAAGAAGAGACTTGCTTGGGACAAGAAACACGAGCAATGGACCACCACTTCTTTGTGAGACACAGAGTAGGTGAACGGATGATCTCTGCATGTGTACAGTAGTTCCCACCGTGAAGCATGGAGGAAGAGGTTTGATGGTGCTTTGCTGGTGACACTGTTAGTGATTTATTTAGAACGCAAGACACAATTAACCAGCATGGCTGCCACAGCATTCTGCAGCAATACGCCATCCCATCTGGTTTGCGCTTAGTGGTACTATCATTTGTTTTCCAACAGGACAATGACCCAACACACCTCCAGGCAGCGTAAGGGCTATATGATTTCATGTGTGTTATTTCATAGGTTTGATGTCTTCACTATTATTCTACAATGTAGAAAATAGAACAAATGAAGACAAACCCTTGAACGAGTAGGTGTGTCCAAACTTTTGACTGGCACTGTATGTTGTTCAGGACAGTCCAGGGGCTGTTGTCTGACATAAACTACGTAGGAGGAGGATGTAGGATGAGTAGGACGACAGCCAGACCCCTTACCGCTCAGAAGTGGCCGGTTGAGGTTGAACGTCTGAGGCAGGTCTTCAATGTCAGCGATCCTCTGGTACATGGCTCTGGAGAGGTGGTCTGCGTGGTACAGGCTGCCCAGGATGATGCTGGAGAAGTAGACGGGCTCTGTGAAGTAACACATCAGAGAGCCCTGGATCCCTACGACGTTCCACCTGAGAGAAGGGCGGCAGCGAGAAGTGGTGTTCATAGGGAGGCGCTGCTTTTTTTTTGGGAGTCACATGACCTTTTGAGTCACATGACCTTTTGAGTCTCACCAAAACAAAGCACAGACGTTCCCGAGCGCAAGATATGACTAAGACCCAAGGACATTTCGGATTTTACCCTGAACATTTTGTTCAATCTGAATGTAGAGGTTGAATTTGAAAGTGTCTACTTGTACCAGGTTTTTCACCACCTGATAATGCATCCTGGGTTGAAGAAAATAATATGTAATAGCCTCTCAGTTGGACATTTTCTATTTTTCGAACATTAAGCTCCACTTTTAGTGATGAAGGGTGTTTATTTCCTGGAGTCAGATGCTATTCAAATGATTCTGATTAGTGCATTCCTCAGGCTAGCTACCCTCGCTCAAGCCCCAATCACTTGTGTATCATTCTGACAACAGAGCAGTGCTACAGGTGTGATTATGCTAGAGCCGTGATTAGCCCTTTGATTAATCTCCACGGAAATGGCATCCCTGCTGGGAGTGCCCTGGGAACTGTAACAGCTCGTCAAACTGCAGGTGTGTAATCATGAACAATATTGTTGATTACACACTTTAGATCTCAGTAAAGGTTGTTAGATTGTTCCTTCGAGGCTTGTTCTCTGGGCCTTTTTCTGTCCATGTGATTTGTTCAAGCAAAAGCCTTTTGCAGCTGTCTCTGACTTGTGAAAAGTCATAACAAAGTTCACAATAATGGCATAAATGGTAGATTGACATTATTGGTGTTTTTATGAATATCACATGTAAATCTTCATTCCATGAAAATGACTAGACACCTTCTGTATGGTTACAGTTTGACTGGTTGTCGAACTGTAGACAAAGTTTTAAAAAAAAGGAGGGGTGTCAAAGAGAGACACAGACCTGGCAATCTTGTCACTGCAGGACATGGTGAGCAGCCTCTCTCCCTGCAGTACTCCGTCCCAGGTCTGGATGGTGTTACTGACTTTCACAGGGATGGTCCCCTCCCCAGACTCTATCTTGGTCCTCAGCTGACCACGAGCCTTCCTGTTAGGGTGCCTGTCTCCCTGATCTGTGGATGAAATGGAAAGGGAATAAGAAGAACCATTTTTAAAACGAAGAAGAAGAAGAGCCACCTAGGGAGAAGTCTCACCCTCGAAGGCAGCCTCGTGGGGTGAGAAGATGCGTGCGTCTCCGCAGGGCGACGTGCTGATGTACAGGTGGAACTGCACGTTGTCCTTCAGACGGAAGCCCTGCTTGTTCTCGCACCTCGTGAATATCGACTTCTGCTGCTCCTCTCTGTTGTTACTATGGCAGACGGACAGACAGACAGACGGACAGACGGACGCGTGGTAAGAAAAGGGTAACCGTTTCTCTACATTGGCATTTGTTTCTTCCGGTAAAAATATTTTTGGGGGAGTCTTGTTGACCAGTCAGTTTCTACTAACCCAGTCTCCGTGGTTACAGTGTCTTACCTGAGGAAGTGTTCCAGCTGTGCGTATAGGTACCTAAGGAGGGAACGACGAGCAATGATCTCAGCATGGCAGTCGTTCAAAGCCAGGCCGCGGTCGCTCATGTACTCGCCGTTTATACACTTGGTCCCCGTGGAAACACAGATCACTTGTGCCTCCTTGACATCGGTGCCTGGGTGAGATGCGTGGATTGTGAGACAAAAATGGTTTAAAATGGTATATCAACGACATCGTCTACTGAATACAGTATATCATTTGTTCTTCTTGTTTCATGATGCAGTGATAAAATCAACTAGGAAATGTGAATTGATACCTAATCCACAATGTAAATTACACAAACATCTTTTGTGATTAGTCTCTAATGAAACCACCCGTTGTGATCCATGCAGCAACAGCGGGGCTCTCTCGATTTGACAGAGAGTCAGAGATTAACAATCAGGTTGAAGTTTTAAAAAAGAAAGTTATTCTAACAGTACCTGTTGTCATGACAATGCCTGCTAGGACTTTCCGTCGTGCGTGAGGGGATGTGAAGTTATCCGTCAGCTCACTGAACTTGTCAACTACCAGACCGGACACAGCATCAGCTAGAACCTGAAATAACCCCCAAGCAGAGCATGAGATACCGAGGTTCTGCATCATAACATCCGAAGAAAAACCCAGGCCTTAAAACCAGAGACTAAACCTCGACAGAATAGAAAAGTTTAAACATTACGACGATCACCTTCTGGCTTATCATATAGCTCTGATGAAACATCTATGATCAATTGAAAATCTAACCCAAACCTCCACACGAATGTGTACATTAGAAATCACAAAGGCAATGACAACCCAGGGTACCCCTAAGAGACACTGCTTTCTCAAACTGAAGCTCAGGTTGCAGAACAGGAGACAGGCTCGTGCAGTATAATAGATTCGAGGTGCCTACTTCTTCAGGGATCAGACATACCTACTGTAGATAAAAGGGTTTAGATAGGGATGAGTGACAGACAAGACACCCGGGAGCTTAAACGCTGCAACGCAAATCATCCGTCCGCTTCATTGACTGATCTGTTCTTAAACAGGCCAACGGAGCAGGCAGCTTGTCTGATCAATAGGTATGTTTGAATAGCATTCGGGAGCTGATGTTAATTAAGATTGCAGTTTAATTTACCTTGCCTCGTCAGTCGCTATCTCAGGCAGGAGGGATTAGGGGTACGGGATTAAGTGACGTGTAAATAGATGAGTGTATATAATGCAACGTGGAACGCTCAAGGCTCTAATGCACCACTGTCTCTCAAAGCCTCGTCTCCCTTTTCAATTAAGCCCTGTCAGAGGCTTATAATGAGCTGGTTAAACCATTAGGTCAATTAAACTGAGAATAGTTCATAGGAAGTGAACACTGAATACTGCCTGCAATGCAGGACGAACCAAACTGACATATGTGACCATTGTCCTCTCATTTCATGGGGTTAAACCACCCAGATAGAGTTAAGAAGAGTCTCTGCATACTACTACAATTGTTCTACTGCTCCACAAGATTTTGGATGGGGAGAGGGAGTTTGTCCTGCGTTATGAGTTTACTATGTGCTATTCTGTGCCATAGAGTCAAAGTAAAGCTTTTCAAATAACCATATGAAACAAGCATGTCATCCAACAGTCTCCGAGTGAACGTGATGTTGGGAGTAGTAGTTCTTACCTGTGGCAGGTGCAGTTGCAGGCCCTCTCTGGGTATGGGTTGTCTGGACGGTGTCTGGTCCAGTTGCATGTTAAAGAGGGCAGAGAGAGCAGCCTGCGCTGCCCGGGCCTTGGCCAGCTTCTTATTGCGCCCTGAGCCTTGGAACGTCTGTGTGTCCACCACCACGGACATGGCAAAGTTCTTGGCGTGGCTCTCTCCACTCTCTGACACAAAGTCGTATTTTAGCCCGGGTCGTAGTTCGTTGAGGATCATGACAGGGTTCTTGGCAATAGCGGGGGAGACGAAGGCCGGGACGGAGGCGGTGAGTGGTAGGCCTAACGAGGACTGACTCAGGCCGGTAGCACCTGAGCTCCCTAGCAGGGGGTATTCTACTAGTCCCAGCGAGCTGAAGGAGCCATTGGTACCGTTAGAACCCAGGTAGAAGGACTCCTCCGGAGGGGCCGGGGTCTCAAACCCATTAAACAACATGTCCGGGAAGTCAGCCTGGTCGGAGGTAAAGTCTGTGTTGACCGTTAGCGTCCGACCCATTGCCATGTGCGCCTCGGAGGCGTTGGGGAACTGAACGAACGACCGCAGAGCCTTCTCAGCAGAGTTGAGCTTAGCCTTCTTCTTGGTGGGGCCGGCGCCCTCGAACAGCTGCCCATTGACCTCGACAGTCATGACGAACACGGGCGCGTGGACCGGACCGGTCTGAGACAGCAGCTTGTACTGCAGTCCAGGCTTGATCTCATTCAGCTGCATCAGGGCATTTTTGGGCAGAATGGGCCCGGGCATTTTCTTACGCTTCTTGGGCCTGTACTTGTTATTGTGATGCCCGTTATTACCCTCTTCTAAGGGACGCTTCCTGCCCCCTCCACAACCTGCACTGCCCCCATTAGGGAGGTGAGCTGCCCCCTCACCCCCCAACCCCTCCTTGGAGGAGGAGCCCACGTTGTCCAGGTTGCGGTTTTCCTTAACGTCGGTGCTGCTGGAACCTGCGGTGCCCAGAAAGAGTAACTTACAACGCCTTCGTTGCAGGATCTTGTAAATGTAAAATTTATAGATTCCTTTATTTCTCTTTGTAACTGGACAAGTGATGTGTGTTCCTTTGTACGTTAGACTTTCAAAGCAGTCATTACAGAAAACAGTGTATGTTAAATACACAGTAATATTAGTATCAACATTAACCTTCAATACAATCCAAGGGGGGCCTGAAAAAAACTTGAGGAAAGGACAGATTTCTGAAATCTTCATAGTTTTTTTCTGTATTTTTCAGAATAAGCACTACCACAGACATGGGCAGTGTAAATACAAAAGTAGCCCCACCAAAATGTCAAAACATTTCAGTGTTAATCTATTCATCTGTGTTATTGAAGAATGGGCTGAAAACATCTAGAAATGTCCTGTGAAGGGCTGCATGACCAATTTAACTGTAAGGCTTGTATTAATCATGGTATCAATAAATTAGGTGTAGCTGTGGTTGAGGGAACACATATCGCCACGTCCTGATTATAAAGCTGATGGAACTTGGTGTAAATTTTCATTTATAACATCCTCCAGCAAAAGCTCGATAGGTTACTCCTTTCGGCGCTCAGGGATTAAATACATCCTTGTACAAAATGCAGGAGGAGAGAAGAAGGCAGCGACAAGGGGCTTGGAAAGAAGAGGGACAACATAAGGATATCGCCACCTCCCCAAAATGGAGACAAACAAACAAGTGTTTTCTGGGATTTTCATGCTCCACCGCAGTCAAAAACATATTCAAATAATAATTTTATTTTCATTTTTACTTAGCTCTGGATCAAGTTGCATATCATCATTTTCTAAAACAAAGTTTACAGAGTGTATATATATATATATCAGATTTTTTTTTTGTATGACTAGGCTGGTGGTTGTGGTAAAGTAAATAACAAGCATGCAAGAGAAGAGCATACAATGCGGCCAACGCCCTGTGCAACAGGAGGGGAGTAGTGATTACAACCCCGTTGGGAAAGAGATTTTTAAACAACCGAGCATTGTGATTGATCACGCCACGACAACACTGTCCGTCGCCAACCATGCTCAGTTCTGACCCAGACACACATGCACACAAACACATCCACCAGAAAGCTCTTGAGTAACCTTGGCAACATATGCCCGTCGGCCTGCCAACAACCCTCCCTGCAGCGAGGACGTCCCTGACCAACACAGTAATCCAAGTGAGCCCCCGTCTGGGTTGGGCTTGGTGTAACAGGGAAGCGGGAGGATTAGGGTTGTCCTAACGCATAACATGTCCTAACATCATAACTGTCAAGTGTGTAATGGGATCCGCATGATGTTCCTGGGCCAAAGTACTGAATTCAACATCTGCTCCATACTGTGGGCATAGATACATAAAGCCCCTCACTCTCTCAGTACCTTATAACATGAGAAAGCCTCATTGGGCTTGGGGAAAAAATGTTTTGTTGCCAAACCCTGTACTTTGACTATAGAAAGAGCAACCTTTCCTCAATAACCCTCCCAGGCTTGTTGCAGGCAGTTTAAGGGTGAACTATAACTGCTCTCGGAACCTAAAGGAGGTACTCCGTGGGGTTTTAGAAGCTTTGAGAAGAGGAGCAGGGGGTCAAGCTTAGAATCCTTCTCGTAAAATGGTCTGAAATAACGCAGGAGATATCCCCTCATCTCCCACTGAATGGGAGATTTGAACTCTGACCCTACCCTCCTGAGCCTGGAAACCCAGTCTGATGACAAGTTCTCAAGGTCAATCCCACACAAACCAATCAGGAAGAGGAGATGTAATACATCTATAGGCCTACAATTCTCCTCCCTGGATTCCTTCCAATAATGTGGTGTTACTGGTAGCAGTATCCAACTTGAAAACATATAACCAAGTAAATCATTTTGCACAACTAGGGATATTCTACTATTAGTATGTGTAAGCACTTCTCAAGCAAAACAACATGACAGCAAGTAGAGGGACCCGTGTAGTGAAATGGTGGGGGGGGGGACTCACTCATGCTCTCTTCTTCATCTCCCTCCATGGTGAAGAACCTTGGCTGGTTACGGGGCTGCTTCACACCAGCTCGACCTGTAAGGCAGGCACACACACACACACACACACACACACACACACACACACACACACACACACACACACACACACACACACACACACACACACACACACACAAGAAAGGAATCAGCGCATTCAGACCAATTGACTTTTTGTTCCACATTTTGTTACATTCTGGACTTATTCTAAAATAGATTTTTTTTTCTTTCTCTCATCAATCTACACACAATACCCCATAATGACATAGCAAAAACAGTTTTAGATTTTTTTTGCAAATGTATTAAAAATAATAACTGAAATATCACATTAACATAAGTATTCAGACCCTTTACTCAGTACTTTGTTGAAGCAGCTTTGGCAGCGATTAGAGCATTGAGTCTTCTTGGGAATGACGTTACAAGCTTGGCACACCTGCATTTGGGGAGTTTCTCCCATTCTTCACTTCAGACGCACTCAAGCTCTGTCAGGTTGGATAGGGAGAGTCACTGCACAGCTATTTTCAGATCTAACCAGAGATCAATCGAGTTCAAGTCCGGGCACTGGCTGGGCCACTCAAGGACATTCAGAGACTTGTCCTGAAGCCACTCCTGTGTTGTCTTGGCTGTGTGCTTAGGGTTGTTGTCCTATTGGAAGGTGAACCTTCGCCACGGTCTAAGGTCCTGAGCGCTCTGGAGCAGGTTTTCATCAAGGATCTCTCTGCACTTTGCTCCATTTATCTTTTCCTCGATCCTGACTAGTCTCCCAGTCCCTGCCGCTGAAAAACATACCCACAACATGACGCTGCCACCAACATGCTTCACTGTAGGGATGGTGCCAGGTTTCCTCCAGATGTGATGGTTGGCATTCAGGCCAAAGAATTCAATCTTGGTTTCATCAGACCAGAAAATCTTGTTTCTCATGGTCTGAGTCCTTTAGGTGCCTTTTGGCAAGCTCCAAGCTGGCTGTCATGTGCCTTTACAGAGAAGTGGCTTCCGTCTGGCCACTCTACCAAAAAAGCCTGATTGGTGGAGTGCTGCAGAGATGGTTGTCCTTCTGGAAGGTTCCCCCATCTCCACAGAGGAACTCTGGAGCTCTGTCAGACTGAACATTGGGTTCTTGGTCACCTCCCTGACCAAGGACCTTCTCCCCCGATTGCTGTGTGGCTGGGCGGCCAGCTCTAGGAAGAGTCTTGGTGGTTCCAAACTTCTTCCATTTAAAACTGACGGAGCAACTGTCTTCTTGGGGACCACCAATGCCTCAGAAATGTTTTGGTACCCTTCCCCAGGTCTCATAGCAAAGTGTCGTTATACTTATGTAAATAAGGTATTTCTGTTTTTATTTTCACTTTGTCATTATTTGGTATTGTGTGTAGATTGATGAGTGAAAACATGTATTTAATCCATAAGGCTGCAACATAACAAAATGTGAAAAAAGTCCAGGGGTCTGAATACTTTTCGAATACACTGTTAATAGAATTTATTCCACTGTACATTTTACTGCTTGCTTTTGGAAAATATATGTCTCACAGCTAAATTAAAAAACACAAGATGTTACTAGAGGAAATGTACTCTTCCTTTAAGGTTAATCTTAGAGTATATATTATACATACAGTACCAGTTAAAAGGGTTTTTCTTTATTTTGACTATTTTCTACATTGTAGAATAATAGTGAAGACATCAAAACTATGAAATAACACATATGGAATCATGTAGTAACCAAAAAAGTGTTAAACATATTTTAGATTTTAGATTCTTCAACAAAGTAGCCACCCTGTGCCTTGATGAAAGCTTTGCACACTCTTGGCATTCTCTCAACTGGTTTCATGAGTAATGCTTTGCCAGCAGTCTTGAAGTTGTTCCCACATATACTAAGCACTTGTTGGCTGCTTTTCCTTCACTCTGCGGTCCAACTCCTCCCAAACCATCTCTATTGGGTTGAGGTCGGGGGATAGTGGAGGCCAGGTCATTTGATGCAGCACTCCATAACTCTCCTTGGTTAAATAGCCCTTACACAGCCTGCAGGTGTGTTTTGGGTCATTGTCCTGTTGAAAAACAAATTATAGTGCCACTAAGCGCAAACCAGACGGGATGGTGTATCGCTGCAGAATGCTGTGGTAGCCATGCTGGTTAAGTATGCCTTGAATTTAAAAAAAATCACAAACAGTGTCACCAGCAAAGCCCCCCTACACAATCACACCTCCTCCTCCATGCTTCACGGTGGGAACCACACACGTAGAGATCATCCATTCACCTACTCTGTGTCTCATAAAGACACGGCGGTTGGAACCAAAAATCACAAAGTTGGACTCATGAGACCAAAGGACAGATGTCCATTGCTCGTGATTCTTGGGCCAAGCAAGTCTCTTTTACATATTGGTGTCCTTTAGTAGTGGTTTCTTTGCAGCAATTCAACTATGAAGGCCTGATTCACACAGTCTCCTCTGAACAGTTGATGTTGAAATGTGTCTGTTACTTGAACTCTGTGAAGCATTTATTTGGGCTGCAATTTCTGAGGCTGGTAACTCTAATGAACTCATCCTCTACAGCAGAGGTAACTCTGGGTCTTCCTTTCCTGTGACGGTCCTCATGAGAGCCAGTTTCATCATAGCACATTATGTTTTTTTGTGTCTGGACTTGAAGAAACGTTCAAAGTTCTTGAAATCTTCCGCATTGACTGACCTTCACGTCTTTAAAGTAATGATGGACTGTCGTTTCTATTTGCTTATTTGAGCTGTTCTTGGTCTTTTACCAAATAAGGCCATCTTCTAAATACCACCCCTACCTTGTCACAACACAACGGATTGGCTCAAACACATTAAGAAGGAAAGAAACTGAATGAATGAGTAGGTGTGTCCAAACGTTTGACTGGTACTGTCCATATTCAGCATCTGGACTAATCCTGTCCATGCTGACTGACCATATAGGTCTGGTCAGTCTTTAGTGACTTTAATATCTGTCCCATTATCGCTTGGTTTCGACTAGCTCATTGCGCTTGGTGCATAGAGCCGCTAGACGCAGTTGTAATAAACAGAGAAGTTCCTGTTTCCTTCCAACAAATGTGTCTCTATCTTTTAAAACCGTTTAAAGCTAGAAAATATTATGACCCAGTCCCTGAAAGGTAAGACTCTCAGGAACACTTAGTTGTCTTCTGTTTCCCTCTACAAGCCGCACAGGACTCTGAATGGACCGGACCCGAAATCAGACAGCGAGGAAAAGAACGACGCATTCTTTCCTACACAGAAGATCATACAAAAGTACAGCCTGATGATCTTCTGAACTTCCCAATGCCGTTCTGGTGCAATTCAGTCACTTCCTTCAGATTGAAATATTGTCAAAAGTACTATCAGACTGATTTGTAATGAACTGTCATAGCGCCCCCCCCCCCCCATTTTTTTTTTTTTAAGTAAACATTAGCTGTTGATTACATAACTTGGTGGGGTCACAAACACTTTGTGATATGTAAATGGGGTCGTGGGACCAAAAAGAGTTGGGGAAACCCTGAACGAGCTCTTCTGGAAAATGCTGCATTTCACACACTACACAGTGCAGTAGCCAATGTTGTTCATTTGAGAACACACAGGAAGTCCTCCAGAAATATAATACCTCAATTATATTTCCCCAGACAGCCATGAAAAATAATGTAATGTTAAAAATACAGTATCAATACTACAGTGTATAAGACTGAAACCCACTGACGGACAGGGGCGGCAGGGTAGCCTAGTGGTTAGAGTGTTGGACTAGTAACCTGAAGGTTGCGAGTTGACAAGGTACAAATCTGTCGTTCTGCCCCTGAACAGTTAACCCACTGTTCCTAGGCCGTCAGTGAAAATAAGAATTTGTTCTTAACTGACTTGCCTGGTTAAATAAAGGTCAAATAAAAAAAATAAAAGGAAGCAACGGGGCCAAGCGATATACCCCTGCCATCGGGAGGAAACTACTGTTCGTGGTGTTAATCTCAGATACTATATCAACCCACAAACAGACGGAGCAAAAAGTAACAGAGAGGAGAAAGGAGAGAGAGTAAATCAATATAATAATCGTAAAACAGAGAAACAGCCTTAAGCTAATCTAACTCACCTGTTCAATTTTACACTAGGCATTTCTCCAGCCAATCAACCCTACAGTCACAGAGCATTAATAAGGAAGCTGTTGCACATATTCGTTTGCCGAGGAAATCATATAACAAAATAGTGACTGAATCTACAGTTTTACACGTCAGTCAATACAAGCTGTATTGTATCGGGCATACTGTCGTTTCCCCAATACTCATCTCCACAATCTATCTTGACCAAAGCCAAGAAACGTGGAAAAGTAGTCACCTATTCTCTCTATTCCTCTCTGTGGGATTAAATAGGGTGTTAGATTTGTATTCTGTCCCCCCCCCATAGGAACACTGAGGGGGGAAAAGCAATTGCATTGGCGGGCCACAGAAACTCAGTGTTGTCCACACAGCTCTTCTTCAGAAGAGAGGGGAGAGACCCTTGAAGGACAATTGCAAATAGGCCCGGAAAGAAGCAGAGATTTCTAATGCACATTTTCAGAGTTTCAGAGAGTGGATATATCCAACTAGGACCACAGCAGCACCTATTGCTCAAACATACCATTTCAAAACACTACTGGAGTAATCTCGTCACACGTTATTTATTTTGAGGGGGAAATAAATGACTGAGGGTTTCAAATAGAAACAATAATATTTTGATATAAATACTTCACATAGACCGGGACAGTATAATTGGTGTCCCCTCTCTCAAAAGGAACCAAATGCTAAGTCCTCCTGCAGATGAGAGAAAAGGGAGGGAATTGAATGGAGATGATCTGTGATTGCCGCAGAAGCATTTATCTGGTGCCGTTGCCTTGAAGCGGTTGCATTTGATAAGCATTCCCACAGAAAAGCAGCCTGCTAAATCTATCCAATCAGGCCAGCCACTACAGGCGGAGTGATTGAGGAATACAGACTCCATATATCCCTTCGGTAATGACACTTTCAAGAAGAAGCGGGTGCAGACACAACTCGATATAGAACACATCAAAAATGTCCAACTGAAAAGTTTTTGCTTTTTTACAACTTTTCTCATTCAATGACAATGAGAAAAGACAATACTATTTGGGAGCAAACGGGCACGTTGGTTGTTGTAGTCAACCTGAAAGCAGAGTAGATAATAGTAGATAATAGAAACCGTTCACTTAGACAGCGCTTCTGCAACTGCCACCTTATTGAGTCAAATCAAATCAAAGTTTATTTGTCACGTGCGCCACATACAACAGGTGTAGACCTTACAGTGAAATGTTTACTTACAGGACCTCACCAACAGTGCAATGTGTAAGTTAAAATAGGTATTAGGTGAACAAAAATAAAAGTAAAGAACTAAAAAAATAACAGTAGCGAGGCTATATACAGGCACCAGTTAGTCAGGCTGATTTTTTATTTATTTTAATTTTTTTTTATTTTACCTTTATTTAACCAGGCAAGTCAGTTAAGAACAAAATCTTATTTTCAATGACGGCCTGGGAACAGTGGGTTAACTGCCTGTTCAGGGGCAGAACGACAGATTTGTACCTTGTCAGCTTGGGGGTTTGAACTCGCAACCTTCCGGTTACTAGGCCAACGCTCTAACCACTAGGCTACCCTGCCACCCCTGAGGTAGTATGTACATGTAGGTATGGTTAAAGTGACTATGCATATATGATAAACAGAGAATAGCAGTAGCGTAAAAGAGGGGTTGGCGCATGGTGGGACACAATGCAGAAGTCCCGGTAGCCAATGTGCGGGAGCACCGGTTAGTCGGGCTAATTGAGGTAGTATGTACATGAATGTATAACTAAAGTGACTATGCATATATGATAAACAGAGAGTAGCAGCAGTGTAAAAGAGGGGTTGAGAAGGGGGAAGGGGGACACACACAATGCAAATAGTCCAGGTAGCCATTTGATTACCTGTTCAAGAGTCTTATAGCTTGGGGGTAAAAACTGTTTAGAAGCCTTTTGGTCCTAGACTTGGCGCTCTGGTACCGCTTGCCATGCGGTAGTAGAGAGAACAGTCTATGACTGGGGTGGCTGGGGTCTTTGACAATTTTTAGGGCCTTCCTCTGACACTACCTGGTGTGGAGGTCCTGGATGGCAGGAAACTTAGCCCCAGTGATGTACTGGGCCGTACGCACTACCCTCTGTAGTGCCTTGCGGTCGGAGGCCGAGCAGTTTCCGTACCAGGCAGTGATGCAACCAGTCAGGATGCTTTCGATGTTGCAGCTGTAGAACCTTTTGAGGATCTGAGGACCCATGCCAAATCTTTTTAGTTTCCTGAGGGGGAATAGGTTTTGTCATGCCCTCTTCACCACTGTCTTGGTGTGTTTGGACCATTCTAGTTTGTTGGTGATGTGGACACCAAGGAACTTGAAGCTCTCAACCTGCTCCACTACAGCCGCGTCAATGAGAATGGGGGCGTGCTCGGTCCTCCTTTTCCTGTAGTCCACAATCATCATACGTTGAGGGATATGTTGTTATTCTGGCACCACCCGGCCAAGTCTCTGTCCTCTTCCCTCTATAGGCTGTCTCGTCGTTGTCGGTGATTAGGTCTACCACTGTTGTGTCATCTGCAAACTTAATGATGGTGTTGGAGTCGTGTCTTGCCACGCAGTCGTGGGTGAACAGTGAGTACAGGAGGGGACCGAGCACACACCGCTGAGGGGATCCAGTGTTGCAGATCTGTTGCTACCTACCCTCACTACCCGGGGGTGGCCCGTCAGGAAGTCCCAGATCCAGTTGCAGAGGGAGGTGTTTTGTGCCAGGATCTTAGTGATGAGCTTTGAGGGCACTATGGTGTTGAACACTGAGCTGTAGTCAATGAAGGGAAGTGAGTCTAAGCTATTAAATGACATCGCTCACATTTCTTCCTATACCCCTTTTGCTTACCCCTTCCTGCCTGCCTGTCAGAGAGCCATCACTTCCCTAGCAACCCCCCCCCCCCTCCCCGTCTTAAACTGTAGCGCTCACCGTGAGACAGCAGCGCTCGCCTTCCAGGACGATAAGGGACGCGACGCTGCGGTTATTCACATTAGGTTAATCACCAAACTGCCACTCTACATGTCATCCACCAGGCAGGAAACATATGAATGAATGAATGAATGACCAGATAATTATCATCGCTGCTTTCTGGGCTGAAACAAACGTTGACGGGAAGGTTTTACTGTGACACTCTTAGCTAGGGATTAGGGACCTTGCTTTCCTGGCTGTAGGGGGTGGTGACTGAACGGTCAGTTCCTGGAGAGTGGCCTTTCCATGACAGGGGTCCGAGGTCAAGGGAGAGGAAGTGTCATATTTGCATCACTGAAGATTAATGGAGGTCTGGGTTAAGTTACAGTCTTACTCATTACTTTGTATAAATGTCATCTTTGTTTGGTTTGCTCTCACTTTCAAGCGGACAAATGCTGAATGAAGCACCAGGTCTATGATGTTTCATATTGCCTTGACCCTGCATGAACAGATCAGTTTAGCTGAGTGATGAAGCATGTGTCAGCGCCAAAATGAGCTCTCACTGAAACAAGGTGTCTGTAGCTAGTGATATCCAACCTTGCTATAATGGTATCATCCATCCAGACCCCTTACAGCCACCCAGCTGCACCACGTCCTATTCCACTAACATGGTGCTGGAGGCAACTGCGTGGCTGTTGGCTCAACATGTGTCAGATTCATAATGGTCAGGCGCAGGGAGCCAGATGGGTATTAAAGAAAGGGCAGCGGCCATGGCTGCCATAGCCTCCAGAATAGGTTTCATTAGGAATATAGTAGCTCTTTGTCAGCAGTCAGCACCATGGACAGCGCTAGTGCTGCACAGCTCCTAGCACAGCAGGCCACTGAATTGGCCAGAACCATAGCAATAAGCATATGGTGTGGTAATGTGCCCATTGCTATATTTCTCCTAGGCCACATACATAGCTGTAGACTGCTAGTGGCCACAGCTGAGCTAATATTCAATGTAGGGGAACAACAACAACCAGAATCAGCAGGTTGGTCAATGCACATTCCAGGAAGAGAAATCATCAGGACATGAATGCTGCTCTTAGTGTTAGGCGCTGGTGGACAGGGCTGAGAAGAGGGTCTTCACCTTCCTTTCTTTGACACATATGGTATTGCACAGTGCTACATACAGAGTGCTTTTGTTAACCATATGCCTCCTATATTCTTTATGGCAGTCAGCTTTCCCAGGGTTTTTTCTAAGACCTGGTTTTAGAGTCTTAGTAGGACGACACACAAGAATTATACACACAACAGTGAACGGTGCACACCATAATAAGTAAATCACATAAGTGAACCAAGTAGAACCAAGAAAGCCTTGTTGTTAAGTGGCTTTGGTTGTACGAAGACCAGAGCTGGCTTTTGTGTTAACCAAACCAGCCTCTCTCTCAGCCTGAACAGTGTAATCTCGTCTCTCCGCGTGACAAGAAGTGGCCTTGTACCCCCTGCCGCCACTCAACTCCTTCCTCCCGAACATTAGCGCTGACAATGTTATCAGGCCGCCGAGCCCTGGCGCCTCTCTGGAAATGCCGGCTGCGTGCTTTGTGTGTGTTGGATTGACGGAGACCAAGGCTTTAGGTTGTCATTCGCTCACAAAGATAATGGGCGACAGAATTTAGCGAGGGCGGGAATGAGAAAATGTCAACAAATGTAGTTATCTGTGAGTGAGTTTGTGGACACACGTTTGAAGAAAAAGGAAGTAGGGAGACAGAGTTCAAGGATTTGGAGTGGCATTCTGTTGACTGTCAAAGCTCACAGATATCAACACTGGATTGTATCCACAGCCTGTATAGCCTCTGTTAGCCATTCATGTTAAAAGGTTTCACATTAAAACACAATTGAAGTTTTCTTGTAAGAACTTTAGCTAGCATACAGTTGAAGTCGGAAGTTGACATAACCCTTAGCCAAATACATTTAAACTCAGTTTTTCACAATTTCACAATTTAATACTAGTCAAAAATCCCTGTCTTAGGTCAGTTAGGATCACCACCTTATTTTAAGAATGTGAAATGTCAAAATAATAGTAGAGAGAATGATTTATTTTAGCTTTAATTTCTTTCATCACATTCCCAGCGGGTCAGAAGTTTAGCATTTGGTAGAATTGCCTTTAAATTGTTTAACTTGGGTCAAATGTTTCGGATAGCCTTCCACAAGCTTCCCACAATACATTGGGTGAATTTTGTCCCATTCCTCCTGACAGAGGTGGTGTAACTGAGTCAGGTTTGTAGGCCTCCTTGCTCGCACACGCCTTTTCAGTTCTGCCCACACGTTTTTAGACTTTGATGTACTTAAGCCATTTTGCCACAACTTTGGAAGTATGCTTGGGGTCATTGTCCATTTGGAAGACCCATTTGCGACAAAGCTTGAACTTCCTGACTGATGTCTTGAGATGTTGCTTCAATATATCCACATAATCTTCCTGCTTCATGATGCCATCTATTTTGTGAAGTGAACCAGCCCCTCCTGCAGCAAAGCACCCCTACAACATGATGCTGCCACCGCCGTGCTTCACGGGTTGGGATGGTGTTCTTCAGCTTGCAAGCCTCCCCCGTCCACAATTAATTTCTGAGGTCTTGGCTGATTTATTTTGATTTTAAAATGATGTCAAGCAAAGAGGAACTGAGTTTGAAGGTAGGCCTTGAAATACATCCACAGGTACACCTCCAATTGATTCTAATTATGTCAATTAGCCTATCAGAAGCTTCTAAAGCCGTGACATAATTTTCTTGGATTTTCCAAGCTGTTTAAAGGCACAGTCAACTTAGTGTATGTAAACTTCTGACCCACTGGGCTTGTGATACAGTGCATTATAAGTGAAATAATTTGTCTGTAAACAATTATTGGAAAAATGACTTGTGTCATGCACAAAGTAGATGTCCTAACTGACTTGCCAGAACCATACTTTGTTAACAAGAAATGTGGTTGAAAAACTAGTTTTAATGACTCCAACCTAAGTGTATGTAAACGTCCGACTTCAACTGTATGTTTACACGGATATGTAGCATCAACACATCTGAGCATATTGCTATCCACATTCCCTATCCCTCAAGTTATCAATGTTGGGAATCTTAGGACTATGAATATCAACCAATCAATGCGAGCACACTATTTCATCCTAAAGACCAACATGTCAAAGCCATAAAGGTTGCTACAGCCATATTTACATTGCTGATCCACCATCAAATATGTGGTTCTCCTGTACCGTATCCATAGCAGCGTATGCCGTCTGTGTGGTGGAGACATGTGTTTAATAGGAAATCCAGGAGAGTCTGGAGCTGTATGTCTGATACATAGATCTGTATGAAGCCTGTCATTCACGTCCTACGGAGAAACAGACAGTATCTCACACAGCCTGGGCCCCAGAGACCAACACCTAGTTACCATGTCTGTGCCGATGTCGTTCGCCTTCAAAGAATACACTCGTGTCTCCGACATACATAGACATTCACGCATCACCGCACACAGGTACACAGGCGGAACATATCTTACAACTCTTGTTATGTGCTCATAGTATCCTGTACACACAAGCAGGCTTGCAGGTGAGCGCACACACACACATGCGGTGAAATGGCAGGACAACATTCAAGTGTGTTGAAGGGGCATAGAACGAGACAATATGAGCAACATACCTTCTGTCATTGCTTTGCTGACAACACCTATGAAAATAAGAGAAAATAAGAATATTATTATGGAAATTTAAAAACAATATTTCCTAAAAATCTGAGGTATTGTCCCCTGATAGGATAAACCCATTCCATGCTTTCGGGTGATGAAAAAGAACAACTTGAATTTTTTGTGAGGGAAAATGTGGAAAAATGAAATGTAATGTTATGAAGTTCACCACAATATGTATTTAACCACCTGGTACCCTGCTCTCAATCATCAGTCAACCATCATCAACCCTTGTCAAGAGCTGGTAACACACTCCATAAACCGCTGACTCAAATCCAATCAGAGAGGAAAACAATGCTAAACTCATGACGAGGATGATGGGAGACGCTGTGAGGAAGACACCAGCCAGAGGTGTCAGAGCTAACCAGACAACCCATGAGGAGACACTGATTAATGGAAAGTTGGGGAAAGTTCTGGTTCTAGAATTGGAATAGTACCACAGCTGGAGGGGAATTCTGAAACCAACTGTCAGAGCCACCCCTCGGTGGTCTAATGCAGATGGATCGATCCACAGGGTTTGGGCGGACTGGGGGGAAATAAGGTGTTGCTGCTGCCGGCAATGTTCAAGGAAGCTTTTTGTGCCGGCAGCAGCGGCAGCATATATTTCTCTCTCACACCCTCCATTTTCTATCCGTGAAATATCATTTTAGACACGCTGGATAGGACCCTCGACCAGGCACCGTCAAGCCACAGGCGTGACTTATCGATGTGCCATGGTGAGGTGATGAGATGGTAGAAGGGAGACGGAGGCATGTGAGAACGGAAAGGAACAGACTCTGTTTAAAAAAAAAAATTTAACCTTTATTTAACTAGGCAAGTCAGTTAAGAACAAATTCTTATTTACAATGATGGCCTGCACTGGCCAAACCCGAACCCGGACGACGCTGGGCCAAATCTGCGCCGCCCTATTGGACTCCCAATCACGGCCAGTTGTGATACAGCCTGGAATCGAACCAGGGTCTGTGACCCCTCTAGCACTGAGATGCAGTGCCTTAGATGGCTGCGCCACTTGGGAGCTGTCTGTACCTCACTACTTTTATTTGCCTTCCTACAACAGGTTGAGAGAGACAATCCAAACATAAGATGTATCAAACTGGAAGACCAAACCTCCAACCAAATCATCAGAGTTCCTACTGTACATAGTACCTGTTCCTAGAGTTCCTACTGTACATAGTACCTGTTCCTAGAGTTCCTACTGTACATAGTACCTGTTCCTAGAGTTCCTACTGTACATAGTACCTGTTCCTAGAGTTCCTACTGTACATAGTACCTGTTCCTAGAGTTCCTACTGTACATAGTACCTGTTCCTACTGTACATAGTACCTGTTCCTAGAGTTCCTACTGTACATAGTACCTGTTCCTAGAGTTCCTACTGTACATAGTACCTGTTCCTAGAGTTCCTACTGTACATAGTACCTGTTCCTAGAGTTCCTATTGTACATAGTACCTGTTCCTAGAGTTCCTACTGTACATAGTACCTGTTCCTAGAGTTCCTACTGTACATAGTACCTGTTCCTAGAGTTCCTACTGTACATAGTACCTGTTCCTAGAGTTCCTACTGTCCATAGTACCTGTTCCTAGAGTTCCTACTGTACATAGTACCTGTTCCTAGAGTTCCTACTGTACATAGTACCTGTTCCTAGAGTTCCTACTGTACATAGTACCTGTTCCTAGAGTTCCTACTGTACATAGTACCTAGAGTTCCTACTGTACATAGTACCTGTTCCTAGAGTTCCTACTGTACATAGTACCTGTTCCTAGAGTTCCTACTGTACATAGTACCTGTTCCTAGAGTTCCTACTGTACATAGTACCTGTTCCTAGAGTTCCTACTGTCCATAGTACCTGTTCCTAGTACCTGTTCCTACTGTACATAGTACCTGTTCCTAGAGTTCCTACTGTACATAGTACCTGTTCCTAGAGTTCCTACTACATAGTCCATAGTACCTGTTCTGTACATAGTACCTGTTCCTAGTTCCTGTACATAGTACCTGTTCCTAGAGTTCCTACTGTACATAGTACCTGTTCCTAGAGTTCCTACTGTACATAGTACCTGTTCCTAGAGTTCCTACTGTACATAGTACCTGTTCCTAGAGTTCCTACTGTACATAGTACCTGTTCCTAGAGTTCCTACTGTACATAGTACCTGTTCCTAGAGTTCCTACTGTACATAGTACCTGTTCCTAGAGTTCCTACTGTACATAGTACCTGTTCCTAGAGTTCCTACTGTACATAGTACCTGTTCCTAGAGTTCCATAGTACCTGTTCCTAGAGTTCCTACGGTACATAGTACCTGTTCCTAGAGTTCCTACTGTACATAGTACCTGTTCCTAGAGTTCCTACTGTACATAGTACCTGTTCCTAGAGTTCCTACTGTACATAGTACCTGTTCCTAGAGTTCCTACTGTACATATACCTGTTCCTACTGTACATAGTACCTGTTGTTCCTAGAGTTCCTAGAGTTCCTGTACATAGTACCTGTTCCTAGAGTTCCTACTGTACATAGTACCTGTTCCTAGAGTTCCTACTGTACATAGTACCTGTTCCTAGAGTTCCTACTGTACATAGTACCTGTTCCTAGAGTTCCTACTGTACATAGTACCTGTTCCTAGAGTTCCTACTGTACATAGTACCTGTTCCTAGAGTTCCTACTGTACATAGTACCTGTTCCTACATAGTACCTGTTCCTAGAGTTACTGTACATAGTACCTGTTCCTAGAGTTCCTACTGTACATAGTACCTGTTCCTAGAGTTCCTACTGTACATAGTACCTGTTCCTAGAGTTCCTACTGTACATAGTACCTGTTCCTAGAGTTCCTACTGTACATAGTACCTGTTCCTAGAGTTCCTACTGTACATAGTACCTGTTCCTAGAGTTCCTACTGTACATAGTACCTGTTCCTAGAGTTCCTACTGTCCATAGTACCTGAGTTCCCACTGTACATAGTACCTGTTCCTAGAGTTCCCACTGTACATAGTACCTGTTCCTAGAGTTCCCACTGTACATAGTACCTGTTCCTAGAGTTCCTACTGTACATAGTACCTGTTCCTAGAGTTCCTACTGTACATAGTACCTGTTCCTAGAGTTCTACTGTACATAGTACCTGTTCCTAGAGTTCCTACTGTACATAATACCTGTTTCTAGAGTTCCACTACCTGTTCCTAGAGTTCCCACTGTACATAGTACCTGTTCCTAGAGTTCCCACTGTACATAGTACCTTTTCCTAGAGTTCCTACTGTCCATAGTACCTGTTCCTAGAGTTCCTACTGTCCATAGTACCTGTTCCTAGAGTTCCTACTGTACATAGTACATGTTCCTAGAGTTCCCACTGTACATAGTACCTGTTCCTAGAGTTCCCACTGTACATAGTACCTGTTCCTAGAGTTCCTACTGTACATAGTACCTGTTCCTAGAGTTCCTACTGTACATAGTACCTGTTCCTAGAGTTCCTACTGTACATAGTACCTGTTCCTAGAGTTCCTACTGTACATAGTACCTGTTCCTAGAGTTCCTACTGTACATAGTACCTGTTCCTAGAGTTCCTACTGTACATAGTACCTGTTCTAGAGTTCCTACTGTACATAGTACCTGTTCCTACTGTACATAGTACCTGTTCCTAGAGTTCCTACTGTACATAGTACCTGTTCCTAGAGTTCCTACTGTACATAGTACCTGTTACCCTAGAGTTCCTACTGTACATAGTACCTGTTCCTAGAGTTCCTACTGTACATAGTACCTGTTCCTAGAGTTCCTACTGTACATAGTACCTGTTCCTAGAGTTCCTACTGTACATAGTACCTGTTCCTAGAGTTCCTACTGTACATAGTACCTGTTCCTAGAGTTCCTACTGTACATAGTACCTGTTCCTAGAGTTCCTACTGTACATAGTACCTGTTCCTAGAGTTCCTACTGTACATAGTACCTGTTCCTAGAGTTCCTACTGTCCATAGTACCTGTTCCTAGAGTTCCTACTGTCCATAGTACCTGTTCCTAGAGTTCCTACTGTACATAGTACCTGTTCCTAGAGTTCCTACTGTACCTGTTCCATAGTACCTGTTCCTAGAGTTCCTACTGTACATAGTACCTGTTCCTAGAGTTCCTACTGTACATAGTACCTGTTCCTAGAGTTCCTACTGTACATAGTACCTGTTCCTAGAGTTCCCATAGTACTGTTCCTACTGTCCATAGTACCTGTTCCTAGAGTTCCTACTGTCCATAGTACCTGTTCCTAGAGTTCCTACTGTCCATAGTACCTGTTCCTAGAGTTCCTACTGTCCATAGTACCTGTTCCTAGAGTTCCTACTGTCCATAGTACCTGTTCCTAGAGTTCCTACTGTCCATAGTACCTGTTCCTAGAGTTCCTACTGTACATAGTACCTGTTCCTAGAGTTCCTACTGTCCATAGTACCTGTTCCTAGAGTTCCTACTGTACATAGTACCTGTTCCTAGAGTTCCTACTGTACATAGTACCTGTTCCTAGAGTTCCTACTGTACATAGTACCTGTTCCTAGAGTTCCTACTGTACATAGTACCTGTTCCTAGAGTTCCTACTGTACATAGTACCTGTTCCTAGAGTTCCTACTGTACATAGTACCTGTTCCTAGAGTTCCTACTGTACATAGTACCTGTTCCTAGAGTTCCTACTGTACATAGTACCTGTTCCTAGAGTTCCTACTGTACATAGTACCTGTTCCTAGAGTTCCTACTGTACATAGTACCTGTTCCTAGAGTTCCTACTGTCCATAGTACCTGTTCCTAGAGTTCCTACTGTCCATAGTACCTGTTCCTAGAGTTCCTACTGTCCATAGTACCTGTTCCTAGAGTTCCTACTGTACATAGTACCTGTTCCTAGAGTTCCTACTGTACATAGTACCTGTTCCTAGAGTTCCTACTGTACATAGTACCTGTTCCTAGAGTTCCTACTGTACATAGTACCTGTTCCTAGAGTTCCTACTGTACATAGTACCTCATTGGCTATGAAATTAATCACAATCAACTACCAGATCAAGAGGGAACTGAGCAGTAGGCTAGTTCATAGCTTTTCCTCAGCAATAGTGTACAAACTGAGGGAGCTAATTGAAGATGTAACAATGACATGTTATTAAAATTCCACAATTGTTGACCTTATAATGCAATTGGGTAAATCAACCTTTTTGGATGACCTTTTTCAGTTTGTCAGTTACAAATGTTGTGGCTATTAAACTGAAAGTTCCAAGGGGGGGAAAAATCATTTTGCAGGAGTCGATGGAAATGTGACATTTAGGGCGTAGTCACATGAAAATCTCAAATGAAGAAAGAATACCTGTCTAAACCTTGAAATGGGCTGAACCTGAACTGCACTAAATCAAAAAGCATTTACAGTATATATCAATCTGTCTGATATACAGTACCAGTCAACATTTTGGACACACCTACTCATTCAAGGGCTTTCCTCTATTTTTTACTATTTTCTACATTGTAGAATAATAGTGAAGACATCAAAACTATGAAATAACACACATGGTGTCATGTAGTAACCAAAAAAGTGATAAACAAATCAAAATATATGTTATATTTTAGATTCTTCAAAGTAGCCACCCTATGCCTTGATGACAGCTTTGTACACTCTTGGTATTCTCTCAACCAGCTTCATGAGGTAGTCACCTGGAATACATTTGAGGTTTTTTCCCCCCAACCTTCTTAGTAAGGGTGAGTCCTGTCCATTTTATTGTAAATGGTAGTCTTAGCTAATATAGATCAGTGCTCCCATTGCTACACAGCTAATAAAATCTCTCCTGGTCTTCAAGGTCTTCGGTCCCTTTACCATTTTCCCCATAGGAACTAATGGAATCTTTATGATGGCACAGGGGACAACAGGGAAGCTGTATATATTCTACACACTAATCAGTGTCACTTAACAGGCTAGGGTCAGGGGGAGGGGAGTCAGCCTCCCCTGTGGGTCTTCTCCAATGGGAGAAAAGTCTCCAGATCTATGCTGATGACAGCCTGGCATTCATATGCAGTATTCAGTCACCTCTCTCTCTTAACTCGCACACACAGGCACAAACACACACTACGCCATCACCTCTCACCTGCACTCTAAGGGCTAGGCAGAGCAGAGGGTCTGTCACTGTCATGCTCAAGGGTTAACAAGGGTTAACAAGGGTTAACAAGGGTTAACAAGGGTTAACAAGGGTTAACAAGGGTTAACCTTAGGCTTATATCTCTCAGCCTCTGGTCTGCAGGCCTGATGACGACAAAGGCAGAACACACAATCATAATCACAAGTTGACATTATTGGATCTTTCTGGGAATACCAGGTCAGACTGGAAGCCAATATTCCTGTTAAATTCTTCTAGCTGCCCCGAGTCCTGAAACCTTGATGCAACCCACCGAAGCTGTCCCTCATCCTTCCTAACCAGCTGGCTGACTGCCAGTTGGATCAAATCCATTTAACGCCATCACGGGTTGCCCTGTGGTCCCTGGCCTCCAGTGCTGAAAATTGCTACTATTGTAAATGCCCTGCATGTGACGGTCCAGCTGTGTCACATGTAGCCAGTTACCTTCCTAGACTCAGGCAGGTGATTTTGTACTCTCTCCCACACCGTACATTGAGGAGGCACACCATTTTCTTTCAGGTGCTCAGCAGGTAGGTATACGACAGATGAGCGATTCCAGGTTCCTAGCTCTGCCTAGTTCTGCCTTAGCTCTCTTCCCATCCCCAGCCATTCTCTCCGCACCACTACCCCCGTAGCTCACAACAGATGACTATCGCTGTCTTCCCCCGCTGCCGCTGCCATCAAGGCCGGGCCAGGTGCTCCTCTATCTCTGGGTGAGAAGGGAGGGAATGGAGAGAAGGGAAGGGTAAGATGTTGAATTTCACACCTCACGGCTCCTGGATTAACCAGGTCTGGAGGTAATGTTGACAGACAGGCCGACTACCCAGGAGAGGGGCGAGGTGGGGGATGGGGAAGGAGAGGTGGCCACTGTTTGAGAGGGTCAGCTGCATGTAGCATTATAGTTCGTGGTGTAGTGGAGGATATATCCGCAGTGACATGCGCTAAATGTGTATTTATTTTTCAGTGGGCATTGCGTATGCTCACTTCTTAAGCTCCAGGATGCGTATCATGGTAGCGTGGTGGAGGTATATTCCGTATCAATTAATAAGGCTGATGGATCAGAATGTTTCGCTTGAAATGTTGATAAACTACTATTTCTTCAACATTTTCAGAAAACACATGTTCTAAAAGTGGTTCCAATAGACGGAAATATCCATTCGAAACGTAGAAAGAGGGGAGATCTAAAGATGCAACAACTATCACGGGCTGCTAATATGACGAGGATAATGCCTTCTGGACAACGAAAGAAGGTTTGAAGAAAACCAACAGAACAGGAGAACGCAAATGAGGCCGTCTTTATAAAATAATTGCTTCCGCGCTTCTATGGTGGGATTTACTTTGACGTAAGATGTCTTTGTAAGATAATCTGACGTAAAACGGCCAGGTTTCAAACAATTAAGGAACAGGCAAAATAGCGACGCTAATGACAGGCCCTAAACGTCTTCTGGTAGATGAAAGTGCTTTCCCAAAAACCTTCTCAATTAAATGTGAACTACAAAGTAGCCTATGCCTACCTGGCAGAATGATATCCCCATTATTTGCATTAATCCAGTGGCCATTTGTTGTACAAACTCGATCTCATGTGCAACAGTGTTTCCGCTAACCAAACAGTGCGAGGTGCCTGCACACTTCAATGAAAGGGTAACGACACAAAAAATTCTGACCTCAAAGGTCACTTTGAACATCCGCTTATGTTGTTTTTCTATTGAAACAGTGTGACACCTGCGTATATTCGGACTCAGTTGACAGCCTCATTTATCTATTTCAATAGCAGACCTACTAGTAGCCTACTTGCACAGTACAGCTTGGGTTGGCCTGACTGTTAGAGACCAATATGGGGTTGATCAATTTAGGTCATGTCACTGTATGCACTGTTTCTCATCGAATTCTTCACACAGGGTGCCTTTCCTTCGCTGGATGGGCCAATTTATTTTGTGTGTGCAAAATTGGATTTTACCCACTGATTATAGTGGCGCTGGTACCAAAGCTACAACACAACCTAGGTTCATTAAATCATATACCTAGAACCACCTAGAATGGAACGCAAGCTATCTTAGGGTTCATAAGGTACCAGGATCATCTGGATACAACACAGCCACTTATCAAGTATCACTATCAACCCCCACCTATCAGAGAAGAGGATACTGCTACGTCTGACAGACAGACTGACAAGAGGCTCATGGCGTACGGCTGAGGCAGACACATCCTTTAGCATCCCAGGGCAGCCAGGTAACGTCTCACAGAGCAGCCGCGTGCCCCGTCCGTCCGCTTACCTCGTCTGGAATTCACTTAGTAGATTCCACTCAAACTTCACCTCACCTCGCCGCACACCAGTTAGCATCAAGGTTCAGCGGAAATGACGGTACGCATCGCTTCCCAGTGTGCAGGGTGTAAACAGTGGAAAAATCTTAGTGATATTTATATATATTTTTTTTAAAACTATTTACCTTTTTTACAATGGGTTAGAGCTACATTTATGTATTTTATACATGGGACAGAATGAGACCAAAGTAATTGCTGCGTTGCCTTTTGAGTGTTTCAAGAAGACAGGGAATCTGCATTCAAATATTATGTGAGATTTGTGCTGAGTAAGCGTCAGAGTTATTTAGGCCCCGAAATATTAGCAGCCATTGGCAATCGTGTCAAAAGCCAACGAAGCGAGGATATTACGAAAATGACTTCAGCAGACAGCACATTACAGATAATGCGAGACAACAATATCTCCAGTCCCAAATATACTTACTAAATGTTCCACTACAATAGATTTGATTTACTCATTCAGTCACAGGAGGTGGCTTTATGCCAGAATATTAAACTTGTCTAATAATTAAAAGCTTCTGCTGAACTACCCTTTAATTCATTCATATGATTAATATGCCAAGGTGGCAGCTCATTGTTTACCTCTTGACAGACTATTATAGCAACAAAGCAATAATCCCTACTGGCGTCCTTCCTCGTAATGCATCAACAGATTATTTTGTAGCTCTGAGGAATCAGACCAAGCACTTCCAAGAAATCATTGGAAGACTGGGGGGAAACTCGATTCCTCTAGTTCCTTATATAGTTAGACATTGTCTATAGCGCTCGCCAGCTTGTCGCCCTGAGCAAGGCAGTTAACCCACTGTTCCACGGGCGCCGAAGATGTGGATGTCGATTATGGGAGCCCTCCCGCACCTCTTTGATTCTGAGGGGTTGGGTCAAATGCGCAAGACACATTTGAGTTGAAGACATTCAGTTGTCCGACTGATGAGGTATCCCCCTTTCCCTTTCCTAAAAAACGGAAACGATTTACCTCTGGTTTGTTCAGACATTCCTAAGGGGAAAATGAACGGAGAAAGAATGGGGCTTTGGCGTAAACGCCAAAAATAAGGCCTGAGATTGACACAGCCTTATGAGATCTAATACGTTTTGTTCTATGAGACACTATCTGTCAGTTAACATGACTTTATGAATTATGAAGCCTTTATGTTCTTTACGTGCTTTTTTAAAAATGACATAAATGACATAAATGCACCATTAGCTGGTGAAGATTATCTCATAGAACAAAACATAGAAGATATCCTCAGGCTTTGTTTACCATAAACCTTATTTTTAGCATTTACCCCCCCCCAAAAAAACACATTAATTTCCCCATAGGCTTTGACCAACGAGGCATGGCGGAGAGACACTACTGCTATTTCTGTCTATACCTTCCAGACTCTATACAGGGTGAACAACTGAAGAAACAAGTGCACAAGAGTTCCTCCTCATCAGGAATATTATAAGATGTGTATTTTTATTAATCAAACACATCAGATACATATATATATTTTATTTTAACTTAACCATCACATTCCTCATCTCCTTTCAGATACTCCTTTCTCTCGTAGAGCTTTGGATCTCAAAGACTGGGTATGACGGGGACACGTTACAGTATGCAAAGAGACAAAACTGCCTGTCACCATGGTGTATCCCCGCTCCAGAGATTAAAGCCCAGGAGTGGAAGGAGGGTTTATACTTTCCGCATGGACACGTCTCTGAATTGAAGCTCCTATCTGCTCGTCTTGCAATAGAATACCGGTTCCCACCATCATTGCAGAAAGTTAATATATCTGCCTATTGCCATCACCCAAAGCAAGGGGCTGAGCCTGTATCCTGTCATAGAAAATGACAGAATACATAACCTGTACTGTATATAGTGTGTGAAGTCTGAGTGGCACTGACAGTACTGTTCAGAGTTGAATGTACGACAACAATAGTGCTGTTTAAAGGGGAAAAGCTAAATCCATAGAGAAAATGACAGATGTGTGGCCTGAGGCCGGGCCGGTCTGCCACCCTAGCATGACAGAAAACTGCAGCCGCTACTAGAATAGTCCAAGTAAGCAAGATTATATGTGACATAAACACAGTTCTTGATCCCTCTAACACAAATACCACAACACAAATAGATGTTTCTGTTTCTGTGGAAAATAAGGTAATACTATTCTACTACAAATACAGGTTTGCCTCAAAAACTTTTAACGTGCATTTGAGGCACTCAACCACAACATTGTTCATTTCTATGCCTGAATTCTCCACCATATTGTTATCACAAACTCAATGGCATATTTCCAATATCTGAAAACTGCCGGCATCTTTCTCAGACACAACATGTGCAGTAATAACGCTCACAACTCCGTAAATACCAAATACACAAGCACACAAGAGCAATCCTTGCATTCGTCAATCAACCAATAGTACATCAATGTTACGTAGTGACATAAAAAAAAAATCACAGACCTACAGATACACACACACACACACAAGTCCACACGAGCACTCCCCTCCACACACACACAATGCCTATCCCTCCTGGAGAGGAGTACCTTTGCGCTCGGAGCGTTTCTTGCGCCTCCTCTTGAACCTCCTCCGGATCAAGCAGTAATAGGCCCCCACGGTCCCCATGGACTGGGAGCCATCCAGAAACAGAGCCATGCCAAACAGGGCTCTTCTGTTGCCTCTAAGCAGTCGTTTTGCCCCTTAGGCTGCCCTGTTGCCCCTAGGCTCTCTTTAGCCTGGAGAGTCTAGGAGGCACTGCACTTCCCCTCCCTCTCTCACTCCGCTAAGTACTGTACAGGCGCCAGGCGCAGACCCTCCCTCCTTCCCCTCACACTCAACTTTGGGAGGAGGAGGAAGGGTGAGGAATAAGTGGAGGAGGTGCAGTCAGGCTATGACAGTGGAGGAAGAGGAGGAGGGTGATGTCTGGCATGTTGATCCAGCATAGTAAACAGCTATCAAATGAATATAGCAAAATATGCCTCTCTTTCTTGATGTCATGAGCTTTGCCAACCAGTACTTTTATATGAATGCTGTAAAACTAACCAACGTCACTCCAGTGGTGGCCAATACTCGCCCTCTCCTTACGGACCCCCGTGATCTGAGGAGACACATGTCACAGTCACGTATGTCACATTCAAAGGATCTATATTGTCCCATTGCTGTCATGGTGTCACAGTTACCCCAGTGTTACATTCAGGTATCGCCTGACACCTGTGCCCCATCCAGACCTCTCTAATCCTGGGGGTAATTATTGTCCTGACATGCAACAGTGGCTCCCTGGCTGGGTCTCTGTAGAAGCGCCACACCACTTAGTGTCCATGTCTACTATCATTCAGGCATCAGATAAATCTGGCCTGGGGTTATTATGAAACTCCTCGCCCTCATAAAGAGAGGGAGATGAGCTGTAATTGTATATTAATTACACATACAGTAAGAAAATACAAGTAGTGCATTGTGGGTTTCGTGACAACACAAAAAAGAGGGTATAACTTACTAGTGGACCTCTGTCTCCCTCCAGTGAACAGTGAACGCGATCCAGATATTTTGGAACCAAAACCTGACATGGTATCACAGAGTTTCTAAACCCAAGAGGTACAACATCGCGAGACTTCCGGGAACGCTTGCGAAACAGACCAAACAGACCAGGTTGGAGTTTTGGGTTTGAGAAGTCAATGAGAGAAGTGAGGAATTCTAACTTGAGTTGTTACTTTTCTCGAAATCTAAAGGCACAACCTCGATTATAGCCAATGTCTTACATAGTTGAACATGCTATTACTCCAACCTCGTGAAAGTGACAAACCAACACGTTTTCATTTTCGACAAAAACAACTTCATATCGAAGGAGTGCCTTTTATTTGACGGCCTGCACATGCACAGTTCGACGCGATGACGTGCATCTACTGATAGTATGCTGTACCAACGCCAGATGAGAAACAGGTTCTCATGCCTACACTGCCCCCCTGTGGCATGTCTTGGAGTGGTGTAATCACCACAAATGAACCAAGCCCATTTTTGAACAACATCATAATAGACCCATTTCCCTGGCCGCGTCATGAAAAGGTGCACGCCGTTTAGAATCAGAAAGGGGCTTGTTTACATTGAAGGGAATATGAACACATACATAAAATGCATCTGACGTTGTCAGTTAATATACTTGTAACTGTACACGGGTTGAAAATGGCAGATTTGGGCATTAATAAGCGCCTGAATTGGAACACAGTGGCTGTACAGTAACATACTATCATTGACGTCAGATCTCAGGCTCTGCGATTCACAGCATTGTATGGGTTTTGACTGACAGACGTTCTAAACTTGTGCACCCCAGGAAGAATTTGCCCCCCCCCCCATCTCTTCCGCTAATTGGGCAACGTTTGCTAATGTTTTGTTGTCTGAGTGATGGAAATGCTGTATATTAAGAGGACTCGATGTCATTTAAAAGATGAGACGTTGACGATTATAATAAATACTGCTTTGACGTCATACAAGCAAGGTGCACTTCACATTTCCAAATCATGCAACTCATGTCAAATACAGTGTCAGCGTTCATGATCCGTATGTTTGATGTACAGTTACAAGATGACGTGGCGTCATACCCTGGGTTGTTCTGAACAGAATGAGCCTGGGTTGGTCTATTGTGAAGAACACGCACCTGAATGCACTCATGGCTCCTTTCTATGCGCACCAAAATGACAATTTGTTTCTCTGAATTGCCTCGTGGAAAGCCTATCACTGTAAGATTATATTTTATAACTTAACTAGTCATGTAGGCAATAGAACAAGCTTTCCAATGATGCCCGCCTGAGCCAGATTGCGATTTGTAATGGGCCGTTTTTCGATTGCGTGAACAACAACAGTAATTGTGTGATGGGTCGGGGGGGGTGCAGGGTTGTCTTCCAAACAAAACAACTACAAGTGTGCTTGCTCTAGTTCCTCAACGGCACAGCTAGGAGTCCCCAAAAAAAGCACCGGAAGACTATTCTTTGAGTCATAAAAGTGCATTTAAATGACATAGGAACTGTGCACACTTTGGTGAGGTGTGTGGCCACGTCTCACTGAAACCCTTTGTCTTCTCACTCAAACCCTTTGTCTTCTCACTCAAACCCTTGTCATTTTTTTGTTTTATGTTGCACCTACCCCACATTCCCCAGGAATACTCTTATCATGTTTCTGAATGTATCCAGAGCATTTTCAGATGTTGTTATCAACAATGAGTCTCATGTGTGTCCTCAACTTTGGTCGAATCATTTTCCCGTAATCTCCGAACGGTTCCCTTTCTATTGTGTGCTTGCTTATGCATTTCATATTTCTTCTGTAAGAAACATTTCAATTTATCCCTATCCATATAGGCCTTAAAGGGTTAACAAATACGCAATAAGATGGTTATCCTCTACAACATTGCAGATCACAACGGATGATTGATTACCCAGCAAGCCAAGGTAAAATATCACAAATTAGAGATAGATATAGCCAGAAGAAGAGCATAGCTAATCAGTCTTGTGCGTTTACACAGCAATCATTCACTCACTGCTAAGTTTGTCAATGTCCGGACATCAGCATATAGCTATTCTGCTACAGGGCTTTTTGATGCAAGCATGCACACGTATGTATCACTTAACATGACATTTGCTTGTAAACAAAACATTTCTCTATAGAAGTTGGCTATACAATGCCAAAGTCGGGACACAAATACTTTTTTTATTATCCATTTTGTATTTATAGATATTTTTAACGCCTGCTATTTTGTTAATCCATAGAGAAAATGACAACAGGTGTGTGGCCTGAGGCAGGGACGGTCCTGGGCCTTCTGCCACCCTAGCATGACAAAAAACTGCAGCCACTACTAGAATAGTCCAAGTTAGCAAAATTACGTTGAAAACGTTGTAGTTAGGTTCAATTTAGGTTCTAAATGAAAGATGAAAAGACGTCTTTCCCGGGCATTGAAACCAGGTTCATTTTCGGTTCAGAATGAAGTTGAAAAGACGTCATTTATAGACTTCTATGCTTGAGCCAAATCAAGGCTGGTCCAGACCGGACAAATACACGTCTATGATTGGTTCAGATTTGATCTGGACTGGACCAAAAACCAACGTCCTTGGACGTGCAAATCAGGGTCGGTCTGGACTGCACCAAAAAAAGACGTCAGTATCGGCCCGTGCTTACTGAGGTATAGCCTACAGTGTCGCCTGAAATGGAATTTTAGGAATGCCCATCTATGTGGTAGGCCTACCTTCTATAAAACACAACAACAAAAAGGATGGCCGATCCGGTCAGGACCAAAAAAAAGACATCTAAAAGACGGAGTGTAGTCTACCATATTGGCCACAGTGGAATTTTAGGAATGTCCATCTATGTGGTAGGCCCTCCGTTTGTATAACAGGCCGTTGCCTTGGCTTTAATCAATTTGGCTATTTAAGCTCTGAACATCAGCTACATGAACATATTTGCAATGTGTTTACACAGCGGGAAATGTAGCAGTGTTTTTTTTTCTCGCAATGATCAGCTCGTAAAAAAACTTGAAACTTGAAACCCCTGATCACGGCTATTTAGCCCACGGGATCAAACTCCTGGACATCAGTTGTGAGTAGCCTGCTTGTCCAGTCCATATTGTCCATTTCACTTTGACCTGTCCTGTTTTTAGGATATACTGTTTGTTAACATGTCAGCGTAATTTTTTTATTTGATTGAATAGGCGCCATTTTAGGTTCGGCAATTTGATCTGAGAAACCTACATGATGTTAACGTTTCTGTCTCATTACATTGTCATCCATTTTATCTCCAGCCTGAAGGCTACAGAAAAGGCCACATACTCTTTCTACCATATGCTTCATTTGATACATGATTTACGTTCGATTGTTTTTCTGGACTAAATGGTGGCGGAGCGCAGCAGCGATGCATCCTTCCAACAGCTGCCACAGGCAGTCGCCTAATCCTGCCTAACGAGCGGGCCGGCCCTGGGACTGAAAATCAAATGAAAAGTCAATCAAATTAGAAAATGGGTCACCCACCTGATTTATACCTGCTGATGGCTCTGGGTGTAATTGGTGGATCCAGTGATCTGAAAAAATATATATATAAAAAGAGTAAGTAAAACCACCTGTACAGTTCATCATGCCAAGCCTTTGCAGTCCTCTGGCTGTGGTAACAGTGGACAATCATGTAGTAGCATCAAACACCCACTAGATGGAACTCTTGAACTACTCACATTTTAGCTTTCTATGACATTTTGGTATATCACATTGAAATGCAGTGGTGTGGTGTCTGGAAGCCACACAGGGCACATTCATTATAGCCCCACACGACAGTAGGGTCATTTGAGTGGCTGCCCGATCCTGTTGAGAACACACGGTAACAAACAGAGTGCACGTGAAGGGGTGTGATGATGATCAGAAGTGGACGCACTAGGAGGGTGTGTGTATGGGACTCCGCTCACTGCTCGGTTTGTCAGTGTGCCACAGGGCCGGTCTGACTTGACAGCAGAGCTGCCTCTAACCCCAACCTGAAACTACAGGCCAGAAATGAACTAAGTACTGGACAGAATGACACTCTCCCCTTATCTAATATCAACACAGTTACAGCCTACTCTGGCAGCCCACAGAACTCAAAGTCAAAGTAACAGTTGCAGGTGCAGGGAGCCAGGGCCGGGCCACATTCACCCGAAAACGAGAACAATTGAACATAGCATTGGTATCGCTACGGTAACGGGGTACCGTCACTCGTGTTCTGCGAAGAAGTCGAACGCAGTGCGTGCTCGTTACTCCCGTGAATCGAGCAAAAATAAGCGCACGCGCATCTTATTCACAACATCTGCATTTAACTCAAGGGCACAGATGCTGCCTGCTGGACAGCACAGAGAAGCACTTCCTTTGACACATCACCACTTCCTCTACAGACAGCTGTAGGCATTCACGGCTCCAGAAGAATGCTAACGAGGTCCTCCGGTCCTTCACAGGTCTACTGCATACCCCATTCCAAAGCTGCAGCTTAACTTTCGGCATCGTGGTTTGTGCCATGGTTCAGATGTTTAAGCAGGACGCACTCTCGTGTTCTCTTGGCCCTTTCAACACCAACATGTATTAATTGCTTTACTTAAACAGCTCCGAATCTCTTGTTTGGCTCGATTTTCATCATAGACCACTCCAGGTCATTCCTCAAAACAGTTATTCATTATAAAGCCATGGAAGCATTCTGGGATGCATTGCACAGAAGGTAATCTGCAGATAAGTGGTGATGAAGAACAGGCACTCTATAGCAAACGGCCTGCTCTTTCCCCTCCTTCACTATCCTATCTGCATGCAGGTCTCATCAATACCTTGACAGGTTAATCAGTTGCTGGTGTCAGCTGCATCATTTCTCTCCCCCTGCACATCCAAATGCTAGGGACTAAGGAGAGGGGAGAGGGGAGTAATCAGCCCATTCAACATCCAACCTGCTGCGAGGCTCTGGGGGCCTGCGTCTCAAACGTCACCTATCCCACTCCCTACCCAGTGCACTAGTTTTAGCTTAACACAGGTTTCTTGACCCCCCGCAAGGTTAAAGTACGCGAACAATACACGTTAAAGTACGCAAACAATACACGTTAAAGTATGCGAAAGTACGCGAACAATACACGTTAAAGTACGCGAACAATACACGTTAAAGTACGCGAACAATACACGTTAAAGTACGCGAACAATACACGTTAAAGTACGCGAACAATACACGTTAAAGTACGCAAACAATACACGTTAAAGTACGCGATCAATACACGTTAAAGTACGCGAACAATACACGTTAAAGTACGCGAACAATACACGTTAAAGTATGTGAACAATGCGTGAAACTCTCGGCCGGACATGTGCTTTGGAACCCGTGAGTAAGCGCCACTCATTCCACTGGCACCGTCGTAGCCTTTACCACGGCATTTGTTCACCGATATCCCCTTTACTTTCAATCAATTATTTCTATTTCAAGGCCTGAGGCACTTTGATCAGTCACATTCTTGAAGCCCAAGAAACAAATGCTTAAGCTTCCTAGCGCATATGGAAATTAAAAAGGTTTATGAATGACTTTTTTGAGGATAAAAAAATAAATAAATAGACATCGATGACAAAATGTAATTTGGTGCACCAGTGATTCCATTTGATGCTTTATGGTGCCTGCTGTTTAGGGTAATTTCCCTGTGCATAGAGAGACTGTGGTCACGAGTGACAATGGTTTAAAAACTCAGTGTGTTCGGCAGAGTATTGGTACAGTTTACAGAGTCCATGGTGCTTCTAATTGCCAAGGAAATATGACACAAAAAAATTATAATTAGAGCACATTTTGTGGGAGCCACATGCAAATAGCACCTGCTCTAGCTCGATTAAAAAAAAGAAAGAAAGACTGGATATCTCCTCACTGAACCATGCAGAGAAACCAAACAGTCCCAAAGTCTGTTTGAGAGGGTCTCTTTCTGAAGGTGGCCCTCGTAAAGGGGCTGATAGAGCTATCATTGTCCACAACCAGACCACAGAATGACAGTGAAGGAGAGGAGGAATACAATGTTGTCAGGGAGAAGGTTGCAGCTAACAACGCACCATGCATATAGTATTGTGTGACGATGAGCCCATGGATTTTCCCCCACCTTCCTGAGGGGAGTTCACTTCCTCACTCGTCTGTTCCGACCCCTTGGCCTGTACGCCTCCCTCACGGTCCAGTACACTTGTCCAAACTCTCCCAGTTGTATGCCTCTTGAATGAGCAGGGCAAGCCCATCATCACAACTCATGTATGGAAATCAAAACCAATTCCTGTAGTACAGTAGTGAGACGGGAGCATGGAGTAAGCAACCGGTGATGTTGACTCACTGTCAAGAGTGCTTTGCTTTCGGACAATCCTGATGATGAGCCGTCCCCGGTGGCTCTTTTAAACATGTGGGTTTTAGTGTATATACGGCTATTTCATTACAGTTTCACTTAATGGAATTCATGTTACATTAATCTTACATTGACGCTACATTAACATTACATTGACGTTACATTGTGATGAGCGATTTTTTTTCACTGTTAAGTATTGGTGCGTGAAACTTATACAGTAGCCTATGTACGGTTCATTTACAAGCAGAGAGAAACATTAAAGGCGTTCTCTGGTACTTTAGCGACTGAGAAAGCAATTTGTAAACCTCCCGCTTTGGGCTGGATGTGTCAATGTGTAGTTCATACATGCATAATCTACGAGCATGATTACTGTCGTACCTCAATTAGCGACCGTTTTCTTGAAGCTGTGCCATGCCATTTTCCCTACATTTCTCTCCACCTTGGCAAGCCCTCTAGCAATTTGAGTTCTATCCAATGAGGTTCAACCCCTCGCATTTAAGCAACAGCTGGCAAGAGGTCTGCCCAGCGTTATCCAATGAGGAGAGGAGAGGAGAGGAGAGAGAGAGAGAGAGAGAGAGAGAGAGAAGAGAGAAAGAGAGAAAGAGAGAAAGAGAGAGAGAGAGAGAGAGAGAGAGAGAGAGAGAGAGAGAGAGAGAGAGAGAGAGAAAGAGAGAGAGAGAGAGAGAGAGAGATGATGTGGCACACATATGATGTAGTACGCAATTTTCGGGGACCACTTTTGGCTCGTAATTGCTATTTTCAGAACTACTGGCTAAAAAGTATACAATAATCTTTTTACAGGGAAATCTGCAGTTAAGTGGTCGCCCACCAGCTCTGATTTGGCAAACAGATGAGGGATGGGACTGGAACATTTTTACCCCTTTAAAATTCATAGACAGAGCTATGGATGAAAGGACTGCCCATCTGAGATGAATATGATAGTTTTAACCATGTTTTAAGGCTATACAGTGGCGCAGTGGTCTAAGGTTCGAATCCAGGCTGTATCACAACCAGCCGTGATTGGGAGTCCCATAGGGCGGCGCACAATTGGACCAGCGTTGTCTGGGTTTGGCTGGTGTAGGCCGTCATTGTAAATAAGAATTTGCTCTTAACTGACTTGCTGAGTTAAATACTTTTTATTTGATTTTATTGTTTACAAACAAAGGAGTAAAACAAGCTTGTATTTTTGGATTCTGATTGGGTAAGACAACTGAACTAAGCTTATGAGGGATTTACAAGTTTCATTCTTCAAAAGTGTATTCTTCAAAAATATAGTGGAGAAAAAAACGAAGCAGCAATCACAGATTGCACCTTTAACAAATCGGGTTTACGATACTGAGCTGAGGCGCAGGCTCCAATAAATCCCTGAGGTGACAGTCTCTGCAGAGAATGACTCCCTTGTGACCATCAAACCAGTTTTACTGCTCTCAGCGGTGGAACGTACATGACTGAATGTTACGGAGTAAAATCCCTATTCATCTATTCACCGCCGGTAACGTCCCTTTGAAATGACGATGGCGTACCGATGGAGATGAATGGCAATACATATTCTGCATACCCAAAATATTTCTAGGTTTTATTGCCACATACACTGGATAGGTGCAGTGAAATGTGTTGTTTCACCGGGTCAGCCATAGTAGTACAGCGACCCCTAGTGCCTTGTTCAAGGGCACGTCGTCAGATCTTTCACCTTCGTCGGCTCGGGTATTCGAAACCAGCGACTTTTCGGGTTGCTGGCCCCACGCTCTAAAGCTTCTAGAACACCATTATATTGTCATTGATAATACACTACCTCTGTGTGTGGTGTGATCATCATAGAACAGGCCTACATACATAGCCGACTGTACACACGATACATGCCTCATCGATTGTTCATCCACTGTAAATTATGGTGCATTGTGGGAAAAGGTTGTGGGCGGGGAAAGAATTGCTGTATCTCCAATGGCACTGTAATCAACCCCACAGAATACAGTGTCCCGCACCGTATCTTTGTCGAGCCAAAAACCTTTTGACCACTAGTAGTTGCATGGTTTGTTGTTTCTGGCTCATTATTAACATATTGTGAGGTGTGCCTTGTAAGAGGCTATATTTGTTGCACCCGTGAGTGAGAATTCTGTAACCAATTTAACTCATGTGGTTATAGTGCCCCATCAATTTGTATAGGGGACAGAATGGGGTGGCAGCAAGTCTTAAACCTTAAATGGTTGAGCAAATTCCCATGTCCTTTTGTTCTGTTTTACCCTGTAGTTGCTGCCAAGATGGAAGCCTTAAGGCCTCTAGAAGTGCCACCGAATGTTCATTAATATGGTGTAATGTGTAAACCCTTTACCTAGCAGCCAACCTGCTTGCACCAACCGCTTGTAATTACAGTAAAATATTGTGAAATACAAACCCTCAATGAATCTCATCCATTCATTCTGATTAAGGTAGCGTTGACTTTTTTACAGTAGAATACAGTACATTTTACGGTATTGTGTCATTACACAGTACTTGCTCTGATGCCGTATTTATATTACAGTAGGTGTACTGTAAAATGAAATACAGAATTCTACTTGCCACCGAGCTGCCTGTAAGCTACTGTGAAAACCATGGTAACCCCTTTAGTGTAGGGATACATACATAACCGATTCAAGGCAACACAGTAAGGGTGATGCCTTCCCTGCACACTATATCTCTATAGTGCACAGATCAGTCTGTTCCTATCAGGGTGGGGCCCACGGAGCCAGATGGCGCCTCTCCTGGTTTCTCTGCATTTAATCTGTTTTCCCAAAAATAATTTCCAAGAGAGGAGATTAAGATTCAGGGGATTATATTACTGGGCCTACTGTATGAAGGATGAGCACCTGCAGTGGGGGATGGCAAAAGAAAATAATCCACACAGAAATAAATCATTTGCCCTTGAAGAAATAATAGAGAGATCCAGGAGAGGATGCCCGCCCCACTGTATCAGAATACTTTAACATCCTTTGTGTTGCTCATATTTAAATGATTATGTGGAAAAAGGTGTAGCCAATATAGCCATCACTCCTAATCTGTGATAGCCGGAATAATGACCGTAGGAACTGAAGCATGGTTTCCTCCTCGAGCTCGTTTACACAACACCAGAAAAGCCTCACAGACAGGCCTCTGAAATTATGTTAATGTCACCTTTCTGTGTTATTCCCTGTCTATTTCCTGAGTTCACTAACCATCAGGGGGGGGGAAAAAAACAAGTCCTGTAGGGGCAGGGAGTACAGTACACATTCTTCTTCACCTCACAGGTGGTGGAGATTTTTCACCTTTAACCTTTTACTGCAGTGGGCTAAATCAGGGGCACACAGAGTGTTTCTCGGTACTCTTGAACAAATACTTTGTAACAAAAGTATAAACCTCACAGACATGGTTATGGGCTTAAAAGCCTGTGCCATGTCAGATAAGGAGTTGAACTGTATTCCATTTTGAGTTGGCGTTGCAATATTACACTTTGTATACATCACAGAGGACTGAAACATAACAAATATAATATAACAAAACCGTTTGACATAGAAACACCAGATTTTCATCGTCATTTCTTTTTGTTTTGTTTATTAATTATGAAATTATGAAAAATATGAATAACATTCCACCTATGAGGCCACTAGAGGGTGATTTGGTCATTTGACAGTAGGAAAGGGCTACTTTGTGAGACAAGGTACTGACTCCTACTGACCTATCTTCTAACAAACATCATGTATTATGGGAGGTCTGAGTTCTTGGTCTGTATTGACACTGTCTAATGCTGTGTTTACACAGGCAGCTCAATTCTGATATGTTTTTTTTCCTTCTCACTAATTGATCTTTTGACCAATCAGATCAGCTCTGAAAAAGACCTGATGTGAAAAGATCTCATGTGATTGGTGAAAAGAGCAGATAGTGGGGAGAAAAAAAAATCTGAATTGGGCTGCCTTTGTAAACGCAGCCTAAGAGTACAGCTGATCTAGGTCAGGTCTCCCCTGTCCAGATAATCTTATTAATTGTTATCTAAATAGTCACCACTCCTACACTTTATAAATACCTTCAGACTTGTGCTCCTTCTCAAAACCAGAATCCAAAAGGCAGCAAAGTGTCCCTTTGGAGTCATTTCACTCACTTCTGTCAACACAAACAACAGTGCTTCCACTGAGACAGATGGTTTCTGATGCATTAAGAGACAACGCATCGAGCGGTCCCGGTCTCCATGTAACTCTACCGTACTCTGGGGACTCATTCACCTTTAGTGGCCCTAAAGAGAAAAGCTCAGAGAAATGAAAGCGAGATTTCGCCCTGTCTTGGGACCACGAAGAGCCAGGCCATGAAATCTGCCTTGCTACAGATGTAGGGTCTTAATTTGAGCCAGTTTGCTACAGCGGGAAAATAATCCTGCAGCGTCAGGAAACGTGAATTATTATGTGGATTATAGTTAATTGACTTTTTTTTTTGTAGGGGTTGATACATTTTTCGTTAAGGGCAAATCAAATCTGAAATGTCAAAGCGGGAAATTACCAACTTTAGAAGCCTTCTTTTTAATTTTTACTCTTAAAACACTACAAACGTGCATTTCCTGAAAAGAGGGATCAAATTAAGGACACAAGCAGAGCCGTTAACTTTGAAAAACCTATGCCACTTAGCAGATACTTTCTTTATCCAAAAGCAACTTACAATAAGAATAAGATTCTAGAAAAGGATGTGCTCCCATTGCTGGGAGTGTTAAGCAATCATGCAAACACGGCCCTGGACCAAAAAACATAAATGTAACCTTTATTTAACTAGTCAAGTCAGTTAAGAACAATTTCTTATTTACAATGACGGCCTACCGGGGGAACAGTGGGTTAACTGCCTTGTTCAGGGGCAGAACGACAGATTCTTACCTTGTCAGCTCGGGGATTCGATCCAGCAACATTTCGGTTACTGGCCCAACGCTCTAACCACTAGGCTACCTGCCGCCCCCAAAGACCCTATCCCTTTTTTGATTGAGCTTTTCTAGCAGGTCGGAATTCAATGTTCTTCTGGACAGACTTAAAAGCTGCTAAACACACTCTCAAGGACACACGCCTGTAGAAGCAGGCAGTACATTTGGCTACCAAGCAGATCAGGAAAAGACCCCAGGGTGACACCACCACACCTCCAAGTTCAAAATGTCCTACAGCTGTGAAAATAGCACATAGTAAATATACAAACCATGCGGAGTGAGTGTAAAAAAATCATGCTGAACCGATACCATGTGTGGTGTGTTATAAATCAGAAAGGAGTGGTGAATGGAGCAGCAGAATCCCTGGCGGACAGAGAGATGTCTGGACAACATACACACCCGACACGAAGCAGCTCAGGCTGGAAGAAGAGACTAACGTCTGCTAACGTACTGCTCGAGACACTATTTACTATTTATGTCGTCTGTCTGTCTGCTGCCACGGCCCACATCTACACTGTATTTCACGGACACATGCACGTTCGCAAGCGCACACACACACACACGCTGGAGGCGGATGATCGTGATCGACAGGGCAGCAGTGGGATGCAGTGGCTCACACCCTCGGAAGAGCTCCAGTCCCAGGCCTGTCTAGTCCACATTGCCTGCAGTCATTTGCCAACGGAGGCCGCAGACAAACAGGCCTCCGACACACTGACAGGGAGAGAGGGGAGCGAGACAGAGAATGGCTCTCCCCTCAGGTGGCGCAGTGAAGCAGAACCACCGTCAATCCCTGAGAGACAGGAGAGTGAGGTAGAGCGTGTTTTGTTTGTGAGGATTCAATCTGTTCTGTCAAAGCAGTCCAGCCATGTCCAGTCCAGCGTGCCACTGGACAAATGAAAGCCGACAGAGAGCAGTAAATAAAACGCTGAAAAAAAAGTGTTATTGTCACATGCACAAGTACAGTAAAAATGCCTAACCTGCGAGCCCTGCCCAACAGTACAGTATTCAATATCCAAATAGTATAACTATAAGAAAATGTAAATGCATAAAAACACCAGAAATACACCATACTGAATATACATGGGTATGTGGACACCCCTTCAAATTAGTGGACTCGGCTACTTCAGCGACACCCATTGCTGGCAGGTGTATAAAATCGAGCACACAGCCATGCAATCTCCATAGACAAACATTGGCAGTAGAATGGCTCAGTGACTTTCAACGTGGCACCGTCATAGAATGCCACCTTTTCCAAAAAGTCAGTTCGTCAAATTACTGCCCTGCTAGAGCCGCCCCGGTCAACTGTAAGTGTTTTTATAGTGAAGTGGAAACATCTAGGAGCGACGGTTGCAACATTCACATTCCCGAGTTCCAAACTGCCTCTGGAAGCACAAGAACTGTTCGTCGGGAGCTTAATGAAATGCCTTTCCGTGCCCGAGCAGCCTCACAAAAGCCTAAGATCACCATGCGCAATGCCAAGCGTCGGGCTGGAGTGGTGTAAAGCTCGCCGCCATTGGACCCTGGAGCAGTGGAAACGCGTCCTCTGGAGTGATGAATCACGCTTCACCATCTGGCAGTTGCGTTTAAATTGTTGTTCAGTATATATTCAGGGTTAGTTCCAACACCATATTTACAATGTGTAGGGATAATGGATCGATAGAAGTAGATACGGTTAGTGGTAAGGTGAGTAGCAACAGCTTGTATGTTAGTGGGTGTGCTTGTGTGTAGAGTCAGTGTAAATGTATGTGCATATTACGTGTGAGTGAGCAGGTGATGGAGTGAGTGAATGTGTAAGCATGTAGGGCGCTGTGAGTGTGCATAGAGACGAGAGGTTGACCGATTATGATTTTTCAACGCCGATACCGATACCGATTATTGGAGGACCAAAAAAGCCGATACCGATTAAATCGGCCAATTAAAAAAAATATGTTTTATTTGTAATAATGACAATTACAACAATACTGAATGAACACTTATTTTAACTTAATATAATACCTCAAGAAAATCAATTTAGCTTCAAGTAAATAATGAAACATGTTCAATTTGGTTTAAATAATGCAAAAACAAAGTGTTGGAGAAGAAAGTAAAAGTGCAATAAGTGTGATGTAAGAAAGCTAACGTTTCAGTTCCTTGCTCAGAACATGAGAACATATGAAAGCTTGTGGATCCTTTTAACATGAGTCTTCAATATTCCCAGGTAAGATGTTTTAGGTTGCCTCCCGGGTGGGGCAGTGGTTAAGGGCGCTGTACTGCAGCGCCAGCTGTGCCACTAGAGACTCTGGGTTCGCGCCCAGGCTTTGTCGTACAAGGATGCCTGAGGCACTTCCTGTTCTTACACCCAATAGCCTTGAGTTATTGTGACAGTAGCCTAATTCAAATGAGAATCCACACCACGGAAGATGAAAAATAACACTTTTTTGGTTACTACATGATTCCATATGTGTTATTTCATAGTTTTGATGTCTTCACTATTATTCTACAATGTAAGTTGGGTGATGCAACAGGACAACGACCCAAAACACAGAAGTGAATCAACAACAGAATGAAGAAAGAATGGAAGAAAGAAAGAAAGAAAGAAAGAAAGACAGAAAGACAGAAAGAAAGACAGAATAAAATATGCCTTCTGGACAGGCCCAGTCAGAGTCCTGACCTCAACCTGATTGAGATGCTGTGACATGACCTCAAGTGAGCGGTTCACACCAGACATCCCAAGGACATTGCTGAACTGAAACAGTTTTGTAAAGAGGAATGGTCCAAAATTCCTCCTGACCGTTGTCCAGGTCTGATCCGCAACTACAGACACATTTGGTTGAGGTTATTTTTTAATTTTTTAAATGTTATTATTTTTTGATATCCTTTTTCTCCCCAATTTTGTGGTAGCTACTATCTTGTCTCATCGCTACAACTCGTATGGGCTCGGGAGAGACAAAGGTTGAAAGTCATGAGTCCTCCGATACACAACCAAGCCGCACTGCTTCTTAACACAGCACGTATCCAACCCGGAAGCCAGCCAATGTGTCAGAGGAAACACCGTGCATCTGGCAACCTTGGTTAGCGTGCACTGCGCTCGGCCTGCTACAGGAGTCGCTGGTGCGCGATGAGACAAGGATATCCCTACCGGCCAACCCCTCCCTAACCCGGACGACGCTAGGCCAATTGTGCGTCGCCCCACGGACCTCCCGGTCGCGGCCGGTTACGACAGAGCCTGGGCACGAACCCAGAGTCTCTGGGGGCACAGCTGGCGCTGCAGTACAGCGCCCTTAACCACTGCGCGGGAGCTGGTTGAGGTTATTGCTGCCAAAGTTGTTAAAACCAAGGGTTCACATACTTTTCCCACCCTGCACTGTGAATGTTTACACGGTGTGTTAAATAAAGACGTGAACATGTATAATTGATTGTGTCTTATCAGTTCAAGCAGACTGTGTTTGTCTATTGGTGTGACTTAGATGAAGATCAGATCACATTTTAGGACCAACTTATGCAGAAGTCCAGGTAATTCCAAAGGGTTCACATTCTTTTTCTTGCCACTGTATGTGTGATGGTGACGAAGATACAACTGTGAAGCGCCCGTACTATTCTCGCCGGACAGCCTGTATTGAGTCAGGACCTTAACGATCAGCATTAAGTACTAGCGGGTGATGGCATCTGAAGCCAACCGCTCAGTTGAGCTCCTGCTCGCACTTTTTTTCAATAACCAACCTGAATAGAAGGATAAACTAATGATTGTAGACAGCAGAGAACGTTATTACTAATGACTGTGTAGGCCTATATTAGTCATATTGGTCAGCCAATCAGTGGCTTTGACACAAGGATGCCTGAGGCACTTCCTGTTCTTACACCCAATAGCCTTGAGTTATTGTGACAGTAGCCTAATTCACATGAGAATCCACACCACGGAAGATGAAATACGTGTCATAGGCACTTAAGCTGTCGAGGTGTTTCACACTCATCACAATTCTCACCAGGAAGGGAGAAAAACGTGCAGTGAAGCAAAACCTGCTATGGATGGTTGCTGACTTGCTCAGATTTCTAGCCTCATACAGTTAAAGAAGGCTATCAACACTCTTAGAGGATGACTGTCAGGGACACTGAAATGTGCAGTAAGCAAATTGCTACTTTTGTAAAACAGTCTGTCTTAGCAACTCCGGTTACATTACTGCACTATAGAATTCAGTTATTAGTTTTAACTAGATGCTTTACCCGAAATGACATTCAGAGGACTCATAACTCACAGCCGCGTCATTAGGCTAAGTCCCTTTGTTGTACTGCAACGTTTTCAGCTGGGGGACAGAGCCAGCGGAAGAATGTGACCAGTCAGGTTAGTGTGTTGGTGGAGAATAATGACTCTACCCAGGCCACCACTGAGTAACGCCACACAGCGCACACGAAAACTCCTTCTCTCCACCCCTTTCTCCTTCCCTCCCTCCCTCCCTTTCTCCTTCCTTCCCTTCCTCCCGCCAGAGGGCTAGGGGTGCGGCGCAATGACTCAGCGCCATCCAAATCGGGGTAGGGAGGTCGGGGGCAGGGGGACACGGGGAGTTTGACTCAGCAAGTCTAGCATTCTCCAACAGGGCAGAGCAGAGCTGCACGCTACCCTGTCACGTGTCTTATTCCCCCTCTCATCTGAGTCCCACTGGTCTGACTAAGGGGACCGGGATACGAGGCTGCTCTGGCCACTGGTAGCCCTCAAGGACCCTGTGTCTAAGTAGAGGAACCCTGGTCACGTGGGGGGGCCCTCGTGGTGCCTTCAGCCTGGTACTGAACCACAGTGGTACCAGATAAACGGCTATAGGAGGGTACAGAGCCACCCACGAAGATTTACTAAGAGGTGTAAACACTGAGAAACAGGGTATTTAGACTCTTCCAAATGTGCCATGTCTAAGGGGGCAAAGACAACAACAGATTTGTCTAAATAATCCATCACCAAAGTAACCCCTGTGCGACGGCACATTCTCATAAACCAAAAAGCAGGGATTTCTTCACTTCATCACAGGAAAGCAATCTCATTCAACAGATCCTCAACAATTACAATGGAATTACAGGACTCCATTCTGAAATGTATGCATTTGCCACAGACATTTAACTAGAACCAAGCAGCTCCAAGCAACCACCGTTCTATCTTACTGCTACAGTATCTTACTCTCAGACTCTCACAGTCTGAACCAGAGATAATAACTGTCGGTTATGAATTGGATTTTTATGTTCTGAAAAGCCTTCATGAAGCCACAGATGATATCTTAGCTACTCACAGTATATTGGAGAAGAGAAGCAGGAAGTAGATCAGGGTCAAGGGTCATCAATCAGTTTACTCACTGTTCTGCCAGTTCAGTTCATCCCTGTAAAAGAGCAACACAGCAATGTTAAGTTAACGGCGTTAGTAGCCAGCTAAACTAGAGCCTCTGACCTATACAAATGTAGGATCTTAATTTGAGCCAGTTTGCTACAGCAGGAAACTAATCCTGCAGCAACAGGAAATGTGAATTATTATGTGAATTATAGCAAATTGACATTTATTGTAGGGGTTGATAACATTTTTCATTAGGGCAAGTTTGCATTTCCTGCTGCAGGAAAATTCTCAGCAACAAAAGAGGGATCAAATTAAGATCCTACATCTGTATGAGAAATCAGAGAACACTGGGGTTGCTGGGTAGAACCTCCGTCGCCTGTAATGCCCTTAAGCATGGTGGCCAGGCTCACTCAGCTCAGTTTGTCAAAGAGGGTTTTAATACAGATTGGTAAAGTAGGGCATGGTAATGAGAGAATAGTGCCAGGCTAATACTCTGATAACTCTGCTGGCCACTTCACATCCCCCTCAAGGGAGGTACTAGGGAGAGTGCAGGTCTGTAGAGTGGGACTAAAATAACCACTTTAGACAGGATCGACACTCATGTCAATGTTCCCTCTAAATTTCTCCAGCACTGAGCATATTTCAGGTCTACTGAGCTCAAACTTGAACGTTGTGAAAATTCTGTGCAAATTCCAGTGTGTGCTTACCGTGGACACTGAGGCTGTACCCGCTTTTAAAGTCACCGTTTTGACAAGTTGGCTACCGTGGCTATCTGATCCTAATGTAGGCCTACCAGAGTGGCCTACCATCAAAAACAATGGAGAAAAGCCTTCCCATAACTTGGAAATAGCTTTTCTATCATTCAGCCTACAGTAGCAGCCAATGTGTGGTGTTCAATGTAGGCCTTACATTCCATGAGACGTTTGAAAAAAAAAAAACATGGAGGGCTTGACATGAACCTGTTTATCCACTTGTCCTTCAGACAAGGAAGTGACTGAAAATATTGTTGTGCTGTTTGATGCAAGAAACCACGACCGTTTTTACAGAGAATCAGACAAATGATGCTACCTTCGTAGCTTATTCTCGCCTGCCTCAAAAGACAACGCGGCCCCTTTTAAGACAAATAAAAGCGGCTTTCTGTTCTACCTGATAATGAAATTGCACTGAACCTGGTGTCCCAGGTCTAAATGAGCCCCGATTAGAGGGGAAGAATGGAAAAAAAAGCAGTGGAACTGGCTTCCAGGACCAGATTAGGATTTGATGGATTTGATGGACATAACAGCAACCACAAAGACAGACACACAATCACCAAGTCCAGTGGGTCTACTACTCTCTTTGCCGACGTGATGCCCGGCACCGGTACAGCACTGACGGGTCAGACTAGCGGCAAACAAAAGACCGATGTTCTACCTTGTTGAGCAGCAAGCCCAATCAGAGACACATCTGGCTGGTAATGTGACCGTGATGAAACCCTGACGACGGCAGCTTCGCTGTCCAAACGTTGATTGTTGTTTATTATATCTACTGCGTCGGTTGCCAAATGAGAGGGTGTTGCCTAACTTTTCGGGGAGTGCTACTGTGTCAGTCATTCACCCTCTGTGGATATATGGTGGAGGTATGGAGTATCCTGGCTGATTCCCTCCCAGGAAACGGCACCGCCAGCTGAGCACTCAACCTGACCTGGCTCTGCACTGCACTGCACTGCACTGCACCTGACCTGCAGCGGTGACGACACTGCACCAGTCCCACGGTACAGTCCTGGTCACAGTGACCTACATCTCTGCACCGCTCTCTATTTGAGCATGATGGATGTAGCCCTGCACTAGCACAGCGGCAGGCAAGGAAGAACTCCCTAGACGGAAGAAACCTCAGGCGGAACCAGTCTCAGAGGTTCACTCTTACAACAAAAGGTGCTATCTGGAACCTAAAAGGGTTCTTCGGCTGACCTCATAGGAGAACCATTTTGAAGAACTCTTCTGGTTCCAGGTAGAACCCTTTTAGGTTCCACGTTGGACCCTTTGAACGGAGGGTTCTACGTGGAACCCAAAAGGGTTCTACCTGGAACCAAAAAGGGTTCTCCCTGGAACCAAAAAGGGTTCTCCTACGGGGACAGCCGAAGAACCCTTTTGGAACCCTTTTTTCAAAGAGTGTAGACAGTGGTGTCTTATCAGCCATTCATCTCCCTGTAATGGGGATACATCAACCAACATGTCCTCTGATACCATACACTGTCTGTTTGAAACAGGGAGGCCAGACAAGCTGCCTGCCACAGACTCAAAGGCCTTATTAATACCAGCCCAACATAATATATAATTCATTGAGGCTGAATGGCTACAAGTGCAGGGGCAGCTGTGAGGGATCTGTACAGAACAGGAGGCCATCGCTCTCCCCGTGTCACAGAGGATCCGGCTGGGCTAGCCTATAATACTTCATCTTCTCAGTCAGCGCTGCGGAGAGAGAAAGGGAGAGAGAGAAAGAGAGAGAGAGAAAGAGAGAGAGAGAGAGAGAAAGGAAGGGAGAGAGGAGAGGTAGAGAGAGAAGAGAGAGAGAAAGAGAGAGAGAGACAGGAGAGAGAGAGAGAGAGAGAGAGAGAGAGAGAGAGAGAGACAGAGAGAAAGAGAGAGAGAGACAGGAGAGAGAGAGAGAGAGAGAGACAGAGACAGAGACAGAGAGAGAGAGAGAGAGAGAGAGAGAGAGAGAGAGAGAGAGAGAGAGAGAGAGAGAGAGAGAGGCCAGACCAGAATGCTGAGACTGAATTATAGGGAGACCATCCTGAGGATAATTTATTAACGGCTTTACACCACATGTGATATACAGTATACAGATAGCAGGAATTTGCACATGCATGTCTTCCATTGTTTGTTCTTATTCCCACTCCCATCACAAACAAAGCCAATGGCATGCATGCACATACACAGACAGTGTGAGGAACACCTGCTGAGATGCTAGGGAATCACACCGTGTTGATCTGAGCGGTGTGTGGAGGACCTGTTTTAAGAGCACTGTGTCTCCTGGCCTGTTCACCGCACGCACACACACACACACACACACACACACACACACACGCACAGTCTTCCGGCCTGTTCACTATCTCTATTAAAAAGAGACCGGTTATGAATCATTAACGGACCACAGCACCATATTACAGACGCGGGCACGACCCCTGTGTTAGAACAATAACACAGGGGACAGACAGGAAGTGAGCAGCACCGGCTCCGTGTTACAGGAGAGGAGGGAAGAGATGACGCAGGACACTCATTTGCTTGTCTCATTACGTGAAGGTGGGCAAATTATGCATGCATGATGTCGAAACGGAACATATTAGTCCCCCCCAAGACAAAAACGACAACGGCGTGAAAGGAATAACGTCGAGCCTATGTTCGCTCACTAAACTACTGTGACGACGTACTGACGCCATGCTATTTGTTGTCTGTAGCAGGTGCTGGTTTGGTAATAACCGCGGTGGTCAAATGAGAGGTAGAGCGGGATCCTGTCTATTGAAACAGCATTAAAGGCATCCTGTGGTTTCTTGGCTCTGGGCCAAGCATCTCCAGCCGGCAGGGATAACATTTAGGAGTCTAGTAATGAACCAGTGTCCTTTGTTCCCCGGGTTGATTTGAGTGTTGGAAAGAGATGAAGGCGGAATGGAGAGAGAGAGAGAGAGAGAGAGAGAGAGAGAGAGAGAGAGAGAGAGAGAGAGAGAGAGAGAGAGAGAGAGAAGAGTGGGACCACAGCCGGACTTCAGAGAGAGGCCTCCGAAACCCAAGCGAGCTGGTGACTGTTGGCAGTAACTCCAGTCCTCAACCAAGAGGAGAACAGTGGACAACAACGTACTACACAGTGACTTCTATTATTCAACTTTTTTCTCACCAGGCACTCACATAATCATCACTCACAAAACGATCACTCACATAATGATCAAATTGCCCTTGTGGATCAAAGTGTTTTTCAGTCATTTCCGGTAGAATATTTTCAAGGTTACTTGAAATTCAACGTCTTTTTAAAATGTCCCACAAGCTGTGTAGCCTGGTAGAGAATTACTGGATCAACTCAGCCAGTCAGTCAGCCAGTCAGCCAGTCAGTCAGTCAGTCCGTAGCTCTGCGCCTGCATCGTTCCTCTGTGTGATTGCCTCAAATAGAGAAGAGCCCTCGCTCCCTATTAGCAAGTTAATGAAGTCCAGGGTACCGGAATAGCGAAGCAGTTTGTTTGGAATATAAACTGAATAATACAAACAGGAATATTTGCATATTGGTTTAATTTTGCCTTTCAGTAATCTAGACGGTATGAAAAAAAAAAAGGATTTCACTACACCAGCAATAATATCTGCTAAATATGTGCGTGACCAATAACATTTGATTTGAAACATTTTGCCGAATGAGCACCCGTAGCTAGTACCCGTAGCTAGTACCCATAGCTAGTACCTGTAGCTAGTACCCGTAGCTAGTACCCGTAGCTAGTACCCGTAGCTAGTACCCGTAGCTAGTACCCGTAGCCAGTACCCCTAGCCAGTACCCCTAGCCAGTACCCCTAGCTAGGCCTACATGTATGTGAAGAGGGACTTGAGTTAAACTAGAAAGGTGAGAGAGGACACTGGACAGAAGCTCAGGGAGGGATAAAAGTGAGAGGCTGTGTTATGTTGACGACAAGGCTGAGAGTCCAAGGGCTGGGAAGGGACACAAGCACCGCTCTTTTCTTTGCTGCAGTGGGGAGAAACTTTCTGGTGAAGGGCAAGAGGTTGGGAGGTCTACACTGCTCCTGTCCTGAGAGGGTTATATGATCACCCCGTCTCAAGCTCTGTCTAGTCCACCGTCCACAGCACTGATGATACATTGTTAGACTAGCCAGTTGGCCATTTTAGAAAAACCCTACTAAAATGTCACACAATGGGCATCTGTCAAATAAATCTTATTTGCCATTCGTTTACCCATCAATGTTGGTGTACCTTCCTCTCATATCCTGTTAACATGGCAGCCATATACGATCATAGATATTCCACAGATAGCAATAGAACAAAGTGGCCACTATCACTTTTAATAAGTGAAGTGATGGCATTCTCTCTTTGCAGTGGCAAGTGATGGTGTTTATCGGAGAAAAAGGAGAGGAGGATAGATAAAGAGAGAGAGAGCTTGGATGATAGAGATAGAGAGATAGAGAGAGAGAGGATAGATTTAGGATAGAACAAATTCTTATTTACAATGACGGCCTACTGGGGACCAGTGAGTTAACTACCTTGTTCAGGAGCAGAACAAAATATTTTTTACCTTATCAGCTCAGGGATTTGATCCAGCAACATTTTGTGTTACTGGCCCAACACTCTAACCACTAGGCTACCTGCCGCCCCTACAAAGCTAGCTAGAGAGAGAGAGAGATAGAGAGAGAGAGGGGAGGAGGGAGAGGGGGATGGATAGCTAGAGAGAGAGGAGGAGAGGGGGAGTAGTGAGAGACAGACAGAGGAGGAGAGAGAGAGGGGGGAGGATAGATGGAGAAATTAACCTGGAGAAGAGCCCCCTGAGCAAGCTGGTCCTGGGACTCTGTTCACAAACACAAATAGACCCCACAAAGCCCCAGGACAGCAACACATTTAGACCCAACCAAATCATGAGAAAACAAAAATAAAATTACTTGACAAATTGGAAAGAATTTACAAAAAAAACAGAGCAAACTAGAATGCTATTTGGCCCTAAACAGAGAGTACACTGTGGCAGAATACCTGACCACTGTGACTGACCCAAAATTAAGGAAATCAGCGAGCATAGCCTTGCTATTGAGAAAGGCTGCCGAAGGCAGACCTGGCTCTCAAGTGAAGAGCCTTTTGTACTTTAACTATTTGCATTACAAACTGTATATATACATAATATTACATTTGAAACGTCTTTATTCTTTTGGAACATTTGTAAGTGTAATGTTTTACAGTTAATTTTTTATTATCTATTTCACTTGTTTTGGCAATGTAGACATTTGCTTCCCATGCTAATAAAGCCCTTAAATTGAATTGGCAAGGCGGTATAATGGAGGGAGGCACATTTGATTCGTTATAGAAAGAGGCAGTGAGCCATGCTGTAGAACAGCACAGAACAGCCCTGCAGATAAGCAACTCTATTTGTACAATATTACGACTGTAAAACAAGGCAGACAGGCTAATATGCTAACAAGCGACACTAATCTTCATGAGGCTTAAATTGATTCCTTTACAACAGATCTGTTGTTGTCACCAACACTAACTCACACCCACCCACACACACAAATCCCCAATTACAATCAAATGGAGAGAAAACAAGTCACCCTGATTCTAGTAGTATGACATTAAATTATTAACAGTGTATAACAATGAAAGAGTGAATGTTGCCTTAAATCCCTCCAAAACACAATGAGAAATGATTGGAAGAAGCCTACAACACTGTGGCCTGATGCTGAGAAACATGACCACGTTGAAATTCATAATCATAGCCCTTGGCCTAGATCCCCCCCCCCCTAAAAAATTGATCCAAGTATTTTCCTTCGCACAAAACCCCAGCTCTTATCAGTAATTACAAAGGATTCACTGTTCTGTTCTCACAAATCATTTCCTTCCATTTAAATGTCACAACGAGTGACAGGGTGGAAAACAACACGGCTTTTCTTCTTCATCACATTTTACTGCTCGCAGCTGTGTGTGTGTGTTGTGTGTATGCGCGCGCGTGCGTGCGTGTCCGTCCATTAACGTGTGTCTGCCATGCCTGGCCTCACCCTCAAATCAGCAAGACTGTTGAAAGGTTACAATGAGCTGACTTGCCTAAATAAAAGTCGCCTCACTCTCGACAGCTACAAATACATCAATGACTTCAGCAAAATGGTCCTAAGGACCGCATGAAAAACACACCCTGCTATCACTCCATGTCCTCACGCAATGCTTCAGCCGTTTGACCAGTAGTTGTGTATTTTCTCCGGCACACAACACAGCCTTTATCCATTTGACATGAGAGGAGATCATGCCAGGACATAAAGAGGAAATCTACATTACGCCCAGAGAATTACAAATGCTGCAGTGCATTATAATCAGTTAATGGGGACGAGTGATGTGTGTGTGTGTGGGGGGGGGGGGGGTATTCTTTTTGATGATGTATCTTATCGTTTTGACAATACCTTAATGTCATTTTTTGCGCTAGTTTGCTGCACCTGCACCAAAACTCCAGCGTAGCTTGTTCCCCTTCTTCTTTCAAAATTGAGAGCCCATTTGTTTTCAGGACTTTTATTTCCATGACTGATCAAAACACCATTTTCTCACGGCTCTCTCTCTCTTGTCCCACTGCAGCAGACTTATGGTGAGCAATATGTTTGGAGCATCAAATCGCAATCAAATTACAACACGTAGAATCGTGAGAGTTGCGATACATATCTTATCGGCACATACTGTGAATATCATGATAATATCGTATCGTGAGGTCCCTGGGTATTCCCAGCACTAATGGAGACTTAATGAATTTACTGTATAAAAGCCGGGGTCTATAAGCTGTAAATACCTACATGTGTTCTGCATTACCGGGGCGTCAACAAATAACACCATACATGACAAATGTATCGTTGTCTCCTTAACAATCGCACAATTGTCCAGCAAAGGTAATAATAATTTCTCCTCCATTTCTGTTCCATAAAACGGTTTTATACAGCACAGTAGCAGGTCCCCATATTGGGGATAGTCTCATAATAATGATGAGGTCTAGAAATGGCTTACTATGGAGGTTAAAGGTCAGAGAGACACATTAACTGATGGAGAGGCTTCACAACAAGTTCCCCTCAAATCCATAACCTCTAGTTCTGACGACACTCTCCGCTCCCCTAATCCCTACTTGTCCAAAGAATCCTTCTCCTCTAAAATCACTCATTTGTTGCCACTAGTGTGCTTTGAAGGGGCTTATAGAATCATAGAAAAGGCCTCTCGAATGTAGGTGGAGGGGACTTTTAGCTGGCCATGTCTGTGCCTATCAATGGAGAGCTTGAGCACTTTTCAAAACATGTTTTCAAACTACAATAGGTAGTCTATATTCTCTAATATATATATATATATTTTTTTTTATCAAACGTTCAAATCTCCAAGTCTCTCAAAATTGTTACGAATTTGTGCCTCTAGTGTAATTCAAAAGGTTGGTTGTGGGCCTTTTTAATGAATAATTTGTTTGTTTTCTATGATTTGTGTTTTGCTTTTCGTGCATTGATGTTAATATGGATGTGTATATGGATGTGTATAGTGTATATTGATGTGTATAGAGGGCTCATCTGTAAAAGAGACCTTGGTCTCAGCATTACTCCCTATCAAAATAAAAATATAAAATGAAATACAACTTCAATCTACAATAAACCAAGATGAAAAAATTAAAGAATTTGATCAATTAACATTTTTTTTTAAATATTTTTTATCACAAACATCTTTGATGGCATTGTTTCCAGTGATCTGTGATCCCAGTACTATTCATCAAAAGATCATATTTACGCTCAAAGTGAAAACCTCATAAAAGGTCTATGGACGTAAAACAAACAAAGATACATCTCAACAAAGAATCAAAGACGCATTTTAACAAAAGCAAGAATAAAAGCTATCTAACTAGTCTACACAACAACCAGAGACTCAAACCAGGTTTATAAAACGCACAAAGTTTGCATAGAGCACTGACCTTGGTAACACATTGAAACACCAAATAAGTCAATTGAGGATGTTTGGAGCCCTAGGCATTAACCACTGACCATCAAAAGGCCAATAGGTTGCTGATTGAGAACACACACATTTTTGTTCATTGGTGCTTTGTTTGGCGTGTGGCGCTGTGAAACTATTTACCGTATGTAATGTCTTCATTTCCTACTTTAAACCCGACCCAAGACGAGCCAATCATGTTTTCTGATGAAAGAAAATTGGAGAAAGTGTAATAGATTCATTTCAATGTACTAAACATTGAACTTAATAGGGAATGAAAAAAATCATTTTGAAATAACAGACAAGAAAAGTGTTTGAATCAACAACAAAAACTCCTGGACCAAAGAGAAGAGGCATTCAGCAGAGTTATACATGCTATAGCCTACATTAGTAATAACACATTTTACATATGTTTAGTGATTCTTTGTAAAGGACAGCAATCACTTTCAGGCTACAGGGCGGCTTGTAGCCTAGCAGTTAGAGTGTTGGGCCAGTAACAGAAAGGGCGCTGGTTTGAATTCCCATTGCTACAAGGTGAAACATCTGCCGGTGTGCCCTTGAGCAAGGCACATAAACATAATGTGCTCCAGGGGTGCCATACTACTATGACTGACCTGTAAAACAACACATTTCACTGTACCCATTTGGTGTATGTGTGACAAAATATGTTTTCCCCCAGTAACATTGCCATAGTGTCCTAGTCGTGGATGTATACAGCACTGTGGCCTATTTAGGAACATGTCGACTTGTATGCCCTTGTCCACACCTGCCCTTATGGAAAGTCAAACTACAAACGCAATTACCATTTAGCCTAATAATTGTGACCTCTTCTGGTATCAGAGAACTGTTATGTGGTGAAGCGTTGTGGCAAGGTTCCTTTCAAATAAAATTAAACCATCCCATGATCACAGAGATTTGACTGAAAGTTTCTAATAGGCCTAATATCAGTTATTTCATTTGGAATATAGGCCTAATGATCACCATGGTGATGCTTGGGGATGCTATCTCTGTCGTGATGGGAATAACTACCTTAATTAACACTGCATGCGATGTGAAATCCAAAATACACACATTTTTTGGGGGGGGGGGTATGCAATTTATTAAAGGACATTAATATAAACAAAGCGTGTAGCCTAGTCTACTGCAATTCACCAGAATGGCTATTTGAACAGACATGTAGACGGTAAACTATAGCCTACGTAGGATAATATAATAAAACATGACTGATCTCGTATGCAATACATCATATAAGACGCCGGTACTTACAGTTTCTGGGGCAACCAGAAAGGAATTGTTCTTCACACAGCTTGTTCAATCTACAGTCCCTCGTCCTCTGTCAAAACCCGCTCACGAGACACTTGACGGGTGATGTGTGTCCAGACGCGCTTACGCTGAATACCACTGAGCACAACAATGGTGATGGACCGCAACGAAACTTGGCAGGCAAAAAAAAAAATCTACGCAGCCAGAAATAAAAATTAAGAGAAGCACCGACTTCATTGGATAAGGAAATGTTGGAGCGATGCTGTTGCTTCCTTATTGGACACAAGTCAGACGATGCGTGTCCGGATTGGATAGGAGAAAATAGGTGGATACGAATAAATTGGACAAGATTGGTAAACTTTGACAAGTGAATTGCGCACGGCGATTGGACACAATCATTCTCATCACTGACTGTTTTCAAACGTGTAACTATTTAAATTATTCTGATATTAAATATCTGTATAGATCATTGATAAAGGCTTTATGCACTATGCATACATGCTTCACAAATAATTTATCAGCAAGCATTTATCAGAGCCAATTTGCCCAGAGCCTCATAAAAGGTTATAAAGGGTTTATGAATGCTTCATTAATTGGGACCATTATTCCCTGTCTGGAAAAAAAAAGTGGTAACACACTGTTAAATAGTTAATAGTCAACGTCCTGAATTTTTGTATGAAGTCCTTCAATGTCAAGAACTTCCAAGGCACAAATATTTATTCCATTGCCATGGCTGTGTTAATCTTAATTACGGTGCAACATCATTCTTAAGTGAGGCATCCTCTCAATCATGTAGGCACATGCGCAAAATGGCAAAATTCCCTTCCCTCCTCATAATCTCCCAAATACTGTATCTGTCATCCACTCATGAATGGAACATTTAGTACTGTGAAGCAATAGTCTCCTAAACAGTGACACTGAATAAAAGAGTTTTTGACATTCAATTTATTTCAGTTTAATTTAAGTGAAACACTACACTTCTTTATAATAATTGACTATCTTTGAAGAGATCAGGCATAAATGATTGAATACTGAACAAAAATATGAAGGTAACAATTTGAAAGACTTTACAGAGTTACAGTTCATATAGGGAAATCAGTCAATTGAAAAAAATGTATCTATGGATTTCACTTGACTGGGAATACAGATATGCATCTGTTGGACACAGATACACTATCATTGGAAAGTTTAGGATCACTTAGAAATGTCCTTGTTTTTGAAAGAAAACCCATTTTTGTCCATTAAAATAACATCAAATTGATCAGAAATACAGTGTAGACATTGTTAATGCTTTAAATTACTATTGTAGCTGGAAACAGCAGATTTATTTTATGTAATATCTACATAGGTCGTACAGAGGCCTATTATCAGCAACCATCACTCCTGTGTTCCAATGGCACGTTGTGTATGCTAATCCAAGTCTATCATTTTAAAAGGCTAATTGATCATTAGAAAACCCTTTGCAATTATGTTAGCACAGCTGAAAACTGTTGTCCTGATTAAAGAAGCAATAAAACCGGCCTTCTTTAGACTAGTTGAGTATCTGGAGCATCAGCATTTGTGGGTTCGATTACAGGCTCAAAATGGCCAGAAACAAAGAACTTTCTTCTGAAACTCGTCATTCTATTCTTGTTCTGTGAAATTAAGGCTATACAACGTGAGAAATTGGCAAGAAACTGAAGATCTCGTACAACTTTGTGTACCACTCCCTTCACAGAACAGCGCAAACTGGCTCTAACCAGAGGCTCTAACCAGCTATTTCTACCAGAGTAGAAAGAGGAGTGGGAGGCCCTGGTGCACAACTGAGCAAGAGGACAAGTAGAGTGTCTAGTCTAAGAAACAGATTCCTCACAAGTCCTCAACTGGCAGCTTCATTAAATAGTACCAGCAAAACACCAGTCTCAACATCAACTGTGAAGAGGCGACTCCGTGATGCTGGCCTTCTAGGCAGAGTTGTAAAGAAAAAGACATATCTCAGACTGGCCAATTAAAAGAAAAGATTAGGATGGGCAAAAGAACACAGACACTGCACAGAGGAAGATTGGAAAAAAGTGTTATGGACAGACAAATCTAAGTTTGATGTGTTCAGATTACAAAGAAGAACATTCTTGAGATGCAGAAAAAATTAAAAGATGCTGGAAAAGGGCTTGATGCCATTTCTCAAGCATGGTGGAGGCAATGTGATAGTCTGGGACAGTGCTTTGGTGTTGGTAAAGTGGGAGATTTGAACAGGGTAAAAGGGATCTTGAAGAAGGCCATTTTGCAACGCCATGTGGACGGTGCTTAATTGGAGCCAATTTCCTCCTACAACAGGACAATGACCCAAAGCACAGCTCCAAACTATGCAGAAAGAAGCAGTCAGCTGGTATTCTGTCTATAATGGAGTGGCCAGCACAGTCACCGGATCTCAACCCTATTGAGCTGTTGTGGGAGCAGCTTGAGTGCACATCAAGCCAATCCAACTTGTGGGAGGTGCTTCAGGAAGCATGGTGTGAAATCTCTTCAGAGTACCTCAACAAATTGACAACTAGAATGCCAAAGGTCTGCAAGGCTGCAAATGGAGGATTCTTTGATGAAAGCTAAGTTTGAAGGACACTATTATTTCAATTAAAAATCTTTATTTATAACCTTGTCAACATCTTTACTATATTTCCTATTAATTTTGCAACTAATTTCATGTATGTTTTCATGGAAAAATAGGACATTTCTAAGTGACCCCAAACTTTTTAACGGTAGTGTATCTTTAAAAAAAAAAGTAGGGGCATGGATCAGAAAACCAGTCAGTATCTGGTGTGACCACCATTTACATCAAGCAAAACATCTCCTTCATCTGTCACACCCTGACCCTAGTTATCTTTGTTTTCTTTATTATTTTGGTTAGGTGTGGGTGTGACGAGGGTGGTTTGTTTAGTTCTTGTATTGTCTAGGGGTTTTTGTATGTCTAGGGGTTTTAGTAGTCTAGGTGTTTATGTCTATGGTTGCCAATTTGTAAGTCGCTCTGGATAAGAGCGTCTGCTAAATGACTTAAATGTAAATGTAAATGTTCTCAATCAGAGTTGTCTCTGATTGGGGACCATATTAAGGTAGCCATATTCCTTGGGTAGTTTGTGGGTTCTTATTCTATGTTTATTTGCTTGTTCTGCACTTTTCATATTAGCTTCACGGTTCATTTTGTTGTTTTGTATAGTTTGTTCAGTGTTCTCTCTTTCATTAAAGAAGATGTACGCTTACTATGCTGCACCTTGGTCTCCTCTATACGACAAACGTGACATGATCAGGCCACAATCACAATATACCTTAAATGTGATACTTTTCTAGCTCTGCTATGTCATTCATTATAGACAGGTCTTCACTGCACTGAACAGTGAATTGTACTCGGTGAATCCTGTTACGAAAAGCAGTAGGCCGATTTGCATGTTTCAATATTTACATGAAATCACTAAATAAAGGGCAGATAAATAAAGACTACAGAATAAGTGTGTGTGTGTCTAAGATTCACTGACTCACCTCACCTGCCTGGAGGGAGAACGACTTAGCGACTAGTCATGTCTGCAAACAGCCCTGAAGACGTTCCACAGGAGCCAGCCAGCCAAAACACTGATGAGCAAGGAAAATGTGTTCAAACCACACACACAAACAACACCGCTGGCTTCCTGTATGAATCACATAATAGCTGCACTCTGGTGTATGGTGAGTCACTCCCCAATGTCCTGAAGACTGCAGCCGACAACAGAGCATTTGAGGCGAACAGTCACTTCTCGTTAGTTAACCATCAGATCCACTAAAGACAGGGGGATATGGGAATACTGTAGTTTCTTTAACGCTGATGGAGTAATTCTGCATAGTGCTGTATTCAATAAAGCACAATTTCCTCATTAATGAGTAGGTTACTAGCAGATGACTGTGTAGAAAATGAGCCTAATAAAACAGTCATGGATGGTACTGCAGATGCACAATAAAACTACAGCATGTATGAGAAATAGGGCAGCTGGGCTTGAGGAACGGATACAGACAAAACAGACAGAATATACAACAGACAGACAGACATTAAAATGTCCCCGGTTCTAGAAAAACATCTACAAACCACCCAAGGATATGTGTTCACGAAAATGAATAGACAAGGCAACACATCACTCATGTAGAGTGGAGAGCAACAGATCATTATTTGCAGTTTAGTTGAAAAACATATCACACACTATGCTCTCCCACTGCCATTGGCCATCACAGTAACAACAGCCTGCTACCCAGAGTACCAGTGGAAGCACTGCTCATTTAAAGCCCCTATACTGGACGGAAGACTAGAGCAATCACTCACAAGGCTGTCAGAGTAACCCGAACCTCACACCGAGAACCTCTGTTACAAGAGACTAGTGTAACCCTACTGACATATACCGTACAGAGCACAAATTCCATGTATCGTTTTGAAATAGGCAGTGGGGAACTGAACAGCTTTGCTTCTTGTTACAAGGTCATGCCCAGTATTTGAAATTAAAACAGGATGGATAGGTGGTGCTGAATAGTAGTGCAATTGCCTGCACTGTAATGATTAAAACATTAGCCTGTAACCGGGGGGTAATAGCAGACTGATATTTGCACTATAAACTGTATTAATGCTTCATTGAACGCCATAGAGGCTGACATGATTCATAATGGAGTAACCTAGACCTACTCCCTCCATCAACAGAGCATAATGATAGAGGCTATTTATCACACGCTTTTATCCAGAGACAGAGACCCGCGTGCATACATTTTACCTACGGGTGGGTCTCGGGAACCAAACCCACTTTCCTGGCATTGCAAGTGCCATGCTCTACCAACTGAGCTCCTGAGGACCACAGGATCAATCTACTGTAGGTCCAGTGGCTATCAGTCTTCAACCTGTGTTGATATGAAGGACAGAATGTCCCTGTTACACGCAGAGTACTAAGCATGTATCGGCTACACAACTCTGATTAGGACTCACCCAGCACTATTGTCTATAGATATTCATCCAATCATATCATGCATTACTAATGGATGCTAATGGCCTGTGCCAGCAATAAACATACCTTCTATTAATTGGCTATATCTTCTCTCAAACGTAATCAGATTGGTGCCTGAATGGGCAATGAACCTCCTGCCCCCCCCCATCTCTTATCTCTTTCTTCGTTCCCTCTTAACCTTCTCCGTAGCCTCTGGCTGCATCCCAAATGGCATCCCATTCACTATAATGCACTATTCTTCTTGAACGGGGCCCAGCGCAATGGTGAATAGAGGGCCATTTGGGATGTGACCTCTGTGGCTCTTAACAGTCTGAAGTGTCCATCTACGTCCATGTTTATCATCAGTTCTACGCTGAAGATGTGTCCTTTCTATTTCTGGACCTGCGTAGCACATCGCCGTTGCTACTTATGCTCACTGATATGACGGGTTGGTTTCCATGGATATGCTGCTGGTCTGAGCCTCAGGCCTTGGGATTACAGATCGCAGTTTGAATATAATAAATTCAGAACATGGCTTCCAATCTGATCTAAATTCATATTCATCAATATCACAACGACGTGGCACATACATAGTGTTATACAAAATGAAAGGCAAGTTTTAATGTACTGTACTGCATTTTTAATATCTCCTAAAAGAAATGTGGAAGAGATACTGTACAAAAATTGAAAGGAGTCATTTTGATGACAGATCTAATCTCAACATCTACATTTACATTTTTCCTCGTTCACAAAAGTAACTATTCATTTTCAACTTCTCCAGAACTGGGGGCATGATCTAATTAGGTGTCGTAAACATCGCCGTTACTCAGACAACCTGTAAGTCCTCTGATGTTTTACTGGTATAGTGCACAATGACCAAAACCACTTCAATCAAAAGATCTCATTGATTTTGGCAGGTTTGGTAGATTGGGCACAGGGAACAGGGACGCAGGCATCAGGGTTGCCCTTAAATAAAAAAGGCAGGGGCTTTCTTGTGTCATGGCCGTGTTCGAAAGCATCAATTTGTGACTGATCTACCAATTATAATAAGTAGTTATTTAGGGTGCAAGGTTATTTCTAGATCAGTCAGCTAGTCTGCAACGTATTCGATCTCAAACACGATCCATGTCTCTGGGGGGGGGGGGGGGGGGGTGCTCAACTGCAGATCCAAATGGCGTCTCCAGTCGAACAGGTTAGCTAGGCCCCTGCTCCTCTTCCTGCTTCAGTCTCTTCCTGAGATGCTCACCAATAGCTGCCAGAGGGTTAGTCTTGCTGTGTGCCAGGTTCTTCACAGCTTCACTAAACCGGCTGGTCTCACTCTCCCTGAGATCAAAACAAAACATGTAGTTTGTAAGGTAATAATAAATAAAACAAAGAGTAATAATAACGGTAGAAGTAAATAGCAGATGGGCAGTTTATTATCTTGGTTGCTCTGATAATCAGCAGGATAACATTTTCATTTTTAGCTTCATGTCATGTTCTCATGGAGAATAATAAGTTCGACGTGTGATCATCAGTGGTGGTTTGGCCATGGTCGGGTACAGGTCAATGTGAGGTCTTACAGGAGTTTGCGTTTTTGTGCTGGCTTCATCAGGCTGAAGTCTGTTGGTTCTGGCTTCTTCTTCACTGGCCTGAGAGGGAAAGACAAAATGATAAAGATGGTCAAAAGGTGACTGATTTCATATGGAATGATTATGATTAAAAACATGATACAGGTAAAAAATTTAATGGTAGTTAGGACCACAATGTGCTGTCCATGTGCGATCATTCCAGGCAGTGCCATAGTTAGGACTTTCCTGTATGCGTTTAGTTATTTAGGATTGGGGCCAGACAGACGAGTACTTAATTTATTAACAACAGACAGAGATGGAGGCCGGCCAACTGAGCTGATTCACCAATTATCCATTCTGGCCTTGTCCAACAAGTAACCATGCCAAGTTGTAATGTACAGAAAAACCTTGTTTTCTATGGCAAAATGGATGTTGAGTTTACCAAACACATTTACATTTACATTTAAGTCATTTAGCAGACGCTCTTATCCAGCAAAGATATAACAAGGGCACGACGGGACAAAACATATGCTCTTGCGAGTTGTGACAAGTTTGACAGACAAGAGTGAAAAGGGTAGACACGGATTTGCTTGCGAATTAAAACTATTTCAATCCCAAGAAATTTGTTTTTCCACCAGAGGGGTCATGGGAACTGCAGCTAGCTTGGAGGCAGTGGGGAAGCCAAAGGTCAAAGGTGAAAACAGCCTTGTGGAGTTACAGTAAACACAGGTCGAGTCTAAAAGGTCCATCAAGGACAGCTACAAGAGTTAAACTCGGGAATTAATCAAATATTATCATAAATATCAACTCTGCCCATAATAACACAGATGGAACACAACTGAAAACTTGATATCTTTGGCAACTGAAGAGAGAATGTGTTGGCTGAATAGCTAGTTAGTCAATAATGCCTGAAGGCTTTGGTTTATAGCGGGGATGGGCAACTGGGGCCCATGGGCTGTACCCCTTTTGTAGGCCTGCGGACCAATTTAAACAAAAACAACTCAGTGGGGGTCTCAACTTATTGTTGAGAGTTAGGATAATAGAATACACAAGGTGCAATTTCAACATTTGGTTGTGCATCAGCAGTCACTCAATTAGCCAATGTCAGCCCCAAAAAATTTGATTGGTAAATTAGTCTAGCGGCCAGCCATCTAAACTTGTAGCAAGCATGGTCGAATTACCGACCGGGTTGGGACCCATTCATCATCAGTTATGATATTAAAAACGGCAAACATTTGCACCCAACCCATGGCAAAATGTGTAGAATTGCAGGAAATTCACTGTAAAATTGCATAATCTTATCTCCCGCCCCATGTCAAAATGTGTTGAATTGCAGGAAATTCGCTGTAAAATTGCATAATCTTATCTCCCGCCCCATATCAAAATGTGTAGAATTGCAGGAAGTTAACTTAAAACGGGAAAAATTATCTTCGCCGTCATGAGGGAGACCACACAATTTTTATGCTCACAAGGCTTGTGTGAGGTAAATAATTCAAATATTGATCTATATTGCATGCTTAAAAAAATTGGGAAATTATATTATTTTATACTAATACAATTGCACAGAGAAATAGATTTTGTTTAACTAGTAATACCCCCAGGACCAGTGGGAGAAAACATCCCTATGACATCAAAGATCCACCTCATTTGGTATGGGGCTCTTTTCTGCTCATACAGTCTCATTTCAAACCTCGGCTAACCGCCGTTTAGCAAACTCTGGGCGTCTACGTTTTCTGGATGACATGAAAATATGGGCCACAAACACCCGTGGTAGGTTTGACTTCGAAATGAGAATGCATGAGCAGAAAAGAACCCCATACCTACTGTTAAATATGGTGGTGGATCTTTGATATTATGGGGCTATTTCAGTTCCACTGGTCCTGGGGCCTTTGTTAAGGTCAAAGGCATCATGCCCTTTACCCAGTACCAGGACATTTTGAGCCAAAAACCTGGTTGCCTCTGCCAGGAGACTGACACTTAGATCTTCCAGCAAGACAATAACCCCAAGCAAAAATCAAAATCCACTCAAAAATTATTAATTGACCACAAAATCAACATTTTGCAAAGGCCATCTCAGTCTCCAGACTTGACACCCATTGAAATCTTGTGGTTTGAATTGAAGAGGGCGTCCATAAGCGCAAACAAAAGATATCAAAGATCTGGAAGGATTGTGTGGAGGAATGGTCTAAGAGCCATCCCAATGTGTACTCCAACTCATAAACTCATAAAACATTTCATAAAAAGGTTCAGTGCCGTTATCCTCGCAATGTGGGGTATTGAAAGGTATTGAAAAAAGGCGTGTCAATCATTTTGACCCCTACCTTCTTGAGAAAAAAATGATTACTTGTCACTTGTTTTTATTTTACTCCCTGTTTCTCCTCATTTCAAGTACGATCTTGTCTCATCGCTGCAACTCCCCTACGGGCTCGGGAGAGGCGCAGGTCGAGTCATGTGTCCTCCGAAACATTACTTGCCAAACCGCTCTTCTTAACACAAGCCCTCTTAACCCGGAAAACTAGCTGCACCAACGTGTTGGAGGAAACGCCGTTCAACTGACGACCAACATCAGCGCCCGGCCCGCCAAAAAGATTCGCTAGAGCACGATGAGTAAAGTAATGTAAAGCCCCCCCAGCCAAGTACAGTAAACCCCCCAGCCAAACTGTCCCCAACCCGGACGATGCTGGGCCAATTGTGAGCCGCCACTGTGACACAGCTTGGGATCGAACCCGGGCCTGTAGTGACGCCTCAAGCAATGCGACGCAGTGCCTTAGACCGCTGCGCCACTCGGGCGACACCTTACATGTTAAACAAAATCTCTTAGATTATTTGTTTTACACAGTCATTTTTGCTCATCTTTATCAAGGGTTTCAACAATTTCAGACCCCAGTGTACATACACATCTTTTTCCCAACAAACATTCTATCTACCACATACATGGCAAGAGGGTCCAAGTTGTCATGGGTAGGCCAGCATGTATCGGCGCCATCTTCCCTCTGAACCACACAACCCCCATCTTCTTCTAGGAGGTGTCTGTCAGTGTCAAGAAGAACAACCTTCCTCTGGGGGTGAAAGTTCAGGTACAGGTCCCCTTTAATTCCATTTTTTTTTTTTTTTAAACATAACAAAGACGTTTTAGGATTTTGATAAAAAGGTGGAATTGAAGGAATATTAATCTGACATTAAGTCAAACAAATCATCGGAATGGAAAAAGAACAAATGTTCCAATCCATTAACACGATCTGCCTGGTACTGTTTTTATCCACTCTGGAGAATTCCACAATTCTAACTTCAGTCAGGGAGGATTTCCAGTGTCACACAGCCGGTGGTCATAAGTCTGTCTTGTTCACACTTCACACACACTTATAGTCATTGCTGACATCTCTGGTCTTGGCTTATGTTAGGATCCCTGTTTTCACACTTCAAATACATCCATATGTCAGCCTGAGAGACGAGTATTAAGCCTTACATGATTTCCTTGTATGAATATACAACAGGCATATCAAAAACGGGTACAAAAGCAATACTCTACATCCAGCTCCTGGTCTTCATCAAAAGACTGCCTTTCATCAACAAATAACCTTTCCCCCGAGACTTGTTCTTGACCTCTATAGTGCCTGCTACTTCGGACTCCTGGAAGAAGGAACTTGTGAGAAGTGAGCTAACCTCGCCACTGCCTAGCAACCATGTCTCCGTGGACTCCGTGGACCGAAAAGTTAATTGCATGTATTGGAACAGTCTAAAGGGCCCTTTTATACGACCTATAGGGTGCATTGCTTTTTTGAGTCTGATAGGGCTACCTCCTAACTGTAACAATGTGTGCTCAGCTGAGCTCGCCATCTTGGTTTACTTTATCTTTAAGCGAAAGAAAGAAAGAAAGAAAGAGAGAAAGAGAGAGAGAGAGAGAGAGAGAGAGAGAGAGAGAGAGAGAGAGAGAGAGAGAGGGGGGGATATAGGGATACAGATAGAAACAGACAGGGAGAGAAAGAGAGCTTCAGTAGCCCATTAAAAAACAAAAGCAAGGCATTAAGTCATACAGACATTTATGACTGAGTGAAAAACTGCCCATCACAATAAACAAGCTCCACTGAGGCTTTCCTGAGCTGAATTTGACTGCAATAAATAACCCTGGAAGCATCCAGAAACCAAAGAGGAATGTTATAATGCACAATTGAAATGTCCTCAGAACAATACCAGACTTCATTTACTTGCAGGATTGCCGTTGGAGAATCGATTTCTTCCCCTCTTATTTAGTGCATTTTACGGCATAATCTAACCCATTGGTGTATTCATTAGTCGAAATCCATTGCAAAATGTTTGGTGTGTTTACCGTTTACGCTAGGAACCAAATGGAATGAAACAGGGAGTGACCTACCTGCATTTGTCTAATAGAAAGGTTTTGTTGCAAAACATTTTCCGTTTCGAGTAAACGGTTTCTGTTGAAAAATGTTTTGACCAAATGTTTTGCAATGGAATCCAACTAATGAATCCAACTCCTTCTTCCTGTTTTGAATGGAAGTCAATTGCTTCCTGCCACAGAAGCCAAATCTGTCCTCTACACCTCAAAACGACTTACTACCGTCTGAATAATTCTGTGCTGAAGGCCATACTGTAGAGGTAGGGTAGTATTGTGTGCTGTGGCACTCTGATTCTGTCATAATGTACTGTGTGGAAAATATACGGGAATTTACATCCAGGTCTGTCCTGTAACATGGCTCATTAACCCCAGTGACAGCACCTTGAAGCACTGCTGCTGCGTTGGCCCCTTCTACCAGCGGCCCCTGAGACCAACCACTGGGACATTATGAGCTCACGTATTCCTCTTGACAAAAATGCTAAGAAAGACCTAAAACAGAGGATTGAAATTCACTTGGATAAACTGAACTTGACAAAGGCAGAGGAAGGGTTGGACAGTGTGAGGAGACGACAGAGTGCCAAAAACGTAAACTGTGACGGTAAAGAAAACGATGACCCATTTCATGGATGAAACAAGGCCTGCTAGACAAACCAACAGCTGTAAGAAGAGTCAGTGGGTGTGAGGAGAAAGAGGATGGTGTGAAATCATAGTATTGTTGGGGTGTTCCACAGGGATGTGTACTTACACCCTATTCTTTCTGGAGGCCTTTCTGGAGGTCCTGGTGGTGGCGGGGATGAGCTGGCAGAGTTCTGGCAGGGCGTCTGCCAGCGGCCTCATGTCACCCACAACGGGCATGGCCGCCCTCTTAGCCTGGGCCACTTGCTGCTCCTTGGCCAGCTTGATGGAGCTGATCTCTAAATATCACACAAAAATGCATATAAATCAAATAAAACTAATTGTCACATGTGCGGAATACAACAAGTGTAGACCTTACCGTGGAATGCTTACTTACAAGCCCTTAATCAATAGTGCAGTTCAAGAAGAGTTAACAAAATATTTACCAAATAAACAAAAGTAAAAAACATAATAGAAAGTAACACAATAACGAGGCTATAAACAGGGGGTAACGACTCAGTGTGCGGGGATACAGGTTAGTTGAGGTCATTTGTACATGTCGGTAGGGGTGAAGTGACTATGCATAGATAATAAACAGTGAGTAGCAGCAGTGTACAAAACAAATGGAGGGGTGGGGGGGGGGGGTCAATGTAATAGTCAGGTGGCCATTTGATTAATTGTTCAGCAGTTTTATGGCTTGAGGGTAGAAGCTATTACGAAGCATTTTGGTCCTAGACTTGGCACTCCGGTACCACTTGCTGTGCGGTAGCAGAGGAAAGAGTCTATGACTTGGGTGACTGGAGACTGACAATTTTATGGGCTTTCCTCTGACACCGCCAATTAACTGTCTTAGGTCAGTTAGGATCACCACTTTATTTTAAGAATGTGAAATGTCAGAATAATAGTAGAGAGAATGATTAGTTTCAGCTATTATTTCTTTCATCATAAGTTTACATACACTCAATTAGTATTTGGTAGCATTGCCTTTAAATTGTTTAACTTCGGTGAAATGTTTTGGGTAGACTTCCACAAGCTTCCCATAATAAGTTGGGTGAATTTTGGCCCGTTCCTCCTGACAGAGCTTGTGTAACCGAGTCAGGTTTGTAGGCCTCCTTGCTTGCACACACTTTTTCAGTTCTGCCCACAAATGTTCTATAGGATTGAGGTCAGGGCTTTGTGATGGCCACCTTGACTTTGTTGTCCTTAAGCCAATTTGCCACAACTTTGGAAGTATGCTTGGGGTCATTGTCTATTTGGAAGACCCATTTGCGACCAAGCTTTAACTTCCTGAGTGATGTCTTGAGATGTTGCTTCAATATATCCATATAATTTTCCATCCTCACGATGCCATCTATTTTGTGAAGTGCACCAGTCCCTCCTGCAGCAAAGCATCGCCACAACATGATGCTGCCACCACCATGCTTCATGGTTTGGATGGTGTCTTTCGGCCTCCCCCCTTTACCTCCAAACATAACAATGGTCTTTATGTCAAAACAGTTATATTTTTGTTTCATCAGACCAGAGGACATTTCTTAAAAAAGTACAATCTTTGTCTCCATGTGCAGTTTGCAAACTGCGGTTTTGGAGCAGTGGCTGATTCCTTGCTGAGTGGCCTTTTGGGTTACGTCGATATAGGACTCGTTTTACATGGATATAGATACTTTTGTACCTGTTTCCTCCAGCATATTCACATGGTCCTTTGCGGTTGTTCTGGGATTGATTTGCACTTTTCGCACCAAAGTACATTTATCTCTAGGAGACAGAATGCATCTCCCCCCTGAGCGGTATGACTGCTGCGTGGTCCCATGGTGTTTATACTTGCGTACCATTGTTTGTACAGATTAATCTGGTACCTTCAGGTGTTTGGAAATTGCTTCCAAGGATGAACCAGACTTGTGGAGGTCTAAAATAAAAATCTGAGGTCTTGACTGATTTCTTTTGATTTCCCCATGTTGTCAAGCAAAGAGGCACTGGGTTTAAAAGTAGGCCTTGAAATACATCCACATGTACACCTCCAATTGACTCAAATTATGTCATTTAGCCTATCAGAAGCTTCTGAAGACATGACATAATTTTCTGGAATTTTCCAAGCTGTTTAAAAGGCACAGTCAACTTAGTGTATGTAAACTTCTGACCCACTGGAATTGTGATACAGTGAATTATAAGTGAAATAATCTGTCTGTAAACAATTGTTGGAAAAATGACTTGTGTCATGCACAATGTCAATGTCCTAATCAACTTGCCAAAACTATACTTTGTTAACAAGACATTTGTGGAGTGGTTGAAAAATTTGTCTTAATGACTCCACCCTTAGTGTATGTAAACTTCTGACTTCAACTGTAGGTCCTGGATCGCAGGAAGCTTGGTCCCAGTGATGTACTGGGCCGTACGCACTACCCTCTGTAGCCCCTTATTGTCAGATACTGAGCAGTTGCCATACTAAGCGGTGATGCAACAGGTCAGGATGCTCTCGATGGTGCAGCTGTAGAACTTTTTGAGGATCTGGGGACCCATGCCAAATCTTTTCTCCTGAGGAAGAAAAGGTTTTGTCATGCCCTCTTCACGACTGTCTTGGTGTGTTTGGACCATGATAGTTTGTTGGTGGACACCAAGGAACTTGAAACTCTCGACACGCTCCACTACAGCCCCGTTGATGTTAATGGGGGCCTGTTTGGCCCACCTTTTCCTGAAGTCCACGATCAGGTCCTTTGTCTTGCTCACATTGACGGAGAGGTTGTTGTCCTGGCACCCCAGTTCTCTAACCTCCTCCCTATAGGCTGTCTTATCGCTGTCAGTGATCAGGCCTACCACTGTTGTGTCGTCTACAAACTTAATAATGGTGTTGGAGACGTGTTTGGCCACACAGTTGTGGGTGAACAGGGATAACAGGAGTGGAGTAAGTACACACCCCTGAGGGGTCCCAATGTTGGGGATCAGCGCGGCCTACGTGTTGTTACCTACCCTTACCACCTTGGGGCGGCCTGTCAGAAGTCCAGGATCCAGTTGCAGAGGGAGGTGTTAAGTCCCGAGGTTCTTAGCATAGTGGGCACTATGGTGTTGAACGCTGAGCTGTAGTCAATGAACAGCATTCTCCTATAGGTGTTCCTTTTGTCCAGGTGGGAAAAGGCAGTGTGGAGTGTGATTAAGTTTGCGTCACCTGTGGATCTGTTGGGGCGGTATGCAAATTGGAGTGGGTCTAGGGTATCCGGTAGGATATTGTTGATGCGAGCATTTCAAAGCACTTAACGGCTACCGACGTGAGTGCTATGGGGCGGTCATCATTTAGGCAGGTTACCTTCGCTTCCTTGGAGACAGGGACTACGGTGGTCTTCTGAAACATGCTGAAACATGTAGGAATTACAAACTCAGTCAGGGAGAGTTTGAAAATATCAGTGAAGACACTTGCTCGTTGGTCCGCGCATGCTTTGAGCTGTTTAAAAGTTCTTGCTCACATCGGCTACCGAAAGTGTTATCACACAGTTATCCAGAACAGCTGGTGCTCCCGTGCATGCTTCAGCGTTGCTTGCCTCGAATCAAGCATAAAAGGCATTTTTCTCGCCTGGTCAACTCGTGTCACTGGGCAGCTCGCGCCATGGTTTCCCTTTGTAGTCCGTAATAGTTTTCAAGCCCTGCCACATCTGACGAGCGTCAGAGCAGGTGTAGTAGGATTCAATTTTAATCCTGTATTGACGCTTTGCTTGTCTGATGGTTCAGGGAGGGTACTATGTTTCCATCATGGCACAAGCAGCAGAGACTTAATGTATGTCAACGATGTGCCTCCGCAACAATAAGTAGCCTTACCAAGACTACCTAAAACCCTTTGTAGAATGGCATTGATATACTACATGAGCAAAATATGTGGACACCAACACAAACATCTCATTCCAAAATCTTTGGGCATTAATATGGAGTTGGCCCCCCTTTGCTGCTATAAACAGCCTCTACTCTTCTGGGAAGGCTTTCCACTAGGTGTTGGAACATTGCTGCAGGGACTTGCTTCCATTTATCACAAGGGCATTAGTGAGGTCGGGCACTGAGGTTGGACAATTAGGCCTGGCTCGTAGTCGGAGGTAGCGTTCTCCACCAAACCTAGATTTGTCCGTCGGACTGGCAGATGGTGAAGCGTGATTCACCACTACAGAGAACGCTTTTCTACTGTTCCAGAGTCCAATGGCGGAGAGCATTACACCACTCCAGTCGACGCTTGGCATTGCGCATGGTGATCTTAGGCTTGTGTGCGGCTGCTCAGATGGAAACCCACTTCACGAAGGTCCCGACGAACAGTTATTGAGCGGACTTTGATCCAGAGGCAGTTTGGAACTTGCAACAGCACATGGCGGTCCCGTTCTGTGAGCTTGTGTGGCCCACTTTGTCACGGCTGACCCATTGTTGCCCAGACGTTGCCACTTCACAATAACAGCATTTACAGTTGACCGGGGCAGTTCTAGCAGGGCAGACATTTGATGAACTGACTTGTTGGAAAGGTGGCATCCTATGACGGTGCCACGTTGAAAGTCACTGACCTCTTCAGTAAAGCCATTCTACTGCCAATGTTTGTCTATGGAGATTGCATGGCGGTGTGCTCGATTTTATATGGCTGAAATAGTTGAATCCACTAATTTGAAGGAGTGTCCACATACTTTTGTATACAGTATATAGTGTATGAGGAGAATCTCTCTTTCTTGAGATTTAAAAAATATGGTTAAAAGCAATGGTGGTTTGGGCCTCTTGGCTTTCATCATAGAGTAGTGTTGATCCTATCCATTTCAGCCATGAGTTATGATGACTATGAGCCATATGGTTTCTTATGTGCAGACTTGCCCATGTAATTGACTGTGAGTGTCAGCAGCAAAACACTAAACCCTACATCACCACAGACTTGAATAAATACCGTGATCAGAGCCAGGGAGGAATATTCAAACCAGATGTCACCGGTACAGACGTACAGTTCGTGAACAGATGAAAATTGAGGGTCATTAAACTTTATGGCTTTAAGTATAAATTCTGACTTTAGTGGATACGATCAGATCATAGACAGGATGAGTTGAAGGTATTAAAATGTCTGCTGAAAGGGCCTCCCGGGTGGCGCAGTGGTCTAAGGCACTGCATCGCAGTGCTAGCTGTGCCACCAGAGACTCTGGGTTCGAGCCCAGGCTCTGTCGTAGCCGGCCGCGACCGGGAGGTCCATGGGGCGACACACAATTGGCCTAGCGTCGTCCGGGTTAGGGAGGGCTTGGCAGGTAGGGATACCCTTGTCTCATGACCAGGTTGCTAGGGGCACAGTGTTCCCTCCGACACATTGGTGCGTCTGGCTTCCGGGTTGGATCCGCACTGTGTTAAGAAGCTCTGTGGCTTGGTTGGGTTGTGTTTCGTAGGACGCATGACTCTCGATCTTCATCTCTCCCGAGCCCGTTCGGGAGTTGTAGCGATGAGACAAGATAGTAACTACTAAAAACAATTGGATACCACAAAATTGGGGAGAAAAAAGGGGGTAAAATTTAAATAAATAAATGTCTGCTGAAAAATTATTCACTACTCATGTCATTTAGGCTATTTCCAGATTGTGCAGAACTGTAGAATAGATACTCGTGCAATGTGGCTTTGATTGAATTGCCACCTCTGTCTCTTATTTAGGCTAAATGAAGGAAGGAACACATTGGGCATTAAATCACCTCTGGAATATACAGTCTGAATAATAACCCTTATCCGTCAACACATATTTTGCACATCTTCATCGGTAGAGTTCCAGAGGACGCCACACTGCAGATACAGACAGCCCTGCCCCTTCCTGGAATACAGTTGGACTACGACAGAAAAGCAATTATCCGATTTCTTTCTTTCTTCCTCCTTGTTAATTTCCGAAAACTGCAGAGGTCTGAGGCTCACAGCCTGTCTCTAATTTCAGATGGAGTCAAAAGGACCATTAGCGCCTAATGATATGCATAGAGGAGACATCTTGTGTTACACAGAGAATTGATTGGATCAGCAGATTGGGTTACTAAGTGATCACAATTCTGGAAGAGTAGGTGGTGGTGTTAAAAGCGCAATAAGGGATCTGAGAATCTGTCCAATGCTCATTTCAGAGGGCTGCTGGTTTTGCTGGATAACAAATGCCAGACTGTAGCTTTAAAAGGGGTTGTAATTACATAGACACAGCTAGGCTCTGTCCCGGGCTGGACTGGCACAGCGCAGAAACCTCAGCTTCTCAGTAGAGATCAGTGGGGATGGGGCTCCTCATTGCACCAACCTAATGCTGTTATGTCCCGAAGGCATCCATGTCTTGCCTCTCAAACATTTTTGAACACAAAAAGGCATAATCCTACATTTGATCAATTCAAACGCTTTTGGGAGAGAGCACCAATGTCGGGATTAGGGAGTGTCGAACGGCAAAAACATGAAAGTTGAAATTGTTAAAAGACTTCAGCTACCCAATTTATAGACTGTTCTCTCTGCTAGCCCATGGCAAGCGGAACCGATGCACCAAGTCTGGAACCAACAGGACCCTGAACAGCTTCTACCCCCCAAGCTATAAGACTGCTAAATAGTTAGTTAAATAATTAACCAATAGCTACCCTGAATATCTGCATTGACCCTTTTTGCACAAACTCTTCTGACTCATCACATGCGCTGCCGTTACTGTTTATCATCTATCCTGTTACCTCGTCACTTTATCCCTACCTATTTGTACGTATCTACCTTGTACCCTTGCACATTGACTCGGTACTGTTACCCTGTGTAGGACGCCACGCACAGCCAAGTTACGGTTACTCATTGTGTATTTATTACTTGAGTTATTATTTTATTTCAATTTCTCACGCTCTTTCTAAGTCGGCATTTCACTGTTCGTCTACACCGGATGTTTACGAAGCATGTGACAAATAAAAATTGATTTCCCCCGCCTGCGAGTCCTATCACTTAATGAAGCTCACTCCACCAATCCCCAAACAGTTCCAGAGATCAGGGGGTCATGAACTGGCTCCCCAATCTCTCCTATTGACCTCTGTGACGAGGCCACTGATCGGTTGCTAGGGTCTGGTGGTTGCTATGGAACCGGACTCAGTCCCCTGGCCCGCTCAGAGCCTCCTCAGTCTCTCTCCAAGTGGACATGTGTGAATGTGTATCATATGTTTATTATGTACAGTATATTCATTCATTATCATATGTTTATTATGTACAGTATATTCATTCATTATCATATGTTTATTATGTACAGTATATTCATTCATTATCATATGTGTATTATGTACAGTAAATTCATTATCATCATATGTTTATTATGTAGAGTATATTCATTACCATATGTTTATTATGTACAGTATATTAATTCATTATCATATGTTTATTATGTACAGTATATTTATTCATTATCAAATGTTTATTATGTACAGTATATTAATTAATTATCATATGTTTTTGTATGTACAGTATATTAATTAATTATCATATGTTTATTATGTAGAGTATATTCATTACCATATGTTTATTATGTACAGTATATTCATTATCATATGTTTATTATGTACAGTATATTCATTCATTATCATATGTTTATTATGTACAGTATATTCATTATCATATGTTTATTATGTACAGTATATTCATTCATTATCATGTTTATTATGTACAGTATATTCATTATCATATGTTTATTATGTACAGTATATTCATTCATTATCATATGTTTATTATGTACAGTATATTCATTCATTATCATATGTTTATTATGTACAGTATATTCATTCATTATCATATGTTTATTATGTACAGTAAATTCATTCATCATCTCTCTTTGTACAGAACCAAATTAGTCACATATGTTCCTGCAAATAAAGTTCCCGATTATGTGTAACTCTCTGCGAGGGTGCCTTATTCCTGCTGACAAATAGGGGGGTCTCCCTCATAGAAACAGTACGAGTCAGATCTATGTTAAGTTGGGGTAATACTCACTGTTTAGCCACCTGTCTCGCCTCTCCTTCATCTTCTCTTTCTTCGTCTGCTGCTTCTTCTCCTCAGGGACTGGGAACAGACAGACAAGAGAGTGAGTGGATGTGCATCCACAATGTTGCACTGGTACTTCACACATTCAGTAGAGAAAACATGCATTGCGGCTTCTCCTCGTGGGTATGTGAAGAGGTCATCCTCAACAATAGAAAATAACATTCAAAGCAATTCAATTCATCGACGTTCAAAGCAATTCATCGACATTCAAAGCAATTCAATTCATCGACATTCAAAGCAATTCAATTCATCGACGTTCAAAGCAATTCATCGACATTCAAAGCAATTCAATTCATCGACATTCAAAGCAATTCAATTCATTAACAATAAAGGCAGAGTGACGACTGTTTATAATGCTTTGGAAATTGAAATGTGCCAGATCTTTTTCCAGAAGATAATCGGAACCAGTAAAATGTTTCCGATTTGCCAAAGAAATAATTCACAGTTGAATAGAATTATAATAATAGCTTTGAGTTTGGGGTGTAAATATATATATGGACATTTCCCAGCGAGAGCTTGATTTGACAGGAAAAAATACAAGTCCGTAACATGTTATCTTTAAAACAAATCATGGATAAAAACGTTACGCTCAAAAGGGAGAAAGTAATCACAGTAGTGTTGTGAGCGCCTCAGAAGAAGATATGGCTAAGATCAGGACACGTGGCTGGTCTTTCCTGGTTCAAAGGCATGGAGAAAGGGGAGAGACACAGAGGGGAGGGGGTTGAGAACAGAAAACACTACCCACTATATCTAGTTCTCCCGCTTTAGAAAAACATCCTGTCCTGGGAAGGAATGTTTTCAGCGATTGGGACAACCGTGTTGAGGCCCCCTGTGCATAGGGTAGCCCCAGTGGTGTGTGTGATGTGTGTGTGTGATGTGTGTGTGTGTGCATTTGTTCCCATCTCTGCCCTTCCTGACAAAGAAAGAGTAGTCACTGACAATGGGCGATAAGAGCAGAGGTTATCACACAGACAGTTGCTTCCTGTAGGACAATGACAATAACAGATGCTGGACAGTATGCGTATTATCACTGTCGACCATATAACTGGAGTGTCTAGCGGGAAACGTATACATTTTAGACAGAGAAAATGGATGGCGTTGGTAAAGAAAAGCAAATCACTCATTTAAAACTACAGTACAACGGTTGAATTGCTTTGAACACAAAACACAACCTTGATATCTGAAAGGGCAGGTGACAGTATTTTGCGTTGCGTTTTTTAAATTTAAAATGATTTTTTAATCCCCCACTGTGATTTTACTCTCTGTTGACGAAATCGAAAGAAACAGGATCGATGCGCTGCTCCATGACTTTGGGAAAATGAAGGGTCAGTGTTGCAGCCTGGCCCTATATATAGCTAGCAGAGCCTACTGACGGAATTGGCTTTGTAATTAGCAATGCAGCAGTCCTTGACTGGCATGTCTGAGAGGAGGATAAAGTCGAGCTGAATGGGACCCAAACGCTACAGCATCTCCAGTGGGGACTTTTCTTACTCGCATGTTCCTTATGTCAACACACAGTGCCACAACGGATTTTCTCTGAACAGGCTACATTGTAACCTGGGACAACATTTTCTGAGGATCCGACAGCACATTGTGGTTGCCTATTCAGTGATAATATATTATTCCTGTCAAATTAAACAAGAGGATGTGTTTAGTTTGATAGATGTTGTTTTGGTCTGTAAATGACAATAACCATGATGATGGATCAATAACTAGGCCAATTCATCCAGGCTCTTTAAGATAAAACACATTACATCATCATTAGATGTAGTATCTACAGTTGAAGTCGGAAGTTTACATACACCTTAGCCAAATACATTTAAACTCAGTTTCGCAATTCCTTACATTTAATCCTAGTAAAAATTCCCTGACTTAGGTCAGTTAGGATCACCACCTTATTTTAAGAATGTGTCATGTCAGAATTATAGTAGAGAGAATGATTTATTTCAGAATGTATTTATTTCATCACATTCCCAGTGGGTCAGTTTACATACTCAATTAGTACTTGGTAGCATTGCCTTTAAATTGTTTAACTTGGGTCAAATGTTTCGGGTTACCTTCTACAAGCTTCCCACAATAAGTTGGGTGAGTTTTGGACCATTCCTCCTGACAGAGCTGGTGTAACTGAGTTCGGCCCACAAACTTTCTACAGGATTGAGGTCAGGGCTTTGTGATGGCCACTCCAATACCTTGACTTTGTTGTCCTTAAGCCAATTTGCCACAACTTTGGAAGTACGCTTGGGGTCATTGTCTATTTGGAAGACCCATTTGCGACCAAGCTTGAACTTCCTGATGTCTTGAGATGTTGCTTCGATATATCCACATAATTTTTCTCCTCATGATGCCATCTATTTTGTGACATGCACCAGTCCCTCCTGCAGCAAAGCACCCCACAACATGATGCTGCCACCCCTGTGCTTCACGGTTGGGATGGTGTTCTTCGTCTTGCAAGCTTCCCCCTTTTTCCTCCAAACATAACAATGGTCATTATGGCCAAACAGTTCTATATTCGTTTCATCAGGCCAGAGGACATTTCTCCAAAAAGTACAATTTTTGCCCCCGTGTGCAGTTGCAAACTGTAGTCTGGCTTTTTTACGGCGGTTTTGGAGCAGTGGCTTCTTCCTTGCTGAGCGGCCATTCAGGTTATGTTGATATAGGACTTGTTTTACTGGAGATATAGATACTTTTGTACTCGTTTCCTCCAGCATTTTCACAAGGTCCTTTGCTGTTGTTCTGGGATTAATTTGCACTTTTCACACCAAAGAACGTTCATCTCTAGGAGACAGAACACGTCTCCTTCCTGAGCGGTATGACGGCTGCGTGGTCCCATAGTGTTTATACTTGCGTATTATTGTTTGTACAAATGAACATGGTACCTTCAGGCATTTGGAAATTGCTCCCAAGGATGAACCAAACTTGTGGAGGTCTACAATTTTTTTCCTGAGGTCTTGACTGATTTATTTTGATTTTCCCATGATGTCAAGCAAAGAGGCACTGAGTTTGAAATAAGGCCTTGAAATACATCCACAGGTACACTTCCAATTGACTCAAATGATGTCAATTAGACTATCAGAAGCTTCTAAAGCCATGACATAATTATCTGGAATTTTCCAAGCTGTTTAAAGGCACAGTCAACTTAGTGTATGTAAACTTCTGGCCCACTGGAATTGTGATACAGTGAATTATAAGTGAAATAATATGTCTGTAAACAATTGTTGGAAAAATGACTTATGCCATGCACAAAGTAGATGTCCTAACCGACTTGCCAAAACTATACTTTGTTAACAAGAAATTTGTGGAGTGGTTGAGAAATGAGTTTTAATGACTCCACCCTTAGTGTATGTAAACTTCCGACTTCAACTGTATCATTAGTGTTCAATTAGAATCTTCCAATCATTGAATGGCAACTTGAGATTACAGCATTGTGCAGTGCAGAGACAGAGAGCCTAGAGATGTTGTTTAATGGGGCACCACTCCCTTTACCTCCCCGATCAATAGCATCTCATTTAAAGACGCAGATGAGCTTGGGTTAGATGAGCAGGCAGCAGGATAGAACACGGATGTTGGATAAAGCCTATATGGAGGCCGACAGACAGGTGGTACGAGGCATTGACATGGGGTGCATCAGCAGAGTATTCTGTTAAAGCTAGAATCGTTCAAAAAATAACAAAGCCTCACCCCGCCTCTGTTTTGGTAAAACAATGATGGATGGGCCAGGAGAAATGTAACCACTCTCAAACGCATAGACAGAGCTAGGGATGCAAGGGCTGACCATTCATTATAATTTTTCTTAGTTTGTTTTAACCATGTTTTGAGGCAATACAGTGTTTGTTCATATTTACATTATTTACAAATATTGGAGTAAACAATCTTGTATTTTGGGTTCTGATGGGGTATGATAGTTGAACTAAGCTCATAAGTTACATTCTTCAATGGGTACAGCATTCATTATATTAAGTCCAAAAATGGATGTAGCAACTGAGGATTCTGGCTTTAAAAAGGTACTTCCAGTTGAAATGTAAGCTTTGAAAACACAGTCCTCGCATTGCATTTCTGAAAACAGACATTTGGTACAACAGACCGACATTAGAAACACAGGGGAATGTGCGTGTGTGCTGGAATTGGCCTTGGGGTCCTAATCACTGTACTGGGTTGAGTGTAGCTACTACGTTAGTGGCCATGACCCCACTCTCAGAGGATGTCTCAGCGTGAGTTCGGATATACATTTGATTTATTTTTTTATTTTAATGTCCAATTCACACATGCGTGAAATAGGACTTTTATAAGAACCCACCTAATTATTACTAATCATCTGTACTGTGCCTGTCCATCTCTGAATCTAGCTGCCTTGTAGAGTGTATTTGAATAGGTACCGTAACGTGTTAAAAACGGATATGGCTTATCAAGAAAAGTGAAGGAGGAAAGAACTAGTTATAATACAATACAGTGTCCACACTGTAAAGGATTTTTTGGGGGGGAATGACTCTCCTCTAATAATAGCAGGAAGGAAAAAACTAAAAGGAGAGGAGTGGGAAGCGTGGTTGGCAGGGAGAGCTGGCAGGGAGAGCTGGCAGGGATGTCCGGGTTGTGTGGTGGTAGCTAATATCATTCTGCGGCGATGAAACTGTCAGTGTGGGACAGTGGGAGTCAGTCACACGTGAGGGAATTCATAGTGTTTACCATTCCCCTGCCACCTCCTCGCCTATTCACACTGCTATTAAAAACACCCTACAGCTTCTCTCTTTATGCAAACAAACATTATGGTATGGACTCGGGTAGGGGTCAATTTCATTTCAATTCCAATCAATTTAGAAGGTAAAGCAAATTCAGATTACACGTTGAAACGCACTGGAATGTTTTGGGAAGGTGTCAGAGTACTTCCTGAATTGAAATGGACCCCAACACTGGTATAGACTGTCCAATAATACCTTGCACAATAATATTTCAAATGTAAATTATGCCCAGGGGAATGATTCACTTTGACAAATAATCTATGGTGGGTGAGTGCGCTGCTGCATTGGCCTCCTTTCTACTTTGTACCTTATTGATATCCTGCTGTCCCAGCCACAAGGTTGAAAGGTTAAACAACAGTCTGCCAACAAATAGAATTACAGTCATTTCAATGACCACGGTTGATGAGCAATGTGGATAAAACCATTGGGCCTGGCAAGCAGCAGTTATGTAAGGTATTGATCGATGGAGTGACAATTGTACTCTGCTTCTTTACCCGGGAAGCAAATACTGACGGATCCCGACCAAAGCTCATCCTTAGGATAACAGCAGCAACTGGTTCACAAAGAGATCAGAGTTGTGTACTACAAATCTAGATAGTGAACTAACTTTGGCCCACTTTTGAGTTCAACTCGTGATAGCCTAGCTGGAGACATGAAAGTGGGTCACCTTTTAGCCAGGTAAATTTCTATGGCAGCAAATCTAAATAAAATGTTATTTGTCACATACACATGGTTAGCAGATGTTAATGCGAGCTTGTGCTTCTAGTTCCGACAATGCAGTAAAAACCAACGAGTAATCTAACCTAACAATTTCTCAACAACTACAGTGGGGCAAAAAAGTATTTAGTCAGCCACCAATTGTGCAAGTTCTCCCACTTAAAAAGATGAGAGAGGCCTGTAATTTTCATCATAGGTACACTTCAACTATGACAGACAAAATGAGAAAAGAAAATCCAGAAAATCACATTGTAGGATTTTTAATGAATTTATTTACAAATTATGGTGGAAAATAAGTATTTGGTCAATAACAAAAGTTTATCTCAATACTTTGTTATATACCCTTTGTTGGCAATGACAGAGGTCAAATGTTTTCTCTAAGTCTTCACAAGGTTTTCACACACTGTTGCTGGTATTTTGGCACATTGCTGCATGCAGATCTCCTCTAGAGCAGTGATGTTTTGGGGCTGTTGCTGGGCAACACGGACTTTCAACTTCCTCCAAAGATTTTCTATGGGGTTGAGATCTGGAGACTGGCTAGGCCACTCCAGGACCTTGAAATATTTCTTACGAAGCCACTCCTTCATTGCCCGGGCGGTGTGTTTGGGATCATTGTCATGCTGAAAGACCCAGCCACGTTTCATCTTCAATGCCCTTGCTGATGGAAGGAGGTTTTCACTCAAAATCTCACGATACATGGCCCCATTCATTCTTTCCTTTACACGGATCAGTCGTCCTGGTCCCTTTGCAGAAAAACAGCCCCAAAGCATGATGTTTCCACCCCCATGCTTCACAGTAGGTATGGTGTTCTTTGGATGCAACTCAGCATTCTTTGTCCTCCAAACACGACGAGTTAAGTTTTTACCAAAAAGTTATATTTTGGTTTCATCTGACCATACAACATTCTCCCAATCTTCTTCTGGATCATCCAAATGCTCTCTAGCAAACTTCAGACGGGCCTGGACATGTACTGGCTTAAGCAGGGGGACACGTCTGGCACTGCAGGATTTGAGTCCCTAGCGGCGTAGCGTGTTACTGATGGTAGGCTTTGTTACTTTGGTCCCAGCTCTCTGCAGGTCATTCACTAGGTCCCCCCCATGAGGTTCTGGGATTTTTGCTCACTGTTCTTGTGATCATTTTGACCCCACAGGGTGAGATCTTGCGTGGAGCCCCAGATCAAGGGAGATTATCAGTGGTCTTGTATGTCTTCCATGTCTTCCATTTCCTAATAATTGATCCCACAGTTGATTTCTTCAAACCAAGCTGCTTACCTATTGCAGATTCAGTCTTCCCAGCCTGGTGCAGGTCTACAATTTTGTTTCTGGTGTCCTTTGACAGCTCTTTGGTCTTGGTCAAAGTGGAGTTTGGAGTGTGACTGTTTGAGGTTGTGGACAGGTGTCTTTTATACTGATAACAAGTTCAAACAGGTGCCATTAATACAAGTAACGAGTGGAGGACAGAGGAGCCTCTTAAAGAAGTTACAGGTCTGTGCGAGCCAGAAATCTTGCTTGTGTGTAGGTGACCAAATACTTTTTTTTCCACCATAATTTGCAAATAAATTCATTAAAAATCCAACAATGTGATTTTCTGGATTTTTCTCCCTCATTTTGTCTGTCATATTTGAAGTGTACCTATGATGAAAATTACAGGCCTCTGTCGTCTTTTTAAGTGGGAGAACTTGCACAATTGGTGGCTGACTAAATACTTTTTTGCCCCACTGTAAATTATACACACAAGTGTAAAGGGATGAAGAATATGTACATAAAAATATATGAATGAGTGATGGTACAGAACGGCATAGGCAAGATGCAGTTGATGGTATCGAGTACAGTATATACATATGAGATGAGTAATTCTTCAAGTGGCTGGAGTTGAGTCAGTATATTGGCAGCAGCCACTCAATGTTAGTGGTGGCTGTTTAACAGTGATGGCCTTGAGATAGAAGCTGTTTTTCAGTCTCTTGGTCCCTGCTTTGATGCACCTGTACTAACCTAGCCTTCTGGATGATAGCGGGGTGAACAGGCAGTGGCTCGGGTGGTTGTTGTCCTTGATGATCTGTATGGCCTTCCTGTGACATCGGGTGATGTAGGTGTCCTAGAGGGCAGGTAGTTTGCCCCTGGTGATGCGTTGTGCAGACCTCACTACCCTCTGGAGAGCCTTACGTTTGAGGGCCGAGCAGTTGCCGTACCAGGCGGTGATACAGCCCGACAGAATGCTCTCGATTGTGCATCTGTAAAAGTTTGTGAGTCTTTTTGGTGACAAGCCGTATTTCTTCAGCCTCCTTCAGAACGAACCTGCTGTGGGGCAGGCTAACTCCACTTACCCTGAATTAAGTGTTTGAGCCGTGAGTTGAGGACTAATGAAATTAGATTCCCTCTTGCATTGAATGCATCATCATCATCCCTTCAATCCGTGGATGTCGATTAAGGCAGCCCCCCGCACCTCTCTGATTCAGAGGGGTGGGTTAAATGTGAAAGACACACTACAGTTGTACATCTGACTAGGTATCCCCCTTTCCCTTTCAATCATAAGACTGGGGCGGTAGGTAGCCTAGTGGTTAGAGCGATGGACTAGTAACCGAAAGGTTACAAGTTTGAATCCCTGAGCTGACAAGGTAAAAATCTGTCATTCTGCCCCTGAACAATTCAGTCATTGAAAATAAGAATTTGTTCTTAAACTGACTTGCCTAGTTAAATAAAAAAATAAAAAAAATAAAAAAAAAACTGATTAAATATTTTATTAATCTAATGTTCTTGTGTTAATTTTTTACATTTTATTTTCAAATACATAACACATGTAGTAAATCGAGGATTAATTTGAAACTTCACACAGGGTAAAACCTTCGTATGACTTTATAAAAATGTTGAGGTTAAAAATCGATAGGAGTGGGGGGAAAGGGGACTCGTGCATTCATAAGTACACCAAAGCACTTCTGAAAGGCCATCTCACACAAAAGCTCTTATTGCTCCTGTAAATCGCTCTGGATTAGGGTTAAGTGCCTTGCTCAAGGGCACACCGGCATATTTTTCATCTAGTCGGCTCGGGAATTCGAACCAGCAACATTTTGGTTACTGGGCCAACGCTCATAACCGCTAGGCTACCTGCCGCCCTATATTCCACACTGTAGTATCCCTTGATCATGTGTAGTACTTACTATTTAATTTTGTAGTATACTATACACTGTAGTATCCGTCAAATCTGTAATGCTTACTATAGAATTGTGTAGTACACTATAGAATACTATAGTAACTATTACAGTATTATCCACACAAAAAAACACTGTAGTAAATACGACAGTAAAACACTACACTAACTACAGTAATACTAAAACAGGATTTAATTTGCATATACCCCACCTATTCCCCTCCCCCAATTTGTGGCACCCATGATTGAGAAACCTACATGCCAAGTATGTTGTGTTCCCTACAGGTTATAGAAGAGCAGAGGCTCTGAACTATCCATTCAGACTCCAGTCCTACCTACTTACAGGTTCTGATAAATGTGCTCGTTTAGTATTTGTCTCAGTGAGAAAGGTTTCGTCAGTGAGAAAGAAGTGGTGGCTCGTTCAAAGATAAAACAAAAACACAATAGTAAATACTACAGTATTCACTGTTGTGTTTAGGGGACCGAAGACAAAAACAAAAAAAACACTACAGCAAATACTATAATATATAAATGTAGTATCACTACAGTATTTATACTATAGTATTTTTTCATGTGGGTAACTCTAGGTAGCAAAATAGCTGTTTTCATAAATCGATACTTGCGAGTCAAAGTATCGATACAATTATCATTCAAAATAATATACACATGCGATATGTAACTGTATAGATTTTCCCCCCATCACTACTACTTCGGAAGACAAAGTGTGGCACTGACTCCAACTAACCGCATATACTGTATATATGCGTTTTAGCAGATGCTTTAATCCCATGACTTTCAGTCATGTTCGCATACATTTTCCATATGGGCGGCCCCCAGCGGGAATGGAACCAACGATAATTGGCGGTCCAAGCACCACGCTCTACCAACTGAGCCACACCGAACCACAACCTAGATCTACTGATGTTACTGACTCGCCTCTCACTGACAGGATGACCTCACCAATTCCCAGCCACCCACACTGCTGTTGCTGCTGCCATGGCGATAGACGGGCCAGGACAAGACCCCGCCACCACATCACAAATCAGGGTCATTCTTAACCCCTGGGGTGTATCACGGCAACTAATAAATCCTTGCAGAAAATGTGTCATCTCTAACCCTATATCGGAAACGGCTTCAATATCACCGTGTTTATCTCAAGCCAAAACATGGTGGCATAAAATTAACTATCAAACCAAGCGAAAGTATTTTCAGCGCGCTCTTTTCATTTCTATGTGCATCTTCAACCACAGGCTCAGATACAACTCTTCCAGCAGCAACACACACGCCGCCGTTAGCTCCTTCCTGCCAGGTCCAATCTTTAATCTGCCACCGCGGTGTCAACAACATGGGTTGTCCTGCTGTAGCAGCAGAGGTACAGGGGCCAGATAGGCATCTCTACTCCTGGTGCATCCCCGCCCCTGACAGCCCTGGCCCTGGACTGCTGATGGGTGAAACCCAACACAACCTGGGGCTGTTTGTGGTGGGGAGAGAGCCTTACTTACCACCTCCCTGGTCCTCCCTGTACCCCCAGAGAGGATCGGGTTCTCCGCACACAGTGAAATAGATAGCACCGATTAGATCGCAAGAAAGGCATTTCACTGTACTAGTGCACGTGACAAAAACGTGAAACTTGATTAGGCTTTATTATGAGTGGTTGGGAAAGTTCCATATTTCCTTTCCTGCCTGGGTTTGCCCCCGCTTAGCCTCTCCACTTTCCCCTTTTCTCCGGCATAATTGACAGGCAGCTCTCTGGTAGGCGGAGGAGAGGAGATGTAGTGCCTTTCGGGAGCTGACAAAAAGATGAAGAGGTGGTTTCACAGGGTCCCAGCTCAGATACGGATATCCCCTATTCAAAAAATGCAGAGAGGGCTCTTTGTCAAAACAGAGGTGGTCACTGATTGCGATTGCCGCAGACATCACTTTGAACATCACACCGTGGAATGGCAGCAAGGAGTTCTGCTCTTTGAAACAGAGTTTTCTGGTCAAGACTAATGTAGCACAGAACACGTGGAAGTGAACAGGGCTCTGCAGCGCGACCGTTTTTCTCGCATAATGAGCTTAAATATTTTGCTGTGCGACCTGGAATTTTAATTTAGGCGCACCAGTGTGACTAGAAAATAAAAATATCCCAGGCAATTGTTGCAATGATTACTTCACTGTACCGCAGCCTTGGAGAATACACTGAGTGCTTGCACCACTACTACAAAGAAAACAGCTGGTTGCTTTAAATATTTTTAATTGAGCTCCTAAATTGTTTAACTTAGGTGCACACGGGCTCCTTGTAAAAAAAATTTTTTTTAAATTATATTCATTTTTTAAGTCAGCGTAGAGCCCTGGTGAAGACTATGAACTAAGGCAATTGAATAGGCCTAATAAAAAAATCAACTGCAGAGACTGATATTCAGTCAGCGGGATGGGGAATTATTTATTTCTATTTAACTAGGCAAAAGGCAAGCACAAACATGCACACAAAGTGTGCATTTGCTGCCAATGAACATACCAAGCACCAACAGTAAGTGTGCATAATAATACTAATTAAATCAAATCGAATTAAAAGTGGCAGATAAGATTTTATATCTGCTCGGATACAAGCCCCCAGGGGGGCCTTATACAAGAGGCAATGGATGAAAAGACATGACACACTCACAGCATTTGCTTGCTTCTTTCTGCTCTGGCTGAGAGAACAGAGTATTTTATAATTAACAGCATAGTAGAGTGGCTAGCTGTATAGATGCCTGAACAGAAACCAGGGGGCTTTAATCCCTGTGGGCAGAGACAAGACAGCGCCAAGGACGGGGTGCTCGCGAAGACGAACCAAAATAAATGTAATAGTAATGTAGTAGAATCAGTGAAAGTGAATTTGGGATAATTCAGGTGAAATACCCCTATTAACACGACAAATTGACAGCATTTAGCTGAAATGATAAGCTGTAGGCTAAAATAACTGCTCTCTATTGTTAATGTGTAGAAGGAGGCAGTGCTTTAATCACAGCAGCTTTCACAGCTAGAAGAGCCTACAGTTCTCAATGTCTGTCTGCTTAGATGAGATGGTAAAAATCCAATTCATACCATTTCCGTGGACAGGATTTAAAAACAGCCTTCTTATTAAACCCTTACTTATATTGCTTCAATTTTATTTTCCCACTAACGTACTGTCAAATTAGATTTTGCTCTCCAGAACCTACCAACCATTTCACAAAGAGGTCAATATAATTGTCTACAGACACTGTTTTGGGAAAACAAGAGCACACTGACAAGCATTTCACCATGGCAACAGATGGAATACTGCATCTCATTGCCCTGTCCTTTTTTTTATTTCATCAATTTGTCAGCAGCCAGGAAAGCACTTGCTTTAATTAGTTAGCCTAATCAATAGACACAGCTAAATATACCCGTCGTTAATAGATCACACACATCCAACGTATTAAACACGCTTTTAGCTTCAATGCAAGAAAAGGCTGAAGAGTGAGTACTCATTAGCAGTGTGTGTGCGTCTGCAAGCGAGGACAAGAGAAAGAAGAGGAAAGAAACAGCAGAATGCAGAGCCAGGGACCGGGCACCCCTGAACACCTCTCCCACCATGCACTACAGACAAAAGTCTAAACAAGCAAGAGACAACAAGACATTGGAACAACCTTGATGAGAAATCCAAACCGTAAAAGTGACACTCAATACATCTCTCCAACAGTCTTTCTGACAAAGAGTCAGGACAGACTACTACACATCGTGTATCGACATCATCACTGTTACACTGTAATACACAAGGGACAGGACCACCTGATGCTTTCCCATGGGGCCGCAGCGAGGTACCTTACCAAGAGCACTACACCCTGCAGCACCAGCCTCCTCTGTGCGTCAGCGGTGCCACGACTCATCTAGTCAGGGAGAAACACTGATTCAGGGGACCTTGGCGGCTGAACTGAACCTTGATTTCATGCATGAACTATTTATGCTGCAGAGAGGCTATAAATAGAACCGGTTCTCTGTTGTCGAATAAGGAAGATGGGCTTCTTGCTGCAGCTCTGCCACTGCAGCTGGAGTAGCCACTCTGACTGACTAACATTGGGCTTAAACTTACTCGAAAGAGCCCAGGATTCAAGAGGGGAGAGGTTGGCAGGTGCATGTAGCATGGAAACATCAACGGAAAAATATACTCTGTTAAAAACATGTCAGATTGAATAAGATTGAATAAAGGGTTCCAATAAGCTTCCATATAAGCAATCATTTGGATGGTTAGTTTCTTATCTATAGGTTACCATCATACTTAGTTGTTTTCTTCATTACACTTTTATACCAATGGTAAGCAATATACTGCATAGACTTGAGCTGTTGCCATCCTCACATCACAAGTCACGTTCTGCCCTCTTGTGGTAGGAGAGAATGACAATGTGTACAGAAAAATACTATGTGCCTGGTTGATTTGGCTGGAAATAAACAATGTCTCCAGGGCGTTTTGGGGAGCTAAAACGTCACGAAAATTAAATGCACGTACTTGAAGGTAGAATATGATTCGTTATTGAGACACACAGACAAGTACTCTCGTCCAGATTTCCACGGATTAACGAGCTAAATATTTGGTTGACAATCAAAGTGTATTTACCTTTCTGTGCAGGTGTACCAGTGTCATTGGATGGTTCTTCACACTTCAGAGTTTGCACGAGGGCTTCAGGGCTGATTTGTGTGCCAGCAAAGATTCCACTTGGAAAGGAACTCAGTGGTTTCTGTTGCAAGAGAACATCCACATTGGCACCCAACATAAATATAATGCAAAAAAATACACGCTTCATGCTAATTTATCTATAGCCAGCTAAATGTATACATTATGATCCTAACTAGCTGACAACTAACGTTAGCTAGCTAGTGAAATAGCTAACTGTTAGCTAGCTAACGTTAACTGTTCTAACAGCTTTAGCCATAACGTTAGCTAAACCATCTAAAAGAGACGGAGTTGGCAAGCGAACGTTAAATTATGTGTTGATAAAATACCTTCGCGATTTCATCCTTCTTTATGTGCAGCTGTGCATTGTTGGTCTTGTTTACATCGAAGATGAATGAACCACTTGTGATCACAGGAATCGGTGCCTTTTCTAAATCTGTCGATCTTGCGCCACCGGACGGAGGACTGTCAAGTTTAACCGCAGCCTGATGAAGCTTTTCACGGACCCGCTTTATCTTTCCAACCATACTGCCTTTTAGTTACCGAGTTAAATAAAGATACAATCTGTCTCCGAAACCACACTCATGCTCGAGCTAGCTAACAACGTGGAAAATCTTTTGACAACAACAAAATGTGCGTTCCTCTGATATGTGACCGGGGGAAACATTTTTTTTCAAACTATAGTTCCGCCTCATCCTCACAAAATCCCACAGTGACTGATGGAGTGACCCAAAAAAATATGCCTACAAGAAAACAAAATGGGTGAAGTAAATCAAGACCGTATATCTAAATTATTAAGATAAAATGTCATATGTACTTTATCTTTGTAATATAGATCCATGATCTAATCTCACCAGCCTCTGCACTCCTTAGATAAATGAAAATCATCTTTATTTGCAAATGGATATGGCAAATAACATGGCAAATAACTAACTACTGTAGTACATGCATACATAGCTAAATACATATACAAATAATACAGGTCTATGAAGTCTGAACTGGACAATAGTACAAAAAAGATTTAATAGATATGCTATAACACAATACAATTGGCTATACATCAAGGTTCTCCAACCCTTTTCCTGGAGAGCTACCGTCCTGTAGGTTTTCACTATAACCCTAATCGAGCACACCCGATTCTAATAATTAGCTGGTTGATAAAGCTGGTTGTTAGTTACAACTGGGATTGGAGATAAAATCTACAGTAGGGTAGCTCTCCAGGAACAGGGTTGGAGACCCCTGCTATACATCACAAACACACACAGCGTGTGTACAAAAATATACAACAATATTGAAATCTATAAAATTACCCCAAAACAGATGACACGAGTTGAGGCATTTTTGAGTTTCGCTATAATTTCTATTTATACTAAACGGATTGTTCCGAATATTGTTCATGGAAATGATAATATGCATTAGAGAGAGAGTGAGAGAGATGAGGAATGGAGTATATTTGTTTTAATTGGCATCAGAAACCATTTTAAACCAAAACTTGCCAATGGGCAGAAAAGGGAGGAAATGTGTCCTGCAGTAAGCCTAGGCAACTCTATCCAAACAGCCTCATCAATGTTACATTCTTGAGGAGCTTGGTTCATTGAAAATAATGTGGTGTGGATAAGAAGTGGATAATTATGTTGAAATGTGTCATCCCTCTTGACCAGTGGAGGCACACTTCTTCACTACATATCATTGCAGCAAAACAAAAAATGATCTCAAATACAGTTGTGTAGTTGACTAGCATTTGATGACATAGAATTGGAAAAACAGAATCATCCCAGAGCCAGATCTTCAGTAATACATTTGATTGGGAATAGACACTGTAAATATAGAATTGTAGAACACAAGTGAAAACCATACCAATCATACTTTCTAAAAGTACATTAATACCTACAAAAAGAACTTTTGGCTTAGTATATGCACAACATTACATACTATTTTTAGAAAGTAGCTACAGGAAGAATTCATTACATAGTTTGTGAAACTACCTCTTGAATGTCAAAACTGTCTGGTAAACCTCTGAACGATGGCTTGTTCTCTTTTAGTCACTTCTTCCGACTTCAGCGTCTTTCACCTTCAGTGTTTTCTATCTACAAGTCTTGTAAATGCCAGAGAGGTAAGCAGCGACTGGAATCTCTAATGTTCAGCTCATACCAGGTTAGTGATTCTAACATGTACAAATAAGGAGGCGGGGGGAATACTGGTTCCTTCCTTAGACAGGAGGTGGATGTGTCGGTATCCTGGAAAAGGGAGTAAAACAGCTGTAGTAGGTAATTGATCCCATTGTATTACATGCTATTATGTACACTACCGTTCAAAAGTTTGGGGTCACTAAGAAATGGCCTTGTTTTTGAAAGAAAAGCAACAAAAAAACAGAATATAAATAGGAGTGGGAGGCCCCGGTGCACAACTGAGCAAGAGAACAAGTACATTAGAGTGTCTAGTTTGAGAAACAGACGCCTCACATGTCGTCAACTGGTAGCTTCATTAAATAGTACCCGCAAAACGCCAGTCTCAACGTCAACAGTGAAGAGGCGACTCCGAGATGCTGGCCTTCTAGGCAAAGTTCCTCTTTCCAGTCTGTGTCTGTGTTCCTTTGCCAATTTTAATATATGGAAAGAACTGAACTGTGGAAAGAACTGAAAACTGCTGTTCACAAATGCTCTCCATCCAACCTCACTGAGCTCGAGCTGTTTTGCAAGGAGGAATGGGGAAAGATTTCAGTCTCTCGATGTGCAAAACTGATAGAGAAATACCCCAAGCGACTTACAGCTGTAATCGCAGCAAAAGGTGGTGCTACAAAGTATTAACTTAATGGGGCTGAATAATTTTGCACGCCCAATTTTTCAGTTTTTGATTTGTTAAAAAAGTTTGAAATATCCAATAAATGTCGTTCCACTTCATGATTGTGCCCCACTTGTTGTTGATTCTTCACAAAAAAATACAGTTTTATATCTTTATGTTTGAAGCCTGAAATGTGGCAAAAGGTCGCAAAGTTCAAGGGGGCCGAATACTTTCGCAAGGCACTGTATATGTTTTATTGGCCAGTCTGAGATATGGCTTTTCTCTGCCTAGAAGGCCAGCATCCCGGAGTTGCCTCTTCACTGTTGACGATGAGACTGGCGTTTTGCGGGTACTATTTAATGAAGCTGCCAGTTGAGGACATGTGAGGCATCTGTTTCTCAAACCAGACACTCTAATGTACTTGTTCTCTGGCTCAGTTGTGCACTGGGGCCTCTCACTCCTCTTTCTATTCTAGTTAGAGTCAGTTTGCGCTGTTCTGTGAAGGGTGTAGTACACAGCGTTGTACAAGATCTTCAGTTTCTTGGCAATTTCTCACATGGAATAGCCTTAATTTCTCAGAACAAGAATAGACTGACGAGTTTCAGAAGAAAGTTCTTTGTTTCTGGTCATTTTGAGCCTGTAATCGAACCCACAAACGCTGATGCTCCAGATACTCAACAAGTCTAAAGAAGGCCAGTTTTATTGCTTCTTTAATCAGGACAACAGTTTTCAGCTGTGCTAACATAATTGCAAAAGGGTTTTCGAATGATCCATTAGCCTTTTAAAATGATAAACTTGGATTAACTAACACACCGTGCTATTGGAACACAGGAGTGTTGGTTGCTGATAATGGGCCTCTGTAATCCTATGTAGATATTCCATAAAAAAATCTGAAATTTCCAGCTACAATAGTCATTTACAACATTAATAATGTCTACACTGTATTTCTGATTAATTTGATTATATTTTAATGGACGAAAAAAAATACTTTTCTTTCAAAAACAAGGACATTTCTCAGTGACCCCAAACTTTTGAACGGTAGTGTATGACTGTCATATTAGGAGGTTATATTTTGAGTTTGTACAAAATGCTTAAATACATGGATGAGTCTTACCTTGCTGAATACATGAGAAAGGCAAGGTATACTGTCCGACAAAATCATTCCTTGACGCCTTGTCCTTGTCCTCCACGACAAAGCGTACCAGGGCCAGTTCAGGCACATGGATGGTGAACCACAAAGTGTCATACCACACTGGATTGAACCCTGAGCAAACACAATTCATTAATATATAAAATAATACAATATAATACTGTAATATACTGCTTTTTGTATCAGCATTTCTGTAAAAAGTTACATTATCAGCATTTATGTGGTTGGGATTTAATAGGTGTATATATTACCATTGTTGTCTATGTATCTGGTCTCCTGCTTGGCCTGGTCTAGAGGAAGTCCATGGATCTCCACTCTCACTAACGGGTCCACAACGGAGCTCTCCTTGATATTCACTTTGGGAAGCTGCTGTACACTGATCACCTTGAAAACACACACAAATATATACACACACACAATGAGAGAGCTTGAGGTCCGATGGGTTGGTTAGCATTCCACTTAGCTCAGGTTGTGTCTTAGGTAGGTCTCCGTTTGTTATTTGTACCTGAATGCAGAGACTGCGGGGTTGGTAGCCTTCCCGGTTCTGTAGAACCTCAGGATCGAACCTCCTCTCTGACATCCTCATGAAGTCAGGTTTGAGGACATAGCCACAGCGGCCATTTTGACTGAACAGTCCATCGTTGAGGTCCATCTCAACTCCTGCCGTCTGGAAATTCAACGAAACTGAGGTAGCAAGGAAAACAGAGACAATAACCAACTGATCCAAATGAACAGAAATATGAGCTTAACTTAACTAGCTTCAAAAAGTCATGTTGGGAAATTGGACATTTATATTTTGTTTAATCATTGTGTCGTGCCTTAGAACAATCTAAAATGGTCCTCACCTACCTATTTGAGTCCCTGTGTTCCACATCACCTGTGGGTTGAAGTTGGAGGAGTCTGTTCTGAGGCCACTGGGATAAACCCTGGTCAGCTGCCTGGCATTGTGATGCACAAACTCTTTCCCTTGGGAGATACAGGCAGTTAATCATACATGAGAAGGGTGCAATTGAACAGTACACAGACAAAGCACTGTGTCTTCTAGTCGTTCTGCCTCTGTTTCGGCCCTTGCCACTGAATGAATAACTGACTAAATCTCACGAATCAGACAACATTTCCTTTTAGTAAATCAACAACTTTTGGCTTCTGTTTTGAGGTCCAAACAGAACGACACAAACTGTCCTGAGTGAGTTAGTGACTGGTTGACCCTGACTGATGATGTCATGAGTTACTGTAGGGATTCAAGCCCCACCTGCCTCTCTCAAGTGTTTGCGGGCTTTGGACTCTGTGAAGGAGGATATCTCGTAGAACTTGAAGTGAAGCTGCTGAAGTGGACACTCTTGCAGTAAACCACGCAGTCCGACAGCTCCTTTGACAGACGCTGCTTCGATTTCTGAAGAAAAGAAGGAGAGTTGAATTGAATAAGCTTTTTTGATCCACAGCGGGGAAATTGGAGTGTTGACCTCACTAAGCTACCTTCAATTCAACTCCATATAAATTGAGCAATGGCTTGGAGCAACTGCACTAGGAGGATTTGATATATACAGTAAAACCCTAGTTTTGACAAAGGACAAAGCTGTGCGATAAGAGCAACGCGGCACTCGTAAAGTTCGAGAGAAGGAGTGGGGTGTAGCTAGCCATGGGTGAAAGCTGCAAGTGGACCCGGGACAACCCCAATATGGAGTAAGTGATACTTCACTATGAAGCCAACCACAGTAGGTCTGCCAGTGCCAATCAGGCTTCGATGACCGTAAGGTTGAGGTATGCAGGCGGGCACACAGCCAGACTAATTAGCAATGCAACCAGGTGTCCCAGTCCTAGTGCACACCTGGGCTGCCTCTGTATGAAAGCAGATCCGGGGCCGAACACAAACAGAGACTCTGAGCTACAGTCTGTGTTTAGGACAGGACAGCCATCATCAGAGTAGTTACACCAGGGCCAAGGTCATCCCAGAGCTCACTGCCCCTGTAGACTACTGGCTTTAGCCCCGATTGCCATATTGATCAAACCATGTCATCCCTAGTATGGCATTCTAATTTATGCCGTTCATTAAACATAGAGTGCCAATGTTAAATGATGTCTTAGACCCATGGACACCCATCTAATCTGTTAATGGGCACTACTTGTTATTGACCGATATCATGAAAGAACCAAGAATAAAGTCAGAGGTGCTTCAGTGTTTAGCTACATAGGTGATCCCTGACTTCAATTTAAGTGTCTCATTTTAGAGGGCTCTCTACCTCTACCCGCAACCTTCCACCCAACAGTCAGTCAGTCAGTCAGTCAGTCAGTCAGTCTTCTCTCTCAAGACAGTAGTACAGTCTTGAAAGAGTGTTGGTGCCATCGGCTCTCTCTGTCTATGGCTATCTCTGGTGTTCGTATGGCACCATTAGGAGGCTCACTTGGTCTAGTCGCTGGCTTTAGCCCTATATCTTTCATGAGCGATGTCAGAGTTGAATGTAACTCTTGGACAATATCAGTCCTATAACAGTGTTATAACTTGGTTAAGTCAACACATCAGCCGATTCGGACAAAGATGATACACTTTTGCCCTGATGGAATTGAGGGACAATGGAGAAGTGAGTCTTCTGCTAAGTGGATATGAGAGCGGGAGATGGAGTTGAGAAGGAGTGACTGAAATATATACAACTACATCATGGCAGGCCCAGAGTTTAGTGACAGGACGAGGGTTGCAAAGCTACCGGTAGTTTACCAAAGTTACCGGAATCCTCAGTAATTTTGGTAATTAACAGAACATCTATGCCAATCTATCGTAACTTTGGTCATTTATACTTGAATAACTTAAAACTATATATATTCATATATAGTATAAATTGTTTTTTGTCTGTGTCCATATTGTCCTTGAGTTTCTAGTAGATAGACCACATGGTTCAAGAGAAAATAGACTAATTAATGGAAAAAAGCCCACCTTGGCTGCCACTGCGGAGGTCCCCCCCCCCCCACACACACACACACACACACACAGACACACCAGTAGCCTACTTTGGCCATGCGTCGGAGGCTGTTGCTATGGAGGCTGTCCTCATCGATGTCAGCTGCGTCGTCCTCGTCGCTTCCCCTTGAGAAGCCTCTTCCCCTTCAACTCCTGTTAGTCAGAACAATGGATCTAGATCGTTTCATCACCAGGGAATAGATATCATGCTTCTGTACCAGGGCATGTTTCAGAAAGCCTCTCGACTGCACCTCTCTCTCAACCCATCTCTCTATTGCATATTGATAATGGAACATAATAGATATTTAGAGTCACCTGCATACTTGGTGATTGTGGGCACAGTATTCTACAATCACTGAGGCAGAACAAATATACATCATGCACAGACAGATCATAGTCTTTGCATTGAGATTAAGGGCATATAAAGTCTTTGCATTCATTGTCCTACATGGACCTGCAGGTAAAGACCAGGCTGAGAGAACAATCCATCGTATTCTATTCAGTGCTGAGGGAACAACACTGTGGCTTCTTAATAGTTCACGGTGCCAGTGTTGCACCTTACAGCACAGATCATATGGCCCGGGCAGTACTGACAGAAAGGTAGGTAGCAAGACAGTCTCTTCTCACTCCCAAACTCGTCCTTTAATCTGGGTTCTGTTAAAACTGTCAATTATATGCATAATTTAATTTTGCCCTCTGCCACATATTCAGTATTTGCATATCTCAAATGAGTATTCATTATTCTTTTGATTACATGTAATGTCTTGGAATCCATTTAGATTGTACAATTAACTTTTGGGCAGATCAATCTGTTTTATAGCCTTGTATTAATATGATAAAACAGTGATTAGAAAAAAACTTCTGTGTGAATACTAATGAACGTGCTCTTCAATTATCTTTGAGGCACATTCTGTCCACAAGATCAACTGGTTTAATAATGCACATACTATATACTGACTCCACCCTTAAGTGTGTTGTTGAGGGCGGCAGGTCGTCTAGAGAAGGGTTTCCCAAACTCGGTCCAAAGCTGTTCACTCGCTCCCTCTAGCTAAATGGAGGGCCGAGGGGGCAACGTTAGTGAATTTGACCTCCACTTAAGATGGCAATCAAACTGCATCCAGTTTCAACTGGGATTCACCCGAGGGAACGTGGATAGCGCAATAGCTGAGGGGGTCAAAATAACGTGTTTGGACTGCAGCCCATGGCAATTTGACATGGGTAAACTCAATATGGCCGCTATTCCACCCATTGCAGAATGCTGGCTTGAATTGGAATAGTAATGTCCGTTGTAGTAATTGTATTTCTGTGGGGACAATTCTGTCCCATCACCACCACCATCACGCCACGTTTGCCCTTGCCATGACGTGGTGAGAGTCAGATCAGAGCAGATTACCTGGCTACTGTTCCTGGTGCCTGCCTCACCTCAGTAGAAGGAAAGCTGACGGGTATCTTTCCATCCAGGGTGCTTTTCAGCAGCTTGTCCCCAAGGATGGTGTTGAGGTGTTGGGCCATGACTCGCTGCTGTTCAACACCGCAGTGGTTCTCGGTGGACAGGATGACCGGGTATTCTGATACCGGGGAGTGAATCATTCAACACTGGACTGCAGCATTCTCAGTGGGAGGAGAAAGGCTGTACCTGCTTCCAGTCTCTATACACCAGCAGCTTCTCCACTCAGGCAGACAGGACAGGGGTCACATGGAGCAGCCCAGGCCACCATCCAGTTGCTGACAGACAGAGAGTGTGTCCCAAACGGCACCCTCTATGTATTCCATCCACTACATTCTGGGCTGTCCTGTATGAGTGGCTGCATCCCAAATGGCACCTTATTCCCTATGCAGTGCACTACTTTTGACCAGGTCCCTGAAACCCCGACCCACAACATGAACCTGGCGGCACGGAGGACCGTTTTGGCACAGAACAGGATAAGTCTTTGACAGGCCGGTCATGTGCTGGTTTACTGTGTGAGAGCTCTGCTTTCTGAAAGGGCCGTGGCTTTGGGATTTCATGACGGAATGAACCCCCTCCTGACTCATACACATATAATGAGTTGTTGAGTGAGGAGTGTATTGATACTGCAAGTTCTTGGATTCCTGTGTGCAAAGTACTGCACTGGTAAATGGACCATGAAAATGCTAAAAACACCCCTGTATTCTGTACTGATATGTAAACATTATGTCATGATAGTGCAGAGAATACCTGTGAAGCATACCATGCAAAGAGGTTTAATCTTGTCATTACAATTTCTTCGGATTAAATAAAAACCTTGAAGGCATAGCTTCTCAGTGCGTTCACAACATCTTTGAAGAGGATCTTGGAGGTGAAAGTGTGTCCGTGGTAGACGATAGGCTCTCCATTGGGGCCGTCCCAACAGTCCACTTCTACACACCGACAGCCTCGCTTCAAAGCCCTAACGAGGAAGAAACAAGTTAGCATTTTTGGACTTTGTCCCAGAGTAATTCACCTCAAGACAGAGATCAACATCGTCTCTCAAGAACGGCCTACTAAGCCTTCCCATCAGGCACCACTGGTGTAGAGTACATACCGTATGTATCCCTCGACACTGCTGTGTCCTCAAAGCTGGTCCTCCATCAGGTATGTGTTGTGTGAAGAGGAGATGAAGTAGTGGTTGAGGGGCTGGGTCATGTCCTGGCACAAGCTCTATTGTCTGGGGTGGAAGATGGAGCCCTCAGCCGATGCCAGGTACATCAGGAAACTGTCGATAGACATTGCCTTCAGCATCTTGGCTATGGAACACAAAAACAAAGACAAAAAATAAAAATTGCAATCAGTTCAATCCATATATTTTTATTTTTCATTACAACCATCATGATATTCATTAAAATATATTAGTTCTTGGTTGAACTAACAAGAACTGCTTGACCATGATGTTGACCTGATGATATGGTTATTGACCTGATCATTCGTAGGGTGTGATTGTTCAGTTATAGCCACAAATCATGTCAGAGGGCAGTACTACCTGTGTCAGAGGGTTCGTGGCGCTCGATGAGCTCCATGGCCAGCTGCTGAACCCTGTCCACCTCCTCCAGTTGTTCATCTCTCAGGAACTCCTCCAGGTCCCCCAGAGACAGCTCCTGAGAGAGTCGTCCTGGAACACCCTGAGAACGTCCTCTCTCTGGGTCAGCATCTTGTAGAACCGAACAAATTCATCATCCTCCAGAGTCTCCGCCTGAGACTTGTCTGCCGCCTGTGAATAAAATGGAGAAAGGTCTTCAGGCCTCAACGGACACCAGCAATGTACAAGAATCAAGAAGATCAAATTAAGATGATCTCAGGGCTTTTACCATGAAGAGTTGGTTGGGCGTGATGTTCATTCATGTCCACGTTCATCATCTTCAGCAGGACCTTGATCTCCCATTCTGCCGTCGTTGTTCGTATCAGCCTTCTTAAACCATTCACAGATCCACCTGGAAATGTCGCTTAAGGGAAATGTCATCATGCTTCAGCGAAACTATTAAAGCTATAACACAAACGATACTCTGCTATAGTGCACTTCTTAACTTCATTTAGCAAACTAGCTAGGACTATGTGTTGTATTTGCCCAGGTTCCTGTTAAGAACTTTGTGACAACTGTTGATATAGTATACAGGGCTTTGTAAATACATTTAATTGATTGGTTTAGCTTGTCAGAAAGGATACTGGTCAAGCTTCTCACTCTCGCCCATGTTCTCCAGGTTCTCGATCAGCTTCCTCATGCCTTTGATCCAGGACTGGGCCTCATCCGCTGAGCCTGCCACCAGGTCCAGGTTGCCACGGCGACCAGGGAACACCAGGATGAAGCAGCGGCCCGAGGGAAACTCGTCTGCAATGCTTAGCAGAACCTCTGACTGGTGGCCCTCACGCACCGTCTCCACGTCACTCACAGAGACTGTTGAAAGGGAGAAGAGAAGCTGAATACTATCTACTTAGGTATCTCTTTAGGTATTCAGCGATTTCCTTAGGTTTTCTTTAGGCCCTTTGCTCCACTTGTGGCTAAAGGGAATAAGTCAAGTCTTTTAGGTATACTGTGAACCCTATAGCCCAATATTATCACTCACTTCAGTGATGATAAAGCTAGAGCACTGCAACAACAAAATTACTCAAAGCAGTGTACAAAACATTAGGAAAACATGTTTTAATCCATGACATAGACTGACCAGGTGAATCCAGGTGTCACTGACCAGGTATCACTTGTTAAATCCACTTCAATCAGTAGAGATGAAGGGCGAGACAGGTTAAAGAAGGCTTTTTAAGCCTTGAGATAATTGAGACATGGATTGGTTTGAGTGTGTCAAGAACTGCAACATTGCTGGGTTTTTCACGCTCAACAGTTTCCTTTGTGTATCAAGAATGGTCCACAAACCAAAGGACATCCAGCCAACGTGACACAACTGTGGGAAGCACTGGAGTCAGCATAGGGAATCATCCCTGTGGAACGATTTTGACGCCTTGTAGAGTCCATGCTCAGACAAATTGAGGCTGTTCTGAGGGCAGAAGGGGGTGCAACTCAACATCAGGAAGGTGTTCCTAATGTTTTGTACAGTCAGTATATATCCTGCTGCCGAACATAATCTTGATGTGGACAATGATATAATATGTATCAAATGTAAGAAAATGTGTGTCTGTCAGTAGGTGATGTTGTCTAAACGTTGTCTAAACATGGTCTAAGCATGTACTGTAAATGTCACTACTCACATGTGGAGTGGGTGTTCCCGGCCTTCTTGGACTTGTACCAGATGGTCATGCAGTCCTCCTGCAGCTTGAAGAAGCGCTGCTTCTTCCAGGTGCGAGACGTAATCTTCCTCATCACCGTGCCAACGATCATGGACTGGAGGTTGTCATCGCCCTGGATACCTGATCAGACACATTAGGGAAAGTAGGAGTCAGGGGCTGAAGTCGAGTAGGAGTCAAGGCCCAGATAACTGTCCTGTCCTGACATACATTATGGCAACCACTCAATATCAGTCAACAGTAGCCTGGTCCCAGATCTGTTTGTGCCGTCTTGTCAACCCGTACAGATCTGGGATCAGTCTAAGTGAACGGGACATCCATCTCAGTCTCACACAGATCCAGAGATTCATACACATGGTCCACCGGGCACACGCCCCCAGGTGGTGAGGGTAGGCAACAACATTTCCACCCCGCTGATCCTCAACACTGGGGCCCCACAAGGGTGCGTTCTGAGCCCTTTCCTGTACTCCCTGTTCACCCACGACTGTGTGGCCACGCACGCCTCCAACTCAATCATCAAGTTTGCGGACGACACAACAGTGGTAGGCTTGATTACCAACAACGACGAGACGGCCTACAGGGAGGAGGTGAGGGCCCTCGGAGTGTGGTGTCAGGAAAATAACCTCACACTCAACGTCAACAAAACTAAGGAGATGATTGTGGACTTCAGGAAACAGCAGAGGGAACACCCCCCTATCCACATCGATGGAACAGTAGTGGAGAGGGTAGTAAGTTAAGTTCCTCGGCATACACATCACAGACAAACTGAATTGGTCCACCCACACAGACAGCATTGTGAAGAAGGCGCAGCAGCGCCTCTTCAACCTCAGGAGGCTAAAGAAATTTGGCTTGTCACCAAAAGCACTCACAAACTTCTACAGATGCACAATCGAGAGCATCCTGGCGGGCTGTATCACCGCCTGGTACGGCAACTGCTCCGCCCACAACCGTAAGGCTCTCCAGAGGGTAGTGAGGTCTGCACAACGCATCACCGGGGGCAAACTACCTGCCCTCCAGGACACCTACACCACCCGATGTTACAGGAAGGCCATAAAGATCATCAAGGACAACAACCACCCGAGCCACTGCCTGTTCACCCCACTATCATCCAAAAGGCGAGGTCAGTACAGGTGCATCAAAGCTGGGACCGAGAGACTGAAAAACAGCTTCTATCTCAAGGCCATCAGACTGTTAAACAGCAACCATTAACATTGAGTGGCTGCTAGCAACACACTGACTCAACTCCAGCCACTTTAATAATGGGAATTGATGGGAAATGATGTAAAATATATCACTAGCCACTTTAAACAATGCTACCTAATATAATGTTTACATACCCTACATTATTCATCTCATATGTATACGTATATACTGTACTCTATATCATCCACTGCATCTTTATGTAATACATGTATCACTAGCCACTTTAAACTATGCCACTTTGTTTACATACTCATCTCATATGTATATACTGTACTCGATACCATCTACTGTATCTTGCCTATGCTGCTCTGTACCATCACTCATTCATATATCTTTATGTACATATTCTTTATCCCCTTACACTTGTGTATAAGACAGTAGTTTTGGAATTGTTAGTTAGATTACTTGTTGGTTATTACTGCATTGTCGGAACTAGAAGCACAAGCATTTCGCTACACTCGCATTAACATCTGCTAACCATGTGTATGTGACAAATAAAATTGATTTGATTTGATTTGATACACTGGTTCAATCAACATTGTTGGAATGTCATTTGTCAACATATTGTGATGTGGAATCAACGTGGAAAACGTAGAAACATTACAAAATAATGTTCATCCTATATTCAATATACTGTATATTGGGGTGGTTGAAATGATGTTGAATTTCATATTTGATAGATGGTATATTATTTGACCTTGTTTCAATGTTGATAGTAAAATTGTACTTTTGAATCAACCTCAATCTTTTCAGCATCATGCCATCAACCTAAATAACGAGGTATATCGAAATAAAATGAAGGCACAGTACAACGATTCCTTCTATACAGTGACTCCTACTGGTATATGAGGGGGAAACACACTCCAGTGAGAACAAGTCAACAATCCAGATGGCTACATCTAAACTCAGCAAAAAAAGAAATGTCCCTTTTTCAGGACCCTGTCTTTCAAAGATAATTCGTAAAAATCCAAATAACTTCACAGATCTTCATTGTAAAGGGTTTGTAAGTTTCACACGGTTTCCCATGCTTGTTCAATGAACCATATACAATTAACGAACATGCAACTGTTGGACGGGCGTTAAAATACTCACAGCTTACAGATGGTAGGCAATTAAGGTCACAGTTATGAAAACATAGGACACTAAAGAGGCCTTTCTACTGACCCTGAAAAACACAAAAAGAAAGATAACCAGGGTCCCTGCTCATCTGCATGAACGTGCCTTAGGATGCTGCAAGGAGGCATGAGGACTGCAGATGTGGCCAGGGCAATAAATTGAAATGTCCGTATTGTGAGACACCTAAGACAGCACTACAGGGATACAGCTGATCGTCCTCGCAGTGGCACACCACGTGAAACAACACCTGCACAGGATCAGTACACCCAAACATCACACCTGCGGGACAGGTACAGGATGGCAACAACAACTGCCCGAGTTACACCAGGAACGCACAATCCCTCCATCAGTGCTCAGACTGTCCGCAATAGGCTGAGAGAGGCTGGACTGAGGGCTTCTTGGCCTGTTGTAAGGCAGGTCGCCTATGGGCACAAACCCCCCGTTGCTGGACCAGACAGGACAGGCAAAAAGTGCTTTTCTCTGACAAGTCGCAGTTTTGTCTCACCAGGGGTGATGGTCGGATTTGCGTTTATCGTCAAAGGAATGAGCGATACACCGAGGCCTGTACTCTGGCGCGGGATCGATTTTGAGGTGGAGGGTCCGTCATGGTCTGGTGCGGTGTGTCACAGCATCATTGGACTCAGCTTGTTGTCATTGCAGGCAATCTCAATGCTGTGCGTTACAGGGAAGACATCCTTCTCCCTCATGTGGTACCCTTTCTGCAGGCTCATGTCATGGCCAGCGAAGAGCTTGGATCTCAATCCCATTGAGCACGTCTGGGGCCTGTTGGATCGGAGGGTGAGGGCTAGGGCCATTCCCCCCAGAAATGTCCGGGAACTTGCAGGTGCCTTGGTGGAAGAGTGGGATAACATCTCACAGCAAAAACGGGCAAATCTGGTGCAGTCCATGAGGAGGAGATGCACTGCAGTACTTAATGCAGCTGGTGGCCACACCTGACTGTTACTTTTGATTTTGAGCCCCCCTTTGTTCAGGGCCACATAATTCCGTTTCTGTTAGTCACATGTCTGTGGATCTTGTTAAGTTTATGTCTCAGTTGTTGAAACTTGCTATGTTCATGGAAATATTTAAGCATGTTAAGTTTGCTGAAAATAAACGCAGTTGACAGTGAGAGGACGTTTCTTTTTTTTGCTGTGTTTATGTGCTGTACTTGGCTTAGGAAACAAGCCTTGTTCGTTTCAGCTGAGCTATTATGTCAACGCGGATTGACACTGATCAGCTTCCATACTCGTTTGCGTAGACTACCTACATAACCCTAGCATCTCAGTCATTAATTTGTAGAGAAATTGGATATTGAATTGTGAACGCAATTTATATTTTGGATTCACGTCTCCATCTCAACCAAAAATCTAAGTTGAAGAATAGCACTACATCAAATCAAACTTTAAATGAACTTCACATCAAGTTTGATTTGGTCCTATTCTTCAACTTAGATGTTTGGTTGAGATGGCGACATTAACCCAACATATTAATAATTTGTAGATTAAATTAGAAATCCATCAACCATCCTTCATATAAAAGACAATATCCAAAGGTAAAAGTGTATTATCAATATAATGAATTTGGCATCCTATTTATAGGGCTAATGGTAACTACTTCCAAAGATCCAATCAACTGTGGATGAATGATAGTATACCTAGCTACATGTTGAAATTATGGGCTGCATTTACACAGGCAGCCCAATTCTGATATTGTTTCCACTAACTGGTATTTTTACCAATCACATCAGCTCTTTTTCAGAGCTAATCTAATTGGTAAAAAGACCAATTAGTGAGAATAAAATATCAGAATTGGTCTGCCTGTGTAAATGCAGCCAAAGTGTCCTTTGTTGGGCGAATCAGGTGTCAATGTTGCCTACATAAACTCAGCCTCACTCCGAATTGACTTTCACATACAGCTCGTGTTAGAAAAGTTAGTTACTTTAAAAACGATTTAACATTATTTAGGTAGTCAACACAAATTAGTATGAAAGTTGATCAATGTCAAAATGTGTTGAGATGAAAGCTCAGCAAAAACGAACACAGCCTGTTTCCGAAGCTAAACAGGGTACATAGAGGTAGGTCATCTGGATGGTGGACTTGTTCTCACTGAAATGCATTACCCCTCACATACCAGTAGGAGGCCCAGTTCAGGCAGAAATCGGTGGACTTCGTCTTCACATGTTATTTCAATATACCTCTTCATTTCGGTTGAAACAATGACGTTGATTCAAACATTCCATTTTACTACAACATTGAAACAAGGTGAAATAAAATATGACTAATCAAATCTAAAATTCAACAGAATTTCAATCACCCAATTGAATATACAATCAAAAATATTTTTGTTGCATTTCTATGTGGAATTTTCAACCCAATTTCAACATATACATAGTTCTGATGATTATGAAATGTGATTGATGTAAGAACCTGTTAGTCAGGTTAAGTCAGTGTATTTCAGTTTAAGTTTTAGCCTAATTTCTATGTTTACAAAGCTGGTTGAAATTAGATGACATTTTTCAAATTCAATGTACAGTATACACACACACACATACATTTTGTAGTCCAAACTATCCTCTCCACTGATTCCATTATACACACACACACACATACATTTTGTAGTCCAAACTATCCTCTCCACTGATTCCATTATACACACACACACACATACATTTTGTAGTCCAAACTATCCTCTCCACTGATTCCATTATACACACACATACATTTTGTAGTCCAAACTATCCTCTCCACTGATTCCATTATACACACACACACACATACATTTTGTAGTCCAAACTATCCTCTCCACTGATTCCATTATACACACACATACATTTTGTAGTCCAAACTATCCTCTCCACTGATTCCATTATACACACACACACACACACATACATTTTGTAGTCCAAACTATCCTCTCCACTGATTCCATTATACACACACACACACATACATTTTGTAGTCCAAACTATCCTCTCCACTGATTCCATAATACACACACACACACACATACATTTTGTAGTCCAAACTATCCTCTCCACTGATTCCATTATACACACACACACACACACATACATTTTGTAGTCCAAACTATCCTCTCCACTGATTCCATTATACACACACACACACATACATTTTGTAGTCCAAACTATCCTCTCCACTGATTCCATTATACACACACATACATTTTGTAGTCCAAACTATCCTCTCCACTGATTCCATTACACACACACACACACATACATTTTGTAGTCCAAACTATCCTCTCCACTGATTCCATTATACACACACACACACATACATTTTGTAGTCCAAACTATCCTCTCCACTGATTCCATTTCTTCTTCGTCTTCTAAATCTCTCTGTCAAACCGTCTGACCACATCATTTCACTGGGTTCAGAAAAACTAAAACAAAAAAAATGTATCACAAATAATTGAAGTCAGCCTCACCAAGAACCCCGCAACACATTTAAATGATGTTACAAATTGAGGCTTATATTACAGTCAAGTACATACAACAGTAAGTAGGCTAGCAAACATGGAGGAATGAATGTATTTACAGACATAAAATGAAGAGACAGCTGGTAGAGCAAGGATAGCTACTGACTCACCCGATGGAGGGGCATCTCAGCTGGGTCCAGGTGGGTGTTGTGGTTCTGGAGCTTCAGACAGGGAGGGGAGCTGGCCCTGTCTGTCTGTCTGGGTCAGCTCTGACTCTGCATGCCGCTGTAGAGCGCTGAGAGAGAGGCAGGCAGGGATAGCTGATCCTTACTGAGTCAACACAGTCGCCAACAACACTCTGACACAACCTCTATCCCTCCCTCCATTCATCCAGCCTAATCTTTTTTCTTTTTTTTTTCCATTCAAAGGGTCCTCTTTAGTGTTAAATGGCCAGTCAGGTTGAAATGTAATGAGATGTACAAAGATCAAGTACCTGAGCCAACAGCCAAGATGTTATTACTTTAAGATTCAGCTAGACATTTTAGGTCTTCTTTTGATAAATTAAAAAAGGCACTATTCATTCAGAAATGAGGTGAAAGTTTATGTAGGTGCCCCAAACTGAACAACGGGGGCCATACTTTTCCATACATGACTCACCCCATGTTACCAACATTACAGTATTACATCATTGTGCTTATTTTGTATACACTGTTTAAGGACTTTCAAAACAGAACTTAACCATGTTAACGCTTTGTTCAAGAGAAAGACAACTAAACCTGCTGCAATGAGCCCAAGTGAACCCACACGAAGAAGCTTCAAGCCTACAACAGAGAGGGGCCAAGTACATCCTCAAAGATGCTCATACATCAGGTCAGTGTTTTTAGAACAATGCATAAACCAAACGTGTGTCAGAGGAGTTTAAAGAACAAAGACACATTACTCAATGTTTTTTTTTAAACTTTATTTAACTAGGCAAGTCAGTTAAGAACAAATTCTTATTTACAATGACGACCTACCGGGAACTGTTCAGGGGCAGAACAACAGATTTTTACCATGTCAGCTCGGGGATTCGATCCAGCAACCTTTTGGTTACTGGCCCAACGCTCTAACCACGAGGCGACCTGCCACCCCAAGTTCACATGCTTTGCCACTGACAGAGAACGAGGTTGTGTTGAGGCCGGAGTTACCTCTACAGTTGAGCACTGAGAACATGAACTTATCTTTCTGACTGAGTCTCCACCCAGGATCCAGAGCTTCAATAATGCACTGCAGCAGCTCAGGTTTCACATAGATGACAGGGCCAAGGCTCAAATGGGGGGGGTCCCTTAATCTGTCAACACTGAAGCACACCAACACGTTTACTTGGAACCTCTTAATGTACACAATACAGAAGCAGCTTGATTTCAGTTCATTTCCATACACGAGCCTATTTGAGATGTGTATATCAATAACACATCCATGTAACTAGAAAGCAGTTGCTTTGTTATATGTTATTACAATTAATTATTACACAAGAGAAAGTATGCCACATCACATATGTCAAGGTGTAACATTTTATTGTGCCGTCTACTTCAATTTCAGAACACTTAGTGAAGTGAAGACTCCAAATGTCCTTGAGAAAAAAAAATATATCGAACTAATAGTTTGAGACCAAGTGAAAATGCATTCATACACTTCTGGAGATCAGGCAGGCAGTTTGATCTGAATGAAAGATACTGTAAGAAAATGGCTGAGTATAGAGCTTTCGTCAAAACAGTCCTTCTTCACAAAATAAGTGCCCCTTTATGAGTCCGTTCGTCATTCAAACTGGTGGCTTTTTCCTGTTTCTGGAAGCTGGGTCCTTGCTGGTGGGTGTCACTCAGTGCAGCTGCATGGTACGTAGGGTTGCAAAACTCCAGTAACTTTGGCAAAATTCCCAGGTTTTAAATAAATCTAATTTGGAAAATTCCCAGGAAAGTCTAGGTAAACGTGGGAATCATGGGAAAGTTACCATAATTGTGCAACCCTGCTGAAAAGGTAAGGGGAGCTACTGTGTGGGCAGAGGGATGCCTCTGGGGTCTGTAACTTGGCCTTCCTGTAGGTTCTTCACCAGCTGTGCCAACCAGCGTTTGGTGGTGGTATCGTCCTTCAGGACTTGGGCAAACGTGGTGTCTTTAAGCTGGTCTGGTAGACACTGACGGAGGGCCTCTCGGGCTCTGGTGTGGGGGCAGAGGTGAGAAAAACAAAGTCATGTTAGTTATGATAGTGAGTAAGCCACTTTCAGCAGAATCAATTTTCTATCAAGATAAGACCATGACCACATCCACTGTTTTCAGAGTTCCCAACATCACTTCCCCAATATGTTTTTGTTTAAGTAATTCCTGAAAAATTGCTTCAAAACACTGAAGGATTGAACACAGACTAAATGAGACAAGCAACAGCAGGTCGAAGAGTTGATTTCAATACCTGGAGTTGTCTGACAGGCGTAGGTAACAGCGGACAACATGTTTCAATAGACGAGCAGAGGGCTCTTTGGAGAGCTGAAGAACCATTTTGCCCTGAAAAAGACAGTTGTATAAAAAAATATTTAGGGGGAAACCAAGGTCTAGAAAAGTATAATATTTGAATATTGGTTAACCTTGATCTTACAAGTATCATGGCCACATGGGAGAAGCGTTCATATGTTTGGCAAATGTATGCCAGCCCTGTGTCATCAAGGAGTATTTTCTGTAGTATAAAAGTTGCTACCTGTGGAACAAAAAATGAGGGTTGAAATACATGTATCTTTAGAGAGACAGAGTGGGGGAGAGATGCACAGAGAGCGGGAGAGAGATGCAGAGAGCGAGAGAGCGATGCAGAGAGAGATGCAGAGAGCAAGAGAGATGCAGAGAGCGAGAGAGCGATGCAGAGAGCGAGAGAGCGATGCAGAGAGAGATGCAGAGAGCGAGAGAGCGATGCAGAGAGCGATGCAGAGAGCGATGCAGAGAGCGATGCAGAGAGCGATGCAGAGAGCGATGCAGAGAGCGATGCAGAGAGCGATGCAGAGAGCGAGAGAGCGATGCAGAGAGCGAGAGAGCGATGCAGAGAGCGAGAGAGAGATGCAGAGAGCGAGAGAGCGATGCAGAGAGCGAGAGAGCGATGCAGAGAGCAAGAGAGAGATGCAGAGAGCGAGAGAGAGATGCAGAGAGCGAGAGAGAGATGCAGAGAGCGAGAGAGAGATGCAGAGAGCGAGATGCAGAGAGCGAGATGCAGAGAGCGAGATGCAGAGAGCGAGATGCAGAGAGCGAGATGCAGAGAGCGAGATGCAGAGAGCGAGATGCAGAGAGCGAGATGCAGAGAGCGAGATGCAGAGAGCGAGATGCAGAGAGCGAGATGCAGAGAGCGAGATGCAGAGAGCGAGATGCAGAGAGCGAGATGCAGAGAGCGAGATGCAGAGAGAGAGATGCAGAGAGAGAGATGCGAGAGAGAGATGCGAGAGAGAGATGCGAGAGAGAGATGCAGAGAGCGAGAGAGAGATGCAGAGAGCGAGAGAGAGATGCAGAGAGCGAGAGAGATGCAGAGAGCGAGATGCAGAGAGCGAGATGCAGAGAGCGAGATGCAGAGAGATGCAGAGAGCGAGATGCAGAGAGCGAGATGCAGAGATGCAGAGATGCGAGAGAGAGATGCAGAGAGCGAGATGCAGAGCGAGATGCAGAGCGAGCGAGATGCAGAGAGCGAGATGCAGAGAGCGAGATGCAGAGAGCGAGATGCAGAGAGCGAGATGCAGAGAGCGAGATGCAGAGAGCGAGAGAGAGATGCAGAGAGAGAGAGCGAGATGCAGAGAGCGAGATGCAGAGAGCGAGATGCAGAGAGCGAGATGCAGAGAGTAGGAGATATGTACCGTTTTGGAAAGCTCACTGCCAGACTCCATTATGCGAAGGCACAGGGGAATGATTTCTGTTGTCAACAGGAAGTTGATCACTTCCTGCTCATCTGTTTTGACCAAGGCACCTGCCAATCAAACAGGAGAAACATAGGGAAACATACATGACACATACTGTATAGTCAAAGTAATTAGATTGTTTCATTACTTAGGCAATGACAACATCAGAGTGAGAGAGAGAAGAAAATACAGAGAAGGCCTCATAGCAATAGAACCACAAAAATGATATAAAGGATATTTACCAATGACTCCTAGGCTGGTGAGTCGGAGGTACTCAAATGGTCGTGTTTTGCTGACAGTGTGTAAGAAGGGGTACAGGAATAGAGGAATGTGTGCTGCCAGAAATGCCGATCTGTGAAAGACAACAGTAAATAAGTTGGACATTTCGTATCATATAGAAGAAAACAGACAGTTTTTGTTAATTTCACTGCACAATTCAATCATGATGATAGAAAATCAAGCGACCCACCTTGTCTCTGGATGAGAGGCTACACACTGCAGAAGTGCTAATGCATTGCATACTCTGTTGGACTGGTGAGCAGTGAGGGTTGGGGGGTTTATTGAGGGGTAGATGTTGACAATTTCCTATTTGTGAAAGAATAAGAAGAGGGTCATCGTCAAGTTTACAGCCACACTCAGAGAGGAAAACCATACTACATCCGGCTAGAGACTAGCCAGTGAGTGATATCCACAATCTTACCTGCAGGAGAGCAGCTATAGTTCCACAGGAGTGCCATAGCATTGGCGCCAAATCTGGCACGGACTCCCGTTTCTTACTGAGCTCAAGCAGGGCATTCTCGCGGGTCTCTGGGCTGGACAGCTCGTTAATCCACTGGTATATCTTTTCCCTATCCACTTGGGCCAGAGCCGTGGTTACAGCCTGTTTTACAGGAGAGGTGGACACCGTGAGCTAAACTGACATTGTGTTGGAATTAGTCCGTTTACAAAAGGGTTAACAACGTGTTTCTTGCCACCTTAATGAATGAATGAGTTAGCTAGGTAGCTAGTGCTAGCTGGCTACCGAAACGGTAGCTAATGGTCAACAGCAATATGTAAATTAACGTCACTTTCATGGATACGGCAACTTTCCCACAAATAGTAGTTAGCTACCATAGCTAGTATCTGGCTCATTTAAATGTTAATATTATCCAAACAGTTTGCCACATGAGGGGTTCAAAACAGCTCTGTAACAAGTTCAGCAATACAGTTAGCTAGCAACTGTACTGCTGGCCAAATTCAGGCCAAGGATTGGCCTTGTTCTAGCAAAAACAAAAGCCTTGTACTAGCTATTGTTAACCTAGCTAGCTAACGCTAGCAACGATTTTGTGTACTTACTGCTCCTGTAGCCAGCATTCTATGCAGCGCTTGAATATTTTCGAAAAACGTCTAGTAAAATCTAAAAATGTGTTATGTTGTGAAAACAGAGAACGAAGCTCGCGAGAGCGCAACTGCGTTCAACCTTTGAACTCAGACCTGCCTCGTGTGACACGCCGGGAAAGTGACGTGACTATTTCCGTCTTTTTCTGTTTTTGACCACTTCAATATTATGCACATTGCAGCCGACCGACTGACAGATATACAAATAATTTAGCACCATAAATTACTACTCATTATTATTTGTAGATAATTCAGTCAGTCACCATTTAACTACAATGCGTCATGGATTTGATGCTCTCCAACACGGCCAACATGATCCAATTCATGAAAAAACGATATATGCTATATATGTATAATTATATAGGTATTTGTGGATTAATTTACATCTACTGGTGTATTCTCTGCCTCTAACCTTATTACAGGGGCTGAGTCACTGGCTTACTAGGGCTCTTTCATACCATCCCTAGGAGGGGTGCGTCACTTGAGTGGGTTGAGTCACAGATGTGATCTTCCTGTCTGGCTTGGCGCGCCCCCCCCCTTGGGTTGCTCCGTGGTGGAGATCTTTGTGGGCTATACTTGGCCTTGTCTCAGGATGGTAAGCTGGTGGTTGAATATATCCCTCTAGTGGTGTGGGGGCTGTGCTTTGGCAAAGTGGGTGGGGTTATATCCTTCCTGTTTGGCCCTGTCCGGGGGTATCATCGGATGGGGCCACAGTGTCTCCTGACCCCTCCTGTCTCAGCCTCCAGTATTTATGCTACAGTAGTTTATGTGTCGGGGTTTATGTGTCAGTTTGTTATATATGGGGTACTTCTATCCTATCCAGTGTCCTGTGTGAATTTAAGTATGCTCTCTCTAATTCTCTCTTTCTCTCTCTCGGAGGACCTGAGCCCTAGGACCATGCCTCAGGACTACCTGACATGATGACTCCTTGCTGTCCCCAGTCCACCTGGCCGTGCTGCTGCTCCAGTTTCAACTGTTCTGCCTGTGATTATTATTATTTGACCATGCTGGTCATTTATGAACATTTGAACATCTTGGCCATGTTCTGTTATAATTCTCCACCCGGCACAGCAAGAAGAGGACTGGCCACCCCACATAGCCTGGTTCCTATCTAGGTTTCTTCCTAGGTTTTGGCCTTTCTAGGGAGTTTTTCCTAGCCACCGTGCTTCTACACCTGCATTGCTTGCTGTTTGGGGTTTTAGGCTGGGTTTCTGTACAGCACTTTGAGATATCAGCTGATGTACGAAGGGCTATATAAATACATTTGATTTGATTTGATATTTCAAGAAGGCATTCGTTTTTGCAAATTTTGAGTTTGGGGTCCATAAACAAACGAGGGTGTTGATCCACATGCTCTCAATTGAGCTATAATATCCCATTACGACATGCCTAAATATTGTAATGAAACAGGCAGGGAGCAGGTCTCGAACCTTTGACCTTCTACCCCTTGGTCCGGCGCGCTATCGACTGTGCTGCAAAAGCATGCTCGTGTGGCATAGTCGATTTCCGTGCATATAAACCCATGGTCGTTACAATATAAACCTTAACTACAAAAATATTTTTTAAATATAACATTTATTTATCTAGAAAAGTCAGTTAAAAACAAATCCTTATTTGCAATGACAGCCTACACAGGCCAAACTCAGATGACACTGGGGTAATTGTGCCTTATGGACTCCCAATCACAGCCGGTTGTGATACGGTCTGGATTCAAACCTGGTTGTCTGTAGTGACACCTCTAGCACTGAGACACAGTGTCTTAGACCACTGAGCCACTTGGGAGCCCCAAAATAATAACAATCATGTCAGAGAGGCAATCTTTGATAATATTCAATTTTATTATACTCACATTTGTGATGTGTGTACATAACATGAACACCCTTTTCTGATGATCTGCATCCCACACACAGAGCAACTAAAGATTGGGTTGAGCACAGAGTGAAACAAGGAGTTAGACTTTTTCATTTTATTTCAACGATTATCTGTTTTAATTCATAGGCATTGAAGTTAACGCCATGTATAGTACCAATGTATGTCAATAGGACCAGGTAGCAGGAGGATTATTCCACTGCACCAATAAGCACTAAAATATTTGTCTGTTAGTGCCCAGTTCTATAAATGCATCTCAGTCCATCCAGATCTCCTCTGTAGCATTACTCATTAACCAGCCCAGCCGACTGTGTTTGTTTTGTTTTGGGGGGGATGATGTGATGCAACCATAGATGGGTGTTCATTAATTGATGTGAGTTAATCCTTCAACAGTTGGCTAGAACACAGTCACTTGCCCAGAAAAAAAGGTTTCAGAAACACTGGGCTAGATAGCACAGCCTACAGCCTCAGTGGTTGCATCCACAGTGTATCAAGACCAAAGAAGTCGGCGACATCTTTGTATAAATATAAACTGGTCGATCTGTCAATGTGGATCTGTCAATTGGCAGGCCGTCATTGTAAATAAGAATTTGTTCTTAACTGACTTGCCTAGTTAAATAAAGGTTCAATAAAATAAAAACATAACAAGAATCGGCCTGCTTGATTGCTACTTAGCTGAGTAATGCTTTGATCACCTCAGCGCAATGCTGATTTCTGAGGATGTTTGACCATTCGAGACTCTGTTTAATCCTTTGGGACAAATGTCACAGAGGCTATAACAGAGCCACTACTGCCGTAGCTAATAATAACCAACATGAAGCTCTTTGATTCAGATTTAAGAAATCCTATTGGTGATAGTGCATATTATGTGTACTATGGTCCCAAAATGTTCAGAAACTCTGCGTACCATAAACACAAGACATGAATACACAATGAATGCGATATGATAATGCAGCGGGGGTCTAGATCTGTGCAATACTTCACATTTCAGTCATAATTATTGGAATTCTCATTCTCATCTCTGAATAGGACTTAGCCAAGTGTTTACTATGGCAGTGGTGAGAAAGCAGAGGTAACAGCTAGAGTGGAGAGTTCACCATCTATCTGTCTGTCAGCCTGGATACCTCCTTTGATCATGCTGGATTCATTCCTTCACCATTCGCATCCGGTGCTCCAGTATTTAAGTCTAACCTACGGGGAATCAGGGATTAGTGTCTGCAAATGTTTCATGTGAGGCTGGCACCATCCGCGCCAGGTCCTGGTAAATATTAGACTAGAGCAGCCTGGGAATCAATGCCAGCTGACCTGGATAAGAGGACAGTGGAGCAAGTTAATGATTCAACCAGTGTTACAGAGGGACAGACTGCTTAAATGTCCCGTTTTGGGGGATGAAGAGACAGACTGGATGGGTTGGTGTGTGCTCGTGGAGCAGAGAGAAAGGGGGAATACACTTCTGCCTTAAATTGGTCTGAGTCCTTGTCTCGGACGACCCAACTCTGTGACTATTACGCATCATGGCTAAGCTGGTGGAGTGTGTGCCCAATTTCTCAGAGGGCCGGAACAAAAAGGTGAGTGGGCGTGGGAGATACAGAAAGTGGGTTACCTGTTGGCACAGCAGAAGGAAGCTGTTAGTAAATAGTCTGGTGTGATTAACACAACACACATGATAGCTTTATATTGGTCATGTAAGAAGACTCTGTCGGAAACATTGATCTTGATTACCAATGACATCATTTGTATTTGACATTTTTCTATATTTTACGAGATCAGTGTGTCTGGAATCAAGGGGGGCTCAAGGAGACTGAATACCTAAGCAATCAAACACTTTTACAGTATAATCTCAATCCTGAATATGATCTCGAGAAACCAACAAAATGTTTTCTGAATAACTGCATGTGGATGGAAACAAGCTATAAGAGTCAATGGACTTGCTCCCATTCCAGGTGATTGATGCCATAGCAGAGGCCATCTCCAGCACGGAGGGATGCAGCCTGCTCGACGTGGACCCTGGATCCTCCACCAACCGCACAGTCTACACCTTTGTAGGCTCGCCACAGGCTGTGGTGGAGGGTGCACTGAATGCTGCACGCACTGCCTTCCCACTCATTGATATGACCAAACACTCAGGTAGGGGATAGAGAGAGACTCTCACATGACTTAGTCAAACAGTTATGTTCAAAGATCCCACACGACTCCTCTCCACCTTTTATATGATTTATTTGACCTTTATTTAACTAAGCAAGTCAGTTAAGAACACATTCTTATTTTCAATGACATCCTAGGAACAGTGGGTTAACTGCCTTGCTCAGGGGCAGAAAGACATATTTTTACCTTTTCAGCTCGGGGATTTGATCTTGCAACCTTGCGGTTGCAAGTCCAACGCTCTAACCACTAGGCTACCTGCTGCCCCACCTCACTTTTAAGTGCAAATAAAGGGTGGCTAAGTACTGTTAATAAGTTGTTTATAGTGTGTTTATTGGAATAATATGTACGTTTATTGTAGGGGAGCATCCACGGATGGGCGCCATGGACGTGTGTCCCTTCATCCCTGTCCAGAATGTCACTATGGAGGACTGTGTCAACTGTGCCAACATATTTGCCCAGCACTTAACAGATGTGCTGCATGTACCTGGTAGGTTTTCCTCTCTGACTGATTGACCTATAGTTAACATATTGGCCATTTACTTTGCTGTGGACAAAGCCATAGGGTCAGTTTCAGTGCAGTGCACCTTGACTCTGTGTATTCTTTCTCATATGGTAATCATCCCTGGCTTACAATTGGCTCATTCATCCCCCTCCTCTCCCGTAACTATTCCCCAGGTCGCTGCTGTAAATGAGAACGTGTTCTCAGTCAACTTACCTGGTAAAATAATGGTATTGTTCTTAGAAAGCCACATAATGTTGAATAAGACACATTGTCGTTTCTCCACAGTGTATCTTTATGGAGAAGCAGCGAGGAAGGAGAACAGGAGATCTCTTCCCTCTGTCCGGGCAGGGGAGTATGAGGCCTTGTCTGAGAAAGTGAGTTTGACTTAACTTCATTGTGTTCGTACCCTATGGGCAACATTTCCCTTGTTGTAAAAGAGCATAGATCTGTAAAAAAATAAGCTAAAAATGAACAGCGGTACTTTACTTTAGACATTTTTTTTGTGAGAAGAACCATTTTCTGGATCTGCCCTTGTCTCACTAACACTGCTCTAGTTCAACTCCCAGGCTAATTGTTGGCATCGGCTGATGCAGAAGAAATAGACAAATCCAATGTAAAAAAACAAAGTCTGTAGCTCAAACACACAATGTTTAAGAGGGGTTGGAAGCACAAAATTATACCAATGTGTCTATTGTCCTCAGTTGAAGAAGACAGAGTGGGCTCCTGACTATGGCCCTGCCGCCTTCGTGCCCTCCTGGGGAGCTACAGTAGCAGGCGCTCGCAAATTCCTGGTTGCCTACAACATAAACCTACTCAGCACCAAGGAACAAGCCCATCGGATTGCACTAGATATCCGGGAACAGGGCAGAAGCAAAGACCAGGTAGGGTAGGCTCGCTACTGTACATCTTGATCGCCCAATGTCAGAGATGAATGACACACAGCTACTTTGGCTTCGGAAGAGATTCCACTCATTTTTCTGAGACATCATTGTTTTCCTCATCTTTATAACTGATGCTGAACTAATAAAGGCCTATTTTTGAGTCATATGCCTTGTCTGCTTCCAAAGAGAGCAACATGATTGATTTGTATTGTAGCCGGGTCTGCTGAAGAAGGTGCAGGGAATGGGCTGGTACCTGGAAGAGGCGAACATAGCCCAGGTGTCCACCAACATCCTGGACTTTGAGCTGACGCCCGTCCACACTGTTTACGAAGAGATCTGCAGCGCTGCCAAGGTACAACAACACAGCAACAACCACAGCTGAAAACAGTACAGCATTATTGAACAAAACCCTCTCACTGATCTGGTGGTTTGAACCAGTGACATAAGGACAACTAATAATGTCAAAACGTTCAGCCAGTTTGACACCTCTCCTTCCTTCCTTCTTCCCCCCCAGGACCTGAACCTGCCAGTGGTGGGCTCTCAGATTGTAGGCATCATGCCTCTGAGAGCCGTGCTGGACTGTGCCGACTTTTACATCCAGAGAGACAGGCTCTTCATTGTGGAGGAGGAGCACAAAGTCCGTCTGGTCATCAGTAAACTTGGGCTCGATTCACTTGGGCCTTTCGACCCCAAAGAGAGAATCATAGAGTAAGTATCAATGAGTGCACTGTTTCCATGGTCTAAGGGACTTTTTCCCATTCTAGTCATTCAAATCTATTTCTATGGTTGTGACTCTAGGTACATGGTGGAGAGGACTGAGGAGGACAAGCGTCTGGTGTCTCTGTCTCTGCAGCAGTTTGTCCGCAGCGTGGGGGCCAGAACCGCTGCTCCAGGAGGAGGGTCAGTCTCTGCTGCCGTCGCTGCAATGGTACAACCAACTTTAATATCATGTAGATGACTATATTCCCCTTATGACCTTGCCCAGCACATAAGAATAAACCAATATAAAAGTATGTACAATACAAGGAGTCAAAGGTGTGTGTGTGTGTGCGCGTTTCAGGGGGCTGCTCTGGGAGCCATGGTGGGTCAGATGACCTATGGGAAGAGGCAGTTTGACAGCCTGGACAGCATAATGCGGAGACTCATCCCTCCCTTTCATCAGGCCATGAATGAACTGCTGGTCATGGTGGATGCAGACTCCAAGGCGTTCAGTCGCTACATGGTGAGAGGAAAACATATCATGGAAACCTTCAGTCTGGGTTAACCGGACTAGTGAAAGCAGGAACTATACAGGAAAAAGATAGGATTTCAGTCTAACTGAATATTTTTAACTATTGTTTCACTTTATTCTGTTTCAGAGCATATTCAGATTGGATTCCAAGCTGAGAAAAAAAATACTTAGCTAAACTTAAATTTTTTTTAAAGGTTTTATTGTCACGTACACCGGATAGGTGCAGTGAAATGTGTTGTTTTACAGGGTCAGCCATAGTTGTACGGAGCCCCTAGAACAAATTAGTTTTATGTGCCCTTGCTCAAGGGCACATCGATAGATTTTTCACCTTGTCGGCTCGGGCAATCAAACCAGCAACCTTTCGGATACTGCTCCAATGAGCTAACTGCTGGGCTACCTGCTGCTCGATGCGACCCTACCTGCCGCGACCCTGCCCTGCCTTTTAGCGAAGCGGAGAGTCGTAAAAAATATGATGAATATTTCAGATGATAAAAGTTCAGGTGAAGAGCGAGTGATAAAAACTATGTTTTTGTTCCTTGTAAATGCTTGCTTTGAAGGTTAGACCCAAGGTAAGATCTTGATGTTTGCTGTCTTGTGGCTTTACTATGAAAATGTAGTGGAATGTAATATTTTACTCCTGTTTTATAAGGTTGAACTTTCTCGTTTTCAGGCTGCATTGAAGATGCCAAGAAACACATCAGATGAAGTCAAAAGGTGATTGCCATGCTACCAACATGTGGCAGTTCTGTCAAATCCAAGGTGTCAGAGAAGCATGTCATTAAAGTAGATGTGTAATTAAGCACACACGCACACACGCACACACGCACACACACCTTTAAACAGCACAGCACGTTGGAACTGCTTCAGATTGACATCTATGGAAACACATTACTGCACATTCTCCTGTATCCCGCCCTCACCTCATTTTACCTGGCAAGCAACCTGGCCCATCCCTGTAAACATGTAAAGCAGGCTTTCCCAAAGAAGACTGGTTAACTGTAGTTCATTTACTGTCAGCTCACCTGATCTAATAGTATGTAAGGTGTAGTCTTGTAGTCATGGTGTAGTCTTGTCATGCTCTGTCACGCCCTGGTCGTAATATATTGTGTTTGTCTTTATTTATTTGGTCAGGCCAGGGTGTGACATGGGTTTATTGTGGTGTGTTTTGTCTTGGGGTTTTGTTAGGTATTGGGTGTGTGGTTTAGTGGGGGTATCTAGCATAGTCTATGGCTGTCTGGAGTGGTTCTCAATCAGAGGCAGGTGTTTATCGTTGTCTCTGATTGGGAACCATATTTAGGCAGCCCATATTCTTTGAGTATTTCGTGGGTGATTGTTCCTGTCTCTGTGTTTGTTGTTCACCAAATAGGCTGTATAGGTGTCCACGTTCCGTTTGGCGTTTTGTATTGTTAGTTATTTCATGTCGAGTTCCCTTTCATTAAAAAAATGAATAACCACCACGCTGCATTTTGGTCCGCTTCTCCTTCGACAGACGAGAACCGTTACAGAATCACCCACCACAACGGGACCAAGCAGCGTGGTAACAGGCAACAGCAGGAGCAACAAAGAGAGGAATGGACATGGGAGGACGAATTGTACGGAGAAGGACATTGGGATCAGCCTGGAGAATATCGCCGCCCCAAAGAAGAACTGGAGGCGGCAAAAGCTGAGGCGCTGGTATGAGGAGGCAACACGGCGACCCGGATGGAAGCCTGAGAGTTAGCCCCAAAAATTTCTTGGGAAATTTCTTGGGCTCACAGGGAGTATGGCGACGCTAGGTAGGAGACCTACGCCAACTTCCTGTGGTTACCGGGGGGCTAGAGAGACCGAGCAGGCACCGTGTTATGCTGTGGTGCGCACGGTGTCTCCAGTGCGGGTGCATAGCCCGGTGTGGTTTATTCCAGCTCCGCGTATCGGCCGGGCTAGATTGAGCGTCGAGCCAAATGCCATGAAGCCAGCTCTACGCATCTGGTCCCCAGTGCGTCTCCTTGGGCCGGCTTACATGGCACCAGCCTTGCGCACGGTGTCCCCGGTTCGCCTGCATAGCCCAGTGCGGGCTATTCCACCTCGCCGCACTGGTAGAGCGACCGGGAGTATTCAACCGGGTAAGGTTGGGCAGGCTCGGTGCTCAAGAGCTCCAGTGCGCCTGCACGGTCCGGTCTACCCAGTACTACCTCTACGCACCAGCCCTCCGATGGCAGCTCCCCGCACCAGGCTTCCTGTGCGTGTCCTCGGCCCAGTACCACCAGTGCCAGCACCACGCATCAGGCCTACAGTGCGCCTCGCCTCTCCAGCGCTGCCCGAGCCTTCCTCCTCTCCTGCGCTGCCGGAGTCTCCCGCTTGTTCAGCGCTGCCGGAGTCTCCCGCCTGTTTAGCGCAGCCAGAGCTGTCAGTCTGCATGGAGCAGCCAGAGCTGCCAGTCTGCATGGAGCAGCCAGTCTGCATGGAGCAGCCAGAGCTGCCAGTCTGCATGGAGCAGCCAGAGCTGCCAGTCTGCATGGAGCAGCCTGTCTCTGTTTGTTGTTCACCAGATAGGCTGTATAGGTTTCCACGTTCCGTTTGTCGTTTTGTATTGTTAGTTATTTCATGTTGAGTTCCCTTTCATTAAAGAACATGAATAACACCACGCTGCATTTTGGTCCGCTTCTCCTTCGACAGACGAGAACCGTTACATGCTCCAAATCTAATTTCTCTACTCTTCCTCTTTCTTATACCTATCCCCACCCATAATCCTGCTTCTACCCCTACCCTGGTCTTCCTCTTCCCCTATTCCTGCCTTCCCATTACCCCTATCCCTGTTCCTGCCCCAGGAGGGAGGATGCCATGCAGGAGGGTCTGAAGCAGGCCGTGGCGGTCCCACTGTCTCTGGCTGAACGAGTCAACCTGCTGTGGCCTTGTCTAAAGGAAATGGTGCTCTACGGAAACGTGGCCTGCAAGTCTGACCTCCAGGTACCGTGACTGAAACCGTGAACAGAGTCCCTGTCTTGTCTATGGACTTTGCATTGCAGCTTTGCAAGCACACCTGAGTGGCTTCTGTGCAGTTGTTTATTTGCTTGAGGGCAGAAACCGACCATGCTTTAATGACATAACTGTGGAACATTCGGATTCCTGCCAACTGCTTATCTACACATACCATCTTACTGGCATACCGATAAACATCATCTCAAAACGCCAGGACACCCATAAGTGTCTCTATTTAGTCTGGTTGCAAAACGTTTTCCTGATAGATGCCCCAGAGCTATGACATGCATTGTACTGTAGACAGCCTACAAAACATCTTCCTTATATGGTTATTATTTGTGGTGTTACAGGTAGCAGCTAAAGCCCTGGAAACAGCAGTGTTTGGCGCCTACTACAACGTTGCGATTAACCTCAAGGATATCGCAGATGAGTCCTTCAAAGTGACTGTAAGTTACAATGTAGCCTATAGGTCTTTCTCGCTCCAAAATGATGTAGCCTAGGTTACAACGTAGGTAATCTATCAATACTGGAAAATGAATCAAAACAACAAAAAGGCTCGATTTTGGTGAGAGCCAGTGGATTATTACATTGTTATACAGTTATTTCATAGTTACACTTATACACTCATGTTTTTGTGTTTTGCAGACTCAACAGAGAGCGTCAGCTCTGCTTACTGAGGCCAGGGAGAGTGCTAATGCAGTCCTGGATGCTGCAGAGAGAAAAGATTGAAGAAGTTACCACATTACTAAAGCACCACCCACTGCCTGCCTAAGCCTCAAACCAGGCTTTCAAAACCATCAATTCTCATAACATGTTACAAAATAAACTGGGTTCACTCAAATAAATGCTTGATCAACTACTCCTCAATGGTACTCCTTTTGCTTTGTTAGGAATTCAAGAAACACTTGCGTAATGTACTGTATAGCAGCAGCCGACACCAAGCCAAGATATCACAATCAAAGTCTTCTAAATCACATTAAATACAATAGTACCACAATGTTACTTCTTCTCTCTTCCACGTGAAGCTATGATGATAGAGTAGTATTATTTGCTTCTGAATGACAAAGTGATGCAAGGTGTGTTTCGGGACATGAACCCAGCCCATACCTCAGCTCCAACTGTGTAGTACAACAGGCAGGATGACATGACGGGAATTAAAGGGTGTAGTTTATCCAGTTCCTTTAAGTAAGAGAACATCCTTCACACAAGACAAAGGACAGAATCGAGAGCTGCTTATACATACCAGTTACAGGCATGTACACTCTTCGTTTAATCTGGGTTCTATGTTAAAAATATGCATTATCTATTTTCTTTCTGGCACATTCAGTATTTGCATATCTCAAATGAGTATTCATTATTCTTTTGATTACATGTAATGTATTTGAATACCTTTAGACTTTGAACAAGGAACTTTGGGCAGGTCAATCTGTTTTATAGCCTTATATTAATATGATAAAACAGTGGTTAAAAAAACGTAATCCTTTGTTGCAATTTTCTTATCAAAGTAACATATTTAATCGCCGGAGATGTTTGACAGCAGCTCAGGTAAAATACCCGCAATGTTTTCTCTGCTCGACATATAACATTTTATGAACATATTTTGCCTAGCCGTGTTTTAATGATCATTTTCTTTTTGACTGCTTGTCTCATCTAGGGGGTCGTCACCCCTCAGGGTATGACTTAGATCAGCAGAAACAGCCTCATGGTGGCCCAGGGGGACCGGGGGGGGCTGTCCTCCTGGGGATAAGGACCACCACTCTGGGGGGGGACGAGACCATGGTCCTCCAGAGGGTTGCTACCCCTCCAGACCGCAGAGGCAGTGATGACCATGGAGGCAGACACAGCCCTGGTGGCAGACACAGCACTGGTGGCAGAGGTGATGATGATTGCCATGGAGATCGTGGCGTTAAACACGGTAGCCCTGGTCGTAGAGACCATCACGGTCATTTGTAGTGGTATGGAAAAGTGATAGCGATGGTGGTCATGGGCACGGTTGTTGAAGCCATGGGCGTCGCCACAAGAGGCACCGATGGGTAATATAGTAAAATGCTTTATGTGAAATTCAGCCATGATTTTCTGAATTACCTTGACCCAATAACACTGTACATCATCCATGTACCCATTATATCAACTTGCTTTCAATTGTATTTGAATAATCTTCAAAACTAATAAGCCATTGAAGCAAACTGTTTGGAAAATTGAATTTTCTTTGAAGATTTACAAAAATTATGGTAACACAAGGAACTTTATCTTATGGTTAAAATATTGTGAGCTACCTTTATTTACTCAGTAGCCATGGAGCTAACACTGACACAACCCACGGTCCATGCTAAAAAATGCTAAGAAATATGAACAGTGGTACTCAGTGATGTGTTGTGTTGTGTTGGATTTGCCCCAAACATAACACTTTGTATTCAGGTCATAAAGTTAATTCAATTTATTTAATGTTTTAGAATATTTTTTATTCTGTATGGGCTTCCTTCTTTTGACTGTCGTTTAGATTAGTATAGTAGAGTAACTACAATGTTGTTGATCCATCCTCAGTTTTCTCCTATGACAGCCATTAAACTCTGTTTTAAAATCACCATTGGCCTCATGATGAAATCCCTAAGCGATTTCCTTCCTCTCCGGCAACTAAGTTAGGAAGGACATCTGTATCTGTGTAGTGACTGGGTGTATTGATACACCATCCAAAGTGTAATTAATAATTGCACCATGCTCAAAGGGATATTCAATGTCATTGTTTTTTTACCCATCTACCAATAGGTTGCCCTTCTTTGCGAGGTATTGGTAAACCTCCCTGGTCTTTGTGATTGAATCTGTGTTTGATATTCACTACCAGACTGAAGGACCTTACAGATAATTGTATGTGTGGGGTACAGACATGAGGTAGTCATTCAAAATGAATGTTTAACACTATTATTACACACAGACTGAGTCCATGCAAGTTATTATGCGACTTGTTATATACAGATTTACTCCGGAGCTTATTTAGGCGTGCCAAAACAAAGTGGTTGAATGCTTATTGACTCAAGACACTTCAGCTTTTCATTTGTACACATTTCTAAAAACATAATTCCACTTTGACATTATGGAGTATTGTGTGTAAGCCAGTGACACATTCTCAATTGAATCAATTTTATATTCAGGCTGTAACACGTGGGAAAACTAAACTATAGTTAAGTGCTTTATGTTTTTACACATTATCGGCAAATTATTGTTTCCACTTCAGTAAAGTGAGTGTAATAAAGAATGTATATTTCTACTGTAATTGTATATCTTTCAAATTGACTCTATACAAAAATAAAAATCAACAGTGCATTTGGAAGGTATTCAGACCCCTTGACATTTCCCCCACATTTTGTTACCTTAGTTTTATTCTAAAACTGATTTCCATTCAAAAGCTGTGTTCATGCTGGCCTGGCTGACACACAACAGGACTCCTGCTGAGACGACACCATCCATTATGGATGAATCCTGTATTCATCCACTGGCATCAAAGCAGGTTTTATCACTTCAGATATCACCTATTCACAGCGTTCTGAATGAGGTTTCTGGACAGGGTCGTGCTTTAGGGGAAGGGGCACTTGGTTCCTCAAGAGAATGTGTGACTTCTGTTTGATCCATTGATGATCTAGCCATGTTTCTTTGAGTTTTACTCTTTCAAGCATCCCTTTTGTTCTGACCCATTCAACATTCAGATAAGCCGGTTCTTGCAAATGCTGTCGGAATCAGTGTCTGAGATCAACAGCACAATACGGCACTACTGAATAAGGAGCCTTCTACACTAATAACAACATCCGTGTTTGTATCCCTGTAACAGAAGTGTCAATGTCCTTTGAGAGTGGCTCCTCGGTGACCCTTACCTTCCAGATGCCTTTCCCAGTCATGCACAACAGAGACAGAGGTAGCCAGTCGTCTAGCAGTCAGCCAATCCATAGCCAGTCGTCTAGCAGTCAGCCAATCCATAGCCAGTCGTCTAGCTGTCAGCCAATCCATAGCCAGTCCTCAGCCATCTATGCCCACGACGGCGAGTCCAGAGAAAACGTTGCCTTCAGCTTTCTGACGACTAACACCCCTGCCATGTTACTCTGTGTCAACACCTACCATCAACAGTACCTGGCTATCATCCTGGCTAACAACGGTAGCCATCTTTTGCTATCTCCATCCATTGTTCTATCTGTGTTCATCTCATAACCACATTGTACGATTAGAAGCTTTTTTCTGACTTTCTTAACTTTTGTAGGGAGTCTGCAGATCTGGTACCATCTGAACAGAGAGAAGAGAGCAGAGATCTTTACTCCCAAAGTCTCCAGCCTAGCCGATGGGCAGCTCCACCGTGTCCAAGTACACCGGGAAGGCAAAGACCTTTATGTCCAGGTCAGTGATCTCTATCGGTGTAACGGCATTCAGAGGAAGAAGGTGAGGACCAAGATGCAGCGTGCTACGTGTTCATTTTTATTAAATAGAACTGAACACTAAATACAAGCGGAATAACCGAAACAGTTCTGAAAGGCGATACAAACACTAAAGAGAAAACTACCCACAAAACTCAGGTGGGAAAGGCTACCAAAGTATGGTTCTCAATCAGAGACAACGATAGACAGCTGCTTCTGATTGAGAACCACACCCGGCTAAACAAGAAAATCAAAACATAGAAAACGAACATAGAATGCCCACCCAAGTCACACCCTGGCCTAACCAAAATAGCGAATAAAAGCCTCTCTATGGCGTGACAATCGGAATCTATTTCAACATAGCAAAGCATTATGCTTACATCATAGACAGTCAGCCCACCTTGATGGCATGTTGAAGTGTATTTGGAAATGTTTGCTTTTTTCTTAAACCAGATTGACAAAGACCAAAAATACAACCTTCTTCTGACATGAAGATGAACACACTACGACCTCTGACTTTAGGTAAAGTCACAGGTACATCAGCAGGACCTGCTGGTTTGGATGAGGAAGTGCTTAGGGCAGGATCCAAGGGTTTCATTGGCTGCCTGTCGTCTGTCCAGTTCAAGCATTTGACACCTCTGAAGACAGTCATTCTCAGTCGTGGAAGCTCATTGGTCCATGTTCTTGGCAATCTAGTTGAATCGAACTGTGGAGCCTTGGCTGATAGTACAACTTCACAATCAGCATCTGGTGAGTTTAATAGCATTGATGTGAATCATGTTCGGCTTCACAATATGGATTTTATTTATGTCATTTTATTAGCATACAGTGCATTCGGAAAGTATTGAGTTTTTCCACATTTTGTTACATTATTCAGTATTCAGACCCTTTGCTATGAGACTCGAAATTGAGCTCCGGTGCATCCTGTTTCCATTGATCATACTTCAGACGTTGCTACAACTTGATTGGAGTCCACCTGTGGTAAATTCAATTTATTTGACATGACTTGAAAAGGCACACACCTGTCTATATAAGGTCCCACAGTTGACAGTGTATGTTAAGAGCATAAATCACGCCATGATCGATGTCGAAGGAATTGTCCGTAATGCTCAGAGACAGGATTGTGTCGAGGCATAGATCTGGGGAAGGGTACCAAAACATTTCTGCAGTATTGGACTCCATCACCTGCCTGATTACCTTCCCTATATATGTCACTCCCTTTGGATCCTTCCCCAGGGGTTATTGTTTCTGTTTCAGATTCATGTCTGTGTGTTGTTCGTGTTTCTTGTTCTGTATTATGTTTTGTTTATTTATTTATTAAATTATTCACTCCCTGAACCTGCTTCCCGACTCCCAGCGCACACATTAGACGGAAGCCACTCCTCAGTAAAAGGCACATGACAGCCCGCTTGGAATTTGTCAAAAGGCACCTAAAGGACTCTCAGACTATGAGAAACAAGATTCTCTGGTCTGATGAAACCAAGATTGAACTCTTTGGCCTGAATGCCAAGTGTCACATCTGGAGGAAACCTGGCACCATTTCTACGGTGAAGCATGGTGGTGGCAGCATCATGCTGTGGTGATGTTTTTCAGCGGCGGGGACTGTGAGACTAGTCAGGATCGAGGGAAAGATTAATGGAGCAAAATACAGAGATCCTTGATGAAAACCTGCTCCAGAGCGCTGAGGACCTCAGACTGGGGCGATGAAAAAGATATGAGAAAACAGTGAGGTCCAGGCTCTGTCGCAACCGGCCGCGACCGGGAGGTCCGTGAGGCGACGCACGATTGGCCTAGCGTCGTCCGGGTTAGGGAGGGGTTGGCCGGTAGGGATATCCTTGTCTCATCGCGGCACACCAGCGACTTCTGTGGCGGGCCGAGTGCAGTGCACGCTAACCAAGGTTGCCAGGTGCACGGTGTTTCCTCCGACACAGAAAATGGTCAAAAATAAAGAAAAACCCTGGAATGAGTAGGTATGTCCAAACTTTTGACTGGTACTGTATTTATTTCAATGATCAAACAATAAAGATATCATTTTAAAGATGGATGAGATCTTCCTATATTCCTTTTTTGGAGTCATTTAGTAGATGCTCTTATCCAGCGTGACTTACAGTAGTGAGTGCATACATTTTCACACTTTTAACTGGTCCCCCATGACAATCAATCCCACAACCCCGGCGTCGCAAGTTAACCACACGGGACTGTATGCTGTTGAATATTGGCATGGAAGGACATAGGAGTCCCTATTCATTCATTATACAAATGTTACAGTAGTTAGCTAAGTGCTTTATGTTCATGCACATTATCACCAAAATATTCATTGTGTAATATATATATATATAATAATTTATAAGTATAATGTATATTTCTAAAACTGACTCGGTACAAACAAAAAGTGTATTTGTTCTGGAACGTGACTACTGAAGTTCAAGGAGGGTAAAGGATGGAAATGAAATAGGCTTCAGTATGAAACTAAAAGATCAGGTCCCACATGTCTGTTGGCTCAGTTGCAGTCCAAGTCAGGTGTGTTCTCAAACATCTACAGAGGGATGGATAAAATGTCAACATGAGCAAAATGTCTTTATGGATGCAAAACTACCATTGGTCAGAGGGACAAAATAAATGGCACCACGATGACACACATTCATTCCAATCTCAAGGGATTGAAGCATTTTTTTAGAGGATGTTTGCATACTGGTTAGGAAATATAGCAGACTACAGACAATCATGCATACATGAGCCTCATGCTGAAAGCACAAAACAATTGTACCGCAGGTTACTACAGTAGGTACCAGTGATTTATTTGGCACTATTGAAACATCGCCCACAGCCTGTTATTACTAGCAAAGACATGCTAATTCGGAGAAACCGGTACCATTCACAATACCTGAAAGTCTTCAGCTAAAAACTCTCCGAGATCAGACGTCTGAGGCAAGTAGTGTGATAAAGAACAACAATGGACGAGAATTCAAGGGACATATTCGCAAATGAATGCATTGTTCAATTCTTAGTGTTTGGCATCAGACTGCAATTGAATTGAATTGAATAAACACCAAGAGTTTTACTCACCACAGCATCAATTTCCTTAGGACCAGTCCAACACTGGAACACTGGTGCAACGCTCCTCTTCAGCTCTCCGAACACGTCTGGCGACATGGGCATCATGTTGTCTTGCAGTCTAGACGGGTGACTAGAACACATTGTGAAAATAACAGTTAAATCCGATTATAAAATCATACTCAAACTAGACTATTGCAAATACAAATAAAGAATTTTATAGCATCTTTACCTTTTTTAACTAAATGAATATTGAGTATTATGAAGGATACTCGAGACTTACACTTCTGACACTGATATGAGTTCTGTCTTCATGTACCCTGTGCTGCTGGAGCTCTCCACATCCATGGGCTCCGATGCTGAAAAAAAAAAAAAAATGGTGGACCAGTGATATAAAGACCATTTGTCCCAGATCTGTCTGTGATCTATAGCCAACTCCTATGGTCGTTCAATGCTATACAGAGAAAATAGATTGATAGAGAGGTTGGTCATAAAACACAACCCCGATGGTCTACCAAACAGACATCTGGGTCTTTACAGGGGCTTTGTGTAAATCACTATCGCTACCAAGGTGAATGATTGAGGAGCAAACTGAAGAGAGAAGATTTATCAGCCACTCTATGTGGGACAATGGAAGTAGATTTCAGTAATGCTTCTTTATTCTGGGACCACCCACACGTAAAATGTATACACGTATGACTAAGTCGCTTTGGATAAAATAGTGTCTGCTAAATGGCATATATTATTTATTATAATATTCGCAGAGGATTGAAACACAAAGTGGTCACTGGCTGCTTACCCTCTGAGGCCCTGGCGTAGTACTTTCCGAAGGACTTGTCTTTGGGGATGTCTGGGTAGAGGAAGCGGAGTGGGTTCTCTGGGATGTTCTCAGCTGCCATCACCTTGTAGGTGCGGATGATGTCAGGCAGAGACACGGCAGATAGTTCCTTCTTGGTGTAGGGCTCCACTGCATGGAATACAGGCTTATCTGTGAAAACACACACATCAAAATATATCAACCTTTTAATTGTAATTGGCTTCAGGGCCGCTGTGTGTGTTTTCACAGACTTACTGTATTGGTCGTGTTCCACCCAAGTGAATGTGATGGCTCCGTCTCTGCTACTCTCACTGAAGCGCAGCAAGAACGTCCCTGGACACTTCCCAGTCAGCAGGGCCTTCTCCCTCTCCTTACTCACAAAGCCCAGGATGCAACTGTAGTGGGTGAGAAAAAGAAAAAGAAACATTTCTTAACCTCTACGTTTATTTGACAGGGGAAATTCACATTGTCCAAAAATTCTGTAAATGTACAGTGCATTTGGAAAGTATTCAGACCCCTTGACTTTTTCCACATTTTGTTACGTTAAAGCTTCATTCTAAAAGGGAATCAGTTGTTTTTTTACTCATTAATCTACCCCATAATGACAAAGCAGAAACAGGTTTTTAGAAATCTTTACAAATAAAAAACGGAAATATCACATTTACATAAGTAGTCAGACCCTTTGTTGAAGCTCCTTTGGAAGCGATTACAGCCTCAAGTTGTCTTGGGTATGATGCTACAAGCTTGGCACACCTGTATTTGGTGAGTTTCTCCCATTCTTCTCGGCAGATCCTCTCAAGCTCTGTCAGATTGGATGGGGAGAGTCACTGCACTGCTATTTACAGGTCTCTGGTCTCTTCAGAGATGTTCGATTGGGTTCAAGTCTGGTTTAGGTCCTGAGCACTCTGGAGCAGGTTTTCTTCAAGAATCTCTCTGTACTTTGCTCCGTTCATCTTTCCCTCAATTCTGACTAGTCTCCCAGTCCCTGCCGCTGAAAATCATACTCACAGCATGATGCTGCCACCGCCATTCTTCACCGGTGCCAGGTTTCTGGCATTCAGGTCAAAGTTCAATCTTGGTTTTATCGAATGAATCAAATTTAATTTGTCACATGCACTGAATACAACAGGTGTACCTTACAGATACATGCTTACTTACAAACTCTTAGCCAATAAAGCATTTTTTTTGTTAAAATACCCCCCCAAAAATGAAAGAAATAAAAGTAACAAATAATTAAAGAGCAGCAGTAAAATAACAATAGTGAGGCTATATACAGGGGGTACCGGTAGAGAGTCAATGTGTTAGTCTGGTTAGTCAAGGTAATATGTACATGTAGATACGAGTTATTAAAGTGACTATGCATAGATAATAACAGAGGAGCACCAGCATAGAAGGGGGGGCAATGCAAATAGTCTGGGTAGCCATTTGATTAGATGTTCAGGAGTTTTCTGTTTTTTGCGGTAGAAGCTGTTTAGAAGCCTTTTGGACCTAGACTTCACGCTCCAGTTCCGCTTGCCATGCGTTAGTAGAGAGAACAGTCTATGACTAGGGTGACTGGTAGTCTGACAATTTGTAGGGCCTTCCTCTGACACCGCCTGGTATAGAGATTCCTAGATGGCAGGAAGCTTGGCCCCGGTGATGTACTGGGCCGTACGCACTACCCACTGTAGTAGCCGAGCAGTTGCCATACCAGGCAATGATGCAACCCGTCAGGATGCTCTTGATGGTGCAGCTGTAGAACCTTGAGGATCTGAGAACCCATGCCAAATATTTTCAGTCCCCTGAGGGGGAATATGTTTTGTTGTGCCCTTTGTCTTGATCATGTTGAGGGAGAGGTTGTTGTCCTTGCCCCACGCGGTCAGGTGTCTGACCTACTCCCTTTAGGCTGTCTCATTGTTGTCGGTGATCAGGCCTACCACTGTTGTGCCATCGGCAAACTTAATGATGGTGTTGGAGTCGTGCCTGGCCATGAAGTCATGAGTGAACAGGGAGTACAGGAGGGGACTGAGCACACACCCCTAAAGGCCCCCATGTTGAGGATCAGCGTGGCGGATGTGTTGTTACCTACCCTTACCACCCGGGGGCAGCCCGTCAGGAAGTCCAGGATCCAGTTGCAGAGGGAGGTGTTAAGTCCCAGGGTTCTTAGCTTAGTGATGAGCTTTGAGGACACTATGGTGGTGAACGCTGAGCTGTAGTGAATGAATAGCATTCTCACATAGGTATTCCTTTCATCCAGGTGTGAAAGGGCAGAGTGCAGTGCAATAGGGATTGCATCATCTGTGGATCTGTTGGGTCGTATGCAAATTGGAGTGGGTTAAGGGTTTCTGGGATAATGGTGTTGATGTTAGCCATGACCAGCCTTTCAAAGCACTTAATGGCTACAGACGTGAGTGCTACGGGGCGGAAGACATTTAGACAGGTTACCTTGGTGTTCTTGGGCACAGGGACTATGATGGTCCCACATCGGCTGCAGAGAGGGTGATCACACAGTTGTTCGGAACAGCTGATGCTCTCATGCATGTTTCAGTGTTACTTGCCTCGAAGCAAGCATATAAGTTATTTAGCTCGTTTGGTAGGCTTGTGACACTGGGCAGCTCTCGGCTGAGCTTCCTTTGTAGTCTATAATAGTTTGCAAGCCCTGCCACATCCGACGAGCAACGGAGCCAGTGTAGTACGATCTCAGTTCTGTATTGACACTTCTCCTGTTTGATGGTTCGTTGGAGGGCATAGCGGGATATCTTATACGTTTCTGGGTTAGAGTCCCGCTCCTTGAAAGTGGCAGCTCTACCGTTTAGCTCAGTACAGATGTTGCCTGTAATCCATGGCTTCTGGTTGGGGTATGTACATACAGTCAATGTGGGGACTACGTCATCAATGCACTTATTGATGAAGCCAGTGGCTGATGTGGTGTACTCCTCAATGCCATCTGAAGAATCCCGGAACATATTCCAGTCTGTGTTAGCAAAACAGTCCTGTATTTTAGCATCTGCTTCATCTGACCACCTTTTTATTGACCGAGTCACTGGTGCGTCCTGCTTTAATTTTTGCTTGTAAGCAGGAATCAGGATAGAATTATCGTCACATTTGCCAAATGGAGGGCGAGGGAGAGCTTTGTACGCATCTGTGTGTGGAGTAAAGTTGGTCTAAAGTTCTTTTCCCCTCTGGTTGCACATTTAACATGCTGAAAGAAATTAGGTAAAACTGATTTAAGTTTCCCTGCATTAAAGTCCCCGGCCACTAGGAGCGCCGCCTCTGGATGAGCATTTTCCTGTTTGCTTATGGCGGTATACAGCTCATTGCGTCGGTCTGTGGTGGTATGTAGACAGCTACGAAAAATACAAATAAACTCTCTAGATAGATAGTGTGGTCTACAGCTTATCATGAGATACTCTACCTCAGGCGAGGAAAACCTTGAGACTTCTTTAGATACCGTGCACCAGCTGTTGTTTACAAATATACATAGACCGCTACCCCTTGTCTTACGGGGATGAGGGCCTGTTCGGGTGTCTTGAGTAAATCCTTCTCGTCCAACTCATAAATGAAAAATGATTAGTCCAATTCAAGGTTAGTAATCGCTGTTCTGATGTCCAGAAGCTCTTTTCGGTCATAAGAGACAGTAGCAGCAATATTAGGTAAGATTTTTTTTATATACAATGTGAAAAAACAAACAAAATGGGACGAATGGTTAAGATCCAATAAAGCGGCAGCCATCCTCTCCGGCGCCATCTTGTTTCCCATGGTCTGCGAGTCCTTTAGTTGCCTTTTGAAAAACTCCAAGCAGACTGTCATGTGCCTTTTACTGACGAGTGGCTTCCATCTGGCCACTCTACCATAAAGGCTTGATTGGTGGCGTGCTGCAGAGATAGTAGTCCTTCTGGAAGGTTCTCCCATCTCCACAGAGGAACTCTGAAGCTCTGTCAGTGTTACCATCGGGTTCTTGGTCACCTCCCTGACAAAGGCCTTTCTCCCCCAATTTCTCAGGTTGGCCGGGCGGCCAGCTCTTGCAAGAGACTTGGTGGTTCCAAACCTCTTCCATTTAAGAATGATGGAGTCCAATCTGTTCTTGGGGACCTTCAATGCTGCAGACATTTTTTGGTACTCTTCCCCAGATCTGTACCTCATCACAATCCTGTCTAGGAGCTTTACGGACAATTCCTTCGACCTCTTGGCTTGGTTTTTGCTCTGACATGCACTGTCAACTGTGGGACCTTATATAGACAGGTGGGTGCCTTTCCAAATCATGTCCAATCAATTGAATTTACCACAGGTGGACTCCAATCAAGTTGTAGCAACATCTGAAGGATGTTCACCAGAAACAGGATGCACCTGAGCTCAATTTCGAGTTTCATAGCAAAGGGTCTGAATACTTATGTTTTTATTTTTAATACATTTCTAAAAACATGTTTTCGCTTGGTCATTATGGGGTACTGTGATTGATGAGGATTTTTGTTGAATCCATTTTAGAATAAGTCTGTAACGTAACAAAATGTGGAAAAGGGGCCTGAATACTTTCCGAATGCACTGTACCTGATTCAGCCATGTGTGGTCCCTGGTAGTCCATTAGAGCTAGCAAGAGGAACGTGCAACTCAGTTCTCTTATATCGAGGCGGAGTTGAGTTTTAATAACTGGTCGCGGGATTTGCTAGCAACATTGAGTCACCATCAATTGATTGTCGTAAAAATGTCAATTCTGAAAACGCTTACCTGTACCTATGTTTGTCCTATACAACTGAGTTCCTTCAGCGGTGTGCTGAAATTCATTCTTTTAATACAAACCTTTATCGAACACAAACACCGACCTTTTTCCATTTTTACAAGAATCAACTGATTGTGACTCAATGTTGTTGCTACCAAATTCCTCAACCAGTTATCGAAACAACTCTGCCTCGATATAAGAGAACCGAATTGAGGGTTCCTCAGCTAATTAGAGCTTAACAGTGTAGTTGTTTGCTTTTATGCTGAGAAATTGCAGCTATAGACACCATTCTGCTAACGCAGATAATGATAATGTTCAACCGACTGATAAAGAACTAACTCACCCATCATTCCACAGGGACAGCAGGTGTCTCTTGATGAGGTCCAGGATAGCTTCGATCCACAGCCAGAAGGGAAAGCTCTTCTCACTGAGACTCTACAGTAGACAATGTGTCTTCAGATGTCTAGATGGATTACTAGGTCCTTCTATATTACAACTGTAAAGATGTTGTACTCTGTATATTGTAGTCATGACCTACCTTACAGAACTTGGTCCAGGGGATAAGGCCCTCAGGATTCCTCTGTGCTTTCTGGCCTGTTAGAAAATGCATCTAGGTTAACCTCATCATGAAGTATCGGGAGTTTGTAAATCAACCAGCAACGTTATTAGAAGTATGGTAACATAACAAAAGCCAACCCCCCCATCATGACTCACCCAGTAGTTTGTCGGCCAGCATGCCTAGCTGCTCTTCATTGAGTCCCCTCTTGGTGACAGAGGAGAACTGCCAGCTCAGCACCTCAGACAGCTGACCCCAGGACGCTGCAGGAGGGCTCAGGAAGAACTTTAGGTTCTGGGACAGACCAGGGAAACGAGCGAAACAGAATAGGAGAGCAGTGCGTTTGTGTACTGTCAATTTTTTTAAAAGCTGATTTAGACTGGCTAATGCGTGGGCCTTCTGAACAGGTCTCTCTTGCAATGAGATTTGATCTCAATGCAAATAACATGTATACATAAAGGTTCAATTGAATGAATGCACTGTACTACCTTGGGCTCGCTGGTCAGCATGTTGTACCACAGGATGGAGGCCCAGCCACTGGGCAACTGGCTGACGTTGGAGATGACCACGATGGGCAGGGAGATGGTCTAAGAAGGACCAGAGGCCAGAGAAAGTTAAAGTCAAATTAAATAAGGTCAGAGTGCTGTTGAACCTTATGAAAAATGGGAGTGTAGGCCTAATATAAATAGAAGCCAGTTCAGATAGGGAACCTGAGTCCCCGCCTCAGCTGTGATTGCTTGTATGCGTTTGCTTCTTTTGCAGCATTGACGCTGCTGCTGTAACTAGCCGTTTCTCACTGTGCTGCGTTCTTCTGATATGAATTTTCTTTTCGAATGCTTGCTAGCTGTGGTTGAACCTCATTCAATATGCTCATGTGGCATTTCTGGCTGCGAGGATCAATCCACGTCGCTGCTCTGCTGTTGTCAATAGCGGCTACAACTAGCTAGCTCGTAGATTTGTCTCGGGAGTGTTGTATACTTTATTTGTTTTTATTTCCAATGCCAGTATCGGGCAGGGTCTGTGCGCTCGGTTAACACCCCATCACATAGAAATTGACTCGCCTATACAGGAGGAAGTAGCCTACACTAGCTTTTATGCGTCGATATACAGCGAGTACCAATGTTTTTTTGATGACATGAGCAGGTTGGTGCTTATCACGGCGATTTGATAGTATTTGGACTCATGCTGCCGCAAATTTGTTTAGCGCTGCAGTCAATCTAGATAGTAGCCTATTATGTGTCGCGCGGGACACCAGACCGCTGCAAGACACTATAGTATCAGCTATACATTTACGGTGTCTTCCAGTCTATAATTCCGTACATATTCTGACTGAAGGTTAATCATTCTGGAACCTTCCCTTATACATTTAGCTAAAAACACGCAATTTAACGTGAAGGTCTGAAATAGTGTGCAATTATAGCTATACTTGCCGCTTCTGCTCTGAGCTAACTAATATGCAGGCATATTTCAGTATCTATTTGGTCTATTTCTTCTTGTTATCAGGTCATCATCTATCTTCTCTCAGGGCTTACCGGTATATACGTTAAGACAGCTCAGCTCAGGTAGACTATATTGTAGACCTAGGTTTTAGATGACCATGTCACTCTCCCTTTGCACACTCGTGCATGCACCTGCATGTTGTTTTATGCTATGTGCGCAGCCTAATCAGGATCAACCTTTCTGCTACTCTCATGGCCTACGGAAAAGCCTCTCTCTCTCTCTCAGTAGCACAAAGTCCAAGTTAAGGCAAAAGTGTTGTAGTTGCATTGCACTTTTCCAAAGGCGGTCCGTATAATGGCTTTATGGGTTCTTCAGTCTGAGATACATTAAGTGCTCCTTCCCTTTAATCTTGCATTATCTCTTAAGTACTGTTTGCATTATGGACACTCACATTTTAACATCTGGTTGACTGGCTCATATTGCTTACGTTTGCTTGTTAGATAAAAATATCTACTTATGCTGACCAGTCAGATGATTACTCATTTAGTTTCAGTGTGAGCACCCGGCGGTGCGTCTCCAGGGCTGTTGGGTCCGTACTGCTTACGGTTGCTAGTTAGATAGAACAAATATACTAAGATAACAGCTCACCTTGCCTCAAGCAAGGGTACCCAGTGTCATATGAGAACTATAGTGGCTTGCGAAAGTACCCCCCCCCCCCCCCCCCCGGCATTTTTCCTATTTTGTTGCCTTACAACCTGGAATTAAAATGGATTTTGGGGGATTTGTGTAATTTGATTTACACAACATTTTGAAGATGCAAAATATTTTTTATTGTGAAACAAACAAGACAAAGTCAATACTTTGTGGAGACACATTTTGCGGCAATTACAGCTGCAAGTCTCTTGGGGTATGTCTCTATAAGCTTGGCACATCTTGCCACTGGGATTTTTTTCCCATTCTTCAAGGCAAAACTGCTCCAGCTCTTTCAAGTCGGATGGGTTCTGCTGGTGTACAGCAATCTTTAAGTCATACCACAGATTCTCAATTGGATGGAGGTCTGGGATTTGACTCGGCCTTTCTAAGACATTTAAATGTTTTCCCTTAAACCACTCAAGTGTTGCTTTAGCAGTATGCTTAGGGTCATTGTCCTGCTGGAAGGTGAACCTCCGTCCCAGTCTCAAATCTCTGGAAGACTGAAACAGGTTTCCCGCAAGAATTTCCCTGTATTTAGCGCCATCCATTATTCAATTCTGACCAGTTTCCCAGTCCGTGCCGATGAAAAATATCCCCACAGCATGATGCTGCCACCACCATGCTTCACTGTGGGGATGGTGTTCTCTGGGCAATGAGAGGTGTTGGGTTTGCGCCAGACATAGCGTTTTCCTTGGCCAAAAAGCTGAATTTTAGTCTCATCTGACCAGAGTACCTTCTTCCATGTGTTTGGGGAGTCTCCCACTTTTGGCGAACAACAAACGTGTTTGCTTATTTTTTTCATTAAGCAATGTCTTTTTTTCTGGCCACTCTTCGGTAAAGCCCAGCTCTGTGGAGTGTACGGCTTAAAGTGGTCCTATGGACAGATACTTCCATCTCCACTGTGGAGCTTTGCAGCTCCTTCAGGGTTATCGTTTCTCTTTGTTGCCTCTCTGATTAATGCCCTCCTTGCCTGGTCTGTAAGATTTGGTGGGCGGCTCGCTCTTGACAGGTTTGTTATGGTGCCATATTCTTTCAATTTTTTTAATAATGGATTTAATGGAGCTCCGTGGGATGTTCAAAGTTTTGGATATTTTTTTATAAACCAATCCTGATCTGTACTTCTCCACAACTTCGTTCCTGACCTGTTTGTAGAGCTCCTTGGTCTTCATGGTGCCGCTTGCTTGGTGGTGCCCCTTGCTTAGTGGTGTTGCAGACTCTGGTGCCTTTCAGAACAGGTGTATACAGTGGGGAGAACAAGTATTTGAAACACTGCCGATTTTCAAGGTATTCCTACATACAAAGCATGTCGAGGTCTGTCATTTTTTTATCATAGGTACACTTCAACTGTGAGAGACGGAATCTAAAACAAAAATCCAGAAAATCACATTGTATGATTTTTAAGTAATAATTTGCATTTTATTGCATGACATAAGTATTTGATACATCAGAAAAGCAGAACTTAATATTTGGTACAGAAACTTTTGTTTGCAATTACAGAGATCATATGTTTCCTGTAGTTCTTTACCAGGTTTGCACACAATGCAGCAGGGATTTTGGCCCACTCCTCCATACAGACCTTCTCCAGATCCTTCAGGTATCGGGGCTGTCGCTGGGCAATACGGACTTTCAGCTTCCTCCAAAGATTTTCTATTGGGTTCAGGTCTGGAGACTGGCTAGGCCACTCCAGGACCTTGAGATGCTTCTTACGGAGCCACTCCTTAGTTGCCCTGGCTGTGTGTTTCGGGTCGTTGTCATGCTGGAAGACCCAGCCACGACCCATCTTCAATGCTCTTACTGAGGGAAGGAGATTGTTGGCCAAGATCTCACAATACATGCCCCATCCATCCTCCCCTCAATACGGTGCAGTCGTCCTGTCCCCTTTGCAGAAAAGCATCCCCTAAGAATGATGATTCCACCTCCATGCTTCACGGTTGGGATGGTGTTCTTGGGGTTGTACTCATCCTTCTTCTTCCTCCAATCACGGCGAGTGGAGTATAGACCAAAAAGCTCTATTTTTGTCTCATCAGACCACATGATCTTCTCCTATTCCACCTCTGGATCATCCATATGGTCATTGGCAAACTTCAGACGGGCCTGGACATGCGTTGGATTGAGCAGGGGGACCTTACGTGCGCTGCAGGATTTTAATCCATGACGGTGTAGTGTGTTACTAATGGTTTTCTTTGAGACTGTGGTCCCGGCTCTCTTCAGGTCATTTACCAGGTCCTGCCGTGTAGTTCTGGGCTGATCCCTCACCTTCCTCATGATCATTGATGCCCCACGAGGTGAGATCTTGCATGGAGCCCCAGACCGAGGGTGATTGACCATTATCTTGAACTTCTTCCATTTTCTAATAATTGCCTTCTCACCAAGCTGCTTGCCTATTGTCCTGTAGCCCATCCCAGCCTTGTGCAGGTCTACAATTTTATCCCTGATGTCCTTACACAGCTCTCTGGTCTTGGCCATTGTTGAGAGGTTGGAGTCTGTTTGATTGAGTGTGTGGACAGGTGTCGAGTTCAAACAGGTGCAGTTAATACAGGTAATGAGTGGAGAACAGGACGGCTTCTTAAAGAAAAACTAACAGGTCTGTGAGAGCCGGAATTCTTACTGGTTGGTAGGTGATCAAATACTTATGTCATGCAATAAAATGCTAATGAATTACTTAAAAATCATACAATGTGATTTTCTGGATGTTTGTTGTAGATTCCGTCTCTCACAGTTGAAGTGTACCTATGATGAAAATTACAGACCACTACATGCTTTGCAAGTAGGAAAACTTGCAAAATAGGCTGTGTATCAAATAAATACCTGTTCTCCCCACTGTATATACTAAGATCATGACAGATCATGTGACACTTATTTGGTTGCACCAGATCTTATTTAGGGGCTTCATAGCAAAGGGGTGAATACATGTGCACACACCACTTTTCAGGTTTTTATTTTGTATAATTTCTTGAAACAAGTCATTTTTTTTATTTCACTCCACCAATTTGGACTATTTTGTTTTTGTCCATTACATGAAATCCAAATAAAAACCTATTTAAATTACAGCTTGTAATGCAACAAAATAGGAAAAACGCCAAGGGGGATGAATGCTTTTGCAAGGCACTGTACAAGACATATGTTGCACAGCGCATTCTACACATGGTTCATATTCACACATTGTATAAGTCTTGTAATGGTAGGATGACCTAGCTGGTCTATTCGATCATGTCTCAATGGCACTTTCTGCAGTAGCGACACATAGTGTGTATGGTGTATGGTTCTGCTGATTTGGGGGATTGGTATAGCATGTAGGTCATTTTATATATTAACGCTTTGCTTGGGCAGTGAGCTCCCCTGATGTAACAGAGCCTATATCACCAAGACCTGAAATAGTCATTATTTAATAAATGGTTAAACATATTTCTATGTGGTGTTTGTTTTCTGAAATAAAGTGAAGCTAGATCAGAAAAGGAACCTGAGTGCCCGCTTCAGCATCAGCTGAGATGGCACCAATTCGATGCTAGTAACGATCCCCTTCACCTTATTTGGCGTTCTATTTAAGATGACTGATTCTGCGAACACATCCTGCTGCCTGCATCCTGCTAGTATCCGTTTGCTTCTCTACTCCCACCATCACCCCAGCCTCGACCTGTTAGGTTCTGTTTTCCTGCTTGTACTTTTATATATTGACGCTTTGCATGGGCAGTGAGCCACCCTGAAGGAGTAGAGCCTATATCGCCACCACTTGCATTATTCATTCTTAAATAAATTGTAAAAAAATAAAAAATACATTCTACTTGGTGTTTCCTTTCTGAACTATATTTCAGACCACTTACCTCTAGCTTGAGCTCCAGACCTGACTGGTTGAGTTCAGACTCAAAGCAGATGCAGTGCAGCTCCTCTGTCACAATGAGAGGCCCCTGGAATAACATGGTCAGACAGTAACACATTAGGGGCTATGTCCCAATTGTCTTGCCTTCCTCCAAAAGTCTGCACTTGTTCACTTCCCTGATTTGAAAGGAAAATGACTGGTATGAGAAATATGATGGAAACTCCCTCCGAACCATACCAATTCAATGCTTTAACATATGTGGGAAGTGGTGAACGAGTGCACTCTTCAGGAGAAAAGAGATATCATTGTGACGCACCCTAGGACGCAGTGCCACGCTGTACTTAGCACTTCTCATGTCTATCGGAATGAATTGACTGTAACTGATCACCTTAACTGATCATTATAGGACAGTCATATAACCCAGGTAATCTCTCACCTCATTTGTTCTGTTGCCGGCTACTTTCTGCTCTTTCAGTTGCTGTGTTGAGACCAGAGAATAAATTGTAAGGAGTGATGACAGTGCAGGTCCAAATGGAAAAACTCATTCAGATGTAATACCATGTATGCCATTTGTAAATGGTGCCAGCTTACCAAATGGCGAAACTCTGCAGCCAAGCTTCCATTTGACTCCTCCATATTCAGAACTTTTGTGTTGGTGCCCAATATGTTGAACTTACGAAACCCTTTCTTTTCTGTAACGTCCCTGGAGAGTGAATGCAATGTGCATTCCTTCTTTAGTTATGTATTCACGTCACAAATTCAAGAGCAGAGCATAACAACGCACAAACACATATATTCTACCACACTCATCCACTTACTTGTCAAACAAAGCTTTCACTTTGAGTTGATAATTGAATTCCTGGAGCTTCACCAGAAATCTAGAGAGAAAATGCAAATCAAAACTCAACCTGGTCTGGACGGATTCATAGGAACTACTGACGGGAGGAACTACAGACGGGAGGTGCTGTTGTGTGGTGCTTACCGGAGCTTGACAGTGAACTGCACCTGTGTCTTCAGCACCAGAGGTCTCTGTGGATGTGTGGGCATACAGGGCTGTCTCTCCACCACCAAGGAACTGAGAAACACCATACACACAAGGAATTTAGAGGGGATATACTGTATAGAGGCATTTAGATATTCTTCAATAACAAATGGGTAGAATATACAGTATATATACACTACCGTTCAAAAGTTTGGGGTCACTTAGAAATGTCCTTGTTTTTGAAAGAAAAGCACATTTTTTGTCCATTAAAATAACATAAAATTGATCAGAAATAATGTGCAGACATTGTTAATGTTATACATGTCTATTGTAGCTGGAAACAGCAGATTTTTTATATCTACAATGTCGTACAGAAGCCCATTATCAGCAACCATCACTCCTGTGTTCCAATGGCACGTTGTGTTAGCTAATCCAAGTTCAGAATTTTAAAAGGCTAATTTCTCATTCGAAAACCATTTTGCAATTATGTTAGCACAGCTGAAAACTTTTGTTCTGATTAAAGAAGCAATAAAACTAGCCTTCTTTAGACTAGTTGAGTATCTGGAGCATCAGCATTTGTGGGTTTGATTACAGGCTCAAAATGGCCAGAAACAAAGAACTTTCTTCTGAAACTCGTCAGTCTATTCTTGTTCTGAGAAATGAAGGCAATTCCATGCGAGAAATTGCCAAGAAACTGATCTCGTACAGCGCTGTGTACTACTCCCTTCACAGAACAGCGCAAACTGTCTCTAACCAGAATAGAAAGAGAAGTGGGAGGCCCCGGTGCACAACTGAGCAAAAGGACAAGTACATTAGAGTGTCTAGCTTGAGAAAAATACACCTCACAAGTCCTCAACTGGCAACTTCATTGAATAGGACCCGCAAAACACCAGTCTCAACGTCAACAGTGAAGAGGCGACTCCGGGAAGCTGGCATTCTAGGCAGATTTGCAAAGAAAAAGACATATCTCAGACTAGCCAATAAAAATACAAGTTTAAGATGGGCAAAAGAACACAGACACTAGACAGAGGAACTCTACCTAGAAGGCCAGCATCCAGAGTTGCCTCTTCACTGTTGATGTTGAGACTGGTGGTTTCCATAAATGTGGAAAAATTCAAGGGGTCTGAATACTTTCATAGGTCTAAGGCACTGCATAGCAGTGCTAGAGGCGCCACTATAGACCCGGGTTCGACCCCGGGCTGTGTCACAGCCGGCTGAGACCCATGCGGCGGTGCACAATTGGCCAAGTGTCCTCCGGGTTAGGGAAGGTTTGGCCTGCCGGGATGTCCTTGTCCCATCACTGTCTAGCGATTCCTTGTTGCGGCCGGGAGCATGTACACTGACTGCGATCACCAGTTGTATGGTGTTTCCTCCAACACATTGGTGCGGCTGGCTTCTGGGTTAAGCGGGCAGTGTGTCAAGAAGCAGTGAGCCTTGGCAAGGTCGTGTTTCAGAGGACGCATGGCTCTCGACCTTCGCCACTCCCGAGTCTGTACGGGAGTTGCAGCGACGGGACAAGACTGTAAACTACCAATTGGATACCACAAAATTGGGGAGAAAAAAACAAAAAAACAATAAAATAATCAAAAACACCAGCGAAAAACACAGAATGGGCCTTTAACATTGGAATACAAATGTGGTGTCACTCACTGTTCTAGGAGGTTCCGGAACAGTGTCAGGGCCCGCCCCTCCAGGAAGCCTTTCTGCTGTTTGATTGGGTCGTTGTCGTATGTGTACTTCTGCTCTTGTTCCTGGAGCTCCTTCAGCTGCTGCCTCACCTGCTGCAGGCTTTCCGCCACCGCTGTGAACCTACAGGGGAAGAAGAAGATGAAGCCGAATAAGAAGAATACTTTATTTGTTGGGTTCCTAAATTCATATTTTTGCTTGATCAGACAAAAGATGCCCGAAAGAATGAACTAGCCTCCTCACCAGTTCTGCAGTTGGTCCAGACATGCGTTGGGTGGTCCTCCGATACAGGAGATCTGCTGCCTCTTCTTCCACTCCGCCAGCTCCTCTGAGATCAGGTCTGACTGGACCGCCTCGGCCTTGTTGAGCACCTCCACCAACTGGCCAACCACTTCCTGTGGGGGAAATTAAGTAAAATCCATGCACACAAAGAACAGTTATTATCTACTCTTCAACGTGAGTAAGCTGGTTATTGCTGGATAATACACTAAGGGCGTTTTCACATATAGTTTTGAGATATAGTTCTAATCTATTTGTTACATTGTCTTTTCCCCCCTATTTGATCCGATTGGTTTCACATTTCCAAATGTCAAACGAACAAAAAATTCCTCAACAAAACCATGTGTCCATAAAAGTCATTTGTTTAAATGCTCACGTTAAATCCATCTCTGATTATTCTACAGCATCACTTGTGTGTCCCGATCTTCATATTACATTCGCTTTGGTCTTCCAACAACACGTGGGAGGAAACGTAGCGCAATAGCCGCTCTAACTGCAAGGTGAATAGGCTATATTCAGCTATACCCCCGGTATAGCCCCCCGGCTCCCCTAACCTGCATTGGATGCACTCACAAATGCGCTGCTACTCACAAAATGTTTCAGAGACCTCAAGTGATGATGCTGCGAGCATTAAATAAAATGCTGTCAAACAATCAAAAATAATGCGCAACCTCTTTTCCTGTGTTTTGGCTGACTGCATTCTCACCTGCAGCGAACCGCACCAGTGTACGAATTGAATTGGACCGAGACCACCCTTTTTGAGTGAACCCCTGTGCATTGTTTAGTGCCCTCCCAAGTGCGGATATAATGTTCACACCAGTCCAAAGAACCAAACCAAGGGGGTAAACGCACCAAACCAATTTGGTGTGAAAGCCCCCTTACTCGCAATTCACATGTTCTGAATGACTAAAATACAGGTAGTTTTAGTGGTGATTGAGGCGTAAACAAATCGGTTAATATTCACAGTACAATGTCATGATAAAACGTCACCGTTTAACCTCATCCTGACCCCTCTTACCCCTCTCTTGATCTTCAGCTTCAAACACATCTCTGCAATCAGCAGCTTCTCGTGTTCCAGCTGTTTCGGTGTCAGCCCGTTCAATTCATGTTCTAAAGTGGGAGAAGGAAAAACATAATCTTACTGACTATACTTGAAACACAGATTCCTGTAAATAGATGATCTATTACAGATAGAGAATAAAACACCTCACCTCTGTTCTTAAGTGTATTTTCCTTAAAGTCATGCTCGTCTTGAAGGTATTCCAGAGACTTTACATTCTGATCCGCTTCCTAGCAAGTGAGATAAACGTGTTGGATCAGATAGATGGCAAACCTGACATGCGTGAACACGTACTGCAAATCACTGACGGAATCAACATATACACTGCTCATAAAGGTAACACTTAAACAACACAATGTAACTCCAAGTCAATCACACTTCTGTGAAATCAAACTGTCCACTTAGGAAGCAACACTGATTGGCAATACATTTCACATGCTGTTGTGCAAATGGAATAGACAACAGGTGGAAATTATAGGCAATTAGCAAGACACCCCCAATAAAGGAGTGGTTCTCCACAGACCACTTCTCAGTTCCTATGCTTCCTGGCTGATGTTTTGGTCACTTTTGAATGCTGGCGGTGCTTTCACCACTCTAGTGGTAGCATGAGACGGAGTCTACAACCCACACAAGTGGCTCAGGTAGTGCAGCTCATCCAGGATGGAACATCAATGTGAGCTGTGGCAAGAAGGTTTGCTGTGTCTAACAGCGTAGTGTCCAGAGCATGGAGGCGCTACCAGGAGACAGGCCAGTACATCAGGAGACGTGGAAGAGGCCGTAGCAGGGCAAAAACCCAGCAGCAGGACCGCTACCTCCACCTTTGTGCAAGGAGGAGCACTGCCAGAACCCTGCAAAATGACCTCCAGCAGGCCACAAATGTGCATGTGTCTGCTCAAACGGTCAGAAATAGACTCCATGAGGGTGGTATGAGGGCCCGACGTCCACAGGTGGGGGTTGTGCTTACAGCCCAACACCGTGCAGGACGTTTGGCATTTGCCAGAGAACACCAAGATTGGCAAATTCGCCACTGGCGCCCTGTGCTCTTCACATGAAAGCAGGTTCACACTGAGCACATGTGACAGATGTGACAGAGTCTGGAGACGCCGTGGAGAACGTTCTGCTGCCTGCAACATCCTCCAGCATGACCGGTTTGGTGGTGGGTCAGTCATGGTGTGGGGTGGCATTTCTTTGGGGGGCCGCACAGCCCTCCATGTGCTTGCCATTAGGTACCGAGATGAAATCCTCAGACCCCTTGTGCTGGTGCGGTTGGCCCTGGGTTCCTCCTAATGCAAGACAATGCTAGACCTCATGTGGCTGGAGTGTGTCAGCAGTTCCTGCAAGAGGAAGGCATTGGTGCTATGGACTGGCCCGCCCGTTCCCCAGACCTGAATCCAATTGAGCACATCTGGGACATCATGTCTCGCTCCATCCACCAATGTTGCACCACAGACTGTCCAGGAGTTGGCAGAGGCTTTAGTCCAGGTCTGGGAGGAGATCCCTCAGGAGACCATCCGCCACCTCAGCAGGAGCATGCCAAGGCATTGTAGGGAGTTCATACAGGCACGTGGAGGCCACACACACTACTGAGCCTCATTTTGACTTGTTTTAAGGACATTACATCAAAGTTGGATCAGCCTGTAGTGTGGTTTTCCACTTTAATTTTGAGTGTGACTCCAAATCCAGACCTCCATGGGTTGATAAATTTGATTTCCATTGATAGTTTTTGTGTGATTTTGTTGTCAGCACATTCAACTATGTAAAGAAAAAAGTATTTAATAAGAATATTTCATTCATTCAGATCTAGGATGTGTTATTTTAGTGTTCCCTTTTTTTTTTTTGAGCAGTGTAGTATATGATGGAAACGATCACTCACCTGAACCTTGTTTTTCATGTCTTTGACTTTGTTGTCCAGTTTTTGTTTCTCAAGAACCATGCTAGTCTGTGTGTTTTCTCTGTCGGTCTGAGAAGAAAATACTGTTCATTTAACCTCACAGTTAAAGCAATATACAGTTATGTATCACCTACAATATCTGACAGCGTGGATAGTGTGGTGATTTTGTTAATTACAATGCATGTCAATAAAAGTCCATGTAGGGCACCTCTATGCTTTTGGCAGCAGCCAGAATCTTCTGCTCCTCCTTCAGGTTTCTGGAGATGATCATGGCCATGTGAACGGGGTCCTCCTGAAAATGGTCCTGTGAAAGTGTGTACTTTATTACTATAAATCCCAAAAACCCTTCAGACACTGGGGTCATAACCAGAATAATACTAAAAAAAAGTTATTATAGATCATTACTGTAGCATACAAGCAATACAGTATGGAAGGCCACTGGCACAGACGTGACTGAGCTCATACTATACCTGGAGGTTTCTCTTGATCTTGCGGATGTTGTGTTGTAGCAGGAAGTTGTTTTCCAGGGCGAAGCGGCTGTGTTGATCATCCAGCTGGGCGAGGAGGTCATGGAAACGTACTGTTGCTAAGGAGTCCTGAACAGCCACATTTTCCCTACAGGGTTTCAATCACAGGGGAAGAGATCGGATGAAGTTATGTGAATAGGTAACAGTAGAGAGATTAGAGCTTTATAGATCCATTATACAGCAGCGTCTCAGCATCACTAAAATAGAATGGCATAGATCCAAATATAGTAGAATAGAATCTTTATTTATCTATTAAATACAGCAGACTCTCTCCTCCCATCACTGCTTACCAGTCGATGCTCTCAATCCACTTGCTGAGGTACTGTCTGATGTCCATGGGGAAGGAGTCATCGTAGAGCTGGTCGACCTGCTCCAGGTATTTCGACTCCAGTAGTTGCAGCTGGCACCACTGGGCCATCTGATCAAGGAGGAGTAACAGTGAGTTACGAAATGAGGCAATGAAATAAATTAAGATATTTATATTGTCTAAGATTGAGACAGGAACTACTATAACATGGATCAATGCACCTGGTAGCAATAACCGTTAGATTTGAGACGTGTATTTGGTTACAATATGGCCTGTATCAGCTTGCTGTTCAAGGTAAAGGTCCTTCTGGACCCCTTTAGGTGATGGCCAGTAGCAAGCGACAGGATCTGCTTAAGTTTTCGAGATGATCGATCTCTGTTGAGGGAGGAGCTGGTTTTCACGGAGTGTGTTTAAAAAAATAATATTCTTAACACAAACATTTAAATACGTACCTTTTATGTACGCTAGAGTACTAAACTCAAAACGTGTGTACTATTCATGGTACTCTCTCTGCTGATCACGTCTGCCAGTCACGGTGTCCGTATCTAAGGTAGTCGACAGCTGGTGACATCTCGAGAGCAATCTTCTCCGACAAAACTGCTATCGGGTATTAAGTCTATTTATTTTGAACTATTTAGTTATAGAAACATGAGACCGTCAATGCAAGCTGTAAAACAACTCCCAACTTAGAACACAGCAACCTTAGTAATATAGCTAGCTTGCTAATAAGAAGATATGTTGCTAGCTAGCAGGAGCAGATACTGTAGGTTTATCACTAGCTAGCATGTCATTCCGGGAGTAATAATTCAAGGCCACAAAAATCTATTGGACAAGTAGTGTACATCTAATACAATCATCAAGGCAGGCCCCACTCATTTAATTCATACTGACAAATACGAAATGCCACATTATCCCTGTCAATAGCTGGACAAGGATGATTGCAGAGCACCCTCCCTCAGACTGTCAGAATGTTCATTTTCTAGCTCACAAAATACATTCCTTTGCTGTGATGATGGATTTGATTCATTCTGGTCTCTCACTTTATCCATTCAGCTCTCATGAGTCCTGCTCCCAGAGATCAACCAAGTGCTATTCACCAAGCATGGGCTGATTCACGGACCTGTGAGGAGAACCATCCTACTGCAGTTTGAACTCGCCCTGCTGTCTCTATTTAGACATTGGGACCACATATGCCTGTTGTCTTTTCTTTGTGGATTTTGTCTTGGACAGTCTAGGGCATTTTAGAGTTGAAGTACACCCACCACAGATACATGTGCTTGTTTGAGCATCTTTATTCATTGTCGTCTCTCACTTTTGTCTCCTTTGATCTATTCACCAAGTGCTGCCATTTGAACTCGCCCTGCCGTCAGTCACTATTTAGACATTGAGACCACATGTGTATTTGCCTGTTGTCTTTTCTTTGTGGGTTGTCTTACACAGTCCAAGTACATTTTGGAGTTGAAGAACACCGACGACAGATGCAGCTGTCGCCCAATTTTTCAGTTTTTGATTTGTTAAAGTTTGAAATATCCAATAAATGTCGTTCCACTTCATGATTGTGTCCCACTTGTTGTTGATTCTTCACAAAAAAATACAGTTTTATCTCTTTATGTTTGAAGCCTGAAATGAGGCAAAAGGTCGCAAAGTTCAAGGTTCCGAGGCACTGTATATCTGTTCAAGGCAGCAGCTTGAGGTTGGCACAAGAGGATGTGTTTACATCGAAGATAGAAGCATGCCATTGCCTGCCTTCATCACGAGGGGCATGTATGGGAGTTGTGATTGGTTCCAAGTTTAGCAGTTCGGCAAATTTGCCTGCGCAGACTCTTGAAACATTTTTTTTTATGCGAAAATGTGCAAGAATGGAAGGTGCCAACACATTGTATTGTCACCATAAGCATGTTTTACCGTCATACGTCATACAAAACATCAGCTCCTCCCTCGACGGGGATCGCGCAACTTCACGTTTTTTTTAGCTTCAGACCACCACCTAATTTCCCCGTTCTCAACAAAAAAGGTCCTTCCTCGTTTCAAAGCACAGACTGCAAGTAGTTGATTTCCTTCTCATTTCTAATGAGATGATATAGAGGCTGTCATCAACACTGTTATAAATTATAGATCGCCTTACCTTTTACTTTGCCTATGGCCAACACGAACTAAAGACTTGAAGAGATTATGGTTTCCTGTTGCAGATCCACTGCAAAAGTACAGTCAGGTCACTTACAACAAACAGCGTAACCAAATATATATATTTTAAAACTAATCTTATGGTTCTATCTGTAGCATTATTGTCTGATGATGCCGCCCATATGCAGAAGAATGTCTTCTCCAATAGGAGTTTCGCTTATTATCAGGGTTACTCAGACTCTTTTTCGATAGCCAATCAAGACGCAGACTTTGCTGCCAGACAAAACCGGACAGGCTGTTCCAATAGATTAACAACCTCCCATGATGTCCTTCGCCGTCCATTTGAAGTATTTTCGTGGATATTAGAAAACAATGGTCAAATTAAGTTTTAATTAACTGTAATCAAAGATAGATTACATGTTTGTATTTGTTGACGCGTCGCAAATTTCCCCAAAACATGAGCAAACCATCTAAAGCAAATACTTTATTATCTGCTGCCGTTCAGAAGGAGGAGGACACCCATCAGAACAGCCAAGTGTTTACCACGTGTTTTCAGGGAAAGTGAAAGTAGCTGGAGCCTCTGCTGAAACTGGGGAAATGGGCATGGCCCGATTTATAAGTCATAGTTTTTATATATATAATTATTGTCTACTTTGACACTGACAAACTGAGATCAATAAAGACGATTTGGTCTGCATTCAAAGAATAGCCCAGCCCAATGAAGCGAGAACACATAAAACAAATCAAATCAAATGTATTTGTCACATACACATGGTTAGCAGATGTTAATACGAGTGTAGCGAAATGCTTGTGCTTCTAGTTCCGACAGGAGGAAATATATATACTGAACAAAAATATAAACGCAACATTTTCAATGGGTAATAAAAAAGTATATATACTTTTTTTTCATTCAGATTTTCAGGGGATGCTGCAGCACCCCTACTTCCCGCTGCGATGCCAGTCTGTAATCCAAACATGTTTCAAGCCGACCACCATTTTCCCTGTTCCCAAAAGATCTAAGCTAACCTGCCTAAATTACTATTGCCCTGTAGCACTCACATGTTTATTATGAAGGGCTTTGAAAGGCTGGACATGACACACATCAACACCATCATTCCCAGACACCCTAGACCCACTCCAATTTGCATACCGTCCCAACAGATCCACAGATGACACAATCTCAATTGTACTTCACACTGCCCTTTCACACCTGGACAAAAGGAACACCTTTGTGAGAATGCTATTCATGGGTTACAGCTCAGCATTTAACACCGTAGTGTCCTTAAAGCTCATCACTTAGCTAAGGACCCTGGGCCTAAACACTTCCCTCTGCAACTAGATCCTGGACTTCCTGACGGGCCGCCCCAAGTGGTAAGGGTAGGTAACAACACATGCGCCACGCTGATCCTCAACACAGGGGCCTCTCAGGTGTGTGTGCTCAGTCCCCTCCTGTACTCCCTGTTCCCTCATGGCCAGGCACAACTCCAACACCATCATTAGGTTTGCAGATGACACAACAGTGGTGGGTCTGATCATAAACAACGACGAGACAGCATAAGGGGACGAGACAGCATATGGGGAGGAGGTCAGAGACCTGGCCGTGTGGTGCCAGGACAACAACCTCTCCCTCAACGTGATCAAGACTAAGGAAATGATTGTGGACTACAGGAAAAGGAGGACCGAGCACGTCCCCATTTTCATCGACGGTGCTGTAGTGGAGCAGGTTGAGAGCTTCAAGTTCCTTGGTGTCCACATCACCAACAACCTAACATGGTCCAAGCACACCAAGACAGTCGTGAAGAGGCCACGACAAAACCTATTCCCCCTCAGGAGACTGAAAAGATTTGACATGGGTCCTCAGATCCTCAAAAGGTTCTACAGCATCCTGACTGGTTGTATCACTGCCTGGTATGGCAACTGCTCAGCCTCCAACCACAAAGCACTACAGAGGGTAGTGCGTACTGCCCATTACATCACTGGGGCCAAGCTTCCTGCCATCCAGGACCTCGATACCAGGCAGTGTCAGGGGAAGGCCCTACAAAATGTCGAAGACTCCAGCCACCCTAGTCATAGACTGTTCCCTCTGCTACCACACGGCAAGTGATACCGGAGCGCCAAGTCTACTTCCAAGAGGCTTCTAAACAGCTTCTACCCCCGAGCCATAAGACTACTGAACATGTAATCAAATGGCTACCCAGACTATTTGCATTGACCACCCCTGTCATGCATAGGTGTAATAGGTGGCAGGGAAGTCAGGCGCAGGAGAGTCAAACTGAGTGTAAAATGGAGTCTTTTAATAAAGTTCCACGAGTATGCTCCATAACAATAAATGAACAAACAAACCAAACATGGGTACGAGGACCCGACGCGCACCTATGCAACAATCACACTATACTGACAATAAAACAATCTCTGACAAAGACATGAGGGGAAACAGAGGGTTATATACACAACAGGTAATGAATGGGATTGAAAACAGGTGTGTGGGAAGACAAGACAAAACCAATGGAAAATGAAAAAAGGATCAATGATGGCTAGAAGACCGGTGACGTCGAACGCCGAGCACCGCCCGAACGCCGAGCACCACCCGAACGCCGAGCACCGCCCGAACGCCGAGCACCGCCTGAACAAGGAGAGGCAACGACTTCGGCAGAAGACGTGACAACCCCCTTTTACGCTGATGCTACTCTCTGTTATTATCTATGCATAAGTCACTTTAATAACTCTATCTACATGTAAATATTAACTCCATTACCTCAACTAACCGGTGCTCCCGCACATTGACTCTGTACCGGTACCCCCTATATAAAGCCTAGCTACTGTTATTTTACTGCTGCTGTTTAATTATTTGTTACTTTTATTTCTTATGTTTTTAGGTATTTTTCTTAAAACTGCATTGTTGGTTAAGGGCTTGTAGGTAAGCATTTCATTGTAAGGTCTACACCAGTTCTATTCAGCACATGTGACAAATACAATTTTATTTGATTTAAATAGTCAATTAATGGTACACAAACTATCTGCACTGACCATATCTTGCATTGACCCTATGCACACTCACTTGACTATATATGCACACCATATAAACACTCACTCACACACCATACATTGACACTCCCACACAAAACCCATACACATAAACATTCACTACATACGCACACACACACACATACCAAAACAACACAAACACACAAACATTATTATCTATCCTGATGCCTAGTCACTATCCTGCCTTCATGTACATATCTACCTGAAATACTTTGTACTTCTGCACATTAATCTGGTACTGGAACTCCCTTTTTTACAAGGTTTAAAAGGTTTCTTTCTCCATATGATATGGTAAATACTGTATATCCAATGCAAAAAAATCTACATTTAAATGGTATTAATATTAATAAAAAAATATTTCTGTTAATTCCCATATATTTCTGTTAATTCCCACAGAAAGTTTCCACCTCTGAATAACCCCAAAATGTGCAACCTTAATTATTAGTCACATACAAATATTTAGCAGTTGTTATTGCAGGTCTGGCTAAATGCGTGTTTTCCTAGCTCCACCAGTGCAATAATATTTGACCGTGTGCCAAATATTGATTTGAGTTGATATGGTACTAGGAAAGATCTATTGCCAATCAAAATATGCCTAGCATAATCTGTAGGCTAAACTGATCACAATATATTATGATTAAAGGCCTGAAACATTTAGCTACATAAGGAAAATACAATTTTTGGTTTCAATTCATGTAGGCTAATAGAGTAGTTCTGTATGTGACACTGTGTTCTTAGGACCACCAAGCTGTTCCAAAATCCAGTGATCCACAGGGTCCTGTTTGGCTCAGTCGGTAGAGCATGGCGCTTACAACGCCAAGCGTCGTGGGTTCGATTCCCGCTGGGGCCACCCATATGCAAAAGTAGTGGCCCCAGCCGACTTGTAAGTCGCTTTGGACAAAAGCGTCTGCTAAATGGGATATATTATATATTATATTATATATATATATCGGGGACATCTGTTTCAGTGCAGATTTTGCACTCCTATGACAATTGTGTTATGTGTCCTTAATTAAATATTTCTAGCAGTTCCAGCCACATTGCAGAACAAACCTAGGGGGGAGAGTATGGGCAGTTCATGTCCTCACTCAGAGCAAAGGGTTCATGTTTTTCAAACTCCACATGTCACCTGTAGCCGTTTATGCAAAAATATTATGGATTCTTGTAAGAAGGTTCACTTTGGGATACCTTTTTAACTCATTACACAACACAATGTGCGTGTGTGTTTTGTCCTGTCCTCTCATCCTCCCTCTCGGGAGCAGCCACAGTGGTCCACCACCATAGACGGTATCTTCTCATAAATGATCTGCTCTATGCGGTTGAAGTAGAGCATGTTGATGGAGGACATCTTAGTTGGAGTACAACAGGGCCCTGTGGTACCCTGGGCGTTAGCCTTGTTCACCAGGTGAGTGCGGGGGTACTTCTGGAGGTGCATGTACTCACACTCCCCAGAACAGTAGTTGGCCTTGTAGCGTTTGGGGGCAATGATCCAGTCCCAGCCAAAGGACTCAAAGTCGACGGTGAGGGGGCAACACAGCGTCTCTGAGGACTCCTAATCACAGTCCAGGGCAGAGTCCCTCTGGGAACGCTTTAGGTTCTCCGATATCTTCACCTCCATGAAGGGTTGCTGTGAATTGAATGTCAATAAGAAGGAAATCCAAAGCAAAACTGCACTGCAAACATCTGGTGGCATAACTCTGATGGAATGAAATCTCCTCTGTGGATTGATTTATGTTTATACATGGTTATTAATATTAACATATTTTATTAAACCTTGTAACCAACATATTATGATGCCTAAAGGCAAAACCACATTCCAAATCATTAAGATATAATTACATTAATACACTGTAGGCCTGTACTTACCAGTCCCTCTTCTCCCAACTGCTCCTGTGACAGCGAAATCCTGCCTTTTCAAATCATAAGCTTTGATCTCGAGACCATAATGAGTTGGGGCTGATGAAGCCAGGTTTTGAGTAATTGATTTATGTCTACACTTTGCCAAGTGCTTGCACCGGAAGCCACATGATCTTCAGGGAGAGGATCCGTATGTGCGAGTTTCCCTCAGTGGGTGCTTTTATGCGGGAGATTTGCAAGAAGACAGTTGTGACGGTGTCATCCGGCAGCAGGTGCACCCAAAGTTGTGCATGTAAAATGTTGTTAGGTCGAATCTTCGGACTGAGATTGAAGAAACAAAAAGATGGTATTCCGTCTTGTTGTGACATTGGTCCAGCTAAAAAGTTTTGTCCATTTGGAACCCAATTACGCACTGGTGAATTTAAGCAGACACTTTTCTGGTTCCATGGCGCATGGCAGGCATAAACTACCCACTTTTGTATGAGAAAATAAGTAATTACTTACGTGTTGCCATGGATATGATCGTTTCAGTTGGGGCACGCTCCTCATCCTCCACACGATCCTCCACACGATGCTGTGGGGTTATATCCTTCCTGTTTGGACCTGTCCGGGGGTGTCCTCGGATGGGGCCACAGTGTCTCCTGACCCCTCCTGTCTCAGCCTCCAGTATTTATGCTGCAGTAGTTTATGTATCGGGGGGCTGGGTCAGTTTGTTATATCTGGAGTACTTCTCCTGTCCAATTCGGTGTCCTGTGTGAATCTAAGTGTACGTTCTCTAATTCTCTCTTTCTCTCTCTCTTTCTCTCTCTCGGAGGACCTGAGCCCTAGAACCATGCCCCAGGACTACCTGACATGATGACTCCTTGCTGTCCCCAGTCCACCTGGCCGTGCTGTTGCTCCAGTTTCAACTGTTCTGCCTTATTATTATTCGACCATGCTGGTCATTTATGAACATTTGAACATCTTGACCATGTTCTGTTATAATCTCCACCCGGCACAGCCAGAAGAGGACTGGCCACCCCACATATGCTCTCTCTAATTCTCTTTCTTTCTCTCTCTCGGAGGACCTGACCCCTAGAACCATGCCCCAGGATTACCTGACATGATGACTCCTTGCTGTCCCCAGTCCACCTGGCCGTGCTGCTGCTCCAGTTTCAACTGTTCTGCCTTATTATTTTTCGACCATGCTGGTCATTTATGAACATTTGAACATCTTGGCCATGTTCTGTTATAATCTCCACCCGGCACAGCCAGAAGAGGACTGGCCACCCCACATAGCCTGGTTCCTCTCTTGGTTTCTTCCTAGGTTTTGGCCTTTCTAGGGAGTTTTTCCTAACCACCGTGCTTCTACACCTGCATTGCTTGCTGTTTGGGGTTTTAGGCTGGGTTTCTGTACAGCACTTTGAGATATCAGCTGATGTACGAAGGGCTATATAAATACATTTGATTTGATTTGATGCTCATACTGGTCTGTAAATTGTGAAAGGATGGGAGCTTTTGGTAAGAGCTGCCTGATCATTTATCCGATGATGTTTGGAGCCTGCTCGAGCCTCAGAATGCTGAGAATTTGGGATCTGATGTTGTGGAGTTTCATTAGTCTGTTCTGTTCTCTGAACTCACAGGTTGAGAATTGCTGTACTTCTCCATCCACTGTTGTTAGGTTGGCTTGGTGCCTTGTGGTTTCATTCACCCCCATGGTGGTGCCAAGTGCACCTATGAGTGTAAGGTAAAGCATAAATTGCATCCTGTCACTTGTCTTATTAACCCCACTTTGTACAGAATAGCATATTCCAGGTCTATATAACACAGTGACAAGTATTTTAATGACTATTTTTTAAATAATCTCCCTTTTTATGATTCTGATTGGCTGCATTAGAGTTGAATGTTTTGATTCAGTTTTAAAGAGATAGACTGTTTTAAAATGCTATAGTACATGCTTCCAGTAATTGGCCTATGTTTCCATCCTATTGGCAACAGATTTCATGGGAATATTGTAGAATCCACATAAAGAAAATATTATGTTCCACCTGTGGTGTGTTTCCACCAAAATGACTTGTTGTGAATACAAATCAGTGCCTGATGACATAGTGCACACAAAATGTACGCCTACTTTTTCACGCACGTTTTTTGATGTACAGAATAAAAATCTAAAGTCCATTGTGGTTCCATCTCATTTTCAACTCTACCGTAATTTTGTCACAAAAACTGTTGCATTAAATAGCAAATGTTCTGTGGCGATTTTAGCATGGAAATCTTGTTGGGGCAAAAAAAAAAATGTGGGATGCATGCCAGCAAAGATACTACACAATACTAAACAATTCATTAATTGCACTATAATGGTGACAAACGGTCCCCGCAAACTGATAGGGGCTACATAAATCTGTCCTAACAGCAGTCCCAACACCTTACCACTGCTACACCTAGCTATCAGCGGAGCCTTGTCTGGCAGCAGAACAGTTCATTCAGCCTCATTTACTGCCTTTAAAAAAATCATCGCGGATATGGCTGACTTGCTTAAACAAATGTGGTTTCCAATGACAATTGAGATGTACATAAGGGACGACAAGGGATGACAAGTGGATTAGAGGTAATCCATCATTTCGATTAAGACATTAATGAGCGAGCTAGGATGGACGTAGTCCATATAACTATTTGTTTAGCACTTTTAAAATGTACAGCAACAAAATTCAGAACATGAGCCGTTCTTACAGTATTCTCCCTGTACACCAAGTCAGAACCGTAGAATAAATAATGAAAGCTCTTACAATATTGGATGATTACATTTCTCAAATACAGGTTATATGCTTCATGTGTACCACCAAGTCAGAACATTAGGTGAAATTAAGAGGTGAAAATACACCAAATTATTAGGGGGAGGCACATGGGCTACTAACATTTTACTACACAACATACACTTAGTATTACTTTCTTAGCTACAGTATACATACAGTTGAAGTCGTAAGTGAATTAACATACACTTAGGTTGGAGTGGAGTCATTAAAACTTGTAGAAGTAGAAGGACCATCACACACCATATCATCGCGTGACTCCAAGTTTACTTTAATATGATGGTTATTATATCAATATTTGCACATAAAGGCGTTTCCACCAACATTTATCACATTATTCATTTGACTGACACAAAAAGATCCCACCATGCGATCGAACAAATGATCTGTCGGGATTTATAAAATTGTCCCGAAAATTCCTGTTTCCATCACAGCTGTCATTATAATTTTTTAAAATGCATGACTGCACTCGCATAAAACTGTGGATGGAAAAGTGGTTAGTGTGGGTGTTTACTGAAGCATGATGCAGCGTTCATGTATTAGCCGGAACAAGGAAACCCGGAAGTTGTAGTTATACACAAGTCGTGTTCAATCAGTTAGCAAGTCAGACATTTCCTAGTTTCGACTAGCATTTGAATGCTGCATAATACCTGGGAAAATACTGATGAAATTCCCAGATGGAATTTTAAACACAGATTGGATAATACTTATTTCCACATGCAGGATTCACTGCCTTCCAGACTGTTGCCCTTGTGATTTTTGTAGCCTACATTTTAACGGAGAAGTCTGTTCTCTATGATTTATTTTCCCTCATCAAAGGTAAGGCAATACATTTTTTTATAGCAGTGGTGTTACAGCCTTTTATAGCAACACTTCACAAAGGAGAGGGAAATTATGTTTAAACTTCATGCATATTAATTACCTGACGTATGAAACAAGTCACGGCCGAGCTATGGAAACATGAAATGCTCGTAAAATTGCATAAATGTCGACCAGACAATTTGTTTGATATAGTTAATCGAAGTACATTTGTAGTCATGATATGTTGTGTGTCCTCCTACTACAACTTGGGAAAGCATACAGTTTATTAGGCTACAGGTTAAATACATTATGATGAACATCACAGGGTGAGGGTCTGAATGTGCAAGGTGATGAACTTGACGTAACTTTCCAATGAATATCGAGAGTCTTATTCTGATGACATGATGATCGATGCCATGACAAATAAAATAATACCGCACTTTAAAAAAATTTGTACCCATTTTTCTCCCCAATTTTGTATCCAATTGTTGTAGTAGCTACTATCTTGTCTCATCGCTACAACTCCCGTACGGGCTCGGGAGAGACAAAGGTTGGAAGTCATGCGTCCTCCGATACACAACCCAACCAGCTGTACTGCTTCTTAACACAGCACGCATCCAACCCGGAAGCCAGCCGCACCAATGTGTCGGAGGGTACACCATGCACCTGGCAACCTTGGTTAGCGCGCACTGCGCCCGGCCTGCCACAGGAGTCGCTGGTGCGTGATGAGACAAGGACATCCCTACCCTCACCAATTGTGCATCGCCCCACGGACCTCCCAGTCGCAGCCAGTTACGACAGAGCCTGGGCACGAACCCAGGGACTCTGATGGCACAGCTGGCACTGCAGTACAGCGCCCTTAACCACTGCGCCACCTGGGAGGCCATAATACTGCTCTTATCCATAACAATCTCTGTCACACCCTGATCTGTATCACATGTCCTTGTGATTGTCTCCTCCCCCTTCCACGGGTCATTCATCTTCCCCATTATCCTCTGTGTATTCATACCTGTGTTCTCTGTTTGTCTGTAGCCAGTTTGGCTTGTTTGTCAAGTCAACCAACATTTTTTTGTATCTGGTCCTGCTTTTCCCCAGCCTCTCTTTTCTCGTCCTCCTGGTTTAGACCTTTGCCTGTCCTGACCCTGAGCTCGCCCGCCTGACCACTCTGCCTGACCCTGATCCTGAGCCTGCCAGCTGTCGTGGACCTTTGCCCCACCTCTGAATTACCGACCTTTGCCTGTCCTGACCCTGAGCCCGCCCGCCTGACCACTCTGCCTGACCCTGATCCTGAGCCTGCCAGCTGTCGTGGACCTTTGCCCCACCTCTGAATTACCGACCTCTGCCTGACCTGACCCTGAGCCTGCCTGCCGTTCTGTACCTTTGCCCCTGTTGCTGTAATAAACATTGTTTCTTCGACACTGTCTGCATCTGGGTCTTACCTTTGTCCTGATAATCTCATAATGTTGGTTGCCTACCCGCACTGTGTGTGCAAGCTGTTGGCTAGAGCACATGTGCCAAAACCAGTGGGCACATTTGCTATGTAAAGCTACCGCAGCAGTTTCTGTGACAAAACCATCAGTAGAGTTGAAAATGTGATGGAAACCCATTTCATTTGTATTTTTCTTTCTGTACATGGGAATTAACTTCAAAGTGATTTAAAAAAAATGTACACTATGTCATAAGCACAGCCTTTTATCCACAAAAAGTATGTTTGTTGGAAACACATCCCGAAGTGGAAATGCATATATTGTTTTGTGCAGATTATAGAATATTTGCTTGATAATCTGTCGCAAATTGGATGGAACCCTAGCTACTGTTTGGAAATGGGGCAGAACTGTTGTGTTGAGAAGGGGGTAATGGGGCAGGGAGGACAACAAGCTGCTACATGCCAGACATATGAAGGTGAATTATTATTCATGTTGTTGTCGGGTTCCTGTTCTGATCAGAGACATACAGTTGAAGTTGGAATTTGACATACACTTAGGTTGGAGTAATTAAAACTTGTTTTTCAACCACTCCACAAATGTCTTGTTCACAAACTATAGTTTTGGCAAGTCGGTTAGGACATCTACTTTGTGCATGAGACAAGCAATTTTTCCAGCAATTGTTTACAGACAGATTATTTTACTTATAACTCACTGTATCACAATTCCAGTGGGTCAGAAGTTTACATGCGCTAAGTTGACTGGGTCTTTAAACAATTTGGTAAATTCCAGAAAATGATGTCATGGCTTTAGAAGCTTCTAATAGGCTAATTGACATAATTTGAGTCAATTGGAGGTGTACCTGTGGATGTATTTCAAGGCCTACCTTCAAACTCAGTGCCTCTTTGCTTGACATCATGGGAAAATCAAAAGAAATCAGCCAAGACCTCAGAAAAAAATTGAGGACCTCCACAAGTCTGGTTCATCCTTGGGAACAATTTCCAAACACCTGAAGTTAGCACGTTCATCTGTACAAACAAATGGTATGCAAATATAAACACCATGGGACCATGCAGCCGTCATACCGCTCAGGAAGGAGACGCATTCTGTCTCCTAGAGATGAATGTACTTTGGTGTGAAAAGTGCAAATCAATCCCAGAGCAACAGCAAAGGAACTTGTGAAGATTCTGGAGGTAACAGGTACAAAAGTATATATATCCACAGTAAAACAAGTCCTATATCGACACAACCTGAAAGGCCGCTCAGCAAGGAAGAAGCCACTGCTCATAAACCGCCATAAAAAAAGCCAGACTACGGTTTGCACATGGGGACAAAGATCATACTTTTTGGAGAAATGTCCTCTGGTCTGATGAGACAAAAATAGAACTGTTTGGCCATAATGACCATCGTTATGTTTGGAGGAAAAAGGGGGAGGCTTGCAAGCCAAAGAACACCAACCCAACCGTGAAGCACAGGGGTGGCAGCATCATGTTGTGTGGGTGCTTTGCTGCAGGAGGGACTGGTGCACTTCACAAAATAGATGGCTTCATGAGGAAGGGAAATTATGTGGATATATTGACGCAACATCTCAAGACAACAGTCAGGAAGTTAAAGCTTGGTCGCAAATGGGTCTTCCAAATGAACAATGACCCTCAGCATACTTCCAAAGTTGTGGAAAAATGGCTTAAGGACAACAAAATCAAGGTATTGGAGTGGCCATCACAAAGCGCTGACCTCAATCCTATAGAGAATTTGTGGGCAGAACTGAAAAAGTGTGTGCGAGCAAGGAGGCCACAAACCTGACTCAGTTATACCAGCTCTGTCAGGAGGAATGGAGCAAAATTCACCCTACTTATTGTGGGAAGTTTGTTGAAGCCTTCCCGAAACGTTTGACCTAAGTTAAACAATTTAAAGGCAATGCTACCAAATACTAATTGAGTGTATGTAAACTTCTGACCCACTGGGAATATGATGAAAGAAATAAAAGCTGAAATAAATCATTCTTCCTACTATTATTCTGACATTTCACATTCTTAAAATAAAGTGGTGATCCTAACTGACCTAAGACAGATAATTTTTACTAGGATTAAATGTCAGGAATTGTGAAAAACTGAGCTTAAATGTATTTGGCTAAGGTGTATGTAAATGTAAACTGTACATTTTCATAATACCTTTACTGTTATTGCTCACTGGTCTAGAAGGCCCAGTGGTGCCAGCTGAAACTACTGGACCCTAAATACCAGGAGCAGGTCCTTCCCCTTGGACATCAGACGATACCTCAGCAAGTGGATTGAGAGCGTCGAATGGTAAGCAAGCAGGGATGAAGACTGCAGAGAGGCTGCTGTAAAAATGGATATACAAAGATCTATTCTATTTAACCTACTGTACTCTACTCTGTTCTATTATATCAGTATTTTATTGCATTTCATCTCTTTCATCCAATTTTAATTATCCTGTGAATCCATATCTAGGGATAATGTTGCTGTTCTGATATTGTTATACAGTATGTCAATGATCCAATCCATAGGGATAATGTGGCTGTTGAAGAATCCCTGGCCACTGTCCGCTTCCACGATCTCCTAGCCCAGCTTGATGACCAACACAGCCGCTTCGCCCTGGAGAAAGACCTCCTGCGACAACACAACATCCGCAAGTTCAAAGGAAACCTCCAGGTGTAGTATGAGCTCAGGCCTTACTGCAAATGGCCTTCCATACTTTATTGCTTGTACAGTCGTGGCCAAAAGTTTTGAGAATGACACAAATATGAATTTTGCTGCCTCAGTTTGTATGATGGCAATTAGCATATACTGCAGAATGTTATGAAGAGTGGTCAGATGAATTGCAATTAATTGCAAAGTCCCTCTTTGCCATGCAAATGAACTGAATCCCAAAAAACATTTCCACTGCATTTCAGCCCTGCCACAAAAGGAACTGCTGACATCATGTCAGGGATTCTCTCGTTAATAACACAGGTGTGAGTGTTGGAGATCACTCTGTCATGCTGATTGAGTTTGAATAACAGACTGGAAGCTTCAAATGGTGGGTGGTGCTTGGAATCATTGTTCTTCCTCTGTCAACCATGGTTACCTGCAAGGAAACACATGCCGTCATCATGGCTTTGCACAAAAAGGGCTTCACAGGCAAGGATATTGCTGCCAGTAAGATTGCACCTAAATCAAACATTTATCGGATCATCATGAACTTCAAGGAGAGTGGTTCAATTGTTGTGAAAAAGGCTTCAGGGCGCCCAAGAAAGTCCAGCAAGCGCCAGGACCATCTCCTGAAGTTGATTCAGTTGCGGGATCGGGGCACCACCAGTACAGAGCTTGCTCAGGAATGGCAGCAGGCCATTTAACTGTGGAGTTAAATGAACAGTATTTTCTTCTCAGTCCGACAGAGAAAACACACAGACTAGCATTGGTTCTGGAGAAACAAAAGCCGGACAGCAAAGTCAAAGACATGAAAAACAAGGTTCAGGTGAGTGATCGTTTCCATCATATACTATATGTTGATTGTTTCCTGGTGGAACAGTTCCATCAGTGATTTGCAGTACGTGTTCATGCATGTCAGGTTTTTCATCTATCTGATCCAGCACGTTTATCTCACTTGCTAGTGACATGACTTGGGAACACCTCTCGGAACCTGGGGCCTAAAGGGGAAGACTGGGTGAAAGCATGAGGAAGCTTTTTAGAGCTTTCATTTTTGTGGAAACCCCACAGGAAAGTATCCGGGAGTCACGTGAAGAGAGAGTGGGAATTGACAGGGTTTCAGACTTTGGTTTTCATGCATGTAAAATGATGCATAGCTTATCACATTGTTAATACTGTAATGTTTTATGTTTTGTTGTTGTTCTTGTGCTATTACTCTCTTAGGAACCAGAAGGGGGAAGGAGAAACTAAAAGCTGCTCCATCTGGCATAGAACGAGACAGCAGATTCAGCTGGAATGGCATTTTGTTGTGTGATGGTAGATTGAAATCACATTGTGTGATCATAGTACAGAGGCCATAAGTCTCTGAATTTGTAATCCTCGCCGTGAATGTCTGTTCATAGTTGGTTCCATTTGTTAGTTTGTTTAATTAATGTTTAATAATCATTTGTTCGTTGTTTTATTCATGTTTTATTATCATTGTTGATCTGTTTATTAGTAATTTCCAAGTTTCTATAAATTGAACATTTGGATGCTCTTGTTCAAGAGCAGTGACTGTTGGATTCAACATTTTGAACATTGAGATATTAAAGACATGATAGATCAGACGCATAAGTATATTAAGGAGGGAGATCTGTAGAAAGACAGAGTGGCTGTGGATTGTGCTGGGTGGACGGGAGGAGCTCAAAGGATTGATATAGGGAGACTGATGGACATGGAGGGTTGAGGTCAGGAGGTGAGGTCAGATCCCCTCAAGGAAGTAATAAGGGTTTAGTATCCCATTACTCTTTTCCTGTAGAACCAAGATGTAAGGATTGGAGAGAAGGAGGAGTGTCTTAAGTGGGATATATATATCTGTGATGGGAGAAATGTTGGGTTGTCTGAATTACAGCTGTACAGACCCTTTGGGCAGAATTAAACTTGGTTAAAGCTTCTCTAGCGTCTGTGAGTTACTTACTCTAAAAAATAAGAACCTAACCCTAGGAAGCGGATCAGAATGTAAAGTCTCTGGAATACCTTCAAGACGAGCATGACTTTAAGGAAAATACTCTTAAAACAGAGGTGAGGTGTTTTATTCTCAATCTGTAATAGATCATCTATTTACAGGTCGGTGTTTCAAGTATAGTCAGTAAGTGAATGTTTTTCCTTCTCCCACTTTAGAACATGAAATGAACGGGCTGACACCGAAACAGCTGGAACATGAGGGTTTTTCTTTATTTGTACTATTTTCTACATTGTAGTACAATAGTGAAGACATCAAAAATATGGAATCGTATTATCCCAAAAATATATTTTAGATTCTTCAAAGTAACCCCCCTTTGCCTTGATGACAGCTTTGCTCATTCTTGGCATTCTCTCAACTAGCTTCACAGGGAATGTTTTTCCAACAGTCTAGAAGGAGTGCCCACATATGCTGAGCACTTGTTGGCTGGTTTTACTTCGCTCTGCAGTCCAACTCATCGCAAACCATCTCAATTGGGTTGAGGTGATTGTGGAGGCCAGGAGAGAGAGAGAGAGAGAGAGAGAGAGAGAGTGTGTACATACAGTACTCAGGTCTGACCTGGTAGGAAGTCAGAAAGTATACATTTTACCACATAATTATTACTAATTATAGAGCGGGTGCCACTGAGAGGACTGTGTTCATTATAACTTCCTGGTCAGAATGAGAGATTGCTTTCAATGTAAATGACATTTTTTAAATCTTTAGTACCGAAATGCATACATATTACACATTATTACTGAACAATCCTACATATACATGTTTTATAAGTAATTATTTTCTTAGTGAAAAGGGCATTGGGAATGATATATTGTAAACCACCACCACCATCTATCTCTAAATCCCCATCGTCAAGATGACCGGTTCAGTCACTGTCTCTTCCCTCCTTAATCTCCAGCGCCTGCCAGGTTTCGTATGTTTTCTTTTCCATGATATATCAACCTTCTTGTCTTTAGGCCCATGTTCTGTCTTGAAGACAGAAGTGCCCACGAACGCAAATGTTCACGATGTTGGAAAAGAGTTTCCACACGTTTGATAATTTCAAGGACTTTTAAGTAATCTCCCCACCTAAAGCTAAAGACAGGCACAAAATAGTTGACCTCTGTGCAGACTTTTGAAGATACATACGAGCTAACTCATTTGCTGGCATTTAAACTATTGAATTCGGCACAACCTAAAATTGTCACTTTGGAGTCCGAACTATATGCCACTGAAGAGAGTCCTCTTCCAATGCATACCCAGGCAGGGATGTTCCACGGAGGGCCTGTTCGATCTGACATAGAGCAAGTCTTATCTTAAGCCGTTCTCTCATCCGCAACGCAGGAGAAAATGTAAGGGTTTTCCTCCTCTTCGTCTGAAGAGGAGGTGTAGCAAGGTTCGGACCAAAACGCAGCGTGATAAGTGTCCATATCGTTTTTAATAACAAAAACACTGAACGCTATGAAATACAAAAACAATAAACGAATATGTGAAATGACAAAACCGAAACAGTACCGTGTGGTGCAAAACACAGACACGGAAACAATCACCCACAAAACAACAGTGAAACCCAGGCTACCTAAGTATGATTCTCAATCAGAGACAACTAACGACACCTGCCTCTGATTGAGAACCATACTAGGCCGAACACAGAAAACCAACCTAGAAACACAAAAAATAGAATGCCCACCCAACTCACGTCCTGACCAACTAAAACAAACAAATAACACAAGAACTAGGGTCAGAACGTGACAGAAAAACTCCCCGTTTTTGGTTGAAAATGGGTGTTGAGGCAGCCATTTGTGAAAATCTTCACCGTTGAATCGTCTGGTTGGAAAATGTAACCCATATGTCCGTCACTGATATCCACTCCACCATTAAAACAATCAGGAGCCTCACAAAGAATGGCTTTGATGGTTTTGTCATTGTGTTCATGACACGAATGACACAATACACCGATAGTTGGTCATGTTTTATTTCTTTCTTCTTTAGAGTCTTCTGTGGTTAATCTCTTGAGGTTTCTTGTCGCACGTAGTGTTCACAGCTCTTTACTTATACTGACCATGTACAAGATCACTAAACAGCAGAGACATAAGCTCACTACAACATTGCCATACTCTTTCAAATGTGAAAACACATTCCACAGTTTAACAAGGTCACTACACATCAATCACCAGGACAGCCTTAGTGCAAACACATGCTTTACCCTTAACAGGTTACATAAGCACTCACTCCATAGCGTGAGAACATCAGGACCGGATGTACATAAATGAGCAAAACCACACGACACATAAAATAGGTCATCAATCACTTTTGAACACAAACCTTCAACTGTATTCCCTTTGAGGTTCACAAACTCATTCCAAGCTTGATGAAAACTCTCTAAAAAGGGCGTCCCTTTCAGTCATTATATACTGCTACACAAACAAGTCATATAAGCATGATTTACATTATTCATTATTAACACTGGTTCCTGCATGTGACTGACAAGGCTTCTTCTCTCAAGGCTGGGAACTTGAAACTGAGATACTCCTTTTGGTTCCCAGAGCAATGTTCTGGGCGTACTGTCAATTGGTCTGAGGAGGTCACAGCCACCTGCAAGAACCAAGATAGAGTGAGGGAGATGCTGTGTACAATTCAAGGCTATCTCTTTAGACAATACAATTCTCTCAGACACAAGTTTTAAATACAGTGCCTTGCGAAAGTATTCGGCCCCCTTGAACTTTGCGACCTTTTGCCACATTTCAGGCTTCAAACATAAAGATATAAAACTGTATTTTTTTTGTGAAGAATCAACAACAAGTGGGACACAATCATGAAGTGGAACGACATTTATTGGATATTTCAAACCTTTTTAACAAATCAAAAACTGAAAAATTGGGCGTGCAAAATTATTCAGCCCCTTTACTTTCAGTGCAGCAAACTCTCTCCAGAAGTTCAGTGAGGATCTCTGAATGATCCAATGTTGACCTAAATGACTAATGATGATAAATACAATCCACCTGTGTGTAATCAAGTCTCCGTATAAATGCACCTGCACTGTGATAGTCTCAGAGGTCCATTAAAAGCGCAGAGAGCATCATGAAGAACAAGGAACACACCAGGCAGGTCCGAGATACTGTTGTGAAGAAGTTTAAAGCCGGATTTGGATACAAAAAGATTTCCCAAGCTTTAAACATCCCAAGGAGCACTGTGCAAGCGATAATATTGAAATGGAAGGAGTATCAGACCACTGCAAATCTACCAAGACCTGGCCGTCCCTCTAAACTTTCAGCTCATACAAGGAGAAGACTGATCAGAGATGCAGCCAAGAGGCCCATGATCACTCTGGATGAACTGCAGAGATCTACAGCTGAGGTGGGAGACTCTGTCCATAGGACAACAATCAGTCGTATATTGCACAAATCTGGCATTTATGGAAGTGGCAAGAAGAAAGCCATTTCTTAAAGATATCCATAAAAAGTGTTGTTTAAAGTTTGCCACAAGCCACCTGGGAGACACACCAAACATGTGGAAGAAGGTGCTCTGGTCAGATGAAACCAAAATTGAACTTTTTGGCAACAATGCAAAACGTTATGTTTGGCGTAAAAGCAACACAGCTCATCACCCTGAACACAACATCCCCACTGTCAAACATGGTGGTGGCAGCATCATGGTTTGGGTCTGCTTTTCTTCAGCAGGGACATGGAAGATGGTTAAAATTGATGGGAAGATGGATGGAGCCAAATACAGGACCATTCTGGAAGAAAACATGCTGGAGTCTGCAAAAGTTTTGCAAGGAGGAATGGGAAAAAATTTCAGTCTCTCGATGTGCAAAACTGATAGAGACATACCCCAAGCGACTTACAGCTGTAATCGCAGCAAAAGGTGGCGCTACAAAGTATTAACTTAAGGGGGCTGAATAATTTTGCACGCCCAATTTTTCAGTTTTTGATTTGTTAAAAAAGTTTGAAATATCCAATAAATGTCGTTCCACTTCATGATTGTGTCCCACTTGTTGTTGATTCTTCACAAAAAAATACAGTTTTATATCTTTATGTTTGAAGCCTGAAATGTGGCAAAAGGTCGCAAAGTTCAAGGGGGCCGAATACTTTCGCAAGGCACTGTATATGAAATTATAAACTGCCGCTGTAAATAAAATGACAGTAGGAATAATCATGTAGTTCTCACTGTGCTGGAAACAATTCATACTTTGGTGTTAATTTGGTGATAATTTGTAACATTTATGGAATTAATTAATGAAGATACCCAATGCCTATATTCAAGAATATAGATTGGGAGTAAAGGGAGATATCCATATTTAAAGTTATATATTTATTCATTGTTTGATCATTGAAATAAATATTTCTCATTTGCCTGCAACACTCAGCTGAAGCGCATATACTTGAATGAAAACAAACAAACTGATGACATCAGTATACACCTGTGGTACATTCAAAATAATTAGCTAATGTTGAAGATGACCTGCACCTACACATGTGAACAATAAACACTCAAACGCACAAGGCTTCCTGAACAACAGGGACTGGGAAGTCCAAGTCAAGTCAAATCCAATGAATGCAACACTGAACACTTGAGATGAGTTAGTCAATAAAAATATATCCATTCATCAAATCACAGGTTGCCTTAGTACTTTTAGCACAATTGAGTAGGGATTTTGATGGCAATTGAGATTTTGATGGTAATGTCCTCTGTCATTACCAGATTTGTCGTCGCTGTCCCTCCCATAGTCAATGACACAAACAAATACACACAGACTAGTTCTCACCAAACTAACCTGACTTTTCAAGTCTACCCTTACGTTATTTTACACTTTTACACTCTAAAAAGTTAAACAATCAATATGCGTATCTCTGCATAAAAAGTGCTCCATTAGCTGTGTGTAGGATCGTCTTAGTGTTCTGCTTTCATATAGGCCCATAAGGATAACTATTTTATCTCTACCCAAACGAGGCATTTGGGTGAGTATGGCGAGATTTAAAGTCCACCTTTGTGGAGTTGTTCTGAAACAAAAACATTCATTAAAGTGTAATGCACTGTCTATAACTGAAGATGAAATCAATGTAACAAAAATACATCTGACAAATAAATAAAACGTGTAACAAATCATAATAGTAACACCATTGACACAGCTGTATTCATGAAGTGATAAATCAATGTTTCGAAGCGTTTTATGTTTTGCCCTAAAATTTGACTTTGCACAGGTGGGGAACATGTCTGTAAAGAGCACATGGCGGCAGGTTTAATTTGTATTGTATTGCTCCTGAGGCGTGTGATATCCTCTCTCTTTTTTAAGTCGCCGACTAGACTTCATTATCAGGTGGCGCAAACGTACAGAAAAGCTTCGACTGACACCTAAATAAATAACCCCCTTTCTACTCCAAATTAAAATAGGATTATAGAACAATCAATAAAAACAATTTTTTTTTGTTATTTTGGAGAAAAAGGTGCAAAAATGTCTAGCTATCGAATAGCAAACCAACAAAACCAACTCATTCCACATAATGCCATACTTTGAATTCATATGAAGCTCCTGGGCCTAAATTAAAAGACCGGAGGTCTTAAATCATAGATAATCTGGTCCCAGATCTGTCTGGCCTGTATAGCCAACTGAATAGCCAGTGTTATATACAGCACAAACAGATTTGCAACCAGGCTCCCTAGATCTGTGAACATGTGGAATAGTTTATGTCATGCATTCTGCCTCATCAATAGAGACAAACTTAAGCCTAATGCACAGTGTGTGGACCCATTTTTACCCATTTCCTTCAAAAGCTGTGCCAGTGAGAGTCACTTGATTTCACTACAGATAAAATAGTATTTACACTGAATCCATCGACCTCTGATATTATATTAATTTCAGGGATATACACACAATACATAAATGTACACGTTAACTTTACACACTGTTGTACATAAAGAGAAATGTTTTGTGCACTTAAATGTAGAAAATACATTCCACATAGTGCCGACACACACTGAGGGAGAATTGCGCAGTACGACATATAAAAGGCGAAGCGAAAGGAAACAACCGAAAAACTAAAAACATCTGGGAAAAAGTCAAAGGTCAATATATATATATATATATATATATATTTTAAACACATTGTCGTCTTTCAAATGACAGAAATACAATACTTTTATACAAAATCAAAAATACAGTACTATCGACAGTATACGTGACCTACCACTGACGTGACAAATGGACCACACACTTACAGTAAGTCTTCCAGATAGTTAATGGGGCCATAGAAATAGAATGACTGGAAAGAACCAAGCCTCTCAGATCACATTTATATATATATATATATATAATTTCAATGGGAACCGTTCTAGTTATTTCATTTCTATGGATAGATAAGAGTATTAATTGGCTCATAGTAGGCCGTCAATGTTCTTCTCCGCTATCTCCTTCTCTTTGTCCTCAGTGGCGCCCCCCGGTGGACTGTACTTGTTGTTGTAGTCCTGGAGCATGGTCACAACGTCGTGGTGTCCAAAGTGCACTGCCTCTTCCATCGGTGTGTTACCCCACCTTGATGGAACAGACAAGAGACATTGTAAAACACGGCTCTTAAATGGACACGTTTTACATGAGCTACGTTTCCATCCAATTGGCGACAGATTTTCATACAAATATTCTCAAATCTGCATAAATAAAATGTGTGCATTTTACAGAGTCAATGCGTGGTACAGAGTCAATGCGCGGGGGCACCGGTTAGTCGAGGTAATTGAGGTAATCTCATCACCATGCACTTTTACCACCCTGTGAAGTTCAATATAACTTATTTCACCTGTAGCCTAATAAATTGCATGCTTTCACAAGTCATAACGGGAGGAACACACAACATATCCTTGTGTGGCTCCAAGTTTCCCCATCTTGTTTTTGGTTTGTTGAGATTTGGAAAGCTTACTGACACATTTGCTGTTTTCATTCGGCCTGTCGTGACATTCCTTATCCGACATGTACTCTCATAAAAAAGTGGGATGGAAAACAGTACAGACAAGACACTGGTTGTAAATATGTCTTCTCGTCCATTGGAGACATTGAACCTTAGCTACATTGACAGACACTGGGGGGTCTTTGGGGGCCATTGAATCTAAACTCACCTGTCTTTGGGAACAGGGTTGACCCTGCATGCCTCCAACAGGAACTTGACCACCTCCACATGTCCTTCTGCTGCAGCCACATGGAGGGCTGTCCTGGAGTCATAGTCCCTCTGCTCCATGTCCATGGAAGACAGAGCAAACCTGGACACATTCCACAGAAGGACAGTGATGAGCACAGTACAGCAGCCAAAATAGCGCACACACCACCTCTAGTCCCCAAGTAGACACACAGGGAAACCTCACAAGGTCTCTCTCTGACACAGGGACAGATTTGGAATTTACTCTCCAAAGATGTCAAAACATGACATATTTCCTTTCATGGTTTATTGTCAAGGCCTTGTTGGCCAACATGAAGATAATGCAGTGCTGTGTACCTCCTCAGTGCAGACACATCGCCAGTGTACGCAGCAAAGAGAAGATTGATGACCGACTTCACCTGAAAGACAACAGAGGCAGCTGGGGTCAGTTTGCACGTCAACCACTTTCCTTTAGCACTATCAAGCATCGTCCAGTGGATGGCACTGTTGCTTTAAAAAATAAACACTCAGTCCAACGACAGCCTTTTCAAGGGAATACGTGGACTACATGTACATGGAGGCACCTTGGGGAACGTAGGGAAGTAGAAAAAGAGCAGAGAAGGAGCGAGAGGCTCCCAGTAAAACTCGACTCACCCTTTGGTCTCCGCCCTCCCTGCGAGGATCCAGCTTCTTGACAAAGTGCTTCAGGTTGTCGTAGTTGTGGAAGTTGCAAAGGGACACCAGATCCTGGAACAGAGCAAATCCCTGTCAAGCTTTCTGCTGGTTTTCTAATCATCAATCAATCAATGAATTAGATCACTGACAGAGAGACAACAGAGTGAAAATGGTCAGCTTCTCGTACCGTGCAGAACTGGATTCCTCGTACACTGTTACCCAGCTTGTCCAGTGGCGGGGACCAACACATGATACCCATGACGTTGGGCACCACCAGCAGGATGCCCCCTGCCACGCCCGACTTCGCTGGAAGTCCAACCTGCCAGACAGCACAGAGGAAGAGGTTAACAGGGAGTGCAGACAACAGTGTCAAAACATGACAGCAATAAATGAACAGCAGTGGATGGACAAACATCACGGAGTAGGAACTGCAGTGTAATGTGTAATGCTTAAACGGTGGCAGACTGGAGACACAGTGGGAACAACGACAAAGAGCAGCAGGCCAAACAGACAGTAGGAAACAATGCTAAACTAGGGGGGGGACTTGAAATGGGAATTCTAACTCAAATCTGGCGCAAAGTCTGTTGTACATGGTCTCTGTCAAATGAACAAATACAAGTATTGAAGGAAGGAACGTGGGAGACTCACGTGGAAAGCGAACTGTCCCGAGAAGTCGTACATGCCACATGAGTGCATGAGGCTCAGGGTGTTCCGAACCGCCTCCGGGCCCAGGACGCGCTCGCCTGTGATTGGACAGAAGCCGCCGTTGGCCAGGGTGGCTGCCATGACGCTAGCGCTTTCACAGGTCACCTCGATGGAGCACAGCTAGAGTAGAATAGAAGACTGTTCATATACCATCGGGGATAACAGCTGACAAGAGTGAGAAAAACACAAACAGGATGTTTCTCCATTGAAATGATACAGCTTCAAACTTGAACCATACTCAGAGAAAAAATGCTCACTTGATTCCCACACCAATTCACCATACATACATACATACACTCATCACAGCCAGTGTTGTCTATGTATACAGATGACTCAACACTACACACGTCAGCTACGAAAGCGAGTGAAATAACTGAAACACTTAACAATGAGCTGCAGTTAGTTTCAGAATGGGTTGCAAGGAATAAGTTAGACCGAAATATTTCAAAAACTTTTAAGCATTGTATTTGGGACAAATCAATCACTAAACCCGAAATCTTGCAACGAATAATGTGGAAACTGAGAAAGTTGAGGTGACTAAACTGCTTGGAGTTACCCTGGATTGTAAACCGTCATGTTCAAAACGTGTTGATACAACAGTAGCTAAGATGGGGAGAAGTCTGTCCATAATAAAGCACTACTCTGCCTTCTTAATAACATTATCAACAAGGCAGGTCCTACAGGCACCTGGACTACTTTTCAGTCGTGTGGTCAGGTGCCACAAATAGGGATTTAAGACAATTACAATTGGCTCAGAACAGGGAAGCACGGCTAGCCTTAAAATGTACAGAGAAAGCTAACATCAATAATATGCATGTAAAGTGTTGACAAGCTGAATGCACCGAGCTGTCTGTTTAAACTACTAGCACACAGCTCAGACACCCATGCATACCCCACAAGACATGCCACCAGAGGTCTCTTCACAACCCCCAAGTCCAGAACAGACTATGGGAGGCGCACAGTACTACATAGAGCCATGACTACATGGAACTCTATTCCAAGTCAGGTAACTGATGTAGAATCAGATTTAAAAAACGAATGAAAATACACCTTATGGAATAGCAGGGACTGTGAAGAGACTCACACACAGGTACAGACCCGCAATACACACACACACGCAAGCACACACGTACATTGTAATATTGTTGCATGGTGGTATTAGACATTTTGTACTGTAGATATGTAGTGGTGTAATAATGTTATGTGAATACTGTTTTATCTTTTTGTTTTATGTGTGATGTAAGTATCTTAATGTGTTTGGACCCCAGGAAGAGTAGCTGCTGCCAAATACAAAATACTCACCTGGAAGTAGAGGTCTAAAATGGAGGTCATGTCTGTCCCCTCTGGAAAGCACTAGAAAGAAACAAAAGTGATTTGATTTTACAGTCAGACAATGCCTAGTAAAAATGTCTTCAGTGATCGAGGAAAGGTACATTTGATTGATGTACAATGTGTGCGCTTGTTTCAGCTGTCGCCAACCTTCTTCTCCTTCAGGTAGTAGCCAATAGCAAAGTTCCGATCTCCAGACTCCCTCTCTGACTGGAATCTGGGTGCAGAGAGTTGTGTTGTTAGTTCACCTGGAACATTCGGAGTTTGGAGTTCTGTTTCAACTAAGTTCAATTCCAATTTGGAATCCAATTCTACTTTCCAAACCAGTAAAGCTATTTGTGTTGTTGACATAGCCGCTATTAGTTGTTGACATAGCCGCGGGAAGTCGTTTGGGGGTGAGGGCGGTGGCGGTGCAACAAAAACAAAAAACGCTCGCTATATAGGTCTGCTAACACAAGACTACAGTTGACTACTTTTGAGAATTGTATGAATTCAGAACCCCTACTTCCCCTATGGTTTTTGATGTTGTCCAGATCAAGATGTATCTCTATGGTTGTTGTTTTTGTGATGTTATTCTAAAAGCAGAATAAAGTACTGTTTGAAACTGATAATCGTACTAAAAATGCGATTGATGAAAACAACACTGATGAATAACTAAGGCATGGCACCTGGCCAATGGTGGTGAGCCCAAGGTGCTGAACCAAACCACAACCCCAGTTCTTCATCTTGAGAACTCACGTGGCATTGCTGAAACCCACATACTCGTTTCCTGCTAGCTTGTTCATGAAGTTCATGACCTGCAATACAAAGTCCAAAAGGTCACAAAGTGTACCCATCATAACAAAGACGATCATCTCAAACAAGTCAGCGCAGCGTCGGGCTAAACATAAAAGAACTGGGTAGCGTTACTTACATAATCAAATTTCTCAGCATTGCTTGCCCCTTGCTAAAAGAGAAACAGAAGATCACATAAGTATGAATGACTACATTCATTAGATGTACAGTATATTGTATATTGCCTAGCTAGTGGGAATACCTTATGACAAATTCAAATTATTCCTAGATCAAATTACCAATATCATTACAAAATCTAGCAATAATCATTAGAAAAAAACAGCATGTACCCTAAAGAAAATACATTTAGTCCTTAATATAAAAAGTATTTAGGATTACTGGGCAAGTAGCTAGATGGAGATGAAATAAATCACTAATTTAAGAGTCAAGGGTTTTGAAATGAGAAAATAATCTACCAAAAGACAATCAGGAAAACAATGTGTAGGCCATTATACCAGACTGTTATGGGGATAAAACGCACCACAGGTAAATGCAATTCCTTCTATCTGCAATTCTGCATAGACAGGCATTCGTGAAGTTAATCTGTAGTAGTGCAAGTAGCCTATGTACTGTAGGGGTGTCTTGAGTGTCTGTTGAAAGTTAGTGATGTTTGCTAGTGTGTGGCTGATCCTGTGTGATGTAGAAGGTTATGGATCTATATGTGCAGATTAATTAGTGATGTCCTCCTTAATATTGTGGAACACACTGACTTCTGGGATATGGAGTGTAAGCTGAGGAGAGGAGGTACTACAGAAAGGAAACTGTATATTTAACTCTAATAATACAAAATAGTGCAAATAAACCAGTTAAATACATTCAAACAATAAAACACGAATAATCGATCATCTAAAAACAAAATGGCATGTTTGTACTATCATGATTTTGAAAAACGTGTTTTTTTGCCTTTGTTTATTATCCAGGTTATAAGCAGTTTGTAAACCGTTTGTAAAATGCAGGTGACAAATAGCAACTACTACAACTGTAGCTTACAAATCCAGATGTTGTTCAATGGGGGAAATAATTTAAGTAAAAGAATTACCAACGTCATTGATCTGTGGCAGTGGTCATAATTTCCCACAGATCTTAATGCTGTAAAATATGCGACAACAAATAAACCACAAACGAGGCTTCAAAAATACATTACAACGTTCCCATAGTTTAGTCCCAGATTTACCATACGGGAACCACACTTTGAGAGAGGCAGATCTGGTCTATATTACTGACTACATTCGATTAGAATTAGAATGTGGGGGCATCCAATCAGTGGATTGATTATTGAGCTCACCATTAGCAACCTATACAGTGATTGGTTTAAGGTTATAAATGAGATTTGAAGTAGAAAGATACCACATCATTACCCCGTCAAGTCAAATGACTGCCATCCAAATAACCAAATTATTGATAGGCTACAGATGTAGGATCCTACTTTTATCACTCACTGCAGGAAAACAATGCAAACTTGTAGTGTATTAAGGGTTTAAAAAGGCTTCTAAAGTTCGTCATTTCCACTTTAAAATGTCAAGACTTGATTTGCCAGAACAAAAACTGTATCAACCCCTACAAAATTATAATTATAATTCACATTTCCTGTTGCTGCAGGATTATTTTCCTGCTGTTGCAAACTGGCTCAAATTAAGATCCTAGGTGTAATATTTTATGTACTGTACTATGTACCATATTGAGTACATAGTGTACAGTATCATACAAGTATCAATAAAATAAATCGTTAACACTAATTACTACAGAGTTGTTATTCCGTATAGGTGTTACTCCTATAAACTCTTAGACAGGCTAATCATACGGCACCTTTCCATCAGAGTTCAACCCCAAATCAAAACAGACAGGAAAACTCAAGGCTTCATTCAGTAACTTGACTTGGTTGCGGTTGAGATTGATGAGTAGCCAGGCCTCATCTATCTGGGTCCGTGTGCCATGTTACGTTGAAATATGGATATAAGTGCTAGTCTTGTTTTGAAGGTGGTAAGCTAGTGCCTACAACTGTCTTCATCTAAGGCAGACAGTTGTGCTCTTGAATTATTAAGCTATTTCTAACATCACTTCCTGACTAATAGCCAATAGCAAAGATGTTCTTCTCCCCTCAGCCAATAGCCAGCCCGGTTAGCTTTGCCTCTGCCTGGTCAAAAACACAAGATTTAAGCAGGCGATGGACGCACAGAACACACCCACATGTTGATCTTTCATTCATATACCAAAGCAGTTTTACCCATGATTAAATGTATAGCTTTATCTATATGGCTGGGCTGGTTAGTGTCACGCCCTGGTCGTAGTATATTGTGTTTGTCTTTATTTATTTGGTCAGACCGGGGTGTGACATGGGTTTATTGTGGTGTGTTTTGTCTTGGGGTGTTGTTAGGTGTTGGGTGTGTGGCTTAGTGGGGGTATCTAGCATAGTCTATGGCTGTCTGGAGTGGTTCTCAATCAGAGGCAGGTGTTTATCGTTGTCTCTGATTGGGAACCATATTTAGGCAGCCCATATTCTTTGAGTATTTCGTGGGTGATTGTTCCTGTCTCTGTGTTTACCAGATAGGCTGTATAGGTTTTCACGTTCGTTATTTCATGTCTCGTTCATTTATTAAAGAACATGAATAACCACCAGGCTGCATTTTGGTCCGCTTCTCCTTCGACAGACGAGAACCGTTACAGTTAGACCAATCTGAGGCTTGTTGCCTGACACGCTAGTGCTGTCTATGTGCATAACTGATAGGCAGGCAGCTCACTGATGATCTATAGTCTTAATCTCTCCATATACAATACAGTGCAAACTGGTAATCTGGCTAAAGCAATGCAGTCCCCCCCCCCCTGTTATTTAATGTATTTCAAATGTAATTCAATGCAACTTTGTCACTCCAGAGGTAACAAGGTACGTACAGAATTGACCTCATGTATTATGTAGCCTAGTATTGGTACAACTACCCACTGTACTGAACAAAGGCACGGGTCAACCAATGTTTCCCCCTCCAAAAAGCATACATTATTATCTGAACTTCAAACGTTATTTACCTTTAGGAGGGACGTGCACACGATAGCGCCGGCGTTAACCATAGGGTTATGTGGTTTATCTGTGGAAATCAGTGTGTGTTACATTACAACACGTTTACAAATGCAGTGGACAGAGTATACGTTCAATACACAGCAAGGTTACATTTTCTTCACAATCACCACACACTACTCACCACATTCAAGGTGAGAGGCAAATATGCCCAAGATCATGCAACTTTGATTTAACTTTGAACTTGAAGTGAGGAAAGGAGCAGAATAACAAATCAGATGGATAATGAATGAATGCTGATGGAACCACGGCTGCCTTTTGTAGTCTAAAGACCATACTAGTGATATTGAGGAACACAGCCATGAACTCGCAGCCCAGTACGAGCTGTACTGTAGGTCTCTTGTGTTATGCCACTTCCCCTTTCCTTCCCCTAAACCCTTTTGAATCTCCTTATGCAATCACACACAAAAAAACAGGAAGAAACAACATTCCTACCCCTGCTAGCAGTTTGCATAAACGGATTAGATAACATGACCAATGGGAGAGAGTGCATCAAAACCGAAAACCGACCTGGGATTTACTGAAACCCTGTACTAAACCAGAGTCACAATCTACAGAGCTCAGATAGCATCATTTGCCAACCAACACAGCAATCAGAGCAATGAGTTACATTGCCTCGATTTGATTAGAAACAGACAAGGCTTGATTTGAGAGAGCTTGACAACTGCTGCTCTCCATATAGCTTCTGCCTGGGCTTCATACGTGAAGCCGAAATCCACAGGAAGTGAAACATTGACACTGTTGTCATTGCTTTCGTTTCGTTGATGAAACCGAGTGGTAAAAAAAAGATCACATTGCATAACGATGACAGACGGAATGAAACTGGGCTCGTTGTTTGAAGTCATTTCTTTGTTGTTGTAATATCGCAAGCGGACGTGGCCGTTTCACAGAGTACGGATTCCAGCTTTAAAGATATGATACATGAGGTTGGTGTTATTCTCCAGGTCTACTGTAGACTATTGCAGATGGAGTAGAGCGTATGGACATTGTACTGATTCTGTACTGATTCTATCCGGCTGCACCAACACCTCTCATTAAGATTACATAACAGTACCATGGCAACAGACTGCACCACAGGCTGGATCACCTTGCATTGAATCACATGACAACCCACCCAGAGGGACTACTTTCTCTCAATCAACCCGGACAACTGCCTTGTCCAATGTATGTATACAATATATAAATGATTCTATGAAAGGACAAAATCTTTTCACAGGGTATGCTAGGTTTGAAGTAAAATAGGACCACCTGAGCAGTACTACATTGTAACGAACACCTCTGTTCTGCGTTCTGCGTGTGAAATTAACAGCCAAACAGCGAGCAGAGGGGCTCCAGACAAACCGGTACTGCCTGCGACCATAGAATTACAGAATCTCATTCTGGAGCTCTGTAGGTTTTACGGCACCAGCCACTCTAGTATTGTATATCTTTATACGTGTGACCCTCACCTTCCTCGTTAAGGAATAGTTTGTTGAAGCGCAGACCGCTGGGCTCTTTGCCGATGAAACGGTGTACATACTCTGTCCCGTGTTCGTTCACGGCGATGGCGTACTTCAGAGGCTTTACACACGACTGCAGGCAGAACGGGACTTTGGTGTCACCCGCTGTGTGTCTAAAGAAGGGGATGGAGAGAGAGCAGAAGGGGATGGACAGAGAGCAGAAGGGGATGGAGAGAGAGCAGAAGGGATGGAGAGAGGGGATGAGTGGGGGGAGAGGACCAGGAGATAAAGGCAATAAGCAAAGGAAAATGTAAACAATACGAAAGAATGTCTCATTATGTAGGGTAACTAATTAGCTACTTTACAGTGTATGTCATTGTCACAATGCTGCTGTAAGCAGTTTGACAGGGACACTATACTGTACATCCAAATGGAAAGTGTTCCATCTTAACAGTAGAAACACAAATGTAGGCTACTACATGTTTACTGCATGTGAAACATGACTATAGCTGCTGTACCTTTGTCCATCCACAGTGCATATGGACACGGCCCAGAGGTCCGGGCTGAACCTTGCCAGCTGGGGAATGTAGTCAGCCACCTACGCAGCAAAGAAGAAGGCAACATATCAACACTTACCATTCCCCATGGGCATTTAATCAGGAAATGATCATCACCACCATCACCATGCAGTCTCACTGACCCCGGGGCCTCTCCCTCACCCACCTGTCCCCCTCCCAGGTTTTTGGCATTCTCATAGAGAGCGTCGATTTCGGAGGCAAAGGACACAAAGTCGGGGATAACAAACTTCTTCCTGAAGGCCTGGGTGAGCAGCACGATGTTGCTCTGGACACACCTGGGAGAGAAAAGGAGACAGTGGTGTTTATGTCCGGTACCAGAGTCTCCTCATGACTAGTGTAACACATGGAGCCCTGTGTGCTTCAGTTGGAAGAGCAAGGCACTTGCAATGCCAGGGTCACGGGTTCAATACCCGCTGGGGCCACCAATAAGAAACTCTATGCATGCAAGTCACTTTGGATCAAAGCATCTGCTAAATGGAATATATTACTACATTGTTATTGTACAAAACTGTGAGGAATTAGCTCATAGATTTGTTTAAGATGTTATATGACATCAGATATCTATTTACCCTGTCCTATCCCTGCTACTGTATAAAATCAGATATCTATTTACCCTGTCCTATCCCTGCTACTGAATAAAATCAGATATCTATTTACCCTGTCCTATCCCTGCTACTGTATAAAATCAGATATCTATTTACCCTGTCCTATCCCTGCTACTGTATAAAATCAGATGTCTATTTACCCTGTCCTATCCCTGCTACTGTATAAAATCAGATGTCTATTTACCCTGTCCTATCCCTGCTACTGTATAAAATCAGATATCTATTTACCCTGTCCTATCCCTGCTACTGTATAAAATCAGATGTCTATTTACCCTGTCCTATCCCTGCTACTGTATAAAATCAGATGTCTATTTACCCTGTCCTATCCCTGCTACTGTATAAAATCAGATATCTATTTACCCTGTCCTATCCCTGCTACTGAATAAAATCAGATATCTATTTACCCTGTCCTATCCCTGCTACTGAATAAAATCAGATATCTATTTACCCTGTCCTATCCCTGCTACTGAATAAAATCTGTCACGGTTCATGAATCCACTGCCTCCCTCTCTCTCTTTCTCTCTCTCTCTCTCTCTCTCTCCCGTGTTTGTGTGGGCGTGGTTCCCAATCTCGGCCTGATTGTCTGCGCCAGCTGGAACCACTTATCTTCCCTTTATATGTTCTGTAACCAGTGTTTCTTGTTGTCAGATCGTTGTTTCTTCCCTGAGGTTGTGTCGTGTGTCCGTGCTCTTCTCTTGTGTGGATTATCTGCTGTGCTCCTTCCTACTCATCCGGACACACTCCCCTGGTTTTCTCAGCACGCTATCATCGGAAGATGCGCCCGAGTCCCTGGGTCGGATTCCGTCTGAGTACAGTCTGTCTGTCCTGTTGCTGCTGTGAACTACATTCATTAAACCATCGTTGCTTGCATCTTGCATCCGCCTCTGTATTGTTACAGAACGATCTGACCAGACCATGGATGCAGCGAGTTCAACGAGTCTGACCAAATTCATTTCCCGCAGTATCACGAGAATGGATCAACAAGAGGAGAACATCTCCAGCACAGGTCGGGCAGTACAAGCCCTTGCGACGCAGGTATCCCAGCTGACCCAACAATTGCAACATCTGAGGGGTTCCGCTGCGCCACCTACACCGGCAGTTCAACCCGCCCCGCCAGAGCCGGATTCCCAGCTAGAGCCACGGCTACCGACAACAGAGGGTTATTCAGGTGATCCTGACTATTGCAGAGCTTTTCTTACGAGATGTTCCATGCATTTCTCGTTGCAGCCACGGACCTTCAACCGTGAACAGTCTAAGGTAGCATTCGTACTCACACTGCTATCAGGCAAAACGGCTCTTTGGGGAACGGCGGTGTGGGCGAACCAGGACCCATGCTGCACCTCTTTCCAGACACTCTCCGAGGAGATGAGAAGGGTCTTCGATCGGGCCGTGGCGGGTAGGGAGACGGCCAGACTACTCGCTGACCTTCGCAAAGGAGACCGTTCAGTATCGGAATACTCCATCCAATTCCGCACTCTGGCCGCAGAGTGTCAGTGGAACGAGGAGGCGCAGTGGGACATGTTCCTGCATGGGCTGGAGGACCGGATCCAGAAGGAGATTTATGTTTTGGACCTTCCCAGGAGTTTAAATGGACTAGTGGAACAAGCCTTGAGGGTCGACGCTCGTCTGAGTCGTATTGGCCGCCGAGCATGCCCTAACAGACCGTATAACGACACGGAGGGCTGGCATGCCAGCGGCGGGAACACGGCCAGTTCAGCCTCCGCTCACGAACCCATGCAGCTGGGGAGAGCACGCCTCTCCCGGGAAGAGAGGGAGAGGCGGAGATCCCAAGGACTCTGTCTCTACTGTGGTAGAGCGGGCCACTTTATCCACTCCTGCCCGGTAAAAGATCAGGCCCGGTAGTAAACATGAAGCTACTATCGGGTGGTGTCACCACAGAGAAGACCTCATCATCTACTCTCCTCCCGGTAAGACTAAGATGGGCCACCCACACGCACGACACCCAAGCCTTACTGGACTCAGGAGCAGAGGGTAATTTCATGGACTTCAAGCTCGCTCACAAACTCCAGATCCCTATCACCTCACTCACGCACAAGATATCCGTCAACGCTCTCAATGGTCAAGAACTCCCCAACATTTCTCACACCACTGAACCTATCACACTCATCACTTCTGGCAATCACACTGAGACACTATCATTCCTACTCATGGACTCACCCCTTGCACCATTAGTTCTCGGCCACCCTTGGCTCACCCAACACAACCCCAGAGTTGACTGGGGTCATAACTCTATATCCATGTGGAGTAACAAGTGTCTTGAGTCCTGTTTAGTGTCTGCTTGTTCGTCTGTGTCTGATTCTGTGTTTCTAGAGGAGGCAGTGGATTTGTCTAACGTGCCCGTTGAATACCTCGACCTGAAGGAGGTGTTCAGTAAGTCCCGTGCTGCTTCTCTTCCTCCGCATCGTCCCTATGACTGTGCAATAGAATTATTGCCAGGTGAGTCTCCGCCTAAAGGCAAGTTATATTCACTCTCTGTTCCTGAGAGGGAGGCTATGGAGAGATACATCTCTGGTTCTCTGGCATCTGGATTCATTCGTCCTTCTTCTTCTCCAGCGGGGGCGGGGTTCTTCTTTGTGGGGAAGAAGGACGGATCTCTGCGTCCTTGCATTGATTACCGTAGGTTGAATAACATCACAGTGAAGAATACCTATCCCTTACCGTTGATGTCCTCAGCCTTTGAAAGGTTACAGGGAGCATCCGTGTTCACTAAGTTGGATTTACGTAATGCATATCATTTGGTTCGCATAAGGGAGGGGGACGAATGGAAGACCGCGTTTAACACCCCCAGAGGGCACTTCGAATATTTGGTCATGCCTTTTGGGCTATCCAACTCCCCAGCGGTTTTCCAGGCACTCGTCAATGACATGCTGAGAGATATGATTGATCAGTTCATATATGTTTACCTGGATAACATACTGATTTTTTCTTCTTCTCTCCAGGAACACGTTCAGCACGTCAGACGAGTGCTTCAGAGGTTGTTGGAGAATGGACTTTTTGTCAAGGCGGAGAAATGCATTTTTCATGCACAATCCGTTCCATTCCTAGGTTACATCGTCTCGACTGAAGGTAATTGCATGGATCCTGACAAGGTTAAGGCTGTGGTGGATTGGCCAAGCCCAGATTCCCGTAAGGCCCTACAGAGGTTTCTGGGATTCGCCAATTTCTACCGGCGTTTCGTTCGCAACTTTAGCCAGATAGTCGCTCCTCTTACCGCCTTAACCTCCCCCAGAGTGACGTTCAGGTGGTCCGATACAGCCGAGGCTGCATTCGCCAAACTCAAGAGCCGCTTTGTTTCGGCTCCCATCCTCATAGCTCCCGATCCCTCGCGTCAGTTCGTGGTGGAGGTGGACGCTTCAGAGGTGGGGGTAGGTGCGGTACTTTCCCAACGTTCCTCTTCTGACGACAAGATGCACCCTTGCGCGTTCCTTTCCCATCGGTTATCACCTGCGGAACGCAACTACGACATTGGCAACAGAGAGTTGTTGGCAGTGAAGTTAGCACTGGAGGAGTGGCGCCATTGGTTAGAGGGTTCGGGGGTACCTTTTATAGTTTGGACCGATCACAAGAATTTGGAATATATCAGAACCGCCAAGCGACTCAACTCCAGGCAGGCGCGGTGGGCACTCTTTTCGGACGTTTTGACTTCTCTCTCGTATCGCCCGGGTTCCAAGAATGTCAAACCCGATTCCCTTTCTCGCATTTTTGACCATTCCGAACGCCCATCCACTCCCGAGTGCATCCTACCCGGGACCCTAGTGGTCTCCACACTCACATGGGAGGTTGAATCGAGGGTCAAAACGGCCTTAGAAGGGGTAACGCCTCCGCCCGGTTGTCCGCCTAATCGGTTGTTTGTGCCGGAGGGGTGTCGGTCCGATGTTATTCGGTGGGGGCACTGCTCCAACGTAGCGTGTCATCCAGGAGTCAGCCGCACTAGCTTTTTGGTTAAGCAACGCTTTTGGTGGCCACTGATGGCTCGTGACATTCACAGTTTTGTCTTGGCTTGCTCGGTTTGTGCCACTGGGAAGACTTCTAATCGACCCCCAGATGGGTTACTCCAACCGCTGTTGGTCCCTTCGAGACCCTGGTCCCACATCGCGCTAGATTTTGTTACCGGCCTCCCGCCCTCCCAGGGCAAGACGGTTGTTTTGACCGTGGTGGACCGGTTCTCGAAGGAGGCTCATTTTATTCCCTTGCCTAAATTACCATCTGCCAAGGAGACAGCGGTAACTGTCGTGGATCACGTCTTTCACTTACATGGCCTGCCGATGGACGTAGTTTCTGACCGGGGGCCCCAATTTGTGTCCAAGTTTTGGCAAGAGTTTTGTAGGTTACTGGGAGCGAGTGTCAGCCTGTCTTCAGGGTTTCATCCCCAGAGCAACGGTCAAACGGAGAGGGCCAACCAAGATTTGGAAAGAGTGTTGCGATGTTTGGTTTCTAAGAATCCCTCTTCCTGGAGTCAACAACTCTCTATGGTTGAGTACGCTCACAATTCGTTGCCAGTGGCAGCCACGGGTCTCTCTCCGTTTGAGTGTAGTTTAGGTTACCAGCCACCTATCTTTCCCAGTACGGAGTCCGAGGTCACTGTTCCCTCCGCTCACGCTTTCATCCAGAGGTGCCGTCACGCATGGAGCAGAGCCCGTGAGACTCTTCTCCGGGTGGGGGCGCGCACCAAGGCTAAGGCCGATTGCCACCGGTCGAAGCCTCCGGTATACGTCGTTGGCCAAAGAGTGTGGCTTTCTACTAAGAACATTCCACTCCGATCCGTTTCGAACAAGCTTGCCCCCAAATTTGTCGGCCCTTTCAAAGTCACCAGGATCATTAGTCCGGTGGCGGTTCGGCTCAAGCTTCCTCCGGCGTATAGGAGAATTCATCCTACCTTTCATGTGTCTAAAATAAAACCTGTGTTTCAGGCACGCATTAACCCGCCGGTCCCGGTTCCCCCGCCGCCACGACTTGTTGATGGGGAAACCACCTTTTCTGTCAATCGTATTTTGGACTCTAGAAGGAGGGGACGCGGATTCCAGTACCTGGTGGACTGGGAGGGTTACGGCCCGGAGGAGAGAAGTTGGGTACCTGCTAGGGACATTCTGGATCACTCCCTTATCGATGATTTCAATCGACAGGTAAATTCACCTGGGAACGCCAAGAGGCGTTCCTAGGGGGGGGGGGGTATTGTCACGGTTCATGAATCCACTGCCTCCCTCTCTCTTTCTCTCTCTCCCGTGTTTGTGTGGGCGTGGTTCCCAATCTCGGCCTGATTGTCTGCGCCAGCTGGAACCACTTATCTTCCCTTTATATGTTCTGTAACCAGTGTTTCTTGTTGTCAGATCGTTGTTTCTTCCCTGAGGTTGTGTCGTGTGTCCGTGCTCTTCTCTTGTGTGGATTATCTGCTGTGCTCCTTCCTACTCATCCGGACACACTCCCCTGGTTTTCTCAGCACGCTATCATCGGAAGATGCACCCGATTCCCTGGGTCGGATTCCGTCTGAGTACAGTCTGTCTGTCCTGTTGCTGCTGTGAACTACATTCATTAAACCATTGTTGCTTGCATCTTGCATCCGCCTCTGTATTGTTACAAAAATCAGATATCTATTTACCCTGTCCTATCCCTGCTACCTTATAAAATCAGATATCTATTTACCCTGTCCTATCCCTGCTACCTTATAAAATCAAATATCTATTTACCCTGTCCTATCCCTGCTACCGTATAAAATCAGATATCTATTTACCCTGTCCTATCCCTGCTACTGTATAAAATCAGATATCTATTTACCCTGTCCTATCCCTGCTACTGTATAAAATCAGATATCTATTTACCCTGTCCTATCCCTGCTACTGTATGAAATCAGATATCTATTTACCCTGTCCTATCCCTGCTACTGTATAAAATCAGATATCTATTTACCCTGTCCTATCCCTGCTACTGTATAAAATCAGATGTCTATTTACCCTGTCCTATTCCTGCTACTGTATAAAATCAGATATCTATTTACCCTGTCCTATCCCTGCTACTGTATAAAATCAGATTACTATTTACCCTGTCCTATCCCTGCTACTGAATAAAATCAGATATCTATTTACCCTGTCCTATCCCTGCTACTGTATAAAATCAGATGTCTATTTACCCTGTCCTATCCCTGCTACTGTATAAAATCAGATTACTATTTACCCTGTCCTATTCCTGCTACTGTATAAAATCAGATATCTATTTACCCTGTCCTATCCCTGCTACTGTATAAAATCAGATATCTATTTACCCTGTCCTATCCCTGCTACTGTATAAAATCCCTGTCCTATTCCTGCTACTGTATAAAATCAGATATCTATTTACCCTGTCCTATCCCTGCTACTGTATAAAATCAGATTACTATTTACCCTGTCCTATCCCTGCTACTGTATAAAATCAGATTACTATTTACCCTGTCCTATCCCTGCTACCTTATAAAATCATATATCTATTTACCCTGCCCTATCCCTGCTACTGAATAAAATCAGATATCTATTTACCCTGTCCTATCCCTGCTACTGTATAAAATCAGATATCTATTTACCCTGTCCTATCCCTGCTACCTTATAAAATCAGATATCTATTTACCCTGTCCTATCCCTGCTACCTTATAAAATCAGATATCTATTTACCCTGTCCTATCCCTGCTACTGTATAAAATCAGATATCTATTTACACTGTCCTATCCCTGCTACTGTATAAAATCAGATAGCTATTTACCCTGTCCTATCCATGCTACTGTATGCGCCCACTGGTGTGTTTACTGTATAGGTTTCTCTTGCCTATAAATCGTTGCCTCCCAGATGGCTCCCAGTCAAAGCTACTGCAGCTCCTAGCATGTTTGTTTAGCTCCTAGTGTGTTGTCTTATGATCTGTATCCTGCAGGGTGGCTTGCCTACAGAGTGCTTTCTCAAGCGGTCACTGGGCTATGTGTGCTATGTCACATGGTATGTCCTAGGGTTGTAAACAGAAACAATCTTTTTAAAGCAAATATCAGCTGATCTGGAAAGGACAGTTCTTGTGATCGTAGAGATGAGTCTCTTAACAAATTGCCATTCATTATTTTTGTAACAAGGATATTTTAAAATGAAGGGGATTGATATGACCGTGGCAATCTGAAAGGACTAGGCTATGACATGTGTCCTTATAAAGCCTGAACTACTATGAATAATTAATGACTTGAAATGCATTGAGCAAATACTTCTAAGGAACCTGAATAAGTTATGGCCCTGCACGAACTGTGTTTAAATAAAGGAGGCACACAAATGACTAAATGATGACCAGTGCTTGACATATCAAAAGACCCCTAAAGCCTTCTATTCTAGGTCGAGTGTCTAGAGTGTTCTGGAACTAACCTGTTATAGAACCCAGCTCTAGAGTGTCTTACTTCTTGGAGACGTCTAGATAAACATTACCGTACTTCTAGCGTCTGTTCTACATCCCAGTACTAGACTGTCTTACTTCTTGAAGAGGTGTCGGTCCAGGTTTCCGTCTGACGTGGTCTTCATGATGACTTTCAGGTTCTCCATACATTCCTTCAGTCGGGGGTCTCCGGTCCGAAGCCCTGTGGCTTTTAGCGCCTGCAGAAAGCATGGCTCGTGTCAGGGGGCTGACGATTATCATGTTTATTACATTTACAAACATGTATTATGTTTGTAATGCTTATACACAAGGTTATAACTTGACAATTGAATGGCATATTACGCTATATTTCTTGAAGGATCCAATGTAAATGTCAAGACCAATAAGGCCAGATAGCAGTAGATCAACATTTCACCATAGAAATAGAATTCATTCTAATCTGACAAGAATCTAATTCTATAAATGTCACCCCGAGCAAGGGGCCATACATGAGTGAGCTATTGCTTCCTGGTACAGCCAGAGTAGTAACAAACATTATATTCAGATATACCGTATAAGGCTGTGGCAGTAAACATGACACAGCAGGCACCATTGCTATACTACCATCCATCTGGCCCAACCATGTGGCTGCCTGCTTGGCTCTGGTCTGACACTCACTGTGGTGAATTTGTGAGCCGGGATTTTTTCAGCGCCCCCGGCGATGGTGTAGAAAAGTAGATCCTCCAGACTGGGCAGGATGCCTGCCTTCCTTCTCCTGACACACACACACACACACACACACACACACACACACACACACACACACACACACACACACACACACACACACACACACACACACACACACACACACACACACACACACACACACACACACACACACACACACACACACACACAGAGAGTGAGGAATGGCCAGGGTTCTCTAAAGGCAATAGGGAACAGCAGCAGGGGGCCGGGATTAACTAGCTATAATACTGTAGAGGAGAGGTGGTGAGTATTTCACGTTACAGCCCCAGATTTAAGGAAAGGGTTTGAACCCTGCTTCCAAAACACCAGTCTGATAGTTCAAGGAGAGTTTAGAGAATTATTTATAGACAATATCTTGTTTGCATGGATCTTCAATCATAAATAAGGTAGACTTTGTTAGTTTTATGTCAATTTAAATACATGCAAATCAGTTACAAATTATAGTGTCAAGTTTTAGCTAATACTCGGGGGCTTGAAGTGAGTCATTAGTCTATTTACAGACTGGTATTATGCATAGCAGCTCCAAATCTGTTCCACTCACTCCGGGAGAGGAGAGTTAGTACAGTATGTTAGAGGTAGATAGATAGGTGGAATACTGTCGTTAGGCCTAAACGAGGTGTATGTATTTCATCATGATCCACCATACACCACATAGGATCTCTGAGGGAGGTGGGTGGGAGCTCAGGCTCAGTCAGTCCCGCAATGCATCATGGGACAGACAGGCAATAGAGCTATAGTAACCCAGCTCCGTAGCCTGCCCTAGCGATTAAGAAGACGTCACAACGTTTAAAAACAGATAAAAAGTTACTTTGGTAGAGGGTCAAACCCCTCATCAGCTACCCAGGAATGACTCAGACTCCGGACACTGCACTGTATCTTCCAGTTTGTTGTTGTTTAAAAGGATCTCTCCCAGTTTGTTGTTGTTTAAAAGGATCTCTTCCAGTTTGTTGTTGTTTAAAAGGATCTCTTCCAGTTTGTTGGTGTTTAAAAGGATCTCTTCCAGTTTGTTGTTGTTTAAAAGGATCTCTTCCAGTTTGTTGGTGTTTAAAAGGATCTCTTCCAGTTTGGAGGTTGTTTAAGCCGTATTCGTATGTTTTGAGTCCTACTTTAAATGATTACGATCCTTTATCATTTCCATGACAAATGATTTGATAAGGCCTATTTGATTGTGGTCCTTGGTCCATTTCTGGAGTCATTTCTGGATTGCTGATGCCTGCCAGAGAGGAACGCTGGAACAAACAGGTCGGTGGGACGGCTGGGGAAGTCAAGCGCGGTCGCTTGTAGAGGCTGAGGACACTTCGAGGTAGAGAATTGAAGAGAGAGCACACAGCAGCCGCAAGGCTTAGCCTGGAAACACCACAGTACATCTACACGAGAATGAATGAATAAATTGAGACATATACTTACACACCAAGGCAAAGCCAGCGGATCAAACGAAAAAGGAGAGAAAATATGCAGAGTAAGTGAGTGGCATTAGAACAAACTAAGTGACGTAGTGCATCATCATCATCATCCAGCAGATCGGCCTACTGATAAGACACACAGATTCATGGATTAACATACACGCTCGATATTTAGGACACATCCAACACTGCAGAACAACAGTGAAAACCATGGCATGGTAGAACCTGGAAAAAAATCATCATTATACCCTTCCAGCAAAGCACAGCGTAAAACAAAACATAACAACTGAGGACGTGTGTTGTGTTCTAAACTGCCCATATGGACATCACCCTCTCTGCTTCATGTCTCCAAGCCCTTGCCCTCACCCCAGGATAGTAGGAAGTCCCAACAGGCAGGCTACAAGGAGGTGTGAAACATCTGGATTGGTGCTGATGCTGCTCCGTTAATTCATTCTCACCCAGCCTTAGCTGGCCTTCCTCCCTCCCCTCTCTTCCCCCCTCCACTGCCTCGACCTGTATCTCCGTGCAGCTTTGTGAGTTCAACTGTGTGCAGCATGTAGAGAGAGTGCCTCGTCGGAAGCCCTGCACGGAGCCCGCCATATAGCCTAACCCTCGGCGTCCAACCGCACACTGCCTACAGTCAGTGTGTTCCATCTACTGTGCTATTTATACACTGGAGTTCAGTTGAGTTCAATAAGCAAAAACAAGGCAGAGTGACTACTTAAACTGTGACCAAATGATATGAACAATCTATGCAAAATATAATTATTGAATTAATGTGTGGGTTAGCCTGTAATTCTTGAGATGACAGTAATCACATGGTCATAGGCCTAAATGCTTGCAACTTCAAGGCAGAGCTCTGGTGAATATGTTGCACCTGACACAAACATTAACCAACTTGGAGTCTATTTCGCAACCATTTTTATTCAACCCAATTTATCAACCTGGTTTCACTACCTCCAATAGTCTGCTGACAGGAGGGAACCACAAAACTCAATCTGAGTCAGGGCAGTGTCTGAACGACTCAATCTATTTTCACTCACAATATTCTGCAGCTGCACACGTTAACACAATGCAACCCAGGGCAAAACCAGAAAAGGAAAAACCTTTAAATTGACCAGACATTGTATTGATAATTCTGCTCTAGGCACAAAGCTATAGACCTACCTTGGCTACCTTCCAGCAGAGGACCCATTTGGACTGACTAGGCCTAATGTTTGTGTATCTGTAACTGAACCTAAGCTGACGCGGGATGTTGTTGTTGTCAATAATGTTCAACTGTTCTGCCTTATTATTATTCGACCATGCTGGTCATTTATGAACATTTGAACATCTTGGCCATGTTCTGTTATAATCTCCACCCGGCACAGCCAGAAGAGGACTGGCCACCCCACATTGCCTGGTTCCTCTCTAGGTTTCTTCCTCGGTTTTGGCCTTTCTAGGGAGTTTTTCCTAGCCACCGTGCTTCTACACCTGCATTGCTTGCTGTTTGGGGTTTTAGGCTGGGTTTCTGTACAGCACTTTGAGATATCAGCTGATGTACGAAGGGCTATATAAATCCATTTGATTTGATTTACTAAAGCTGGTTTGACACCAGTGAAAGCAAATAGACTATTGGATAAAACAAGAAGGGTGCCTGCTAAGCTGTGGGCAATGAGGCATATCATTACCAGTAGATGCATTTGTTTTCTGTGAAAAAGCAAACTGACTGGATGTGACGGAGAGAGCGAGCCTATTCCTGGCAGCATTAATAGCCAAGGCCGACTCTACACCCATCTGCAGTAAAATGCATGAGTAAACTCAGGAGTTCCTGTCCCCATTATCATGTGACTATTTTGTTTTTCTCATAAGAGGGACTCCATTCACAACATACTGTTGACTTTATTTTAACTTTATTTAACCAGGCAAGTCAGTTAAGAACAAATTCTTATTTTCAATGACAGCATGAGAACAGTGGGTTAACTGCCTGTTCAGGGGCAGAACGACAGATTTGTACCTTGTCAGCTCGGGGGTTTGAACTTGCAACCGGTTACTAGTCCAACGCTCTAACCACTAGGCTACCCTGCCGACTGAGTAGGATTAGGATAGGATACCTGTAACCCTCTGTGGGAGATTGAATCAAATTGAGCCATCAAATGTGATGTATGATTAGAAACTGGGTCTAGAGAGAGAACTATCTTATCGTGTTCCTCTCTGGGGCTACTGTATTACTGTTCGCTGTAACCAGCTCTCCCAGGGTCAAAGAGTTATTGGTGACAATGACACGATGCTCAAATTAAAGCCACCGACTTGGGCAATAGTAGCAATGCCCACGTGTGACAGCTGCACAAGAGGATGGGAATGCTTTGGCAGCAGTGTATTGTTAGCCGAGTCATGTTTTTGCAGTGAGAAATTATGCAATAAACTAACATTACCCCAATCAGACTAGTTGGTATGGCCTAATGATTTCACATCTAAATTGGGTGTAAGATCCCTCCATTCCTAAGATCCCACCAAGCATATTAAAGCTAGGCCTAAATGCTAGGAAACTGATCCTTTGTCAAAGAGACGGTCATCGGGAATATACACTGTAGCCTATGCAAAGCCACATCCATTATCATTCCAAAATGGTAGCCCCCTAGATGACATCCATCCCCATTCCCAAATCCCCACTGACTGTCACACAAGATCCAAAATGGTAGCCCCCTAGATGACGTCCATCCCCATTCCCAAATCCCCACTGACTGTCACACTAGATCCAAAATGGTAGCCCCCTAGATGACGTCCATCCCCATTCCCAAATCCCCCATCCCCATTCCCAAATCCCCACTGACTGTCACACTAGATCCAAAATGGTAGCCCCCTAGATGATGTCCATCCCCATTCCCAAATCCCCACTGACTGTCACACTAGATCCAAAATGGTAGCCCCCTAGATGACATCCATCCCCATTCCCAAATCCCCACTGACTGTCACACTAGATCCAAAATGGTAGCCCCCTAGATGACATCCATCCCCATTCCCAAATCCCCACTGACTGTCACACTAGATCCAAAATGGTAGCCCCCTAGATGACATCCATCCCCATTCCCAGATCCCCACTGACTGTCACACTAGATCCAAAATGGTAGCCCCCTAGATGACATCCATCCCCATTCCCAAATCCCCACTGACTGTCACACTAGATCCAAAATGGTAGCCCCCTAGATGACATCCATCCCCATTCCCAAATCCCCACTGACTGTCACACTAGATCCAAAATGGTAGCCCCCTAGATGACATCCATCCCCATTCCCAAATCCCCACTGACTGTCACACTAGATCCAAAATGGTAGCCCCCTAGATGACATCCATCCCCATTCCCAAATCCCCACTGACTGTCACACTAGATCCAAAATGCCAAGCTACTCATTCTGATGCAGTAAGCACCATTCTGCCCAGTCTGCAGTGGCAGATCTGAGACTGTCTCCATGGTAATAGACTTCTAGGATTCTAAAGTGCCTGCAACTCTGCAAGATTGGCTGAGAGGAGATTTGATCAAATGATTTGCTCATAATGGTCATTCAATAGCCTACCCTTAACACAGGTCTTTTTAAATAGCAAAGTGGTCCCTGCCACCATGGACAGCACTAATATTGGACAGTTGCCTTTGGCAAAGGAGGGCAGTAAAATAAATAGCCTCCTTTATCAGGTGGCCTAACACGGCAAGAACAAATACTCACTATCTGATAATATACTCATGATATGCCAACTCAAATGGAGATTTTCAATGTAGCGATGTGTCCAGAACTTACAAGTTGTTGAAACACCCAACAATTGTTATTATCATGCCATTATTACCATGCTATATAGCCTGCAAGAGACTATAGAATGACAGAGGCTGTTCTGTATTCATGTAGAATGACACTCATAACAGAGAGAACAGATGGAGAGAGCTTTCTCTAGAGTTGCAGCAAACATTTAAAAAAAATCACAGCTTGATGACCGACATCCAGGTGTCATTGATGAAAAAAATGAAAATCCCTTTCTGATATAGGCTAAGGCCTGAAGGAGCGTACCTGGCTTTACAAATATTCATGCCAGATATTAACTGTTCTAAAGTCATGTCATTATAGGCTATTACTGTTATAATAACATTATAACGGTGCTGTTTCATAGACAATATAATTTCATAACATCCCAAATTAACGCATGACCTTCTAAATGAATTTAATGCATAACCTTCTGCGTGATGAATTTCATGAGGTGCTAGGCCTATCTATGCATGCATCCTCCTAGCTGTATCAACACCAAAAGCAAAGACGCTGCACAGGTGTGCAGGCCTGGTGTAATATGGGTCTCTTTGACGCTTCAAGAACTGAAACTGTAAGGACACACAGGTCAGGTTAACATCTGTAGACAAATAAGGACTGCATAATGTATTGCATCTCATTAGAAACCAATCTAGCTTGCTTGACTCAGTCCATGTGATTATTCTGCATAGAGCCTCCCCACTGGTAAGTATAATTTCATAGCTTTATCAGCTGTACCGGCTAGCTAACGGTACTCACTTTTCGGCAGCTGCCTCCTTGGTGGCGGTGTCATTTTTGGTGTCCGTTGGCGGTGGGGCCGTACCGTCATCGCTCTTGGTGGAGAGCTTCCGATTTCCGTGGCCGTTGGTAGTGTATGGCGAATCTCTCCATCCAACCGCATGCTGGAGACACTTTACTTTGGGCACAGATCTGACATCTGTACAGGCGGTGCTAAAGCAATACGCGACTGATGGTGATGTATTTCTGGCTATACCTGTCAAAGGGCGCTTCAGGTTGGAATTAAACAACTCCTTGAGCACTACCGAAGACCGAAAATGTAGCATTTCAATCCTATCAAGCTAAATAGTGGAACGGTTTATAACTCAGCTAGCTATATATTTAATACATATGAAGCACTATATCCCAAATGCGTTGGGTTTCAGTCGTGAAGAATGGTCCAGTCACAGGGAGTCACGATTCTTAAAATGTTTTCCAGTGGACAAAAACATCTATTCACGCCCAAATCTACTTCTATTGGCTCCTGTTAGCACTTAAATCATCCTCAGATTGGCTGGTCTGGTTGGCTGTCATTCATGCTAATATCCCGTGTATCATGGCTTCAAATGTACCTGGTGAATAATGTGACCGAAGATTATGAATATACTGGCAAGATACATGTCTCTCCGCCGCCCTGACAATGGGAGTCGTTGACCACAAATCAGCATCGCGGGCCGTCTAGCTCCCGCGTATCCTTTCATTGGAAAAACGCCACCTGCTGGAGGGAGACAGATTATCCGTGGAGTTGGGCTCTCTCTCCCTCTTCCTCTCTGATGTGACAGACATCTAGTGCTGAGCAATTACTGCTTTTTGATGTCGCTTTGGTTTTGGTTCGATAAAAAAATTCGCGGTGTTCGATTATTTATTTATTTTACATTATGAAATAATGACATTACAATGATTAAAGATTTTTAAATGAATTTCCAAAGGCAAAATATTGAATATTCAATTGTCAAAACACCACAAAATGTTCCACTGTCTCTGTCAGGTCCACATATAAAAATAGGAAATAGGAAATGACTATGAAGATTCTCTGAAGCAGGATGTTCAAGGGAAAATGCTAAGTTTCAAAACACTTATATAAACTAACCATCATCTAGTCATAACCTACAGTTGAAGTCGGACGTTTACATACACTTAGGCTGGAGTCATTAAAACTCATTTTTCAACCACTCCACACATTTCTTGTTAACCAACTATAGTTTTGGCAAGTTGATTAGGACATCTACTTTGTGTATGACACAAGTCATTTCCCCAACATTTTTTGACAGACAGATTATTTCACTTATTATTTAACTTGTATCACAATTCCAGTGGGTCAGAAGTTGACATACACTAAGTTGACTGTGCTTTTAAACAGCTTGGGAAATTCCAGAAAATGATGTCATGGCTTTAGAAGCTTCTGATAGGCTAATTGACATAATTTAAGTCAATTGGAGGTGTACTTGTGAATGTATTTCAAGGCTTACCTTCAAACGCAGTGCCTCTTTGCTTGACATCATGGGAAAAATCAAAAGAAATCAGCCTCGACATCAGAAAAAATTGGAGACATCCACAAGTCTGGTTCATCCATGGGAGCAATTTCCAAATGTCTGAAGGTGCCACGTTCATCTGTACAAACAATAGTACACAAGTATAAACCCCATGGGACCACACAGCCGTCATACCGCTCAGGAAGGAGACGCGTTCTGTCTCCTACAGATGAACGTACTTTGGTGCGAAAAATGCAAACCAATCCCAGAATTACAGCAAAGAACCTTGTGAAGTTGCTGGAGGAAACAGGTACAAAAGTATCTATATCCACAGTAAAACGAGTCCTATTTCAACATAACCTGAAAGGCCGTTCAGCAAGGAAGAAGCCACTATATACAGTGCCTTGCAAAAGTATTCGGCCCCCTTGAACTTTGCGACCTTTTGCCACATTTCAGGCTTCAAACATAAAGATATAAAACTGTATTTTTTTGTGAAGAATCAACAACAAGTGGGACACAATCATGAAGTGGAATGACATTTATTGGATATTTCAAACTTTTTTAACAAATCAAAAACTGAAAAATTGGGCGTGCAAAATTATTCAGCCCCCTTAAGTTAATACTTTGTAGTGCCACCTTTTGCTGCTATCACAGCTGTAAGTCGCTTGGGGTATGTCTCTATCAGTTTTGCACATCGAGAGACTGAAATTTTTTCCCATTCCTCCTTGCAAAACAGCTCGAGCTCAGTGAGGTTGGATGGAGAGCATTTGTGAACAGCAGTTTTCAGTTCTTTCCACAGATTCTCGATTGGATTCAGGTCTGGACTTTGACTTGGCCATTCTAACACCTGAATATGTTTATTTTTGAACCATTCCATTGTAGATTTTGCTCTATGTTTTGGATCATTGTCTTGTTGGAAGACAAATCTCCATCCCAGTCTCAGGTCTTTTGTAGACTCCATTATGTTTTCTTCCAGAATGGTCCTGTATTTGGCTCCATCCATCTTCCCATCAATTTTAACCATCTTCCCTGTCCCTGCTGAAGAAAAGCAGGCCCAAACCATGATGCTGCCACCACCATGTTTGACAGTGGGGATGGTGTGTTCATTGTGATGAGCTGTGTTGCTTTTACGCCAAACATAACGTTTTGCATTGTTGCCAAAAAGTTCAATTTTGGTTTCATCTGACCAGAGCACCTTCTTCCACATGTTTGGTGTGTCTCCCAGGTGGCTTGTGGCAAACTTTAAATTACACTTTTTATGGAAATCTTTAAGAAATGGCTTTCTTCTTGCCACTCTTCCATAAAGGCCAGATTTGTGCAATATACGACTGATTGTTGTCCTATGGACAGAGTCTCCCACCTCAGCTGTAGATCTCTTCAGTTCATCCAGAGTGATCATGGGCCTCTTGGCTGCATCTCTGATCAGTCTTCTCCTTGTATGAGCTGAATGTTTAGAGGGACGGCCAGGTCTTGGTAGATTTGCAGTGGTCTGATACTCCTTCCATTTCAATATTATCGCTTGCACAGTGCTCCTTGGGATGTTTAAAGCTTGGGAAATCTTTTTGTATCCAAATCCGGCTTTGAACTTCTTCACAACAGTATCTCGGACCTGCCTGGTGTGTTCCTTGTTCTTCATGATGCTCTCTGCACTTTTAAAGGACCTCTGAGACTATCACAGTGCAGGTGCATTTATACGGAGACTTGATTACATACAGGTGGATTGTATTTATCATCATTAGTCATTTAGGTCAACATTGGATCATTCAGAGATCCTCACTGAACTTCTGGAGAGAGTTTGCTGCACTGAAAGTAAAGGGGCTGAATAATTTTGCACGCCCAATTGTTCAGTTTTTGATTTGTTAAAAAAGTTTGAAATATCCAATAAATGTCGTTCCACTTCATGATTGTGTCCCACTTGTTGTTGATTCTTCACAAAAAAATACAGTTTTATATCTTTATGTTTGAAGCCTGAAATGTGGCAAAAGGTCGCAAAGTTCAAGGGGGCCGAATACTTTCGCAAGGCACTGTATACAGTACCAGTCCAAAGTCATTTTTTCCTGTTTTCTACATTGTAGATTAATAGTGAAGACATCAAAACTATGAAATAACTCATATGGAATCATGTAGTATGCAAAAAAGTGTTAAACAAATCAAAATATATTTTATGTTTTCGACTGTTCAAAGTAACTATCCTTTGCCATTCTCTCAACCAGCTTCACTAGGTTGTCACCTGGACTGATTTTTCAACAGTCTTGAACTAGTTCCCACACATGCTGAGAACTTGTTGGCTGCTTTTCATTCACTCTGGGGTCCAACTCACTCTAAACCATCTCAATTGGGTTGAGATCGGTTGATTGTGGAGGCCAGATCATCTGATGCAGGTCTCCATCACTCTCCTTCTTGGTCAAATAGCCCTTACACAGCCTGGAGGTGTGTTTTGGGTCATTGTCCTGTTGAAAAACAAATGATTCCACTAAGCGCAAACCACATGGGATGGCGCATCACTGCAGAACGCTGTGGTAGCCATGCTGGTTAAGTGTGCCTTGAATTCTAAATAAATCACTGACAGTGTCCCCAGCACAGCAACCCCACACCATCACACCTCTTCCTCCACGTTTCACATTGGGAACCACACACGAAGAGATCGTCCGTTCACCTACAATGTGTCTCACAAAATCTCAGATTTGGACTCATCATACCAAAGGACAGATTTCCATCAGTCGAATGCCCATTGCTTGTGTTTCTTGGCCCAAGCAAGTCTCTTCTTCTTATTGGTGTCCTTTAGTAGTAAGCCTGATTCACGAGGTCTCCTCTCAACAGTTTATGTTAAGATGTGTCTGTTACTTGAACTCTGTGAAGCATTTATTTGGGCTGCAATCTGAGGTGCAGTTAATTGCCAATATCCGAGGCTGGTAACTCTAATAAACTTATCCTCTGCAGCAGAGGTAACTCTGGGTCTTCCTTTCCTGTGGCATTCCTCATGAGAGCCAGTTTAATCATAGAGCTTGATGGTTTCTGCAACTGCACTTGAAGAAACTTTAAAAGTTCTTGAAATTATCCAGATTGACTGACCTTCATGTCTTAAAGCAGTGGTTCCCAAATGTTTTATTGTCCCGTACCCCTTCAAACATTAAACCTCCAGCTGCGTACCCTCTCAAGCACCAGGCTCAGCGCACTCTCAATTTTTGTTTTTACCAATCATTGTAAGCCTGGGAAAAAAAAACTACACGATACATTTATTAAACTTAAGAATGAGTGTGAGTTTTTGTCACAACCCAGCTCGTGGGATGTGACGAAGAGCTATTATAAGAACACGGCACAAATAATAAAATAACAATAATCAATAATGTTGCTCTTTAGCCATCTTACATATAAAACCTTATTTGTATAAACTTATATATCAAAAATTGTGAATAACTCACCACAGGTTAATGAAAAGGGTGTGCTTGAAAGGATGCACATAACTCTGCAATGTTGGGTTGTATTGGAGAGTCCCAGTCTTAAAATCATTTTCCACACAGTCTGTGCCTGTATTTAGTTTTCATGCTAGTGAGGGCCGAGAATCCACTCCCACATAGGTATGTGGTTGCAAAGGGCATCAGTGTCTTAACAGCTCAATTTGCCAAGGCAAGAAACTCTGAGCGCAGCCCTGTCCAGAAATCTGTCAGTGGCTTCTGATTAAATTCAATTTCCACAGAACAGCTTGTTGCAATTTCGATTAGGCTCTCTTGTTCAGATGTCGGTAAGTGGACTGGAGGCAGGGCATGAAAGGGATAATGAATCCAGTTGCTTGTATCGTCCGTTTCGGGAAAGTACCCATGTAATTGCGCACCCAGCTCACCCAGGTGCTTCGCTATTTCACATTTGACATTGTCCGTAAGCTTGAGTTCATTTGCACACAAAAAAATCATATAATGATGGAAAGACCTGTGTGTTGTCCTTGTTTATGCAGATTGAAAAGAGCTCCAACTTCTTAATCATAGCCTCAATTTTGTCCAGCACATGGAATATAGTTGCAGAGACCCTGTAATCCTAGATTCAGATCAATCAAGTGAGAAAAAACATCACCCAGATAGGCCAGTCGTGTGAGAAACTCGTCATCATGCAAGCGGTCAGACAAGTGAAAATTATGGTCAGTAAAGAAAACTTTAAGCTCGTCTCTCAATTTAAAAAAACGTGTCAATACTTTGCCTCTTGAGAACCAACGCACATCTGTATGTTGTTAAAGCGTTACAATGGTCGCTGCCCTTATCATTGCATAATACAGAAAATACACGGGAGCAACTGCTTGCACAACCACTGCTACTGCTTGCATTACCACTCCACGCTGTCTCCCTGTCATGGATTTTGCGCCATCAGTACAGAGATACAAACACATCAAGACCACCAAAGTCCATTTGATGTCACAAAGCTGTCCAGTACTTTAAAAATATCCTCTCACGCTGTCCTGGTTTCCAGTGGTTTGCAGTAGAGGATGTCTTCCTTAATTGACCCCCCATAAACGCAATGGACATATACCAGGAGCTGTGCAAGGCCCGCCATGTCTGTTGACTCATTCAGCTGTAACGCATAGAATTCACTGGCTTGTATGCAAAACAGTAATTGTTTCAAAACATCTCCTGCCATGTCACTGAAGCGTCGTGAAACTGTTGTTTGATGAAGGCAGTGTCTGTATATTCTTTGGGGCCTTTTCCCCCAGCAATGTCCCAGCCATATCCGCGACAGCAGGAACAATTAAGTCCTCCACAATAGTATGGGGCTTTCCTGTCCTTGCCACTCAGTAGCTCACCATATAAGAAGCTTCTAGCTCCTTATTATTAATGGTATCTGTTGTCTTACCACTCGAAAGCCGTCTTTATTCTCGCTCAAAAAACTTGTGGCTTATTTTTCAAATTGGCATGTTTCGTTTCTAAATGTCTGCGCAAGAGTGAAGGTTTCCCGCGAGAGAGTAAAAGGTTAATGTGATTGGATGTTAATTATTTGACTAGGCTACCAGTATTTGTGTCACGTCCTGACCTTAGTTCCTTTTTTATGTCTCTATTTTAGTTTGGTCAGGGCATGAATTGGGGTGGGAATTCTATGTTGTGTATTCTAGGTTTTGTATTTCTGTCTTTGGCCTGGTATGGTTCCCAATCAGAGGCATCTGTTGATCGTTATCTCTGATTGAGAACCATACTTAGGCAGCCTGTTTTCCCATTATGGGTTGTGGGTAGTTGTTTTCTGTGTCTTACCATACAGAACTGTTTCGGTTTTCATTTATTTCTCTTGTTTTTTTTTGTATTCAGTGTTCAGTTATATTTCAATAATATATGGACACTTACTTTTGGTCTGATCTTTCCTACTCCTCCTCAGAAGAGGAGGAAAACAGTTGCAATTTGACGTTGTGTTGTTATTTCGCTGAACACTAGATCATGAGAGAGGCCTGTAATTTTCATCATAGGTATATTTCAACTATGACAGACAAAATGAGAAAAAAAATCCAGAAAATAACATTATAGGATTTTTAATGAATTTATTTGCAAATTATGGTGGAAAATAAGTATTTGGTCACCTACAAACAAGCAAGATTTCTGGCTCTCACAGACCTGTAACTTCTTTAAGAGGCTCCTCAGTCCTCCACTCGTTACCTGTATTAATGGCACCTGTTTGAACTTGTTATCAGTATAAAAGACACCTGTCCACAACCTCAAACAGTTACACTCCAAACTCCACTATGGCCAAGACCAAAGAGCTGTCAAAGGACACCAGAAACAAAATTGTAGACCTGCACCAGGCTGGGAAGACTGAATCTGCAATAGGTAAGCAGCTTGGTTTGAAGAAATGAACTCTATTTTTTTTCTCATATTGTCTGTCATAGTTGAAGTGTACCTATGATGAAAATTACAGGCCTCTCTCATCTTTTCAAGTGGGAGAACTTGCACAATTGGGGGCTGACTAAATACTTTTTTGCCCCACTGTATAATCAATCTTTAGGATCTTTTTATCATAAATCTTCAATAATATTCCAACCGGACAATTCCTTTCTCTTTAGAAATGAAAGGGAAAAGAGCTCGTGCTCACGGCTGCGGCGTGAATAACTAAAGGCTTTCTGCCAGACCCCTGGTTCAAACAGCTCTTATTCGCTCCCCTTTCATAGTAGAAGCCTGAAACAACGTTCTAAAGAGTGTTGACATCTAGTGGAAGACTTAGGAAGTGCAATCTGACAACAGACACAGTATATTGGAATGGCAGATTTTTGCCTGCCGTATGTGTTCTGTTATACTCACAGACATTATTTTACAGTTTTGGAAACTTTAGAGTGTTTTCTATCCAAGTCTACTAATTATATGCATATTCTGGCTTCTGTGCCTGAGTAGCAGGCAGTTTACTCTGGGCACCTTATTCATCCAAGCTACTCAATACTGCCCCCCAGTCCCAAAGAAGTTAAGCTACTCTGTTGGCAGCTGTCTCAAGCAAAAGCCCCGCTTGGTGACACAGTATAGTTCTTGAGTAGTGGTGTGACCTACACAGATCATCCCTTGGAAACAGAGGTAAGATCTCCGAAGGTCCAGTTAACCCTTTCAGTCCTGAGACTGTCACGCCTTGGTCTTAGTATTTTGTGTTTTAGTTAATTAGTTGGTCAGGCCAGGGTGTGACATGGGTTTATGTTATTGTGTTGTCGTATTGGGGTTTTTGTAGGCATTGGGATTGTGGTTGATTAGGGGTGTGTTTAGTTTAGGTTTGGCTGCCTGAGGCGGTTCTCAATCAGAGTCAGGTGATTCTTGTTGTCTCTGATAGGGAACCGTATTTAGGTAGCCTGGGTTTCACTGTGTATTTCGTGGGTGATTGTTCTTGTCTCTGTGTAGTTTCACCAGATAGGCTGTAATTAGGTTTCACGTTCAGTTTTGTTGTTATTTATTTATATCAGTTATTTCATGTACCGCGATTCATTCATTAAAAACATGAGTAACCAACACGCTGCATTTCGGTCCGACTCTCTTTCGACAAACGAAGAACGCCGTTACAGAATCACCCACCACACACGGACCGAGCAGCGTGTTAACAGGCAGGAGCCACAGGAGAGGCAACAGAAGCAGCTTCAGTGGGAGAGGCTGCACCACTTGGAGAATTGGACATGGGAAGAAGAACTGGACGGAAAAGGACCCTGGGCTCAGCCTGGTGAATATCGCCGCCCCAAGGAGGAACTAGAGGCGGCTAAAGCGGAGAGGCGCTGGTATGAGGAGGCAGCATGGTGGCGACGTGGATGGAAGCCCGGGAATCAGCCCCAAAAATTTCTTGGGGGGGCTTACAGGGAGTATGGCTACGCCAGGTAGGAGACCTGCGCAAACTCCCTGTGCTTACCGGGGGGCTAGAGAGACCGGGCAGGCACCGTGTTATGCAGTGGTGCGCACGGTGTCCCCAGTGCGGGTGCATAGCCCGGTGCGGTATATTTCAGCTCCGCGTATCGGCCGGGCTAGATTGAGCGTTGAGCCAAATGCCATGAAGCCGGCTCTACGCATCTGGTCCCCAGTGCGTCTCCTTGGGCCGGTTTACATGGCACCAGCCTTGCGCTCGGTGTCTCCGGTTCGCCTACATAGCCCAGTGCGGGCTATTCCACCTCGCCGCACTGGCAGGGCGACCGAGAGTATTCAACCGGGTAAGGTTGGGCAGGCTCGGTGCTCAAGAGCTCCAGTGCACCTGCACGGTCTGGTCTATCCAGTACCACCTCCCCACCCCAGCCCTCCGGTAGCAGCTCCCCACACCAGGCTTCCTGTGCGTGTCCTCGGCCCAATACCACCAGTCCCAGCACCACGCATCAGGCCTACAGTGCGCCTCGCCTCTCCTGTGCTGTCGGAGCTTTTCTCCTCTCCTGCGCTGTTGGAGTCTCCGGCCTGTTCAGCGCTTCTAGAGCCTTCCTCCTCTACAGCGCTGCCGGAGCCTCCTGCCTGTTCGGAGCAGCCTGAGCTGCCAGTCTGCATGGAGCAGCCAGAGCTGCCAGTCTGCATGGAGCAGCTAGAGCTGCCAGTCTGCATGGAGCAGCCAGAGCTGTCAGTCTGCTTGGAGCAGCCAGAGCTGCCAGTCTGCATGGAGCTGCCAGTCTGCAAGGAGCTGCCAGAGCTGTTAGTCTGCATAGAGCAGCCAGAGCTGTCAGTCTGCAAGAAGCCGCCAGAGCTGTCAATCTGCATGGAGCAGCCAGAGCCGCCAGTCAGCATGGAGCAGCCAGAGCCGCCAGTCAGCATGGAGCAGCCAGAGCCGTCAGTCAGCATGAAGCAGCCAGAGCCGTCAGTCTGCCAGGATCTGCCAGTCAGCCAGACTCTTCCAGATCTGCCAGTCAGCCAGACTCTTCCAGATCTGCCAGTCAGCCAGACTCTTCCAGATCTGCCAGTCAGCCAGACTCTTCCAGATCTGCCAGTCAGCCAGACTCTTCCAGATCTGCCAGTCAACCAGACTCTTCCAGAACTGCCAGGATCTGCCAGAACTGCCAGCCAGCCAGGATCTGCCGGATTCCACTGCCTGGCTGGGCTTCCTCTCAGTGCTGGGCTTCCTTTCAGTGCTGGGCTTCCTCTGTTCCAAGCTGCCCCTCTGTCCCGAGCTGCCCCTCTGTCTCGAGCTGCCCTTCTGTCCCGAGCTGCCCCTCTGTCTCGAGCTGCCCCTCAGTCCAGTGGGGTTCTGGGTGAGGACTACTAGGCTATGGTCGGCGGCGAGGGTGGATTATACCAGGACGCGAAGGGGAGGAACTATGACATTTATGGAGTGGGGTCCACGTCCCGAGCCGGAACCGCCACCATGGACAGACGCCCACCCGGACCCTTCCTATGGTTTTGAGGTGCGTCCGGGAGTCCGCACCTTAGGGGAGGGGGTTCTGTCACGCCTTGGTCTTAGTATTTTGTGTTTTAGTTAATTAGTTGGTCAGGCCAGGGTGTGACATGGGTTTATGTTATTGTGCTGTCGTATTGGGGTTTTTGTAGGCATTGGGATTGTGGTTGATTAGGGGTGTGTTTAGTTTAGGTTTGGCTGCCTGAGGCGGTTCTCAATCAGAGTCAGGTGATTCTTGTTGTCTCTGATAGGGAACCGTATTTAGGTAGCCTGGGTTTCACTGTGTATTTCGTGGGTGATTGTTCCTGTCTCTGTGTAGTTTCACCAGATAGGCTGTAATTAGGTTTCACATTCCGTTTTGTTGTTATTTATTTATATCAGTTATTTCATGTACTGCGATTCATTCATTAAAAACATGAGTAACCAACACGCTGCATTTCGGTCCGACTCTCTTTCGACAAACGAAGAACGCCGTTACAGAGACCTGAGCAAAAATAGGCTTTTCATTTAACAGACTTTCATTTATCTGCATGTCCAGCCCTTACATTTAGCCTCACAATTAAGTATTTTACCATTTACCTTTCAGGACAACCAGGGCTACAAGTAGAACACAAAACAATTTGACACAAACAGTTTCATTCATGGCTTTTATTGACAAATATCAATAACAAAATAAGGTCAGAGAGAGCAAAAATAAGTGCAGAAATTGTTTGCTCACTGGGAAATGAATATCCAACTAATCAATGACTGTGTAGAAAGTGGAGTTTGTGATAGAAACGGTGAGCTTATTACAGTATTATAGACACTGTGTCAAGGGACTTCCTATTATCTTCTATGTAGAAGAACCCCTTACCATCTAATGACTCTTGTGTAGCTTGTGAGCGTCATAGAGCAAAACGTGAATTTTTGTGAAATTCTCAGCTTTTCACATATAGCTTGCAATAGTTTGTAGCTCAAACCATTCAGACTCGACAGTAGCTTTTGCAAAAAGACCTGGCCTCAAGCTACCAATCGTTTTTGTCTGTCTACCCTACGCCTGCAAAGCGAGTGAGTGGGTGACATGCGCCATTCGTGTCCGCCATTCGTGTCCACCGTTCATGCCTTCAGTTTGCCCTGGGTTCCTCCTGGGTACCGTGGCACCCAAACCCCACCTCTATGTCTAAGGTCAGCAGCAGCTGTGTTGTCGTGCCCTGGAGCTTATGGTTACACTCGCCGCTCCTCCCATTTAGTAGAGCGTCTCCGCCATTTGTGTCCAGCATCAGTCGCAGTGACTGAAAACTTTAACGCCTGTGAGCGGCAATGACCCCTGTGTTTTTTAGGGCACCTCCCTGCAAGGGAAGGCCCCCTACCTCATTAATGGCTATCTTTGGATAGTGGAGGCTCTTGTATTGCAACATGTAATATCAAAGTTTACAGGCCGGAAGGTAGAGGTATGGCTACCTCTTTCACACTGTTCTATGGCATTTTCTGATGGAAGATTTGCATTTTGGGAACACTCTTTGGGCTGTTGCGGTGACATTTTCACTGCCACACCGGCAGTCATGAGTCATGTCGGCAGTACAATTCCATGTCATGAGTCACGGTAATCTCCTCTTATGCACTCTGGACATGCTTTGGTAGTAGCCAACTTGCTAACGTCCAAAATTTCTATCCACAAGTCTGGGAGAGAACGCATAGCCCTAGGCGATGCTTTTGGTTCATTGATTGTGCAAGGATGGCTTAGGTAGCCTACAATTATAGTGAATTTGATTTTGAATAGCATAGTAATAGGGCATTTTTTCATAATTAAATTGGGTGACATTACCTTTAGCACTGTGGTGAGATATACAGAATATCTCACCACAGTGCATTTCCATCTACTCCTCTCTCTGTTGTTCCTTTTGTAATTTATTTATTTAATATATTTTTTTTACCCTCTTTTCTACCCAATTTCGTGGTATCCAATTGTTAGTAGTTACTATCTTGTCTCATCGCTACAACTCCCGTACGGGCTCGGGAGAGACGAAGGTTGAAAGTCATGCGTCCTCCGATACACAACCCAACCAAGCCACACTGCTTCTTAACACAGCGTGCATCCAACCCGGAAGCCAGCCACACCAATGTGTTGGAGGAAACACTGTACACCTGGTGACCTGGGCCAATTGTGCATCGCCCCATGGACCTCGATCCTGGGCTCGAACCCTGAGTCTCTGGTGGCACAGCTAGCACTGCGATGCAGTGCACTAGACCACTGCGCCACCCGGGAGGCCGTTATTCCTTTTTTGAGCGTGCAGAGAGATGGTCAACAATTTAGGGAAATATGTTTGAGAAAACGTTACAGTTGACGTTCCAGAACAGATTTCACTTGGTTCCCCATATGAAGTGGATTTAACAAGTGACATCAATAAAAGATCATAGCTTTCACCTGGTCAGTGTCATGGAAAGAGCAGGTGTTCATAATATTTTATACACTCAGTGTAAATTAGTAATACCCAACGATGTACACCTGCCTATACATGTGGATATGTATGTTGTAATACCACACAGATCAGTCACATTACCTCAAAACACTGCCACTACCGACCCGATCACTGCGCACAAGATACAATCATGTGTTGAGGGTAAATGCACATTGACCATGACCAGGCAGGCAAACAAAAGCACAAGAGGACAGTGGCGTTAAACAATGGGTTAAAACAAATAAACAGGATCTGCAATTAACCAATTGATGTAGAATCTGAAGCATCCCTTTAATGCATGTAAGGTGCTGTTGTTGGCATTTAAAAACAATGACTGTATTTTCATAAACATAGGTTCTTTTCCAAAATCCATAATGTAGTTTACAAAAGTTCAAATCATGGAAGGCTGGTCTGAATGACCTTTTTACAGTTTGACAACCATCCACTACCAGCTATAATAACCTTAAGGTCCCATCATTGGAACTCATTTCACCTAGCAAGGGGGTTTCAATGCCATCTGCCCAGCAAAGTGCTAACTGTCATCAGCATTTGGCTCCGAGGAGCATGGTGACATGAAGTGGTTTCTGTGAGAAGAACACGAGTGGGCGTTTTACCTCAAGTTATCCTAACAGGTAGGCCTACATTATATTCACTGTGTTTCTGCATTTTTTGGGGGGACAAAGCATGTATTGATTAATGTTCACTAGATAAAAGATCACATTTCAGATCTAGCTAATGATTAGGCCCATGGTAAACGCAGATTGGCAACACAATGCATTAGCCTATTTATTTATAGCCACTATGCTGCATCAGCTGGGCTACAGGTGATAATGCTTATAGCATACCTGAGAAGATGGACCATGCATAGGCTTGGTCCAATCTGACCTCTCCCCGCAAAGCTGTTCTCCCTCAGCATGTCATTCAACAGTTGAAGGCCCTCATCCTCAGACTGAGTCAGGATAACCCAAAGGGGGAGTCAGGTGTGGGTAAGGAGAAGAAAAATTATGCAGTTCTCTGTCCATTATCCCAGATGAAATCACTGAATCAGAGCTCCCCAGTATGCACAACGATGTGTCAACAATTTCCTACACCACTACTAATACTGTAACACTTACCACAATACAAAAGGAAATTATAACTACAAATATCACCAGTTTCTTCGGCACCTTCCTTAAAAAAATATAAATGTACTTACCGGTAACAGAACTGGAGGTCTAGACAGAGGGATCTGTTCACCAAGGTGAAGATGTAGTCCTTCATACCCCATCTGCTGTTTGTTCATCAGGATGGGGGGGAGTGCCCGATTTGGGTCAGTGTCTCTGACTTTGGCCCCCACATCTGTTTGCCTGAGGGAGTCTGACACAAACTTGTTGTGAACATCCATAAAATGGCCAAATATTCCAAGAGATTAAGCTCTTTGCTCCTGGAACTAACCACACACACCATTGTGTTCAATTGTGTCAGAGAACAAAGAGGGAATAACTGGATTGACAAACTGGCTGACATATTAATCACTGGCCCCCGCCATCTTCCAGTCTAGTCAGCAGGGTACAGTTCCTCTTTGCCTTACAGCAGGTGTTCTTGAACAGACTTCTGTCATTGGTTGCTTGGGCCCTTCTTCTGCTTTACATTTGTATTGGAGGATTGCAACCAACTGAAAAGTGCATACACCGCCACCTACTGTACTGGGGTGTGAGGCCTCCCTCATACATTATCTAACCATGTGTTTCCCCTTACTGTTCTAGAGTGTGAAGTCATTACACTTTGTGACACAAAAAATGGAAGGGAAAAATGATGAGGAAAAGGGAAGGAAAATTGCCCTACCAACTACCCCTACACCCATTAAAACCTCACCAATATACCACTACTTGCTCCTATCGGATCCTACACGAGGCCAGAAGCCTGGGAGGACAGGACACTATCGTTCAACACACCTTGTAACTCTTCTCTGTTTGGGACCTGACGTCCACATTGTGTTGACATCTACAGTAGTAAGAAAAAGTATGTGAACCCTTTGGAATCATCTGGATTTCTGCATAAATTGGTCATAAAATTAGATCTGATCTTCATCTAAGTCACAACAACAGACAAACACAGTCTGCTTAAACTAATAACACAAATGATTGTATTTTTCTTGTCTATATTGAATACGTCATTTAAACATTGGAAAAAGTATGTGAACTCCTAGGCTAATGACTTCAGCTAACCTTGAATCCAATCAATGAAACGAGATTGGAGATGTTGGTTCGAGCTGCCCGGCCCTATAAATAAAAAACAAAAAAATTGAGTTTGATATTCACAGGAAGCATTGCCTGATGTGAACCATGCCTCGGACAAAAGAGATCTCAGAAGACCTAAGATTAAGAATTGTTGACTTGCAAAAATCTGGAAAGGGTGACAAAAGTATCAGAAAGACAAATTGCCTATAAATGGAGCAAGTTCAACACTGTTGCTACTCTCCCTAGGAGTGGCCGTCCTGCAAAGATGACTGCAAGAGCACAGCGCAGAATGCTCAATGAGGTTAATAAGAATCTTAGAATGTCAGCTAAAGACTTAAAGAAATCTCTGGAACATGCTAAAATCTCTGTTGAGGAGTCTACAATATGTAAAACACGACACAATAATGGTGTTTATGGGAGGACACCACAGAAGGAGCTACTGCTGTCCAAACAAACATTGCTGCACGTCTGAAGTTCGCAAAAGAGCATCTGGATGTTCCACAGCGCTACTGGCAAAATATTCTGTGGACAGATTAAACTAAAGTTGAGTTGTTTGGAAGGTACACACAACACTATGGGTGGAGAAAAAAAAGGCACAGCACACCAACATCAAAACTTCATCCCAATTGTAAAGTATGGTGAAGGGGGCATCATGGTTTGGAGCTGCTTTGTTGCCTCAGGGCCCGGACAGTTTGCTATAATCAACGGAAAAATGAATTCCCAAGTTTTTCAAGACATTTTGCAGGAGAATGTAAGGCTATCTGTCCACCAATTGAATCTCAACAGAAGTTGGATGATGCAACAGGACAACGACCAAAAACACAAAGTAAATCAACAACAGAATGGCTTCAACAGAAGAAAATACGCCTTCTGGAGCAGCCCATTCAGAGTCCTGATCTCAACCCTACTGAGATTAGAGGTCGACCGATTATTCGGAATGGCCGATTAATTAGGGCCGATTTCAAGTTTTCATAACAATCGGTATTTATGGACGCAAATTTTGCAGATTTTTTATTTTATTTTATTAAATATTTTTTTAAATATATTTTTTTACACCTTTGTTTAACTAGGCAAGTCAGTTAAGAACACATTCTTATTTTCAATGACGGCCTAGGAACGGTGGGTTAACTGCCTTATTCAGGGGCAGAACTACAGATTTTTACATGTCAGCTCTGGGATTCAATCTTGCAACCTTACGGTTAACTAGTCCAACGCTCTAACCACCTGCCTCACGAGGAGCCTGCCTGTCACGCGAATGCAGTAGTAGCCAAGGTAAGTTGCTACCTAGCATTAAACTTATATCATAAAAAAACAATCAATCAATCATAATCACTAGTTAACTCCACATGGTTGATGATATTACTAGTTTATCTAGCGTGTCCTGCGTTGCATATAATCGATGCAACGCTGGGGGATGATTTAACAAAAGCGCATTTGCAAAAAAGCACAATTGTTCCACGACTGTACCTAACCATAAACACCAATACCTTTCTTAAAATCAATACACAGAAGTATATATTTTTAAACCTGCATATTTAGCTAAAAGAAATTCAGGTTAGCAGGCAATATTAACCAGGTGAAATTGTGTAATTTCTCTTGTGTTCATTGCACGCAGTGTCAGGGTATATGCAACAGTTTGGGCAGCCTGGCTCATTGCAAACTAATTTTCCAGAATTTTACGTAATTATGACATACAATTGAAGGTTGTGCAATGTAACAAGAATATTTAGACTTAGGGATGCCACCCGTTAAATAAAATAACGAACGGTTCCGTATTTCACTGAAATAATAAACGTTTTGTTTTCGAAATGATAGTTTCCGGATTCGACCATATTAATGAACAAAGGCTCGCATTTTTGTGTGTTATTATGTTATAATTAAGACTGTGATTTGATAGAGCAGTTTGACTGAGCAATGGCAGGCAGTAGCAGGCTCGTAAGCATTCATTCAAACAGCACTTTCGTGCATTTTGCCAGCAGCTCTTCGCAAGCACAGCGCTGTTTATGACTTCAACCTAAAACCTAAAACCTCTTACCTTGGAATATTGAAGTCTCATGTTAAAAGGACCCACCAACTTTCATATGTTCTCATGTTCTGAGCAAGGAACTTAAACGTTAACTTTTTTACATGGCACATATTGCACTTTTACTTCTCCAACACTTTGTTTTTGCATTATTTAAACCAAATTGAACATGTTTCATTATTTATTTGATGCTAAATTGATTTTTATTGATGTATTAAGTTAAAATAAGTGTTCATTCAGTATTATTGTAATTGTCATTATTACAAATAAATAAATAAAAATTGGCCGATTAATCGGTATCGGCTTTATTGGTCCTCCAATAATCGGTTTCGGCGTTGAAAAATCATAATCGGTCGACCTCTAGTCGAGATACTGTACAAACAATTATCTTGGCTAAGTAAAACAAAATGATTGTTTTGATATACTGCTCTGCTATCTAAAGTGTAGTCAATGGCAAGCTAAGACAGAGAAAGGGGACATACATTCATAGATGGGCACAAAGGTCTCTGATCTTGCTGGTGAACGGTAGCTGACAGTGTCAGCTAGAGATGATGTGCAGAAGATTCCTGCAGAAATGTGTAGTCTTGCTGAGGTCTTCTCTGTTAATAATTAGCATTTTGAATTGTTATAGCAAATTGTGGTGACTATACTGACAAAACCACCCTTTGTCTGAGAGAGAATTACATTGCCATCAAAACGTCACGCCTGGGTAAACCTACACGAAACAGACCTTATAGGAAGTAGTTCTAAAATCCCAGAGGCAAAAATGAATGAGGAAAAAACGATTGAGACCATAACTGGGTTTTACCGCTAGATTTTGTGGGTATTATGACGCGTGTACTGTGCCGGACTATTTACTCCTTTGCGCTCTGAAGTTGTTTCCATCCGGAATATTAATAAAGGGACACTGTATCTTAACTCCTCCTCCACATTTACTGGATTGGTGGAACAATGCAGAAGAGAAACTCCCCGGACAGTGCTTTTGTTATTCTCGTCAAGACCAGAATGTGGGGGATTTATACGGTTTCATGAGTTTATTTTATGCCTGGCTACGTTAGGTTATTTGTAGGCAGTTGGCGTGTAGCCTACACACACCAGCATTTTTTGTTATTGAATTGTAGGCTACCGGTAATTGCATCAGCCCCCCCCCCAAAAAAAATCCTGTGTTGTTTTATTGACGTGTGCAGTGATAAATAGCCATCCATACACACTCAAATAAATAACACCACTCAAATGGGTAGCCTTCTAAACAAATGGTATTAGCATATTCTTTACAATGAAACAGATTACTTAGATGCCATGGGTGAAGAGCGTGAACCACATGCATAATAATAAAAGAGAATTCCCGCATTTCCGACTTCACTTGTTACACTGTCAACTGTAGTCTGTTCTCTGCTGTAATGTTTGTCTGCCCATGTAACATTAAACTAAAGTGGCATTTTGTGGTAACTTGACAAGGAATGTCCACGCACGTCTCAATTTTAATTGCATTTACTTGCAACTAGAAAATAAAGGTGTACAGCAGCCATGTACAAATGGTAGAATAATGAGAGCGATATAGCCAATTTAACATGAGAAAGTGTCCCGTTTTACTGCCCTGTGAGATGACATCACAGAGGGTGAAGATCACGGTCAATACTAATATCCCAAATAACAATGCTTACATGAATAGTAATACTATACTGCAGTTAAGAACAATTCCGTAGGAATGATTTGTATAGTGTTCACCGTATAACACATTTGTACAATGACCAGAATAAACAATGTATGCCCAGTTCATTGTTCCATTTGTTTGTAGAGAACATCAAGCTGCTTTTCACTAAAAAGTTAACTGAATCTGAGCATAGAATGGGCCAATCTTTCTCAAACCTTTCCCGTATTTGATAGTGCAGACAGCTGTAGGCCTACCATCCCAAAGCATTACTCCCGCCTATTGCTCAGAGAGGGATAATGTACCTTTCTAAAAGTTTAAAACCCATCCTTTGAAATTATTTTCTATGTACTCTAATTTTCATCTCGCTCATGAAAGCATTTTTTTTTATTGTATTCTGACACCTTCTGGTCAACGTGTATATTTCAGCCAATGAGTGAAATAGCATTAATTGCCAGCTTCTACACAGCCTATACACATAAAAAACATTTAAAAAATAAAAATGAATGTGATGGTGGTGCCGAGTAGGACGATCACAGATCAGCACTGACAATTAAATACATGCAGAAAATAAAAAATCAATTAGGTCATGGGATAGTTTACCCAAATTACAAAATGACATATTGGTTTCCTTACCCTGTACACCGGGGATTTCCAAAAATGTGGACCCGCGACTCAATATTGATTTAAAAATAAATTGTGACCCCCACTATGTGAAAAAAGTGATGTAATCAACAGCCAATGTTTCTTTTTTTCATTTGGGCTATGACAGTCTATCAGTCAGTTTGACAGTACCTTTGACAGTATTTCCACCTGACAAATCATTCTGACAGTACCTTTGACAGTATTTCAATCTGAAGGAAGTATGTGTGAAGTGAAGTGACTGAAATGCATCAGAACAGTATTGGGAAGTTCAGAAGATCACCCCCCCGTCTGATTTTGTGCTTGGTCTTGTCCACTCTGTTCTAATGAGTCCTGCATGGTTTGTGGACATTGTAGAGGGAAACAGAATAGTATTTTGTAGCGTAAACGGTTCAAAAGATAGAGACACATTTGTAGGAAGAAAACAGAAAGCTCTCAGTTTATTACAACCACTTCTAGTGTAACCCTGGTTCTATGAACCAGTTTCTCCCGCGACCCTAATTTTCAAACGAGGTGACCCCACATTGGGCCACAACCCCTAGTTTGAGAAACATTGCTGAAATAAAACCAAAGCATACCTTGTCCATTGACTGATTACGGGGTAAGGAAACAAATGTGTCATTCTGTAATTTGGGTGTACTATCCCTTTAAACAAAGCAATCTCCTGGACTTTACACTCTGATGAAAACTGTTAAAATAAAAACAAACAGAATGAACTAATCAATCCTTTATTAGTTGCACTATTGGAGAAGCTGAGGGGATAATTCACTTGATACCCACCTCTGTTCAAGCACAGTTAGTTTCATGCTTTGTTAAACGGGGGTGATGGCGCGTTCACCAGATCACACCCACGCAGTTTAGCAGCCGGGCTGAGCTCCCTCCCACTGCCTGTAGTGCCGCCGCCTACAATCACTATTGCCATGGCAACACATCAGTGACTTGCATTGGCTGGGAGGCCATCACATAGGGCTGAGACTGGGAGGATGGGAGGGAGCTACACGTGTGGGTGTTCAGTGATGAGTTGACCTGATCTCAGGAGAAAATCTGTGTGTGTGAGAAAGAGATGAGAGGCGGAGAGGGAGGAGCGAGAGCAAGGGAGAGTGTGTGTGTGTGTGTGTGTGTGTGAGAGATGGAGAGAGAGGGCGAAGGAGAGAGAGATGAAAAGGACCTGCGTCAGTGTGAGCAGAGTGAGTCATCGGGCAGTTTCAGAATGTTTTATATGACGCTGATGCAAATGCTTTACCCCAGACAGCGGTTCATCATTCCTTTCTTTTTTAAGAAGAGAAAGTGTTGTGACTGGACCACATTCAGTCTGTCTGTCAGCACTCATTATACCTTAGAAATACCAGTGTAGGTTCTCTGCCATGGAACATTTTAGCTGTCTAGCTGTAAAAAATAGATCATAACAAAAAAATTCTAAATGTTATTTTATCGCAGGACATAATAATAATAGATGAAATATAAAATATTTTTAAGAATCTGACAACATAGAAAATATAATTTTCCTTCTTTCTGTATCAGACATATATTATATCATGAATGAGAATAACAACCACCATAAAAAATAAAGTTTAATAATGTTTATGTGCTGTATAACAAATAAAATATATTAGTGTTTTAAAAAAAAAACAGGTGCATATCTACTGTGTAGGCAAGCCTGGACTAACTCGGTGACTATAACAGTGATAAGAATATGAATCAATGTACTATCAACATCTTGACTGTCTATCACACTGCTGGACATGCGTTGATCTGTGAACATCACATGACACTGATTAAACCAAACCAGTACAGAAGACAGGGGAAGTCACCTAGCACAGAACAGACAGTGGGCCCAGAAAGTATGTACTTAGTACTTAAACAGCACTTACAAAAAGTATTGCATTTGTTGCAGTCTTATTGAGCTAGAGAGACTGTTATTACAAAACTGTTGTGACTGCGGTGACCCCCGAAAAAGACCAGACTCTAGAGCAAGACAGATTTACACATTTGGAAACACAATATTAAACAACCATCCGAGAGCTAATTCTAACATACGAACATCTTGAATTATACATTGGTGGTCACAGGTGAAACACTGCTAGGATCTAAGACTACGAGGCTGTGTAACATGAACATCTTATGATAGCAGACACTTTCACTTGTTTTCTCTAACAACAGTTATTCGGTTTTTGCTCTACACACATAAACACTGTATAGAGATTGACACCAACACTACACTGACAAAACCCTGCTTTTTGGGATTAGGCAAATATTGTAATACTACAGGCCGAATTGGCCCTGTCGGTCTTACAGTGACATATGTATTAAAACACAACTTTCTGGAGTGCAACAATATAACAGATAGTGATAAGGGAAGAAATCGGTACAGTTACATATCGGGATATTCTTTTTTGACAATATATCGCAATATTCTTTTGGCCAATAACGCAATATCATTTTTGTGCTTGTTAGCTGTACATGCACAAAAACTCCAGTATTTTTCCTTCCTTGTTATCCGTCTTTTAAAATGGCGAGCCAACATCCTTTTGGGACTTTTATTCACATGACTGATCAAAACACCTTTTTTCATGGCTCTCTCAACCCTCTGCAGCAGACATGGTGAGCAATATGTTTGGAACATTGAATCGCAATAGAATTGCAGTATCAAATCACAATACATATCGAATCGCCACCTAGGTATCGTGATATCGTATCGTGAGGTCCCTGGCAATTCCCAGCCCTAACAACAGACCAGGGGCCCTACTCAATAAAATGGGTAACTCAATTAATGTTGTGTTGAGGTTCAAATGTGAGTTCTTACAGTACAGGATCATGTGTTTGACAGACTTATCAAGGAAACTCGATTTGATTGACATATTGTAGGCCCCATTCCATGTCTAGACAATCCAGGGGCAGACTGGCCATTTCGGGCAAATGCCAGATGGGCTGCTCAATTTTTTGCCTAGTGGGCCTGTCTAAACAGTTTTTTTTGTGTGCACAATTATCATGATCTGGCTAATAATGGGGGCCTCAAGGAAGAAAGAAATGGGCCGGTATGGGGGCCTTGATAGAAATGGGCCGGTGTGGGGGCCTCAAAGTAACAAAACGCCAGGGCTGATCTTTGTTCCTAGTCCGTCCCCGGGCCAACTTATCCCGTAACACTGATCTGAACTCTAACTGGAGTTCTATACACAAAATATTCTGCAGCCTCATATTAGTTTACAGTACCACTCATAAATACATACATTACATACATTAGCAGGAAGCAAAACTATAATTTCTCCTCTACAGATATCTCTCTCTTTTCACCTCTTGTTAAAACAGAATCCTACTGTATTCTTTACAGTACATCAGTCACCCACCGATCGAACACGACAAGCCAAAAATAGCTTTGGGGGTAAAAAGAATACAATTTCTTTTCATATAGCCTAATCCACCATCCTGACCGCTGCGCTCGTTTCACTTAACTTCATTCAAATTCATGTAGCGAAACAGAATGTAAGCTCAGAAGATCAGGATGGTGGTACAAGGCTACTATCCCGACCCATCATTCTTAAATAACATCATGTACAGCAACCAATAAATTCATAAAGACCTACAGAAAGTTATCCTGTGAAAGGACATCCCCTATTCAGTTCTCCCCGTGACTGAATCTATGCTCTAGTCTTGACGCTTTGGCAAAAAAACCTTAGGACAAAATGAAAGAAAACGAATGCTTTTTTTTTTTGAGGCAACGTTGGTTTGTTAAGGCTCTACTGTGGCTGTGTTTGCTTTTAGTATCCATTGTTTTGACTGAGATAGACGCTTACTGTAAAAAGTGACTGAAGACTAAAACCGGATGGGGAAACAGACGAAGGATGGGAGGCACTATGTGGAATCCTCTGGTTCTGATTTAATGGTCTTCCTGTCAGTGCGGTTGGCCGCTTGATGCGAGGATCCATTTTCTAAGGTAAAACACAAAGAAAATATCATCAGAATAAAACATGCAATGCGTTTTCTGATCATATACCTTTTCACTGTAGCTTGAATGCAGGCAGGTGTGTGCATGCAACAGACCATTACTAACGCTCACTGTCTGTAGTGTGTATGTATATTAATACATACGCGACTCAAGAGTGAACAGTTATGCTGTACCTGTTGCGGGTGCTTTGGCCTCATCTGTGTTATGGTTGTTATGGTAACGTTTGAGCTCATTGGCTAGCTGCTTCCCCAGGGGAAGCTCCCCCTCCGCCACACTCTTACTTGCCACCCGCAAGTTCATTGGTCGCTCGTCTAAAAATACACATAAACACACAGAGAAACATCAGGGCATGGATAAACCATTGAGATGCATGCTGCCATATAACACAATCAATTCCAATGGCACTGCTATTACAGTATCATCCAAGAAGCTGCTTAGTTGATCTAAAAAAATGACATGAACATTCTGTCTCTCAAACTCTTTGCTGTGGGCCTGAGTTTATACGCCACTCGGTGCCAAAAAAAGATCTCATATTCTTCTTCTCATTCAACTTGAATAAAGGTGCTTTTAATGGCTTATGAAGGAGGGACAGGATGAGAGAGAGAAAGAGAGAGAGAGAGAGAGACGCCCCTGGGCAGCAACATGGCGGGGGAAGTAAACAGTCGTGGGAGAGTTAATGACAGGTGCAGAGAGAGGATAATTATGGGTAACATGAATATAATGAGCTGTCAGGAGTATGGGCCGTGCGAGAGAGAAAAGGATGAAGGCGGGATGAGTCCCCGAGGATTGGCTAACGGCTTAACACAGCTATGAGTCCGCCTGACTTTGACATGTGTGAAAATGAAAAAAAAAACAGATACAAAATGATTCCCTGACTTACAAAATAAGATTTGAAGGCTGGAAATGGTGATTCACAGAGCTGTGAATTCGGAGCACGAGGACGGCACACATGTACGAGCGCACTCCAAAGAGAGACGCAGAAGACGGACAGTACCGTTACCTTGGTGCTCTGTGCTTTTGTCTACCGACGTGCCGTTGGTGCCTGGAGCCTCGCTGTGGTACTTCAAAGCCCCTGCAGGTATCCTCCAGTCCAGAGCGTGTAACCTCTCCTGTACCGCGGCATCATGGAGAATCTCCATCTGTCTGGCTAACAGACGGTCCAGCTGCACCTGTTAAAACACAATACATTTACAGTTCGTTAGCAACTGCTCCTACTCTTGTCAAAAAACATGGCTTCAGAAATGACAGTGTAAAATAAACGTGTCTCCTGTAATGTTTACTTTATTTAAAAATAAATATAACCCCTTTTTCTCCCCAATGGAAGCCAGCCGCACCAATGTGTCGGAGCAAACACTGTTCACCTGATGGCCGAGGTCAGCTTGCAGGCGCCCGGCTCACCACAAGGAGTCGCTAGAGCGCGATGAGCCAAGTAAAGCCCTCCCCTAACCCGGATGACGCTGGGCCAATTGTGCGCCGCCCTATGGGACTCTCGATCACGGCCTGTTGTGATACAGCCCGGGATCGAACCCATGTCTGTAATGACGCCTCGAGCACTGTGATGCAGTGCCTTAGATGGCTGCACCAATCGGGAGGCCCATGTTCACATTTTATAATCCACATTTCAGGCATGTTACCTGAAGGTTTCTCCCAACTATCTCCTCTCCTTTGGACTTGGCGCAGGCTAGCTGTTCCCTCAGTATGCCCTGTCTCATGTGGATGGCCTGCAGAGCCTCCTGGATGTCAAAGAGGTTCTCTTCTGTTTTTATTCTTTTAGGAGACGGCTCATCTCTGTCGCCGCAGCGAGACCTAGTGTGGAGAAGAAAAAAAAATCTGTTTGTATGCCGAAAAACATTGAAAGATATAGAAAGAACATGAAATTAATCATAACTTGCGATCATTTACATACATTTTACACACACATTTTTAAGTCAACACATTACAGTAATTAGTTACATAGTAATAACCACGAGGAGAAAATGTATTTAGGAAATAAATAAGTCACCTATGCTTCCCAACTTCCCTTAGCATCGTTAACTCTAACGAGCAAGGTTGCGTGAGGTGCAGTGGAGGAGAGTGGCCCTTACTTGCTGGTCCTGTAGGTGTATTTGTAGGTGACCTCTCTGGAGATCTGCCTGGCCAGACCAAACAGCTCGTCTCTACGGGTCAGTAGCACCACGTCTCTCATACACAGCTGGGCTGCTGCTTCGTTCACCGTCAGCTGAAAGACAGAACACAGGCGATAGTAAGTCATGTTGTCAACTACAACCGTTGATACACAACTCTGTCAGTGAACTCTTCCGTTGTAACTTCTACTACTGCCAACCTACTTTTAGACGGCTGAAGCAAAGCATTTTCTTCAGGCGATTTACCTTTTGTGGTTTTCTACCCTTTTTTTGCGGAACTGAGGTTTGGCACTTTATATTGCCCTGCCACTGAGCAGACTAGCCTAGTACTGCAAAAAGGATCCCATCTCTTATCCCTACCTCATGAAGCGTTAGTTGTTTGCCGTCTCTCCTCTTCGAGTCGAAGCGTCCGTAGATGGCGCTATACTTCCTGACCTCCTCCTCTCTCCTTGGATCATCATCACTCATATCAAAGATGTGGCTAATCATCTTGGCAAGTTTCTTATTGGTCTTCAGCTGCTCTTTGACCTCCGTGGGGTCGCTCTTGGCCAGGGCCGGGGTCATCCGGTCCACACACTCCAGGACAGACTGCAAAGCTGCAGCGTCAAGTGCCTCCAGACCCTCGCGGGGGGACGACGGAGACCCCCGGTCGGACGGAGAGAGGCTCTGTTCGCTGTCGTTGCTGTGACCCGACCAGAAGCGCCCCTCGCTGCCGCTCTGCAGCGGAGACCCCCCTGACACTCTGTCCCTGGCCCCATCCAGCTTTCCTGGATCCAGACATGTCGCAGCCATGATTTTGGGCACCTTGACATGGGTCTCGCCACGGGCGCTGCTGTTACCCCCTCGCTCCGCGCCGACTGGCGTGGGTGACCCCTCGGGTAACTTATAGATTGGTATACTACACACCGGTACAGATGTCAGGGGCTGATTAAACAACGTTGGATTGGTGACCCAGTCTCGCAGGGATTTCTGGAGCCTCCGGACGTGCAGGGGCTTGCTGGCCATGCCCACCAGAGCCATAATCTCTAGGAACTCCTCCTCCCCAGCCTCACAGAGCTGCTGCACGTCATCTCCTCCCTGCTGGATGAAGGCCTCGTAGTAGTACAGCAGGTTGGCCCTCTGGAGGATTCGGTAGAGCTGCAGCTCCCCCAGAGTTCTGGGCAACGCCGCCGCCATGCCTGGAAGAGAGAACACAAGACGAGATGGGCAAAAGGTTCTGCCTGACAAGAGAGTGTTGGTGTGTGTGTTTTGGGGAGTGGGTGTGTCTTTGTGTTTGTGTTTGTGTGCGACTGACTGGCTGGCTGACTGACTGACTGAGAGAGGAAGAGGCACTCCCTCCACCCTGTCTGAGTTTCCTTTGTAAGTTCTGCAGTATTGGGGCTGCAGAAGGAAGAGTGGCGGTTAGCAGTTAGAGTCCTGTTAGTTGCTGATGGGACCACATGCGTAGGTGGCCTCTATCTCTCTCACACACATAGGCTCCACTCGCTTTAGCCAAGGGATTGTTAGCTACGCATTTCTTGCAAGTTAGAGGACTATGTCACAAATAATTAGATATTGCTGATTGACCTTCAGTTAGGTGAATAAAATAATTTGATTGTTTATCATCAATGTGATTTCAGAGTGTTCGCCAACAACTGCACAAACACCACCTGCTAATTCACTATCCCTCAGTTCAAGACAGGTCTGCACTTGCAGTCCTACAACTACTTGTTGTCAGAACCTCTGGGGAAAAATGCAAAGCAACCTGATAAAACTCAACCTTCCACAGAACAGAGCAAATCAAGAGGCACACAAGACATCACAGTCACACAGGAGAATCAAGACAATACCGAACATGGAATACTTGCACAAATCAATCGAGCTAAATAGAAAAGAAAAGAAATTCGTTTCGAAACACACAACGTAAAAATGTAAATTCAAAATGCAGTAACCCAGCACCAGACTAAACGTCACTCAAAACCGGTCTTGCAAGTAAATCCACATCAGGAAGACGAGTAAAAATACCAGTCTGCAATAATAGAACAGTGCTGCGACATTGTATCAAGGCTACAACTTGTTACATTATTGTCATAGCCCAATAACATCTTCCAACTATGTATTTTAATTGCTACATACCTGGTGAACGTTGGACCACGTTCGTTTCCTTTATCTAGTTGTTTCAATGTATCAACTACAGTATAGCCTGAACTGCCATAAACTGTAACTGAATAAACTGGACAAAAATCGAGATTCAAAAGACGCTCTCTAATTTCCTAATAAGCGCGCTCTCTGGCCTAAAGAGTCCTCGCGTTCTTTGACAACGTTTATCTTCCCTCCTTCGCCTCCTTGAATAGAAATAAGATTGTGTTGAACGTCTCTAGACGAGATGAATGTGAGCTGCCTGCTTGCTACCCTACCCCCCTCCTCCTCGGCTATTGCAATTGGGATATTCCGCGGTTGCTACAGTGCTCACTCCCACGCGCCTGCGTGACGCAAATCCTGGCGTGGGCGGACAGGGGCGTGGGAGGCTTCTGCATGGAATATCAAGCACCACATCTCAGCAGTGGCAGAGGCAGGCAGCGCCGGTCAACTGGGACTGTGTGAGTTGAGAGTAGAGTAGACCCTAAAACGCCCTATAGGCTATATGACTGTACAGAAGTGAAACTGTTGACATTTCAGATAGACTAATAAGGATTGTCTCATATCATCAATGATGTAATTAAGTTATTTGATCATTTAATTTCTTTATTTACATTTTTTTTTTACTCCTTCGCCCTTTGGATAAAACACATTAGTATATGCAAATTGTTTCTATGCAAACATTTATTTGGAGTTTCTTGTCATGACACTTCAGTGTCTCCTTGTGTTTTACCCATCAGATTACTCTCAGAATTGAGGCAGTAAGTGGGAGTATAGGCAGAGAGAGAGAAGGGGGACTTTGTCCTATGTGTGCATGGGAACCACAAACATTTCTCTAAGGACTTACACACACCCACACAAACCTTTGGCTGGCACCAGCCCCTTGTCCTCCCTTTCCAAATATACTCTCAGACTTGTGCATTGCCCATTTCACTTTGGGCGTGGACTGTCTACAATACACATAATCAACTCACAGAGTGAGAAGTTCATTCTGTGTCCTTCACTGTCATGTGAATATAAACTCATATTTTCACATTATTATCACAAATTATAGAAAGGAGGAAGGCTTGCTCTCTCTAGAGACACAACAGAAAGCTTCCTGCTTACTGTTATATTAACTCAATCTGCTTCTGTATCAATGAGCTATTTCTGGCAAGTAGGCCATGCAGCCACAGCACACAGTACAGCCTCAGGGAGATGATGAGGCTTTGTTTTTATCCTGGAGAATAGATCTAGAATATCTAGAATCTACACACGTTGCTACTGAACAAACTCTCAGTGCACATTTCTTGTACTCATGAGAAAAGAGACTCAGAAGCACGGCACACCTACTAACTACTGTCTATATTTGCAGAGCTACTTTTTTTCAGCTGCTAATTCTTTTAATGAAAAATTATAATTATGAGTATCTTATTTACAGAGCTAGGCTACTACTTTAGCTGCTAAGTTTATTTTTTTTTAACAAGAAGATGAATTATAAGGATAATTGAGTAGAGGAGTATATACTGTATTTCCCATCCTTGTGAAGCTATGAGACCGGAGAACAGAGAAAAGAACCGACTAGCTACTATTTACAATAGTTTACTACGTTATATTTTATGAAGAAGATTAATGATGAGGATAGGTAATTGAGTCAGAGTATGCGTCCCAAATGGCACCCTATTCCCTATATAGCACACTACTTTTGACCAGAACCCTATGGGGAATAGGTAGCCATTTGGGACATAGACAGAGTATAGGAGCAGCTGTTGTGTGGTTTTAAAGATGTGTTTTCCATACAGCCAGGCAGGGCAAGGGTAACAGGGAACAGGTAAGTTCAGCCCAGATAGTTTCCAGCAGCACACCCACTCTTTTAATCCTGTCTGTGGATGGCCTTGACCTGTCAGAGCCCACGCATGCACGCACACACACACACACACACACACACACACACACACACAGGATTGGGGGCCTTACATCAGAGACCGCAAGGCCACACACGCACGCTCCGAATACACCCGGCATTTCTGCCATGCACCCTATTACAGGGCTACATATAGGCTATATATTTTCCATTGAATACGTCCACTTTTAGAGATGAGATAACATAGATATTTTCCATTTGCCTCTAATTGTTTCATCGGTACTGTGGTACTGTATTTCAGATTTACATACGTGCTCTTTTTAAAAGTGCTCTGAACATTTTCACTGTTGTACCAATTACAAACACATTTCACCGACACAAGTGTGTGCACTTGTCATCCCCTCGCCTTACCCCGTGACAACAACCTCGCACACAAGGAAGGAAGCTTCCTTGTCTCAAAATGGTTAAGATGCAGGACATGAATATAACACATCAATTAGAAGATGATCCATTCAATGTTGACAGACATGAACACGTATGGATGTGTTAACACATGATTACATTAGGAAAGTGAATAGCTTACTTTCAATATTTTGTTATTAAGTGAAAAAGAACATTTTGTCGGTGAACCCTAAGCAGTGGTGTAACGTGTAACCCAATACTTTGTTTGTGTTTCTGTGTTCGATGCCATGAGCATCTTATGTCTTTGTCAACGTGTGTCTGCGAGCTAAGTGTGGGTGGAAGTGTGTATGAGGGCGGCAGAGTGTGCTGTGTGTGTGGGCGGAAGTGTGTGTGGGTGTTTTTTGTGTGGGTGGGGATTGTCTGAAAAAAAAAGAATAGGTACTACAATCTTAGAAATTATGGGGTAGAATTACTACAAATACCTTCAGGACATTTTTAGATCAATGTTACTATGTTGATTGTGCATCTATAATGTTCATAAATGGAGCAGCTGAAAATTCAGTGAATTTTCCCAGTAAATAGCAATCTGTCTATACAAAACAGATACACCAAACTCGTACCTAATGACGAATACAGAGGCAGGCTAGGAATGATCGACCCACACTCAGGGTCCGTAGTGGGCTTCTCAGAGTCATAATGAAACGAGATTACATTTCTAAACCCTGGGGGATTACCCATGTGGGTGGGCCTACGATCACGCAGGTTCCAGAGACCCCCTTACCGCCCACCACCTAGCCCAGCTAATGTGTGTCAGATTATCTTCCAATGTACTCACTCACTCACTCACTCACTCACTCACTTATCCCCATCACGACTGGGCTGGCTCATAGGGCAGCAACAAAGGCTCTCCACTTCTGCTGGTCTTCGGCCATCTTCCCCACTGTACACCAGCTCTGATGGTGTTGGAGCTCAATCTGCTAACGCAGGGGGGGATATTTCTAACTATCGCCTCATGCAGATGCCAAGTCTAGACTCATGTGCTCTTAAATGACAGTTTAAATGTAGCATTTATTTCAGGGACATTGTATTGTATCCTCAGTCTATCAAAGATAACCCAGTTCCCTTTATAAAAACTAGTAGAAGTGATGAAACAAACTACACAAACAAGAAAAGGAGTAAAACTAATGTTGGTGTTCTCTTTGAAGCGAAAGCCAGACAATTTTGCATGATTACTGCCGTTAAGTTTTTGATCTCAACCCAACAGGCATGAAAAACAACAGCAGACGCTAGGGATTAGGATCCCCCCTACTCACACGCCCACCCGCAAAAACAAGTCCCTGACTCAATCACAAAACCTCAGCAACTTAGTCTGCCTCACATGTACTTTACAGTACTTATCATATGCACTTAAACCAAAGGGATGGGTCTGTTTCTCGCTCTCTTTCTCTGCACTTGATAAGAAACTGACATACTAATTATATAAGTGCAGAAATGTTTTAAGTCAAAGATCAACTGCTTAGACCTCAATGAACCTCTACAGTACTTAGGCTTAAACGGATGTGAAGTAATTTGTCTCTTCCACGCTGCTCTTGCTCCTTGTATCCTATGGCTTTGCTGCCCAACAGGGTATTGGTGGGAGTAACCATGGCTCTGAGCTCCCCTGCTGTGCCTCCTGCAGCCAAGGCTGGGGCTGCTGTGGGCTGTGGGCTGTACTGATCAGCCCACGGAGAGGCTGGCCCTGTGGGCGTTATGTATGGTTGTATTGACGACGGTAGAGACAAAGCCTTGCACTGTGTCACACAGGGCACTTTTTCCTCACTCTGCAGGACATCCTGGGTCATGCTTAGTAGGGCACACAGACACCGTAGCAAAACTGTTTGCAACGGAGAGCAGCGATCTGTGCTCTAATTTGACACATTCAGCTAGTAGGCCTAGACTATCGCTTTCAATCGGTTTTAAAAACGTTTTCTACCATCTTAACCCTGGTGACTGTATGAGCGCTCATGTGTAGAACTGCATCAGTTGCGTTGGAAATCAAAAAACAGGCATTCTAAATTTACTAGATGATGTCAAAAGGTCCTAGGCCTACAATATACACAAAACACATAATACAAATAAACATTTTACTTGCACAGCGCTTTTCGTTAAATAAAATAATCTCAAAACGCATGAAAAGCAAAAGGAAACAAACACCACATTTAAAATTGATGGTAGAGATGGATATTGAATCTCTATTTGGCTTCGGATGAAAGGCTAGGAGTTGAGGCAGTTTGGATTGGAAAGGCAGTATAGCTTCTGCAGAGGGAGAGGGCATCGATGGTACAGCCAGAGAGAAACCAACACAGTCGGAACATTCCAATAATCAATTCACTGCCTCTCCGCTATAGCACATGTTGTACTATCCTGGAGTGTTTTTAAAAGCTCGCCTAGGCCTACACCATATCACACCTATCATTCCAATGATGATTCCAATGTTCAGCATGACTATTGTGTAGCTATTTCATCAGTGCAGCATTATCAGTGTACTGTGTAAATAAAGGATGCTGCAACATGATGCCCTACTGAACATGGCAGCTGTTTGGTCCTATCACGTTCTAGCATGTTGGAGTGTCCACACCACAGGCATAAATAGGACCATTCCATGACTCAACACTTTCAGCAAAGCCATACGTACCCACAAGGCATTGCAGCGGACTAAATGTATGCGCGAGTCCGTGTGGTCAAGAGTAAACAAATATTATACTGGTGCTTGCCTCAATAAGATCGTTAAAGTACATGAGAATATCATAATTTTTATTAGATTTTCAAATGAACTGATTCATGGGGTACCTTCAAATGAACTGATTCATGGGGTACCTTCAAATGAACTGATTCATGGGGTACCTTCAAATGAACTGATTCATGGGGTACCTTCAAATGAACTGATTCATAGAGTGCAGCTGATGGAGAAATCTTAAGGTAAAATTTACAAATGATTAATTCCTTAGATGTAGACAACATGCTTAACAATATTGGATAAGACAGCTGCCACGGTCAGTGTTGTCTCTTGAGACTGTTGTACTGTAATAACTATTTAGAGTACACTAATCATGATAATGAATTACATTCATTTCTGTGTTCAAAACAAAGACGATTTGGGGGAAACAATAAGTCCAATTAATTCAATCTCTTTTCCAACATCAATATTAGCTTATATTTTCTGCCGAGACAAGAGATGTTGCAGATGGCATTGTGGTGTATTTTCTGAAGAAAACACCATTACTGGCCTCCCACACACTCCCATCAGCAAGCACACCCTGACCTCAACCTTCACACAACACGCACGCTGAGGGTTAGTACTTCAATACGGTACACTACTGACACCAAGTGTCGACTCTTGGGCTTTTAAAAACATGCCGGAATACAGACAGCAAAAATATAAATGAGACATGAGATGAGATGATTCATCTACAAAATACATTTTTATTGTATATACACATATCATTTTATCCCAAGAGTCAAAATAATAACATGATTGTCAGAAGCTCGTGCATGAAGACACAGAGGAAATAAATACATTGCAGTCAAGAAGTCAACAATCCCTTTGGACCCTTTCGACATCAAATTCTATTTACACCATGTCATTTGACACCCGCACAGAAAGCAATCATTTGGTACTTTTTTTAGAGCACAGTCATCGATGTGGAGTACCTCTTCCCTGCTGTACATGTCGCAGGAACCAAAAGGAGACCCACGACAATGTAAGTACCTGCTCCGTCTCTAAACTCAACTCACGCCTTTAATCTACTGCCGGAAAGGGTTTGTACTAGATAGTTGACGTGAAGCCTCAAAATTACCAGGGGAAAAGGCAGGGTGCGCCACAGAGTTCCCCTGGTCCGGTAGGGGAGAGGGCTGGGATTTGGGGTGCTCTGCGGGGTGGGCCTTGCTAGATACACTGCTTGGGGAACCGTTATGGTGGTGTGGCGACTCCTGTTGCTCTGTGCTGTGTTCAGTCTCCACTGCCTGGTATTCAGAAGAGGTCTGATCATTTTGCTCCTGGCAACAGACAAGATAATAGAACATGATTGGCTGATCCATCGTGACAAAATGTTTTGGATACACTAAAGATATAACCAAACCATGCACTAAACCAAACACAGGCACCTAGGACATTTGACCACATTCACCACAGTACGTCACAAAGACAGTGTCGAATTCACCTCTACAGTGCGCACACAATCTCACCTTTCTTTAGTTCACATGAAGGCGTGGGGGGGGGGAAATCGTTCACATAGTCACTGTTAACCATACGATATAAAAACAGAAAAATAAGTCCCATTGAAATAAAATATTTAAAAAAAGGTTATTAAAAAAAACAACATGAACCGGCTTGAAATTCTTAACTTTCGAGTCGCACATCCGAGGACAAAAGTTCTCATTGAGATGTGACACGTCTTTAAAAAAGAAAAAAAAAGGACTAATCGTCCATCATCCTACCTGCAGTGGCTGTGTCTCCGAGGGTAGACTACTCTTGGCCATGCAGTACATCTCTCTGATCTGGCAGACAGCGAAGGCTATGGTGACCCAGGGGGATCCACTCAGCACCCAGGCTGGTCTGTTAACATCCTCCTGATCCTCCTGGTGCTTGGTCCTCTTAGCCGGGGGTCTAGGGTCAGGGCGGGGCACCATCACACCAACCTGGTAGTTGTAGTAGTAATTAGTAGTAGTAGTACACATCATTGTCCCACAATGGGAAATTGGTTTGCTGAAAGAAGCAGCATATGAGTACAACAATTTGGAGAGTTCTGACCTGGCTCTGCATCAAGTCTATGGTAGCGATGGGAACTGGACTGGAAGGAACAGGAATGTTCTCTGCTAGCATCCTGTCCTCTATTGAGGGGAATACACATTTAGGTTATTATTGTATAGTACACTGTGAAAAATAAGGGTGGTTTGCAGTTGTATAAATATTTTAGTTTTAGTGCAATATATGAAGCAATCCATTAAACCATTCTATACAGAACAAATTCCTCTAACAGTGCACTGATGCAGGGTCTGTAAAAGAAAAATATGAACTGAGGTGCTCTCCCCTCCCTCACCCTTTTCCTCGTTCTGTCCAGTCAGACATTGAATGAAGGAGAAGATGAGGAGTATCACCAGGGAAGCCATTCCAATCCCTCTGAACGTCTCTGCAGCTCCTGGAAAAAGAAAGATGCACTTTACAGACACACAAAAAAACATAAATGCTAACACCTAAGGTGTCATTTAATAGGGTTATGAATGGTTTATTAGTGGATATGTAGTTTATAAATATGTAATAAACCATAACTCATTGGTTCTCAAAATCATGTTAAAATATAAAAACATGGCTGTATGGCAGGAGTTGAAAATTTCACTACTCAAAATGGGACTGTCAAAAAGGGGCCGTTGTTGTCGCATCCGTACCAAAATAGTTGACGAAGACGCCCCCCACCATGGCCCCACAGCCCCGTCCCAGCCCCAGGTGTAGACCCTGGAGGATACCCTGGGCAGAGGTCCTCAGAGCAGGGGGCACCGCGGCACTTAGGTAGGAGATACAGGCTGCCCAAACCGACGCATGGGTCACACCTACAATACAAAGAGCCAGACAGAAAGACAGACAAAACAAAAGGTTAGAAAAGTGAAATACTGTGTGTGGCTCAGAGGTAGAGCACGGCGCTTGTAAAGCCAGGGTTGTAGGTTTGATTCCCATGGGGGAACAGTACAAAAATGTATGCACTCACGACTAAGTCACTCTGGATAAGAGCGTCTGCTGAATGACTAAAATGTAAATGATGCCAGAGGACAAACATTGATGGAGGTGTTAAACATTACACAGCTTATAGGATCAAAATGCTTCTTCAAAGAAGTGGCGGCAGGTAGCCTAGCAGTTAAGAGTGATGGGCCAGTAACCGAAAGGTCGCTGGTTTGAATCCCAGAGCTGACAAAGTGAAAGAAATCTGTCGATGTGCCCTTGAGCAAGGCACTCGACCCTAATTGCTGCTCTAAGTCGCTCTCGATAAGAGTGTCTGCTAAATATAAAATGTTATACATTGGTACTGAAATAATGACATACAAAAGAAGAAAAAGCAGTCCGTCTTGTAGTATTAGCACAAATTGGAAAAACAATCTAACAGGAAACCTCACCTCGACTTTATTTAGGTCCTATGGATAAGGAAGTGTTGACACCTACACATCCATTCATCATCAGTCAGGCAGACGGACTTCTCATTCCGTGGCCACAGATTCAAAACGTCAGAAGGATACAGTTGAAGTTGGAAGTTTACATACACTTAGGTTGGAGTCATTAAAACTCGTTTTTCAACCACTCCACACATTTCTTGTTAACAAACTATAGGTTTTGGCAAGTTGGTTGGGACATCTACTGTGTGTATGACAAGTCATTTTTCCAACAACTGTTTACAGAGATTATTTCACGTATAATTCACTGTATCACAATTCCAGTCGGTTGGGAAGTTTACATACACTAAGTTGACTGTGCCTTTAAACAGCTTGGAAAATTCCAGAAAATTATGTCATGGCTTTATAAGCTTCTGACTGGTTATAATTTGAGTCAATTGGAGGTGTACCTGTGGATGTATTTCAAGGCCTACCTTCAAACTCAGTGCCTCTTTGCTTGACATCATGGGAAAATCAAAATAAATCAGCCAAGACCTCAGAATACTTTTTTGTAGACTTCCACAAGTCTGGTTCATCCTTGGGAGCAATTCCCAAAATGCCTGAAGGTACCACGTTCATCTGTACAAACAATAGTATGCAAGTATAAACACTATGGGACCATGCAGCCGTCATACCGCTCAGGAAGGAGACGCGCTCCTAGAGATGAAAGTACTTTGGTGCGAAAAGTGCAAATCAATCCCAGAACAACAGCAAAGGACCTTGAGAAGATGCTGGAGAAAACAGGTACAAAGATATCTATATCCACATAACCTGAAAGGCCGCTCAGCAAGGAAGAAGCCACTGCTCCAAAACCGCCATAAAAAAGCCAGGCTACGGTTTGCAACTGCACATGGGGACCAAGATCGTACTTTTTGGAGAAATGTCCTCTGGTCTAATGAAACAAAAATAGAATGGTTTGGCCATAATGACCATTGTTATATTTGGAGGAAAAAGGGGGAGGCTTGCAAGCCGAAGAACACCATCCCAACCGTGAAGCACGGGTTTGGCAGCATCATGTTGTGGAGGTGCTTTGCTGCAGGAGGGAATGGTGCACATCACAAAATAGACGGCATCATGAGAGTGGAAAATTATGTGGATATATTGAAGAAACATCTCAAGACATCAGTCAGGATGTTAAAGCTTGGTCGCAAATGAGTCTTCCAAATGGACAATGACCCCAAGCATACTTCCAAAGTTGTGGAAAAATGGCTTAAGGACAACAAAGTCAAGTAATTGGAGTGGCCATCACAAAGACCTCAATTCTATAGAAAATTTGTGGGTAGAACTGAAAAAACGTGTGCGAGCAAGGAGGCCTACAAACCTGACTCAGTTACACCAGCTTTGTCAGGAGGAATGGGCCAAAATTCACACAACTTATTGTGGGAAGCATGTGGAAGGCTACCCAAAATGTTGGACCCAAGTTAAACAATTTAAAGAAAATGCTACCACATACTAATTGAGTGCATGTACACTTCTGACCCACTGGGAATGTGATGAAAGAAATACAAGCTGAAATAAATCATTATTTACTATTATTCTGACATTTCACATTCTTAAAATAAAAGTGGTGATCCTAACTGACCTAAGACAGGGAATGTTTACGAGGATTAAATGTCAGGAATTGTGAAAAACTGAGTTTAAATGTATTTGGCTAAGGTGTACGTAAACTTCCAACTGTATATACACACACACACATCCTTATGCTGAAGTAATGGGATGGTCATCTTACTTTGCTTTGTGGACTGGGGTTGCAAAACACTTCTCTAAGACACAAAGCTCAGGAAGAAGCAAACAGTGCCTATCACTTACGACCAGTAATAACAAGCTGATTCTTACTTATTGAGCACATTATCAGTTATTACTAGAAAAATTGTCATGAGGCGTAGAATCATGGATGAGTACATTCACTTTATAAATCGACCCCTGTCCTAGAGCTGGGGTCGGCAACAGGCTATTTCTTTTGGACCCCCAAAGCTTTTAGTAATTATTATTATTATTATTATTATTTTTTTTTTTTTTACAAATAATCATTATATACACTACCTGACCAAAAGTATGTGGACACCTGCTAGTCAAACATCTCATTCCAAAATCATGGGCATTAATATGGAGTTGGTTCCCCTTTGTCGTTATAACAGCCTCCATTATTCTGGGAAGGCTTTCCTCTAGATGGTGGAACATTGCTGAGGGTACTTGTATCCATTCAGCAACAAAAGCATTACTGAGGCCAGGCACTGATGTTAGAAGATTAGGCCTGGCTTGCAGTCGGCGTTCCAATTCATCCCAGAGGTGTTCGATGGGGGTTGAGGTCAGGGCTCGGTGCAGGCCAGTCAAATTATTCCAGACCGATCTCGACAAACCATTTCTGTATGGACATCCCTTTGCGCTTTGTCATGCTGAAACAGGAAAGCGCCTTTCCCAAACTGTTGCCACAAAGTTGGAAGCACAGAATCATCTAGAATGTCATTGTATGTTGTAGCGTTAAGAATTCCATTCACTGGAACTAAGGGGCCTAGCCTTAACCATGAAAAACAACCCCAGAAGTGTAAAATCACCAGGAATTCAACTAAAAATGTGTTTCACTTAGTAAGTCTGTTCACAAGTGTTCCCACATCCCAAAAAAATCTAATACATGATTGCGTCTCAAAATACAATCTCTTTATGGGCTTAGTTGTGGTCAATTTGAGCAAAACAAATTATTATAATTCTTCTCTGGGTCCCGACCATTCTCTTCAACAAAATTCGGCCCTACCTCTATCCTATTGGTTATTGTGTACCCAAGGTGTCTGAAAGAGGGAGTGGAACAATATATTCTCCTGTCCAGTGTTAGACAAGACCCATCCAACCTGCTCTTAAATAATCTCTCATCTGTAACCACAGATAGACAAACAGGGGTAACATGGTGCCTATTCACGAGTCATATGACATTACCAGGATATCCTTATTGAATTTCCTTTTGTTGATACTGTCTTTTAGTATGACAGTTTTTGATGTGATACTATAACGGTCTTTTCAATTAAAATCCATATTAACATTAAAAAGGTGTTTTATAAGGCAGCGATTGCTTGAAATAACAGAGATTCCTGTCCTAAGATGTACTTTACTGAGGCTCAATAATACAGCCCTTAACCCCGGACTTAAATTTGAACCTTTCCTCAGTCAGATGTCAACAGGAAGTAATGTCAATATCGGACCTGCTCTCTCTTACCTTGTAAGACCTCCATAGGCAGAACTATCCATGCATTCTCCAAGTAAGAAATGTACAGGTAGCGTGCTGTGTTACATGCCAAGCCAATGTACAAGACCCTAAGTTAGGAAAACAGGGAGGAAAGAAAGAAATTAGTGATGAGATTTTCAGAGGTTAGGTACTCCGAGCAAAAGTTATTAAGAAGAATAAAAACAGATCAAATAGGGTGATGTATGGCATGTATAGGCTTTTCAGACTTGGAGCGTCTTTTGTTGCGTTAATTTGGATTCCATCGCAGAACACTCATCCAAGGTTTGGACAAACAGGGGTGGACAATTCCAGTCCTCCAGGGCCTGATTGGCGTCACAGTTTTGCCCCAACTAACACACCTGACTCTAATAAATCACCTAATCATGATCTTCAGTTTAGAATGCAACTGGATTGAATGAGCTGTTTGCTAGGGATGGAGAAAAAGTGTGACACCAAATCAGGCCCTCGAGGACTGGAGTCTCCCAACCCCTGGTTTAAAGAGATGCCCTACTAGGTATAGTTAGTATTACTCATTGTGCACAGTGCCCATTGAACTGGTGAGGCAAAAAGAACAACAATTCTTCTTGAGACCTTTGCACTAATAGGTAACTGTATGACTTGCGGGGTTATAACCACCCACGATGTTAGAGAAGAACGCTTTAAAAATGGAGCGTCAAAATGACATAGGTCGCACAGAGCTGCCAGAAGGATGGGCCTCTCTCCTTAAACATAACACCACATTCTCAAATGTCCCTGCTCTGTGCTAGGTCAGTCTGTCTGACTATAGTATACGCACAAGGCCTGTGTGACGTTCAAGCAAGAGGCACTCTAAACGAACACGATTGTTTACATGCCGCGTGTCTAGTCAAGGTGAAACGAGATAGCAAATGTGGAAATCCTCTGTTTCAGAAAATACTGTGCACTTTGGTTGTTGTTGCTGCTGCGGTTTTTGGTCAAATATTTGGTTAAAAGAGATCCCTTCCTCCACCACCCTCCCAAAAACAAGAACACCAACAACCCCATCCTTACCTGATGTGTCCCACCAGCTCGATAAACTTATGACTGGTGAAGTAAGCAGCCAGCTCTGACACATGACTCAGAACCGAACACACACCAAACAGCGTGGTGGTCCCCTTCAGGTCCTCTAGATGCCAATACAGGAAGGTGAACACAAAGCCGTAACCGAAGCCCATGAACCAGGCGACGAACAGCACCGTGCTGTACTGAACACTACACAGCAGCCTGAGGAGGTCACTGTAATAGAAAGGCTGTTTGGTGATGGTGGACCCTGGGGTGATGGGGGTCTGGTCCGAGGTGGAGCTCTCCTCTGGAGATGCCACGTTCCCATCTACCTGTGTGCAAAAAAATGGTGTAAAATGAATAAAATAACAATTTTCTATTTAAAGCAGTATTTGCTTCGGCTAAAGAAATTAGAAAGACTATTTCCACTTAGTGTTAGTGTGAGTTTTCATTTTCCAGTTGATTTACCTGTGGTATCTCTACCTCCTGGGCCCTCTGAGGCAACTCCTGTCTGTAGTCCCCACTGTCAAATCAAATCAAACTTCATTTCAAAAGACATTTAAAAATCACTACACACTTTACAGTAAAATAAATCAAATAGAAGATATTAAAAACAAACAGCAATTATATAAAATAGATGAATAAAAGAACATAAAACAAAGTCTAAAATAAAAATAAAATCATTGATTTAAGGAAAAGCAAAAAAAAAAAGTGGGGTTTCAAACAGTTTAAATTGGGTCCGTCCCTATTACCTGTCGAAGTAGAATTGTGTTGCTACCACCAGGGCCAGACCCATCATCACTCCAAACACTATGAAGGCCACCTGGGGAAGGAACGAGTGAAGAAATGAACACATTAACTACATTTTTTATTTACGTATCAACTATGTTGCCCTTAACGACCCATTGCTTATTATTTGTCACATTTTCAATGTCATACATTACCTGGTAGTTCTTGTACTCGGGCAGGATACAGCCGACCACGCCGTCGATGAGCAGCGCAATGTGGGTGTGGTCTATCCAGATACCCACTAGCAGCATGGTCACACCCCAGCCAAGGGACCCCCACATTCTCTGCAGGCCGTAACGGTCCCGGTGCTTCCCCAGGTACTGTAACGTCACTGTGTCCACAATGGTGACCGCCGGCGCGCTGAAAAACTCCCCCACGATGATGACCAAGAGGATCAGGAGAAAAATGCTCTCGACCTGATCTTCGTTGTACTCAATTATGTACTCTTTAGGTTGGGTGGGGGCAGGGGTGGTGGTAGTGGTTGCCATAGGGGTTGTTGTAGTATTTGGAGTCACTTGAGTGGTATTGCCCTGCTCGTGAGGCATCCATGTGGAATTGGTGGTGGTGGGGGCATGAGTAGGTGTATGGGTGGGGGTTTTAGTGGTCAGTGGCATGTTTGTGGTATTCGGTAAAAGCTGAGTGGTATTGGCTTGCTCATTAGGCACCACTCTGGGTTGGGCGCCGGTGGGGGTGTGAGTGGCTGTTGTCGTAGCATTGTTCTGCTCGTAAGGCACCCCAGTGGATTGAGTGGTATTGCTATCAGCACCTCTCCTATGCCTGCGGCGTACGCTATAGCCAGAATCAAGGCCATTCAAAACAAAAGGGAAGCTAGGAAAGTAACTTCGAAACAAATCCCGGCGACTTCTCGTGTGATTGGTGGAGGCGTCCGGTAGCGAGCCGTTAATTGGTGTCATAGTAGTCAAGGGCAGTATTGGTGGGGCCACAGTGAGGATGTCCACCTTCTCCTTACAGATCATGGCAGCTGGTTTGACAAAACCGATGCCACAGTTGAACACCAACCAACACAGCACAGAGAACAGCAACAATGGCTTCCCCTTCTTAAAACGATCGGCCACCACTCCCCAGAATGGCGCACTGCAGAACTCTATAAAGTACCGGATCCCAACCAACAGTCCACTACGGCTTGGTGACATCCCGAGCTGCTTGTAGTAGACGGCTAGGAGTGGGTGCAGGGATCCGTATGCTGCATAGAAGAAGAAGTAGAAGATCTTGGAGATGAGGAGCTGGGAGTTGACTCTCAGGCACATCCTCTCAACGCAGCCTAGGTCTTTCAGTGGTAAGGCCATCGGTGTCTCTGGAGCAGACTGTGTGTCTGATGCTGCAGCAGACACTGGAGTGGAGCCTGGCTCTCGGTCGGTCTGAAGCTCCAGGGAAAGAGTGTTGAAGGGTTCGTCCAGGACGTACTTCCTCTTTTGATCTTCTTCATCATCCGAAAGGATGACCACTTTGTCGTCTGCGGCCATCTCTGGAAGACAGGAAGTTAGATTCATAACCATACAGTCTATGTGTAGCAATATTGATGTTATTCATATTGATGTTACACAGGAAACAGAAACTCACTGTCAACTGCAAAGATTTTCAGCTAACTTAACGTGTAAATATTTGTATGAACAAAGCAAGATTCAACAACAGACAAACTGAGAGGAGGAGGGGGGGGTCAAAATCAAAAGTAAGGTAGTATCTGGTGTGGCCACCAGCTGCATTAGGTACTGCAGTGCATTTCCTCCTCATGGACTGCACCAGATTTGCCAGTTCTTGCTGTGAGATGTTACCCCACTCTTCCACCAAGGCACCTGCAAGTTCCTGGACATTTCTGGGGGGAATGGCCCTCACCCTCCGATCCAACAGGTCAAATAACGTGCTCAATGTGATTGAGATCCGGGCTCTTCACTAGCCATGGCAGAACACTGACATTCCTGTCTTGCAGGAACTCATGCACAGAACGAGCAATATGGCTGGTGGCATTGTAATGCTGGACGGTCATGTCAGGATGAGCCTGCAGGAAGGGTACCTGATAAAATAATGTTTATGTTGAAAGATAATGATAACGTTTCAGAGTAGAATTATTTTAACTGTATGAAATTGATTAGAATCATAAAATTATAATCTGATGATGTGTGTAGTTTTAGTCAGAATTAGGTTAAACAATGCATCTGTATAGTGGAAAAACACAGACTGTCTGAACAAGGCGTAGTTTAGGATTTGAACTTGTATGTGTGTGCCGAAGAAAAAAAACGGAGAACAGTTAAACTGTGTTTGGACCGACCTGGCTAGGCCTCTGAGGAACCTATGATAGCATAGGGAGTACTTCTCAAGGTTCCCCTAATCTCGGGGGAATGGAACTGTCGCCTGGGCAGTGATACACAGTGGTGAGAACTATGGAGAAGGATAAAACTCACCTACGGATCGTGTGGAAGTATGTGCGCAGCTATAAAATGGATGTCTTTGTATAATGGACTTGAGAACGTTCTCTGAATAAACTGTACTCTTTTTGCATAAGCTGAGTCTTTGACTAATTATTATTAAACCCATGGTCTTACAGATCTCGGTGATTGGTCAGAGCTATTGAATGTCAGGATGTCTTCCCTGTAACGCACAGCGTTACGATTGCCTGCAATGACAACAAGCTCAGTCCGATGATGCTGACACACCGCCCCTGACCATGACGGACCCTCCACCTCAAAATCGATCCCGCTCCAGAGTACAGGCCTCGGTGTAATGCTCATTCCTTCGACGATAAACGCGTATCCGATCATCACCCCTGGTGAGACAAAACCGCGTCTCGTCAGTGAAGAGCACTTTTTGCCAGTCCTGTCTGGTCCGGCAATGGTGGGTTTGTGCTCTTAGGCGACATTGTTGCCGGTGATGTCTAGTGAGGACCTGCCTTACAACAGGCCTACAAGCCCTCAGTCCTACCTCAGCCTATTGCGGACAGACTGAGCACTGATGGAAGGATTGTGCATTCCTGGTGTAACTCGGGTAGTTGTTGTTGCCTTCCTGTACCTGTCCCGCAGGTGTGATGTTCAGGTGTACTGATCCTGTGCAGGTGTTGTTACACGTGGTCTGCCACTGCGAGGACGATCAGCTGTCCGTCCTGTCTCCCTGTTAGCGCTGTCTTAGGCGTCTCACAGTACGGACATTGCAATTTATTGCCCTGGCCACATCTGCAGTCCTCATGGCTCCTTGCAGCAGGCCGAAGGCACGTTCACACAGATGAGCAAGGACCCTGGGTATCTTTCTTTTGGTGTTTTTCAGAGTCAGTAGAAAGGCCTCTTTAGTGTCCTAGGTTTTCATAACTGTGACCTTAATTGCCTACTGTCTGTAAGCTGTTAGGTTCTTAACGACCATTCCACAGGTGCATGTTCATTAATTGTTTGTGGTTCATTGAACAAGATTGGGAAACGGTGTTTAAACCCTTTACAAGGAAGACCTGTGACATTATTTGGATTTCTCAAATCATCTTTTTGTTGTGACTATAACACAAAGCATCTTGAAACATGGTGGCAGTGAAAAAAAGAAAAAAAGAATACATCCCAGGCGCCAGTTTGGAAAAGTTCTGCTTTTACAAGCTAGTCATTGTGCCGAACATCAATGCTAGCTGATTATAGAATGACTATACTAAAAGCTAACGGTCTATTGGACATAAGCAGATTTGTGAGTAGCTAACATTCCATTCTACAAAAAAAAATAGACTTTGATGATTGTAATTTAGCACTTACCTGGAAAAGATGGAAAGAGGAATTCAATTTGTACATAGCTCTTAGAAATGGGAGAAAAACCTGATGACTACAAAGTGACGCTACTGTACTACCTAATTGGGGGAAAAGGCAGAGGGATTTGTGAGACCCTTGGTGTGGGCAGTACAAGAGACAATCTCTTTGTTGAGGAAGTAATTGCAGCACTAGAATGCATTTTGTGATCCCAAGAAAAAATGAAACAATTGAGAGATATACATTTTTGTCATGCGGAGTCAGGGCCAAGATGAGAGATTAGACAAATATCTCACTGAATTGAGGACTCTCGCGGCCACCTGCAGGGACTGGATTATGTGCATACAGATTGGAAGAGCTGCGGAACTGTCCAGACAAGGAGCTAAAGTAAAATGTGCAGTAACAGGAAGAGAGACCGAGAAGAGACTAGAGAAAGAGAGCGCTGTTACAATGCAGATACTGTGGACGGACACATGAGGAAAAAAAATATGAAAAAATTTAATAAAATATGGACAAAAATGTAAATCCTGTGTGGGGAAAAGAAAATCCCTTCTCTACGGTTTGAAAAAGTGCAGGGACCAGTAAAGAGAAACAGTCCTGGCAATGTGAAATGCGTCAGCTGAATCTGGAGAGAAGTGAGGATGTTCTCTGCATCACACAGGCCAAAGTCAGAGAGCATCAACGTGGTACAGGAATAAAAAATAATAACAAATAACTGACCGCAATGCTGCTCTCTTTGCAACCATGCTGGTCAACAAAATGATTTTTTTAGATAGATTTCAGTCAGATTTCAGCCTGATTGTGGTGCTAGTTGTAATGTTATCCCTGCAAACCTCACAAAAGACAGTTACCTAGAGGCCTGCAGTCAGGTATTGGTGATGTGTAACAAGAGTAGTCTGACGCCACTGGGGAAGTGCACGCTTAAAAAAAAAGGTGATCAATCCACGCAATAAGAAAACTAAGATGAACTCACCTCTGTAGGTTAACAAGAACGTGCACAGGCCCCATTGTAGGCAGCAAGGCTATCCAGGCAATGGAGTTGCTTACTGTGCAGCATCACAGCATCCTGGCCGTCAAGAAAACAGGAGTACGCTGATGTATTCCATGGAGAGGGATGCTTACCCGGCAAACTGAAGCTGGGAGTGGACGAGCGAGTGGAGCCTGTCCAGTAGCACAAAATAAACCACTCAGAGAGGAGCTTGGTGGTCTATAGAAAATGATGCCAAAAGCAGCTGGGGGGGGGGGGGGGGAGAAGCACAGATTGGATTGGCAGCCTGATCGCAATGCATAAACCATCTGGAAAACAATGAGTGTGTATCGATCCAAAACCTTTCAAGGCGCTCAAGTGGAGCCATTACCCACTTCCCACTATTGAAGACGTGGTGCCAGACCTGAACAGAGCACGTGTGTTCTCTTGTTTGTGATGGAAAAAAAACAACTGACATGTGGAACTGGATGAGGAATCCAGCTATCTCACCACGTTCGACTGCCATGGGACAGGCTACAGGTGGCTGTGCATGCCAAATCGGAATCAGTTCAGCTCCAGAGATCTTTCAGAGGAAGTTGAAACAGGGAATGGAAGGTCTGCCGAGGAGTCAATAAATAAATAAAAAATCACTGCAGATGGCATCCTGATTATGGGAGAAAGAAGACAACGATGAAGCAGCAATTCGGGACGATGACAAAAACGTGTGAATGCTCCTGGACAGATGCAGGAAGCTCAATATCAAGCTGAATCCAGAGACGCTGCAGCTCAGGCTGAAGGAAGTGCCCTACATTGGTCACCTAACATCAGAGGGGTTTGAAAGTGGTCCCGGGAAAAGCGACAGTGGCCAGAAGGGAAAGAACATGTACCCTTGGAAGGAGCAATGTATTTTCACAACAAAGATGAGTTGAGTGTGCAAAGTGGAGTTATCTTCAGAGGTGAGCGAGTCGTTGTGCTTGCTGCCCTCAAAGAATCCATTCCTCACACATAGGAATCGAGGGATGTCTGAGAAGAGCTCGCGAGTGTGTGTCTACTGACCGGGCATGAATGCACAGCTGAGAACATACATGGAACAATGTAGCACCTGCACTGCATGGGGTGTGAAGCAGCAGAAAGAGACGCTGAAACCACACGAAGCACCAAAGCTTCTCTGGGAGAAAAATATGGATCTGTTCGAGTTCAACAGAGACTCCATGGTCACAGTTGATTGAAAACTCTCAAACTTCTGGAAAGTGGACCAGTTGGGGGAACACACAGTGAGAAACGGTCATTTGAAAACTGAAGACACACTTTGTACGGTACGGCATACCTGACATCCTATATTCAGACAATGGCCCCCAGTACTCTTCAGACGAGTTCCGAAGTTTCAGCAAGGCCTGGGACTTTAAACACGAAACATCGTTTGCAGTATTACTCGCAAAGTAATGGGAAATTGGAATCCGCAGCGAAAACAACCGAACGACTGATGGAAAAAGCAAAGAGAGCAGGTGCTGACCCATACCTAGTCATGCTAGATCACAGAAATAACCCGTCACAAGCAGACTGCAGCCCTGCAATGGCACTGATGGAAAGACGTACAAAGACAATAGTGCGAATGATTGAAAATCTGCTGAGACCAGGAATGACAAAATTAATGGTCAGCAGAGAAGTTCAAAGAAAGTCAGGAGAGACAGGCAAATACTACAATACCTCTGCTAAGGATTTCACAGAGTTGCAATGAGATGACAGCGTGAGAGTTGAGACGCTCACAGGTAGGGCCATCCAAAGACCTACTGTATACAACTGAAAGACTGAATGTAAATCAAAGAAAGTAAAAACAAATATATAGTACCAGTCAAAAGTTGACACACCCACTCATTCCAGGGTTTTTCTTTATTTTGTACTATTTTCTACATTGTAGAATAAGACATCAAAACTATGAAATTACACATATTGAATCATGGAGTAACCCATTTTTTTTTTATATATTTGAGATTCTTCAAAGTAGCCACCCTTTGCCTTGATGACAGCTTTGCACACACTTGGCATTCTCTCAACCAGCTTCATGAGGTAGTCACCTGGAATGCATTTCAGTTAACAGCTGTGCCTTGTTAAAAGTTCATTTGTGGAATTTCTTTCCTTCTTAATGCATTTGAGCCAATCAGTTGTGTTGTGACAAGGTAGATGTGGTATAGAGAAGATGGTTTTTTACCAAATAGGACTAAGTCCATATTATGGCAAGAACAGCTAAAATAAGCAAAGAGAAACAACAGTCCATCATTACTTTAAGACATGAAGGTCAGTCAATAATTTCAAGAACTTTGAACATTTCTTCAAGTGCAGTCACAAAAACCATCAAGCGCATTGATGAAACTGGCTCTCATGAGGACCGCCACAGGAAAGGAAGACCCAGAGTTACCTCTGCTGCAGAGGATAATTTCATTAGAGTTAACTGCACCTCAGATTGGAGCCAAAATAAATGCTTCAGAGTTCAAGTAACAGACACATTTCAACATCAACTGTTCAGAGGAGACTGCGTGAAATCAGGCCTTCACTGTCAAACTGCTGCAAAGAAACCACTATTAAAGAACACCAATAAGAAGAAGAGAATTGCTTGGGCCAAGAAGGATGAGCAATGGACATTTGACTGGTGGAAATCTGTCCTTTGATCTGATGGGTCCAAATTTGAGATTTTTGGTTCCAACCGGCGTGTCTTTGTGAGACGCAGAATAGGTGAATGGATGATTTCCGCATGTGTGGTTCCCACCATGAAGCATGGAGGAGGAGGTGTGATGGTACTTTGCTGGTGACACTGTCGGTTTTTTATTTAGAATTCAAGGCACACTTAACCAGCATGGCTACCACAGCATTCTTCAGCAATATGCCATCCCATCTGGTTTGCACTTATTGGGACTATCATTTGTTTTCAACAGGACAATGACCCAACACACCTTCAGGCTATGTAAGGGCTATTTGACCAAGAAGGAGAGTGATGGAGTGCTGCATCAGATGACCTGGCCTCCACAATCACCCAACCTCAACCCAATTGAGATGGTTTGTGATGAGTTGGATCGCAGAGTGAAGGAAAAGCAGCCAACAAGCAATCAACACGTGGGAACTCCTTCAATACTGTCAGAAAAGCATTTCAGGTTCAGCTGGTTGAGAGAATGCCAAGAGTGTGCAAAGCTGTCATCAAGGCAAAGAGTGGTTACTTTGAAGAATCTCCAATATATTTTGATTTGTTTATCACTTTTTTGGTTACTACATGATTCCATGTGTTATTTCATAGCTTTGATGTCTTCACTATTATTCTACAATGTAAAACACAGTAAAAAATTTAGAAAAACCTTGAATGCGTAGGTATATCCAAACTTTTGACTGGTACTGTGTGTGTGTGCAAATAGACAGTGAGAGACAAACAAACATTCAGTTCACATTCAAAATGATTGCAGACATGGACTACATGCCAAAGTTAGGTGGAGACTGCCTTTGTTGTAGAAAAAAAGAGAACGTGTAGCAATATTCATGTTACTCATTTTGATGTTACACAGGAAACGGAACCACTTGTTTCTTACTGACTTCGTGTACTTGATGTGCTGGTTAACAATACGTATAGTAAAATTTGCTTAACTTAATGTCGTGATTACAACACAAAGCATATTGAAACACTATGTTATACAGTAAACATGTTAAGCATGGCTACAATAAAGATTAGGCTACCCACAAGTTGTACAATGGGTGTAAGAAATATAGTAACATTGTTACAACCTAAGAACTCATGTTGCTCGTGAGTGGGTGTCATATCAGAAGAACCAGTGAAACCGGCGAGAAAATACATTTCACCGTCCAATGCGGTAGTATGAACTAAATGCATGTTTCACTGTCAAAATAATGAACACAACACCAAATTGAAGACATAAAAAGTACAACGTTTACTTTAAGCAGTGCTAAACAGAGCACTTACATCAAAATATTGTAGATTCGCAATAAAATTACAAAATTAGCGCAGTTTCTCTTTAACATGGAAATATGAGCTTGGACGCCCGTGTTCTCATCCAGCTTACCTGACAAAGTCACCGGTTCGTATTCCTATTCTTTCAACTATGACTACGCAGGTTCGACGGTGGCAGTTGTGTCTCCCAGTCGTAAATCGAACGCTTCCTGCATTGCCTACAACACAGTTTATTTCGTCGTTTTCCTATGCATGCATGATACAGATGAACGATACACCGTAAGTAAAATATTTTAAGACTCATGCAAATACTCCGACCTACAACCACACCTTTGTTCAGGCCATTTCGCTCAGATGGGAACTCCGAACTCGATACGCCCAGAGGATGGGTTTCGTGTGACGTCTGTGCTATCTGTTAAAGTGAAACCAACCTCCCAAATATTGTCCCGCTGCCCTTCAACATACACCAACTACTGTAGATGCTTAAGAGCATGTTTATAACGAACTGTAAAGGCAATATGTGCAATTGTTATTGTTTCTAAAATCTATAACATCTATAAAATGTATATTTCCTACATAATAAAGGAAATAGATAGAATACAATGTAGCTTGTGCACCTTTCAATTTCGTTTAATTTAATATTTTTCACACCTGTAGTATTGTTCAAATTGTGACGACCCAGGGTTTATAAGCGCGGATCATCGACTCTGCCGCTTGAGCATGCTTTTGCGGCACAGTCGATAGCGCGCTGGACTTCGGGCTAGAAGGTCGAGGGTTTGAGGCCTGCTCCCTGCCTGTTTCATTACAATATTGTATATCAAAGTATCTAATAAATACACTACAAATGCAGAAAGTGTACATATTGAGTAATTGATGAATACATTTGTGTACAATAATTGGTGAAATTGTATAATAGCCTACTAAATGTCCTTTAAAACATGGCAATGTTTCTAATAGTCTCTGAGAGATATTTTCTTCATGTTACTGTAGTACAAGTGTACAAAAAAGGATTGTGTTGCCGAGAAGAAGTCAATCCCTTGTGATCAGAGTCAGACAAGTTGCCCTGCTCTGTCCAATGCCTTCCCCTCTTCTTCTTCTTTCTCTTCCTCTCCGCCATGACCATGGCCTCCAAAATTGTTATCACCACTGTGATCGTGATAATCACCATCTCGGCGATACACAGCTCCGTATACACATCCATCAACCTGTAGTTCACTAGTTCTGTAGGAGCATTACAGCTAAGATTATAGTAATCATCCAAGAACAGCCTTTGAACACTACTAAGCTTATGGAGCACTTTCTGTAGGTCACGATTGCAGTTCCAGGGGGTTCCTTCCAACAGGATATGGGTACTATACATGTGGATGCTTAGGAAGGTCTTGAAGTAGATGGTGCTCATCTGGTTGTGGGCCAGGTTGAGCAGGGCCAGGGAGATCATGGCGGTGAAGACACCCTCTTGGGTCTTGTTGATCTGGTTTCCCTGCAGGTTGAGGACCTCCAGGGACTTCAGCATGCAGAACACCCCATTGTTTTGGGAGACGAGATGGTTGTCCTCAAGGTGGAGCTGCCGCAAGGTGGACATGGAGCCAAAGGACCTCACCTGGATGGAATAGAACAGAACACAATAGAATAAAACCAAATAAAACACAATAGAACAGAATAAAATAAAACACAATATAATATAGTAAAATAGAACAGACTAGGATTGTATAAGTCCTGTGTCACCTTATTTGATGTTGTTCAACAAAAGTAAAAACAACCGCATCTGGATGTTATGGATGTCGTTGCCAATAAGGTTGAGCATATGTAGGCCATCCAGGTGCATGAAGCTCCTGCTGTCCAGGGTATGCAGGTGGTTGTGGCTCAGCTGCAGCTCTCTCAAAGAGCGTTCAGGCCCAGGGAGAAGCTCTCGCTCAGGGACAAGATCCTGTTTGATCAATCAATACATCAATCAATCAATCTATCCATCCATCCATCAAATTGAATTAATAAAGCCCCTTTGACATGAACAGTTGCCACAAAGTGCTTTACAATAACCCGGACCAATACCTCAAAGAGCAAAACAGAAACAAGAGCACGGTGGCCAGGAAAAAACTCTCCACTACCTGTTACAACCCAGGTCCAACTGCTGAAGGAGCTCGAGCTGGGTGAAGGCCCCGTCAGCCACAGCGCTGATGTTGTTGTCCTTTATAAGCAGAACTCTTCAGTTTGCGTTCCATTTGGAAGGAACTCTTTGGAATAAAGGTCAGGAGGTTCATAGATAGGTCCAGGTGTTGCGTGTAAGGAGTGATGTGGTGATGTGGTTGGGTAAAGAGGGCGTTAGTACAAAGCGGGGGAGTTTCAGTTCCTCGTGGCAGTTGCAGCCTTTCTCGCACGGGGTGCCGTGAGACTTGGAGTAAACCGCCATCAACAGTAGGAGACAAAAGAAGCACTGCATTTTGGCCCCCTTACACCTGTAAAAATGAGACAGAGAAAATGTGCTAACACTTAACACAGGTACAACAACAGGTACAACAACTTTAAGTACACCAGCAACAACAGTCTATTTGCATGTTGTTGTGTAGTAATTTCGGAACTGGATTCTAGATAGCGTAATGGAGTTGAGCAATATAGCCCTAAAACGTTCATGAATTAAGCTACCATTATACAAGTATCCCTGACACAACGATCTACAACAAAGCATCCATTTTGACCAAATATGGCAATTTGGCCATAATAAAATAAAGAGAAAACATGAATGCCTTACCTTCACATCTATGATGAGGAGGGGGCTGGAGAGGAGAGGGGTTTTAAAGAGATTGCTTGTAAACTGGGGCAACATCTGAGAATAAGGTGACACTTCCCTCTTTGAAGCATGAGCTTGTGGGTTACGTGATTTAAGGACAGCAGGTGTCTACAGGGGTGGAAGGGTGTGAGATGATCCACCATTTATGTAGCCTAGTTGATGAATCAGATATTTATCTGCTGAACCTGTTGAACTGCAGCGAGAAAGATTATAGTAATTCCAACCAAATCCCTAACTTAGTATCATGATTTATCCTTCAATCAATCCATCCACCTACATTAATCTGACATCTCAGTTTACCCACATTAGCCTTTTCCCGATCACCATGTGAAAAGGCAGAAATTGCTACCACATGGTGGATGCTCGTGTAGCTCAGTTGGCAAGGCCAATGGCGCTCGCATCAACAATGCTGTGGGTTCAATTCTTGGGTGTAGCTAATACAGGTTAAATGTTTTCAGCCTGGTACCCAAATGAGAAATTCTGTGGTTTCCTGGGACCCAAGCTTACAAAAACATACAACTCTATGTAAATATAGGTACATTTCATTGCCCTTATGCCCAATAACAAATGCAACATAGACAAAGAACAATTAAATGAAATACCCCATATACACAGCTACTCATGTTAATGTTTCCCCATTAAAATACTCTTACATGTGTCTAGGTAGGACCTGTTGCTGTTAAAATACAATAAATCACTGGAATAAACTGATCGACCACATCACACAGATGTAGACCATAAAAACACACACACACAGTCCTAATGATAGGTGTGTGACTGGTTGACGTTTTCAACAAGCAGGTCTATTCTGGGCGCAGTTTTTGACAGTTGAGAACCCTGACTCGCACAGGTACGTGGTGCCAAACTGGATCAGAACATCTACTGCTTTCTCAGGCAGTTTCTCAGCCTCAAAAAGCATCTTGCGTCTATCAGTGTATTCCAGTTCAGAATAAAAACGATTGCTTATATTAGGATCAGAACATCTACTGCTTTCTCAGGCAGTTTCTCAGCCTCAAAAAGCATCTTGCGTCTATCAGTGTATTCCAGTTCAGAATAAAAACGATTGCTTGTATTTGAACAGCAACAGTTTTCCCCCTCATCTTCATATGTACTGTTACTCGGGTTGCACTATCAGTAACATTAGCTAGATAGCTTGCTTTGGCTAATGTTAGCTATTAGCTGAGTAAAAGGCCAGGGGGTTGTTTGAAGAGAAACTCACATCGACTACTACTCCCCTTATTTCTGCTTATCATCACCTGTTGTACAATTACAACAATACCTTGCTAGCTGACTTATTTTTCCACTGTATTCTGCCCTGTTCTAAAATAACTCCCTGGGTTTTCCGTCAAGCTGTGGATGTTTGGTCAGGACCTGTCGTTTTAATTTGTCGTTTTGAGAGACTCATTACTAAGCACTTCCCTGCACAAAACACACTGTGGGCGCTCCTCGTTATTTCTCAACGTTTGTATGAAACCGAGAGAGAGAAACCCATCGCTGTATTTGCGTTTAATGACAATAGAACTTGTGGCTAGCTTGAGTCCATGCGATGACAGCGGTGAGTGATGGCGAGTGGGAATTACAAGCCAGTGGCTGACAGCGCATCATCTGCTGCTGAACAACAGCACTGCAGCGTGTGTGTCGCGAAGTGATCTTCAAGAAAACTGTCGAAAAAAAATATGTTTATTAAACTGAGAAGCACACGAACATCTTCCTCTCACGCAGCTGCCAAACTGAGCAGAAACACCGCTGCAAATTAGAGAGCGTACCGAACAGAGTGCAGTTGCACTTGGCCAAAATCAATTCCAGTAATTAATGAAATAATTATAAATGTACTCTGACACCTCGCGACCCACCATTAACAGGGCTGCGACCCATTGTGGGTCGAGACTCATACTTTAAGAAAGGCTGATCTAATACCCACACAGCTTACAAAAAAGGTATGCATTCACTGAACTGTACGTTGCTTTAGTTCAGGGTCCCCGTACTACACAGCTTATTCAAATAACCAACTCATCAAAAGTAGTCCGTATCTGGTGTGACCACCGTTTGCCGCATGCATCGCGACACATCTCCTTCCCATAGAGTTGATCAGGCTGTTGATTGTGGCCTGTGGAATGTTGTTGCATTCTTCTTCAATGGCTGTGCAAAGTTTCTGGATAGTGGTGGGAACTGGAAGACGCTGTCATACACGTCAATCCAGAGCATCCCAAACATGCTCAGTTGGTGACATGTCTGGTGAGTATGCAGTCTATGGAAGAACTGTGACATTTCCCGCTTCCAGGAATTGTGCACAGATCCTTGCGACATGGGCCGTGCATTATCATGCTGAAACAAAAGGTGAGGGAGGCGAATGAATGGCACGACAATGGGCCTCAGGATCTCATCATGGCATTAAAATTGCCATAGAGAAAATGCAATTGTGTTCGTTGTCCATAGTTTATGCATGCCTATACCATATGCCACCGCCACCATGGGGCACTCTGTTCACAATGTTGACGTCAGCAAACCGCTCGCCCAAACTACACACTGCCCAATACTGTTGAAATCGGGATTCATCCATCGAGGTAGAGCATTTGCCCATTGAAGTCGGTTACGACACCGAACTACAGTCAGGTCAATACTCTGGCAAGGACGTTGAGCACACAGATTAGCTTCCCTTTAGACGATTTCTGACAGTTTGTGCAGAATGATTTGGTTGTGCAAACCCACAGTTTCATCAGCTGTCTGCGTGGCTGGTCTCAGACCATCCTGCAGAAGAAGAAGCCAGATGTGGAGGTCCTGGCTGGTGTGGTGACATGTGGTCTGCAGTTGTGAGGCCGGTTCGACTTACTGCAAAATTCTCTAAAGTAACATGGGAAGCGACATATGATAGAGAATTTAACATTAAATTCTTTGGCAACAGGATTTGGATTTGATCTAGCAACCTTTTGGTTACTGGCCCAACTCTCTAACCACTAGGCTACCTGTGTCATGTCTTGTTATGTCTGTTCCTGTCCTTTCTCTTCACTCTGTCTCTCTCTGCTGGTCTTTTTAGGTTACCTTCTCTGTCTCTCATTCTTCAGCTGTTCTACATCTCTCCTAACTAGCTCATTCACTCTTTCACACCTGTTCTCTCTTCCCCCTCTGATTAGGTCTCTATTTCTCTCTCTGTTCCTGCTACTTTCAGTGTCTGATTCTTGTTTGTGTTTTTGATGCCAGAAGCAAGCTGTCGTCCCGTTTGCTTCCACCTTGTCCTATCCTGTCGGAGTCCGCCTGGCAGGTGCATCCTGCATTATACTAACGTTCTTTTTGTTCCATTGACTACGTTGGAAGAGGATTTATGCCATTCCTGTTTTTCATTAAAGAACTCTGTTTTCTGTTAAAACCGCTTTTGGGTCTTCACTCAAGTACATAACAACCTGCTGCCCCAATTGAAAGGAATACGCTTTTTGTGCATATGGAACATTTCTGGGATCTTTTATTTCAGCTCATTAAACATTTTTGTTCACTATACTTATAGAAGACTGACTGGACAGATTATAGATCATATTTAGTTACATGCCTAACGAAAAGTATGCGTGTGCAATTGATAAACATTATTGTAACAGTCCTTAAAATATATACTTTTTACTAATGTACTACCCTAATCGTGTTTGGATATCTTTACTTTTCCAATATTATTTGACTATCAATCATACTGAAACAACATCACATTACTTTAATTTCCCATATGGCTTTTCCGTTTGTAGATGGACTTAATTTCCGCCATCAAGATGTTTTGAATGACTTAAATAGAGGGAGCCAAAAGTCAAACACATAATGTCATTTTGGAGGAAAACAACAGGCAGTGTAAAGGTAGCAACACATACCTTTTCCTGCTTGTCCTTTGAAACAGTATTTGATATCCAGTGACATCCATTGTTTTTATTTGTTGTCCACATGTAAGAACAGAGAGGGGGCCGGTACTGGAAGGAGTGCATCGGTAAGCCTCCCCTTATAAGTCTTATAAACAAAGGATCGTCTCTGTCAGAGCCACAAGATTACAGCTATAAAAGACAACCTCACAGTGGCTTAAGTCAATGTAAATATCTCTACAAGTAGCCAGTAGCATCAGACGATTTGTGAATTACTGTAAGAATACCAGTGATGAATTTCTCATCCCTGCCCCGGATTGCACAGACAGACACAGTGATGGTGACGTCCCCATGCTCCACATTGCTCTTGATCTGTCCCTGAATCCCAGAGTCCCATCTGTCACTGTGGTGTGATTTAATCAGGGGTTGTCATGGAGACACCTGTCACCTGCTCCAGCCTAGCTGTGGGATACATGATTGATTAAAGACATGACAGCTGGAGAAGTTGGATTGAGAGAACGTCCCATGGAAGCTCACAGGTGCTGGGATGACCTCTCTGAACATACTCTATCATGGTTCATGGTGCTCTGTAGGGGTTGTCATGGAGACAGTCACCTGATACACATGATTGATTAAAGACATGACAGCTGGAGAAGTTGGATTGAGAGAACTTCCCAGCTCACAGGTGCTGGGATGACCTCTGAACATACTCTATCATGGTTCTGTAGTAGGATACACCTCTACACACAGTGCTGCCAGAGCTGTAGGGACAATGGACGTTATCAGTGGCAGCAGAAATAATGAGTGAATGAAATCAATATTAGATCCAGTTACCAACATTAGACCCAAACTAACAGGGCCTAAATGGGTTGTGGTGGTTGTGACGTAATGACTCCTCCTGTGCTTCCGTTTTTGACCAGCAGAGGGTATCATTCACTCGTTTACAATCAATACACACCATTCTATTTTACCTTCTACCTTTGAATTTGGCACTGCATGTAGCAACTGCTAATGCATTTTTTTTGCTGTCATGTTGATCATGTCAATTGAAGAGTGTCATGTGGTATTCAGATAGTTTCCTATCCTCATTGTATCCCAGCGCAATGGCACCCTATTCCCTATATAGAGCATTAATTCTGACCAGAGCCCTATGGTCCCCAAACAAAAGTAGTGCACTACAAAGGGAATAGGGTGCCATTTTGGACTCAAACAATGTTTGGGTTACCAGTTTGGGTCACATTTTATCAGCACATTGAACCACATTAGAATGACTGTCTGAGGACCTCTAGTCCTGTCAATGACCCTCACATACCAAGGCTCAGGAGAAGACCCAGATGCAGACAGTTTTTAAGTAACACAATTTTATTACAGGAACAGGGGGGCAGGCAAACGACAGGTCAAGGGCAGGCAGAGGTCAGTAAGTCCAGAGCAAAGTCTGTAAGGTACAGAATGGCAGGCAGGCTCAGGGTTGGGGCAGGCAGAATAGTCAAAAACCGGGAAAGCTATTAAAGGAACTAGAGAAAGACAGGAGCATGGGAAAAACGCTGGTAGGCTTAACGAAACAAAACTAACTGGCAACAGACAAACAGAGAACACAGGTATAATACACTGGGGATAATGGTGTGACACTCACAGATCCATCAGACCTGTTTCCACCAGCATGCATCAGCCTGAAAATTAGACCAGAGAGAGAGAGAGAGAGAGCAAGAGAGAGAGAGAGAGAGAGTGAGAGAGAGAAGGATGCAGAGATAGAAAGAGAGAGAGAGAGAGAGAGAGAGAGAGATAGTGGGACTCATTACACATTTGCCTTATAATGTTTGACAAGAATGAGGAACAGGGGATCCATACAGAGCTTTATGACTGAAAGGAGGACCACAGAGGAACAAACAAAAAACAATAGGTTAAAGGTCACAATGCATTTTTAAAACAACTAACTGAACCTACCAATGACCCTGTGCACTTTCACTCAACAGACAGAAGCTTATGGTCAATTTGAGCAGTTGAATTTTAAATATGTGTGGGGTCATCAGAGTTTATGGGAATGTGTGCGAGAAAGAGCTGTGAAAACAGCCACTTTGCACAGCAAGCCAAGCTGTCTAAGCTGTCCAGGCTGTCCAACAAACTTGGTAACATTTGCAGCAGTGTAACGTAACTTAATGCAATGTTATTATTCTTAGCAGTAGGAACAGATTGGGAGCAGCAGGATGGCCAGACTGAACGTTCACACTAACCGACAGATCAAATGTAGCACCTCACACAGACAGACAGTGAAGAAGATGGTGTGTGTGTGTGTGTGTGTGTGTGTGCGTGTGTGCGTGTGCGCACACGTGTGTGTGTGGAAGGAAGGAGATAATTAACGTAGCCAGTTCAGATTGTATGCGACTCATGTCGGTCAACATCCAGCCACAACAAGAGGAGTGGGCCAGGGATCCAGAGATGTGCCACTGGGACTGGCACTGGCACTGGCACTGGCACTGGCACTGGCACTGGCACTGGGACTGGGACTGGGACTGGGACTGGGACTGGGACTGGCACTGGGACTGGGACTGGGACTGGGACTGGCACTGGGACTGGGACTGGCACTGGCACTGGCACTGGCACTGGCACTGGCACTGGCACTGGGACTGGGACTGGGACTGGCACTGGGACTGGGACTGGCACTGGCACTGGGACTGGGACTGGGACTGGGACTGGGACTGGCACTGGCACTGGGACTGGGACTGGGACTGGGACTGGGACTGGGACTGGCACTGGGACTGGGACTGGGACTGGCACTGGCACTGGGACTGGCACTGGGACTGGCACTGGGACTGGGACTGGGACTGGCACTGGGACTGGGACTGGGACTGGGACTGGCACTGGGACTGGGACTGGGACTGGGACTGGGACTGGGACTGGGACTGCCATGACTCCTCCCTATGAAGAGTTTGTAGAAAACATGTCCCTCAAATACAGTACAGCCTTCCGTTAGAAGAAATGGTGATATAGGCTACAGGCTATGGAAGATTCAGATACAGCTAGAAATGCCAAGCAGCCTTATTTGTGGCAGTGTACCACCTCTCCCGTGCCTCAAATCCTACAAAAGAAATTTGACAGAGAAAGCTCGAGGAATGTCAGCTAAGGCGGCATAGATAGGACATGTCCGTTTGTATGGATATGAACGGTTAGGTTAGTTGTGGTGGTAAATAACGCCCCGTGGCACCGGGCAGCGAGCCAGCCAAGCGGTAAAGAGACACTAAGGCAGGCAGCAAGCCACGCATGACTGGAGACCTGCTTCAGCTGCGCAGCGTACGTGTTGTTGTGGCTCAACAAATTATATCCGCTGTTTGAGTGACACACACCGAACACGCAGGCCCAACCGACCCACAAACACATGCCCAGTCACGCTCGCATAACACACAACACACATACAGAGAGCTACAGAGATACACACACGCGCACACGCACACACACACACACACACAATCCTCTATTCAATTTTCCAGTCATTTATTGTTGAATGTGGGTCAGAAAGACCCACATGGCTTTGTTTTTGACTCCTCCTTATTCTATTATGCGGATACTGCAACGTGTTACATCGAGACATGTTGAATAATATGGACCGCAGTTTTCCTGCCCTGTGCGGCTCAGTCAGTAGAGCATGGTGCTTGCAACAAGCTAAGCGTCAGTACAGAGACAAAGTAGAATCCCAGTTCAACGGCTCAGACACAAGAGGCATGTGGCAGGGTCTACAGTCAATCACGGACTACAGGAAGAAATCCAGCCCAGTCACGGACCAGGATGTCTTGCTCCCAGGCAGACTAAATAACTTTTTTGCCCGCTTTGAGGACAATACAGTGCCACTGACACTGCCTGCAACGGAAAAATGCGGTCTCTCCTTCACTGCAGCCGAGGTGAGTAAAACATTTAAACGTGTTAACCCTCGCAAGGCTGCAGGCCCAGACGGCATCCCCAGCCGCGCCCTCAGAGCATGCGCAGACCAGCTGGCTGGTGTGTTTACGGACATATTCAATCAATCCCTATACCAGTCTGCTGTTCCCACATGCTTCAAGAGGGCCACCATTGTTCCTGTTCCCAAGAAAGCTAAGGTAACTGAGCTAAACGACTACCGCCCCCGTAGCACTCACTTCCGTCATCATGAAGTGCTTTGAGAGACTAGTCAAGGACCATATCACCTCCACCCTACCTGACACCCTAGACCCACTCCAATTTGCTTACCGCTCAAATAGGTCCACAGACGATGCAATCTCAACCACACTGCACACTGCCCTAACCCATCTGGACAAGAGGAATACCTATGTGAGAATGCTGTTCATCGACTACAGCTCGGCATTCAACACCATAGTACCCTCCAAGCTCGTCATCAAGCTCGAGACCCTGGGTCTCGACCCCGCCCTGTGCAACTGGGTACTGGACTTCCTGACGGGCCGCCCCCAGGTGGTGAGGGTAGGTAACAACATCTCCTCCCCGCTGATCCTCAACACTGGGGCCCCACAAGGGTGCGTTCTGAGCCCTCTCCTGTACTCCCTGTTCACCCACGACTGCGTGGCCACGCACGCCTCCAACTCAATCATCAAGTTTGCGGATGACACAACAGTGGTAGGCTTGATGACCAACAACGACGAGACGGCCTACAGGGAGGAGGTGAGGGCCCTCGGAGTGTGGTGTCAGGAAAATAACCTCACACTCAATGTCAACAAAACTAAGGAGATGATTGTGGACTTCAGGAAACAGCAGCTCTGTACCATCACTCATTCATATATCCTTATGTACATATTCTTTATCCCCTTAAACTGTGTATAAGACAGTAGTTTAGGAATTGTTAGTTAGATTACTTGTTGGTTATTACTGCATTGTCGGAACTAGAAGCACAAGCATTTCGCTACACTCGCATTAACATCTGCTAACCATGTGTATGTGACAAATACATTTGATTTGATTCCTGCTGTGGCCACCCAATACAAAAAATGTGCACATGCATGACAGTAGGTTGCTATGGAGTATATTATTATTACACGGTATACGATTGTGTGGAGACCTCTTGTGTGCTATTTGGCAAAGTTATGCAACAGATCCCACTGGTTCATGCGTTCAGCTTCTGAGTAATGCTTTTTTTGGAGAGGATTTCCTCAAACCTGTGAAACTAATGTAGTGTTAGGTAAACTCAGGAGTAAATTGTTTGTGCAAACATGATTTAACATGGGACTATGGTATTAGGTGGATTATGGTCACAGAATGTGACTCTTTCACATGGTTTTGGCAGGAAGTCCTAGCACTTGCCTTGATTGTGCAAGGTACGCACGCTCGCACGCACGCACGCAGGCACACACACACACACACACACACACACACACACACACACACACACACACACACACACACACACACACACACACACACACACACACACACACACACACACACACACACACACACACACACACACAAACAAACAGGGTTTTAATGTTACCTTACATAAGTCTTAATCTTTAAGGTTTTATCTACGCTGTCCTTGGAGGGAATTACACAAAATAAATCATAAGTAGATAAGATCAGAATAACAACCATAGCAGAACAACAGAGGACCAAGGAACATTTGCTCCCTCTCAGAAAGCCTTTGATAAAACCAAGAGAGATTCACTTCCCCTTGGCTAACCCAGATGGTCAGTGAACCTGACAATTCAGAGCAAGATGACACACAGAAATGGACTGAGATGGAAGAGAAGGAACTGAGGTGGGAAAACTACCAGGAGGGAATTTTTGGAGAAAGGTCACTGTGGTGATGGGGTAATTCATACATAAATATTTGGATGTGTCGTTCTGCTGACGAACAGGCTGCATCCGTGCGTCAGAGGCTGATTGGAGAGACTGGCTCAGTGTTCCTTCTGGGTTGAGAGGCAGAGAGAAGACAGAGCGGGAGAGAGGAGTAGGGGAGAAGGTAGAGGGGACAGAGAGGGAGAGATGAATAGGGGAGAAGGTAGAGTGGACAGAGAGGGAGAGAGGAGTAGGGGAGAAGGTAGATGGGACAGAGAGGGAGAGAGGAGTAGGGGAGAAGGTAGAGCAGACAGAGAGGGAGAGAGGAGTAGGGGAGAAGGTAGATGGGACAGAGAGGGAGAGAGGAGTAGGGGAGAAGGTAGAGGGGACAGAGAGGGAGAGATGAATAGGGGAGAAGGTAGAGTGGACAGAGAGGGAGAGAGGAGTAGGGGAGAAGGTAGATGGGACAGAGAGGGAGAGAGGAGTAGGGGAGAAGGTAGAGGGGACAGAGAGGGAGAGATGAATAGGGGAGAAGGTAGAGCGGACAGAGAGGGAGAGAGGAGTAGGTGAGAAGGTAGAGCAGACAGAGGGAGAGAGGAGTAGGGGAGAAGGTAGAGGGGACAGAGAGGGAGAGATGAATAGGGGAGAAGGTAGAGTGGACAGAGAGGGAGAGAGGAGTAGGGGAGAAGGTAGATGGGACAGAGAGGAGAGAGGAGTAGGGGAGAAGGTAGAGGGGACAGAGAGGGAGAGATGAATAGGGGAGAAGGTAGAGCGGACAGAGAGGGAGAGAGGAGTAGGTGAGAAGGTAGAGGGGACAGAGAGGGAGAGATGAATAGGGGAGAAGGTAGAGTGGACAGAGAGGGAGAGAGGAGTAGGGGAGAAGGTAGATGGGACAGAGAGGGAGAGAGGAGTAGGTGAGAAGGTAGAGGGGACAGAGAGGGAGAGATGAATAGGGGAGAAGGTAGAGCGGACAGAGAGGGAGAGAGGAGTAGGTGAGAAGGTAGAGCAGACAGAGGGAGAGAGGAGTAGGGGAGAAGGTAGAGGGGACAGAGAGGGAGAGATGAATAGGGGAGAAGGTAGAGTGGACAGAGAGGGAGAGAGGAGTAGGGGAGAAGGTAGATGGGACAGAGAGGGAGAGAGGAGTAGGGGAGAAGGTAGAGCGGACAGAGAGGGAGAGAGGAGTAGGGGAGAAGGTAGAGGGGACAGAGAGGGAGAGAGGAGTAGGTGAGAAGGTAGAGCAGACAGAGGGAGAGAGGAGTAGGGGAGAAGGTAGAGCGGACAGAGAGGGAGAGAGGAGTAGGTGAGAAGGTAGAGCGGACAGAGAGGGAGAGAGGAGTAGGTGAGAAGGTAGAGCGGACAGAGGGAGAGAGGAGTAGGGGAGAAGGTAGAGCGGACAGAGAGGGAGAGAGGAGTAGGGGAGAAGGTAGAGGGGACAGAGAGGGAGAGAGGAGTAGGTGAGAAGGTAGAGCAGACAGAGGGAGAGAGGAGTAGGGGAGAAGGTAGAGCGGACAGAGAGGGAGAGAGGAGTAGGGGAAAAGGTAGAGGGGACAGAGAGGGAGAGAGGAATAGGGGAGAAGGTAGAGTGGACAGAGAGGGAGAGAGGAGTAGGGGAGAAGGTAGAGCGGACAGAGAGGGAGAGAGGAGTAGGTGAGAAGGTAGAGCAGACAGAGGGAGAGAGGAGTAGGGGAGAAGGTAGAGCGGACAGAGAGGGAGAGAGGAGTTTGGTAAAAGGTAGAGGGGACAGAGAGTGAGAGAGGAGTAGGCGAGAAGGTAGAGGGGACAGAGAGGGAGAGAGGAGTAGGGGAGAAGGTAGAGCGGACAGAGAGGGAGAGAGGAGTAGGGGGAGAAGGTAGAGGGGACAGAGAGGGAGAGAGGAGTAGGGGGAGAAGGTAGAGGGGACAGAGAGGGAGAGAGGAGTAGGGGAGAAGGTAGAGGGGACAGAGAGGGAGAGAGGAGTAGGGGAGAAGGTAGAGGGGACAGAGAGGGAGAGAGGAGTAGGGGAGAAGGTAGAGGGGACAGAGAGGGAGAGAGGAGTAGGGGAGAAGGTAGAGGGGACAGAGAGGGAGAGAGGAGTAGGGGAGAAGGTAGAGGGGACAGAGAGGGAGAGAGGAGTAGGGGAGAAGTTAGAGGGGACAGAGAGGGAAAGTTGAGGGAGGGAGAGATGGGAGGACAGGTAGAAAGAGGGAGAGAAGGGAGAGAGGTGGAGAGAAGGGACTGACTGTGTCATCAAGGCTAAAACCTGCTTCATGTCCATTCTTTCATTTTTCTCTTATTAGTTTTTTTTGTTGTCCTTTATTAGATTAGAAAGTTTAATAGTCACATGTACAGGGTTGCAGATATAGTTACAGGGAACAGTGGAATTCTTGAGGGGGGATGTCTATAGGGGGAGCAGCCGGGGGGTAGCTGACTAGTGGTGGCTATTCAGTAGCTTGATGGTCCGGGGGGTAGAAGCTATTGGCCAGTCTTACACGATGCTCCTGTAATGAGTAATGGAAATGGGGAGAACAGGCCATGGCTGCGGTGGCTGGGGTCCCTGATGATCATCCTGGCCTTCCTGCGATACCTGGTGTTGTAGGTGTCCTGGAGGGCAGGCTGTGTGCAGCACCCAAGCGCCTTGCGGTCCGACAGAGGTGGAGTTGCTGTACCAGGCTATGATGCAGCCCGACAGTTTTCTCTTCATGATGGTCCTGTAGAACACTGTGAGGGCCCTCGGGGACAGGACACATTTCTTCAGCATCTTGAGGTTGAAGAGTCGCTGTCGTGCCTTCACCACGGGGTGTAGGTGTGCTTTGACCATTTCAGCGCCTCTGAGACGTGTACGCGAGGAACTTGACGTTTTTGACCGTCTCTACGGCGACCCCGTTGATGAGGATGGGGACATGCTGAAAGGAATTTTATAATATCTGTACATTATACGAACACCTGTAATTACAAAAGTACAATGATTCATGTTTGGCTTTCGCTTGAGATTAAGAGTCAGCGGTAGACACTTCAAATCAAATCAAATCAAATTTTATTTGTCACATACACATGGTTAGCAGATGTTAATGCGAGTGTAGCGAAATGCTTGTGCTTCTAGTTCCGACAATGCAGTAATAACCAACAAGTAATCTAACTAACAATTCCTAAACTACTGTCTTATACACAGTGTAAGGGGATAAAGAATATGTACATAAGGATATATGAATGAGTGATGGTACAGAGCAGCATAGGCAAGATACAGTAGATGGTATCGAGTACAGTATATACATATGAGATGAGTATGTAAACAAAGTGGCATAGTTTAAAGTGGCTAGTGATACATGTATTACATAAAGATGCAGTGGATGATATAGAGTACAGTATATACGTATACATATGAGATGAATAATGTAGGGTATGTAAACATTATATTAGGTAGCATTGTTTAAAGTGGCTAGTGATATATTTACATCATTTCCCATCAATTCCCATTATTAAAGTGGCTGGAGTTGAGTCAGTGTCAGTGTGTTGGCAGCTGCCACTCAATGTTAGTGGTGGCTGTTTAACAGTCTGATGGCCTTGAGATAGAAGCTGTTTTTCAGTCTCTCGGTCCCAGCTTTGATGCACCTGTACTGACCTCGCCTTCTGGATGATAGCGGGGTGAACAGGCAGTGGCTCGGGTGGTTGATGTCCTTGATGATCTTTATGGCCTTCCTGTAACATCGGGTGGTGTAGGTGTCCTGGAGGGCAGGTAGTTTGCCCCTGATGATGTGTTGTGCAGACCTCACTACCCTCTGGAGAGCCTTACGGTTGAGGGCGGAGCAGTTGCCGTACCAGGCGGTGATACAGCCCGCCAGGATGCTCTCGATTGTGCATCTGTAGAAGTTTGTGAGTGCTTTTGGTGACAAGCCGAATTTCTTCAGCCTCCTGAGGTTGAAGAGGCGCTGCTGTACCTTCTTCACGATGCTGTCTGTGTGAGTGGACCAAGTTTGTCTGTGATGTGTATGCCGAGGAACTTAAAACTTGCTACTCTCTCCACTACTGTTCCATCGATGTGGATAGGGGGGTGTTCCCTCTGCTGTTTCCTGAAGTCCACAATCATCTCCTTAGTTTTGTTGACGTTGAGTGTGAGGTTATTTTCCTGACACCACACTCCGAGGGCCCTCACCTCCTCCCTGTAGGCCGTCTCGTCGTTGTTGGTAATCAAGCCTACCACTGTTGTGTCGTCCGCAAACTTGATGATTGAGTTGGAGGCGTGCGTGGCCACGCAGTCGTGGGTGAACAGGGAGTACAGGAGAGGGCTCAGAACGCACCCTTGTGGGGCCCCAGTGTTGAGGATCAGCAGGGAGATGTTGTTACCTACCCTCACCACCTGGGGGCGGCCCGTCAGGAAGTCCAGTACCCAGTTGCACAGGGCGGGGTTGAGACCCAGGGTCTCGAGCTTGATGACGAGCTTGGAGGGTGCTATGGTGTTGAATGCCGAGCTGTAGTCGATGAACAGCATTCTCACATAGGTATTCCTCTTGTCCAGATGGGTTAGGGCAGTGTGCAGTGTGGTTGAGATTGCATCGTCTGTGGACCTATTTGAGCGGTAAGCAAATTGGAGTGGGTCTAGGGTGTCAGGTAGGGTGGAGGTGATATGGTCCTTGACTAGTCTCTCAAAGCACTTCATGATGACGGAAGTGAGTGCTACGGGGCGGTAGTCGTTTAGCTCAGTTACCTTAGCTTTCTTGGGAACAGGAACAATGGTGGCCCTCTTGAAGCATGTGGGAACAGCAGACTGATATAGGGATTGATTGAATATGTCCGTAAACACACCAGCCAGCTGGTCTGCGCATGCTCTGAGGGCGCGGCTGGGGATGCCGTCTGGGCCATGCACGTACTTTGTACGTGCATGAAGAGGTCAACTGTACAAAGGTAATATGCCTGTTTGTTGAAACTATACTTTCAGTTCCTGTTGATACTATGCTCCATTCTTACTTCTGCTAGCACATGATAGTAACAGGAGGAAGAAGGATTGGGAAACTAATTGCAAATAACAATAATCTGAACTCCGCCTAGCAGAAACATCTTTGTATTAGCAACTATTAATTATGAGCTTATATGGTATTAAAGTTATAGGTTATCACCCTGGGTGGGGTGAACCTCAGTTGGGGATAAAAAGGGAAAACACCATTGTGAGAACTGAGTGTCTTGCTTGCAAAGTGCTGTAAGTGTATACTCCGGGTTGCAATTCTTATTAAACAAACTAACCTCTGACTAAATAAGTTTTCCTGTGGTCCCTTGAGTGCACATAGGGCAGAAATCTCTAACAATGCCCAGCCTGGTTCAACCTAAAGTCCACGATCAGCTCCTTTGTTTTGCTGACATTGAGGGAGAGGTTGTTTACCTGGCACCACGCCATCAGAGTGCCCTCACCTCCTCCCTGTAGTCCGCCTCGTCGTTGTTGGTAATCAGACCTACTACTGTCGCGCAATCAGCGAACTTGATGATGGAGTTGGAACTGTGTGAGGCCTGGCAGTCGTGGGTACACGGGGGAGTACAGGAGAGGACTGAGGACGCACACTTGCGGCCTAATTCGCCAGGAAGTCCAGGACCCAGTTGCATATGGAGGAGTTCAAACCCAGGGCTGTGAGCTTGGTGGTCAGCGTAGAGCACAGAACCAACCAAACCATCCTTTTGGTTGGTAGCTAGGGAAGTTAGGTCATTGTCATGGGGTTGGGGTTACAGAGGAAGGAGGCTGCTAGGAGGGCTATTAAAGTGACGGTACACATTACACAGCTGAGTGAACTGAGGTGAGACAGAGAACATCTCCAGACAGAACCACGGTCGATAAAGAAAACACCTCCGGGGGAGAGAAGGTAGAAGGGTGTGTGTGCAGTGTGTTTATGTATGTTTGTGTGTGTGTGTTTGTATAGTGTCTGTCACCATTTTCTGGAATTTTCAGTAAATGGTGTGTGTATGTGCATACGTTAAGTGTGTGTGTGTGTGTGTACGCACAAATGTTTTTGTGTGTGTGTGTGCAGGATATGGGAGGAAGACTGGACAGCCAGGTATAGATATAGGATCTTAATTTGATCACCCTGTTGCAGGGGAACCTTGATGCAATGCAGAAAATGTCAAACTTGTAGTGTATTTGAGGTTTAAAAAAGCTTTTGAAGTTTGTAATTTCAGACTTGATTTTTCCTCACAAAAAATTATGCCACGTTTTAGATCACATGATGCAAAATGCATCATCAGGGGATGTCACGCCCTGGTCGAAGTATTTTGTGTTTGTCTTCATTTATTTGGTCAGGCCAGGGTGTGGCATGGGTTTTTGTATGTGGTGTGTTTTTTATTGGGATTGTAGCTTAGTGGGGTGTTCTAGTTAAGTCTATGGCTGTCTGAAGTGGTTCTCAATCAGAGGCAGGTGTTTATTGTTGTCTCTGATTGGGAACCATATTTAGGCAGCCATATTCTTTGAGTGTTTCGTGGGTGATTGCCCTTAGTGTCCTGATGTCCTTGGTCTGTGTTTATTTGTACAAGTATTAGTCTGTTTCGGTTTTCGTTACGTTTATTGTTTTGTAGTGTTTGTATTTTGATTCGTGTTGCTTCAGTTTAATAAACATGGATCACAATCTACACGCCACATTTTGGTCCGACTCTCCTTCACACCTAGGAAGCCGTAACAGGGGATGATTTCCGTATTTTGAAAGTTAAATTTCTTGAAATCTTGATTGCTGACAAGCAACACATTTTGGAACTACAGTATGTCAACAATGGACTAATGAAACAAATACCAAAATAACGTTTTTGGGTGGAATTGTCCTTGTAAGATCCTATATCTGTAGGCAGCTGATATTTTTTAAACCTATAATTGGCTTCCAGTGCCAGTCTGAGGCACTCTGCTGTCACTTCCTATCTCATCAAAGCAACAGGTCTCTCTCTGCTCTCCTCCTCCTCTACCTCCTCTCTGTCCTCTGTCTGTTGAAGGTGTCTTTGGTAAATAGCAAGGGCAAGGCATAGACAGTATTGATGTCTGTATGCACAGCCTGGTTTGAATGAGTAATTACAGTCACGAGCACTGAATGTATAGTGTAGACATATACCTGTATGCTGTAGCTGAGGAACGCTCAACTCAGTTCTCTTATATTGAGACGGAGTTGAGTTTTGATACCAGGTCGCGGGATTTGCTGGGAACAACATTGGGTCACCATCAGTCGATTCTTGTAAAAATGTCAATTCTGAAAACGCCTACCTGTACCAGTGGAGGCTGCTGAGGGGAGGATGGCTCACAATCATGGTCAGAATGGAGTAAATGGAATGGTGGCATAAAACATGATACCATTCCACTCATCCCGCTCCGGCCATTATTACGAGCCAGTCCTCCCCAATTAAAGTGCCACCAACCTCCTGTGACCTGTGCCGATGTTTGTCCTGTACAACTGCGGTCCTCCTACGGGGTGCTGAAATTCATACTTTTAATAAAGAACTTTTACTTGGAAACAACCACTAATGTTTTCCTCATTTGTGTTGCTCAACTAAGCGTGAATGTTCATGGGCCAATTGAATCTGACTACGTAGTACGAGGAACACAAATGAAGAAAAAGTCGGTGTTTGTATTTGATAAACGTTTTTATTAAAAGGATGAATTTCAGCACCCCATGGAAAGACCGCAGGTGTACAGTTGTACAGGACAAACATAGCTACAGTTAAATTGAAATCTTTACAAGAATCGATGGATGGTGATTCAATGTTGTTGCTAGCAAATCTCACCACCAGTTATCAAAACCCAACTCCATTTTGTGTAGTGAACATGACCTTGAAGATCTCTGAGCTCTCCTCTTGGCATATAGCAGATGGGAACACACACGCACGCACGCACGCACGCACACACACACACACACACACACACACACACACACACACACACACACACACACACACACACACACACACACACACACACACGGTTGGGGGGCCTTACATCAGAGGCCACAGTGCTTCTCCTGTGCACTGTCTTCAGCTCCAGGACAAAACTAGTGAGCCTCAGCTCAGTGAATTGTTAACATCGAGAAGCCCAATCAAAATATTATGAGTGGGGGGTATTCTCTTCCTCTTTTCTCCCTTTGTTTATGTTTCGTTTTGACGGTCTACCAATCAGAAAGCATTACAGAGAAACATGTCTGGGTCAGTTCCATTACGAGGCAAAACAACAGAGCAGGGCTGGGATGAACAAACTCTCCATATCATCAACTCATCTTCCACTCATCTCATCTTTCAGGGCATCAAATCTTGCACATCTTGCTCTTTGACAGCAAATAGTCTCAGAGAAATGTATATTTACAGGTTTCAAATGTCAAGTGTTAATGTCACACGCACAAGTACAGTGGAAGTCCTTTCTTGCAAAACTCAAAACTCAACCATGCAATAATCAATAACAATGTATTGATTGAGAAGAAAAAAAAACACAAGAAATAAGATGAATAAATATGAAATACACAATAAAGTAAGAAAGTGAACATACTATATACAATAAATATTTAAAAAGTCAGTTCCAATGCCACGTTTACATGCAGGAACAGTGGAGTGGTGGAGGTAGATACAGTATGTGTAGGGAGAAGGCGACTGCTCAACAGGTTATAAGATAACCAGAATAGCAGCAGCTTGCATGTGAGTGGGTGTACGGGTGTTTCGAGTCAGTGTAAATGTATGTGCATATTATGTGTGAATGAGCAGATGACGGAGTGAATGTTTGAATGTTTGTGTTTGTGTTGGAGTGACAGTGTGTGTGAGTGTGTAGGCCCCTGTGAGTGTGTAGGCCCCTGTGAGCGTGTAGGCCCCTGTGAGTGTGTAGGCCCCTGTGAGTGTGTAGGCCCCTGTGAGTGTGTAGGCCCCTGTGAGTGTGCGTAGAGACTGAAATAAAAGGTCAATCAAGATACAAGGTAAACTCAGTCCTTGTACCTATTTTGTTAGCTATTTATCAGTCGTATTGCTTGGGGATAGGAGCTGTTTAAGAGCCTGTTGGTGTCAGACTTGATGCACCGGTACCTCTTGCAGTGAGGCAGCAGAGAAAATAGTCTATGGCTTGGGTGTTTATTTATTTATTTTTTACATTTGATCATAGTCCGTGAAGAGATGCAGGAGCAAATACAATGCGTATAGAGAGGCTGATGACTGTTTCAGGATATCCTGTCTGTACACAGGGTCTCACCAGATTGAATTTGGATAAATGATCAAGAAAAAAGATTTCCATTGGCTAAATTTACAAATGATTGCATCATGAGTGGAAGTACACAGAGTTGATTGCTGTCAAAATCTCTGCACAGAGAAGGTCTCAGACCAGCAGGGTGGTCAATTCAAATTATCAGTCAATTCAAATTTACATTTAAACTCTAAAATTAAAAAAAAAACAATTACATAAATACCTTCAATTAATGAGAAATAATTTAAAACATATGATCCTTTCTCCTTTTTTTAATTGGAATTTTAGTTTACTTCTTGAATTGACTGCTTTCTATTTGAGTTGACCCCCAACCCTGGTTCGTTCCACACAATGAATATTTCATGTTTCCTCCTGTATCTGACTGCCTCCCTCCACATCCACTGGGGCTCACCAACTGAGCAGCTGATCAAAACCTGTTGTGGCATATTGACACAAAAGACAAGCTAATGGTTGCCCGCTGTTTTGAGTCACCCATAACACACTGCCAGAGAAGGTTATAAGTGAAACCGTGCTGCAAAATATGCTCACTGAGGCATTATACAAAGGCAGAAGGAATGCCTCCTATTGTCCAATGGACAAACAGTGTACTGTTCACAACATGCACAGTACTTGTGACGGTGGCCAATTGGACATAGGCTTAGGCTAGTTTTCCTGTCGGCTCCCATAGGTAACTTTAATCAATGTTATTTCGTATTGCTTTATGTGAGAGTATGAGGTCAGGTCCCATGGTTTGCGTCCCAAACGGGGTACTATAAAGGGAATAGGCTTTCATTTGGGATGCAACCATTGTGTGTCAAGCCAAGGACATCCAATACAGCATCTACTCAAAAGCAAGGTTTCCATGATGCTGGTTCAGGTTGATCTGTGGGATCCCTGTTTTGCCCATTTGGAACCCTCCTTCTCGCTAAGCCAACCGCTCTCAGAGTGCTGCCTCTGTTCTCTCGCTGAACTGCAGGGAACAGAGCTGTGACAGAGAGCACATATGACAGACTGTCACTCCACCTGGGCCACAGAGGTGAGGTGCTAAGAGTTAACCCCAGCAACAGAAGATCTCTAGAGTCTACACCTTTCCTACCAAGACGTCCTCTCTCTATATCCTGCTGGTTACCCATCTACAGTACATTGGGATTCCAGGTCTATCAGAGAAAGTACTCACTGACCTTTGCAGAGAAAAAAAAAGTGCCAATTTGATTTGATCTGTGTCTATTTAAAGCACTGGGCTGGCTGCTGGCTGGCTGGAGAGCGGGCCATGGTTATTATTGGCACAGCCTCCGTTTGCTGAAGGTGCCCCCTGGATGTGCTAACTCATTGAGTGGACGGTGGCTGGGCTGGGCCGCCCCCCTGCTGGGAGGAATAACATTGCATTAGCTGATGACACATCCAGATACTGCAGAGCCCCTGGGCTGGTTGGATGGCTTCCTGCTTCCCAATGATGATAATGTCTTGTATGACTTCATTAAGATGCCACAGGAAGTGAAGTTGTTGAGTGATGTCACTCTGTATCCTGAGGCATCACATCGTATTATGGCAGTTCCCATCGGATGAGGAGGATGAAGAGTGACATTTACATTTTAGACATTTAGTAGATGCACTTATCCAGAGCGACTTACAGTTAGTGCATTCATCTTAAGATAGCTCGATGGGACAACCGCATATCACAGTCATAGTAAGTAAATGTTTTCCCCAATAAAGGAGTTATCAGCAAAGTCAGAGCTAGTAAGTGGGAAAAGAGTCAAGTGTGAGTGTTAGTTCACAAAAGGCTTAAAAAACAACAACACTTTAACAAAAGGAAAGGGGACAACAAATTATTTTGGTAATACAGTGAGCTCCAGTGACACAGTTGTTGTGGTTTTGGCTCTGTACTCCAGCACTTTGGATTTGAAATGATACAATGACGATGAGGTTAAAGTGCAGACTTCTCGTCTATATCGGGTGAAACGTTTAGAAATTACAGCACTTTTTGTACATAGTCCCCCCATTTTAGGGGACCAAAGGCATTGGGACAAATTCACTTGTGTATTAAAGTAGCAAAAAAGTTAACCATTTGGTCCCACGTTCATAGCCCACAATGACTGCATCCAGTTTGTGGCTCTGTAAGTTTGTGAATGGTAAATAATGTATTGTGTAATTTTGGAGTCACTTTTATGAATAGAATATGTTTCCAAATACTTCTACATTAAGGTGCATGCCACCATGATTACGGATAGACCCGTATGAATGAATTGTGAATAAGGATGACCTCCCCTGTTATTTTAAGGTTGAAAGGTTAGCATGTCTTGTGGGGTATGCTATTTGTGTCACTGTCCCAATACTTTTGGAGAGCACTGTATATGCTGACTGTTAGCCATTAGTTCATTGTCTGTACTGCAACATGGACATTACGTGGCCCAAGTAACCAGTGGAGGCTGCTGAGGGGAGCACGGACAAAACAATGTCTGGAACAGAGCAAATGGAAACCATGTGTTTGATGTATTTGATACAATTCCACCTATTCCGCTCCAGCCATTTCCATGAGCCCGTCCTCCCCAATTAAGGTGTCACCAACCTCCTGTGCAAGTAACATTTGGCACAATATGCTTGAGTTTATTTCAGCTCTATTCTACACATCATTAAAGCTGCTATTAAAACTGTGTTGTCTTTCTTAATGTACATTTCTAATTATGTTCAGGACATTCCGTGGAACCACTACCTGGCCTCTCTACATACGACATTTAAATGCCGTCCCTACAGTTTAGCAGAGTATTGAGTGCTGCTGAAGTCTACACACAGGGGAGCTAGTACAAGGTCAGGAGAATGGGTGTTCAACTGGCTTGGTGGATGCTAGTTGACTGATGACCAATTCAGACTCCCTTAGCAACCAACCCCCCATCCCACACCCTGTGGGCCCACTAGACACTAAGTGCAAGCTTTCAGTTGGCCACCGGATAATTTCTGACCTCTCCCACACAGCCAGGAAATGGACTATCCAAGAGGAATATATTTAGAACATATAAATACATGGCTCTGGACCGTCCTAGTTCCTGCCTGTCTGGAATTATTCAGTCACCAAGACGGTGTTTCTGATGAAAATATACTGTACTTTTTTAAAAGTTTTAAACTTTAAAGACATTTCTCCATAACTAAATTGGTCAGTTTTTCCCCCATTCATTTTCATTCGCAATTGCAAAATGGAAAACATATGGATTATGACAAATGTACATTTCAAGGCTACCGTTCCATCTGTATCGCTGAACCATTACAGATTGAACAATAGAAATATAAAGGTCATTTCCGAATGAGCCGACATGTAGCATTTACCGTGAACACGGGGTGTCTGTTTACTGCATTAGCAGCAGTCTAGATGGCAGGCTAGCTCCACTGTGCTCCACACCTCTCGGGGGGGGATCTCAGGATCTAGGTTAAGGTCTGTATACTCCGAGGGAGGGGTGCATCATGCCCTGTAGGGGATGTCCATAAGAGCTTTCCTCCCTCTCTTCCCACACTGGCCGTGCCTCTTCTTTAAACCTTCATGACAGCTCCCTCTTCCACATGTGGAGGTGTGGCAGACCCATGTCTGCTTTATGCTTTGGCTTGTTGAGCTAAAGGGATTTGATCTCTTCGTGGTTAATGTTAAGAGCAAACAACATTCTGTACAACCTTCGGGAACCAAGAGTCTCGGCGCACAAGTCTTCTGTTTTTCTGTTCTTTGTGTGAGTGAAAGCGCATTCCATTAGAGAAAACATAACATGGAACGCTTGCTTGTTTCTGCTGTTAAAAGTAATGTTGTTTCTAAACACTGTGTCAGCATAGATAACTACTGTTGTGGCTTCGGGTTATTGGTGCTCTACACTACAGTTGAAAAGTACAGAGAGAGAGAGAGAGATCCCATTCAACTCTGCCTCCATCACACCTCCCCGCTACGGAATTGAGTCACTGTCAAATGCCAAAAGTGCTCCAACTTCTTGGAATATCATTGTTTCAACTCTACGACTTTTCAGTAGAGTTAAAAAGAGTCAAAATGATCTTATATATATATATATATATATATATAACCCCAACAAAAATCAATATTGCTATGAGTAGGAGAGCGAAAGGGGAGTGTGTGCAACAAGCTGGAAGTAATGTGCATTGACAGCCCATGGGGCGGTGGGGGGGAACGGGGCGTGTGTGTGTGTTGGGGGATGGGGGGCTGAACGACAGGGCACTAGTGGGGAGGGAGGGATGGATGAAGGGAGGGAGGGGTTCGATGGAGAGATCTGTCTCCAGCAGCAACACTCTTCCTGGGCAACACAGTGTGTCAAGTGCACAGAAGACAAATAAAAAGAGAAGAGAGAAGAAACAACACAGAAACCGATCTATAATGCACTCAGAGTCCCTGGAGTGGACAAAGGAGAGAGGATACTCCAGGACACAATGCAAGACTCAATGATAGAGTACTTGAAACCAGGATCGAACTCTATCCTTACTAAAGCAAACACACCATCTTTCTGTTGCTTTTGGAAAAAATAACTGCAGCATATCTAAGGCCCTCTCAGTCCTACTCTGCAGTTATCCTTGATTATCTGTAGTCAAGTATTGGCGTATTGTATTCTATTCAAGTAGGGCGGCAGGTAGCCTAGTGGTTAAGAACGTTGGGGCCATCTGGCGATGTGCCCTTGAGCAAGGCACTTGACCCTAATTTCTCCTGTAAATCGCTCTGGATTAGAGCGTCTGCTAAATGACTCAAATGTCATGTAAAATGTAAGCATTGCTGTCACCAGGTCACTCAACAACTAGATCACCACTCTCTTTCTCAAGATTGCTGCTCGCAAAGCATAGGTACAGAACCTATATTTGCCATTAGGGAAATGGCCCGCCCTGAATGGTATGGAGCAACCGTTTCCTATTTTATATGCTTTCAATGCACAAGGCTGCTGTGGTGACATAAAACCTGGAAAGCTTCCTAATTGAGGAGTGGGTTGTCGTGACCTAATGGGGGAGTGCTCAGTGGTTCAGTTCCAGGGCTGATGGTGAATCTATAATGCATATAGTGTTGTGTGTTACGGGCTGTGTCCAAATGGCTTCCTATGTAGTGCACTACACTTGACCAGGGACCATTGGGCTCTGGTCAAAAGTGGTTCACTTTGTAGGGAATGGAGTGTGACAGGCAGGAAAACACTGGGGAAGACCTAGGGGCCAGCCCTGCTTCCTCCTGTTGATCATGCTTCAAGCATGCATGGCTGACTGAGGAAACCAAAGGAGAAGAAGAACTCTCAGAAATGATTTCATGTGGGTCATTAAAGATGAAAACGGGCTAGTGAGGGAGGCAGAGGCAGACCGCAGGGATTGGTTGGCTTGGGTGACCCTGCGCATCTGTCATTGGGCATTGCGTCCCTCTTTGGTTTCTGAACACTCTCCCCATCGTTCTAAAGTAGATAAGCATGTACAGGATATGTGCTGCTGGGAACTGGAATAGAACCCTTTCTAAAGGCGAATGTAATGGAGAAGCTTTGTAAAGCAGGAACTACTTCCAAGATAATACTGCATGTAAAAGTCCCCCAGTGAAAGATTGACATATTCCTGAATTAATGCTCCCAAGATGGTTCGACTAAGATTTTTTGTGAACATTCAAAAATTGCGTTTCTATTCAATAAAATTTGTCAGGCTGTCACACTTCATTAGACAGAGATTGTTTGAAACTTGGCAGGCATTAGAGTGACGAGGCAGGGGGCTGTTTCTGTCGGGACTCTGGACTGTCTAGCTAAGCCACAGAGGGTCTCTCTCCTGTCTCCACCAACCAACACCTTGTCTATTATGGTCCATTGTGTTCAGTAGGGCAAAGCGTACCAAAAAGGTTTACCACAGAAATCCAGGTCTAACTCACTCAGTTTCAAAATATGTTCTCTCATTTCGTTGCTTCTGAACACAGCCCATGCTACACATACAGGAGACATATAGGAGAGAGACAGAAAGGAGATAGGAAGTGATGGAGAAAATGGCGTGCTAGTTTCATGGAGGGAAGTCAGTCAGACATGCAGAAAGAAAATGGATGCCTGTCACTGTGTGTCCCTGCTGTTGGTAGGTGTAGTTATTCTAGTCCCCAGCGGGGGATATCAATATGTGTTTGTTTGCTTGCTCCTGGGTCAGTGTTCACACATTGCCATTGTGCAAAAAGGGAGAGATTGTCCAGGGGATGAAGGGGGGATGGGTGGAGAGAAGCGATCAATGAGGATGGAGCTAGAAGCACTCTCAGAGAGACTGTCTCACTTTCTGGTTGGGTGGTGCATAGCGTGAGTCACTCCCATCTCCAGGGCAAGTCTGTCAGTCTCCTCAAATGTCTGTCTGTCCCACTTAGGTCTGGAAGTACTGGAGACAGCATCCAAGATGGACGCCCGTTGTTTTCAACGTAATCTACTCACGTTCGCATATGCCGTTTTGTGGTTGTTCTTTTTTGTACCGGGACTACTATGCCTGCGCACTAGTCCCGATGAGACGGCAGGATCGTGGGAACATGCTCCGGAAACTCTGCCAGCTAGGCTCATGACATCAGAGCATGAATATGAAATGTAAATATCTTCGGCTGAGTGATTTAAAAAAATAAATTGGCCTCAGCAACTAATATTTGAATAATTCAATGGATTTTTTGGGTGCACAAAGGTGATGACTATTATGAATTTTCGAATTATGGGGCCGTCGATGGGAATTGTCTTTCTGGGCCATACTTCAGTTGAAATGCAATACTGAAGCTGTCCTCTGGGAATTCGAAAGCACGCTTCCAGTCTGGCGCCTTGGTTTGTCCCCTACAAATCTGTTTGTCTGTCCCTAAATGTGTGTCTGACCTTCAGTCTCATAACTGTCTGTCCCCTCGATGTCTGTCTGTCCCCCACAAAGTCTATCTGTCTGTCTCATAACGGACTGTCTATAACCTACTGTCCAGACAGCACAGCGGCCATTGCCTTTAACGATGCTTCGGTATAGGCACACGAGTGAGCTGTGAGACTTGTGGATGAAGAAATGATGGACCTTCATATTAGAACATACACAGCCCATTTTCAATTGTGATTTTAACACCCAGTGTTTAAAAAAATCAACACCTTTAAGTTCATAGTGTACATTACAGAACCAATCAGAAATAATTGTTCAATTAACACTTTTCAAAGAAACAAAATAATATGAGCACAAACATACTATGATTAGGATGAACTGTGATTGCACAAATCCTTTATTTCCAGGATCAAATAGTATATTTTAACATTTCAACTGATTTTTTTTTTTTTTTTTTTACATCTACAATAACTTTGTGTGTTAGAATATCAAAATGAATTCAATAAATTCAAAGTGATAAAAAAAAGAACAATGACACCATTGTATCTTTAAACATAAAAATATGGGATGTGAGTCTCCAGTATGTCACCACTATGGCACCATATCCTTGAGAGTAAAAGTCATAAAAAGTTCTCCAAACATGACTTTGAAATAAAACACAGAACTGTAGGTATTGTAGTCAATATAATATTGAGTCCAAAATTATTTTCTACAAGCCTACTTTTTGTGCTAGAGAAAAATGGCTTGTAAGGACCAGTGCTTTCAAAGTAGTGCTTGCAACAAATGTCATAAAAAATACCTTACTATTTACACATTTGTTTTTTTTAAAAGCAGTTGTTATTGATTGTCACCTTGCTTTTTTATTTTGACATACATCTCCTGGTTGATTTAAATAAATCTATTTCATATAAGAAATGTCTGTATACAAAAAAAGACAAACAAATATAAAGCGAGGCAGGTCTGTAAATGCGTTTGTTCGTGACATTTATGTAATAAGTTACATCCCAAATGGCAACCGTTCCCTATATAGTGCACTACTTTTGATCAGGGTCCATAGGGCTCTGGTTAAAAGTATAGCACTATGTAGAGAATATAGTGCCATTTTGGATGGAGAGAATTCTAACGCTACCAATATTAATAAAAAATTATTTTCCAGCACTTTTTAATAACGAAATACTGCAAAGAGGATATTTTTACAACTCTTTTACAATATACACAACACATTCAACATTGCAACTTTTCAATACAGAATCTCTTTAAAAAGACTTGTCTTCTCATTTGGATCAATGCCCGTGAGTCTGCGTGTGACCAAGTCAATCCTCATGGAACAGGGTCTTCAGTGCGATACATCAGTGTTTCCACGCTTTTGACCTATTCTAAAGCTAGCCCAGCTGATTCAACTCGTCAACTAATCATCAAGCCCTTGACTAAGTGAATCAGGTGTGCTCGTTCAGGGCGACAACAGAATTGTGAATCTTCTGGGGGTCCCCGAGGAGAGGTGTGAGATCCACTATGATCGGTGACCATGACAGAATCACTTGGGGCCCTGTAAGAGAGGAGGCCCACTGAAACAACCTTTCTCGTCACGTCAGAAACTGCCCTTCCCGGTCCTCTTGCCATCGGCAGCGAATACAGTTTGTTTTAGCTCAACCTCATTTCAATTCAGGAAATCAACTTGAATCCAAATGTATATTTTTCTCAAAGCTTTTCAATGAGGAATGATGGATCTGGAATTTGCTTGTTTACTTCTGAATGTAAGCCATCTCCTGCTGTATTACGGGACTTGATGTCATGAGTGATTTCACACTGTAGCCAGTCAAGAAAAGAAGAAAATGCTTCGGTTGATTTGAGTGCCATTTAAATAAATACACAACATCATTGCACTGGTAACGTAAACTTCTTCCAGGCTAAAATGCAGCATGGAAATAAACAAAACCCCAAAACGGTCATCCCTTCCTCCGATCTGCTCTCCCTCTTCATATTTAGATACCATTTGACCATAATATGGGATCTGTTTCACATATCCAATCTCAATAACACGTAAGAGGACAACCTATATACTATTTTACCAACACGTAGATCACCAAAACCTGAATCAATTCCTCTTCCTCTCTATGGGCAGATGACACAACAAAACATAACACAGAACAGAACATTTGTAAATCCACCTCACAATATTGTCAGACACCCAGCTCCTTCATATCAATCAATCATGTCTCATCATTCTTCATAATGAATATTAATCTCCATATCAATCCTTCTCCATCCTTTCCATACCCACATTCACTTTCCCTCCTTTAACAAGTTATACTGTACCGAAGCGCAGTACTGTAGCTATGACAGTGGTAAAACACGTCTCTTATCACAGTCTTGTTAATAATCTTTGTCCGAAACTGTATTTTGTACACCCATAAAGAAAAACAATGAAATTCACAGTGGTGAAGAAATCGCCGCTCTCTCAACCATACCCTTCATAAAAAAATGTGTAACATGAGAAGATGCATTTGGTTTCCCCTGAGCTGTGTGCCAGTGGGGAAACTACTGTCAGAGTGCAGAGAGACACTATGCTGAGTTCTTTCACTGAGTCCTGAGTCTGTCCAACACAAATGAAATGGAGAGACATGTTACATAGAAAATCCTAACATCCACAGTTCAGTTTAAATTCTTCTTTCGCGTCTCCTCCTCTGTAAAAATGTTTATGCCCCCTGACAAAATGGTCCAATGGTCTCTCTTTGCACTGACACGCCCCCCCCCCCCCGTCTCAGAGGTAGAAGCCAGTAGTCTGTGGGTCTGGGAGGGTGGGCAGGGTTTGGAGGGCGCTGGGCTGGGGGTGGAGACCGTCGCTGGCTGCCTGGCCGTTCACATCGGGCAGTAGACAGCTCCCTGTGTGAGCAACGTTGGTGTCATTGAGGATGCAGCCGCTCTCCATCTAAACACAGAACAACATTAACAAATATCATTGGAGCTGTATGCATATGATAGGACACAACCCCCCCCAAAAAAGACAAAACTAACTCTAATCACCACACTGGGCTCTGTTCTGTGGCATGTTGAGGTCTTTGACACCATTCACTTAACCTTTCACTGCAGTGGGCTGAATCAGGGTCAGGTAGTCTTAAACAAATCTACTTTCAAACAGAAGTGTACACTTCACACACATGGTTCTGAGCTTAAACAAGAAGAAGACACCAGGTCAGACATGGAGTTGAAACGTACTCCATTTTGATTTTGCATCTCAATATGACAGTTCATATACATCACAGAAGACTGAAATATAACAAAACCTTTTGACATAAAAACAGATTTTCTGTGGGTTTTTAGAAATAATGTTTATTTTGAAAAATATGAATAACATTGTAGCCATGAGGACACTAGGTCATTTGACTGCAGGAAAGGGCTCCTGCAGGTCAGGTCAGCCAGAGAGCGAAGTGGTGCAGAGCGGACACACACACACACACACACACACACACTGGTCAGTGGACAGCAGAGGATGGGTGGAACTAGACAGCAGAGATATAGTAGCTAACTGTAGCTTGTAGTAGTTGCTAATACACTAGCAAACTATACAAAGTAGCATATCCGCCAAACCAACAGAGTACTGAACCTGGTACACGCACTGAGCTCCACTCTCTATACTCCATAGGTGTGAGTATGTACTTTGTGGCTTCCCTGTATGAGGGAATCCCCTGTGTGTGTGTGTGTCTGTTGTGACAGTTTCTACCATCGGCCTAATTGTAATCCTGCTTAGTGGGCACTAAATGGATTAGCTAGGCATCATCCATGTAGAAATCCTAATAGGGCCACCTTATATAGGCCCCCCATAGGGGCAGGCCAGCAGGACACTGCACACCTGCAGCAGGACAAACCCAGCCAGGTTAAGGTAGGCCAAACTCAACTAATCTCTAATGCTACTCAATCCCAAATCACATCAACACCCCTAGCCGGGGGGAAACAGCACCCCCTGTGGTGGGATGTGACACCGCACATGTAGGCACGCACCCATGCGCATACACACAACATTGCCACACATTCTTCTGCCCCTCTATGTATTAGGTAATGACGATGGGAAAATTGTAGGTCAGGACAGCTCATGCTTGACTGGCCAGCTTGGCTCTATGTTCCTCTGGGGCGTGGTCGCTGACCCTGAAGGAAAACACAGGGAAGGCGGAGTGGGATGGGGGGCATGAATGGCTGCCGGTCCGGTTAGCAGTCGCTGCCTGGGAGCTGTAGCTCTCATTGTGGGACTTCAATCTTGTTCTATTCATTACAGTTTTTCACCATCGGCTCTTCTCTCTCTCAACAAAGAGACCAACCAACTCTATCGTTCGTTACCCTTCATGGATCTTGAAACATTAATTCAGCACAACAACAAACAACAAGGAGAGGAAGATGGTGTCCAGCATGCAGAATGGACTGTGTGCTGCACTAATGTCCAGTTCGTCTTGCCCTGAGGCCTTGTTTTGACCGACTGGGCCCCTTGTGTCCCTCCCTGACAAGACTCCTGTACTGGATTAAAAAATAAGAAGTTACAAATGCACAGAGGCGCGCGCGGATCCTAATCTCACCTTCGTCGCCAAATGTACGGAGGCTCGTTGTGCAATTATAACGGAGCGTCTTCACTTCAGATCAACACGTTAGCAACCGGTACAAACGTGTGTGTGTGAGACACGCACACCGCGCGTGGTACACTCTTAAAAGCAACCTCATTCAATACTCAACGGAGCTGGGACCCGACATGACCCGAACACAACATATACTGCAACTGTACAGTACGCGACACCCTGAAGGAGCAGCCATGGACGTGGCGTAGCCGACACTAGTTCACTCCCAGTCAGTGTCCTGATCTGAAGTCATGCTTGACATTATCAGCTTTGAACAAGGCGGTCCTGCAGACCAGAGCTGCTTCCGTCACAATCACACTGCGGTAGGATCAGACCCGGGCATTTAGGTCAAGGCTATGTCGTGCTACCCGCAAGGAAACAGCCCTGGCAGGAGAGGGTATTGCTACTGCAGTCGATGCTTCCGTCGACAGAATCCCTTCCAACGGGTTGACTTGATTGTGGCGCAATCCTGAAAGATCCAACGCCACTCCATGGGAGTCCTACGTTCCTCTCCATTGATAGATTCTCCACCGCCCTTTGACCCTTTGCTCTCCACTCATCTGTTTCACATTACATGTCCGCTCACGTCGATTTATCTTACATTGAACTGTAAAGCAGCAGCCAAAACAAGCCCGAGGCAAGGGCTTCCCAATGCTGTATCAGTGCCTTTACAGAGCTTTCATGACATAGAAATAGTGCTCCTAATGCTGGGATGTCAACCATTAACAAGACAGTCCCACAAACATACAGTCACAGAAATCCACCAAATATTACACAAGAAAAAGACATTAGGTTTATTATCCATCTATGAGCATCTTGCTTTATTCTTTGACTCTTACCTTGCAGTGAGTGGCATCTTGGGAAGCGGGGGGATTCAAAATGCCGTAGGCGCCCAGAGAAGGCATGGTGTGTTGAGGCTGTGACAGCCCCAGGATGTAATCTAAGGAGTTCTGTGTGGTGGGGTACTGGCGGTGAAAGTAGGCGGATGGGACCTGTGGAGAATGTTGTTTGTGATGCTCCAGATGGTCTGAGGGGTTATCAGTCACCCCTCCTTGTCCCTGGTAGTGACCTGTGCCCCCCACCGTACCCCAGTTCATCACCATGCCCACGGTAGTCGAAGCACCCGTACCGTAATCCGTGAGAGTGACCTCACCTCCTGTAGCGTGTGAGAGGGTGTCCGCGCGCCCGTTGGTGTAGGAGACGGTGCAGGCTCCGTTAGCGGTCAGTCCCAACTGGTCGTCGTAGCCGTACCTCTGCCAATCGGGATCAGGGTGCACCACGTTGAGAGAGGCACCGCTGTTGCTACTTGCCTTCTGCTGTTTGAAATGGCACTGAGGCTGAAGCTGGACCTGTAGGTGCTGGTTCTGCTGCTGCCACTGGCTCTGAAGATGGATGATGTTCTGGTGCTGGTGGTGTTTGAGCTGCCCGGACCCTTGAGGCCCCAGCTGGGATGTCTTACCGTTGACCAGGGGGTGAATGCTGTGGCAGTGGTCGTCCAGCCCCGCATGCAGATGCTCCTGCTGGGGAAGCCAGTGACCATTATCGACCACGGTTAGTGAGTTTGTGTGCTGCGGTGTGTCTGGCTGGCTTGGCGAGGGGACGTCCGTTTGTGTCGGGGGCCAGGGGTATTTTGCCAGAACGGGCTTTACTAAGTTGAGGTGCTGCTGCATCTGTTGGGAGAGCTGCACTATGGGTGGCTGCTTTGGTAGTCTGTGAGGAGGTAACGTGGGTTGGGGGATAGGAGGGTTAGTAGCCTGGGGGTGGAGGGTAGAGATATGCATAGCGGGGGTGGCTTGGTTATAAAGGTTAGGGATAAGGGTAGAATTAAGGATAGGGCCAGGGGGATGGGTTGTGGTTGAGGGTGGTGGTATGGACACGTGACTGTCCCCACCCTGGCCCTCCTCGGTCTTGTTCTCCAGCGAGTCGTGGATGTAGGAGAGGATCTCGTTGTTGGTGAGCAGGTCGTTGAGCGAGGGGATGTAGTCCGGATCCATCTCCACTCTGATCATCCTCTCATCCAGCAGCAGTAGCTCCAGATCCTCTGCGTTCAGACCCAGGTTCTCCAGAGCAGAGAACAGCTCGCTGATAGGAAGATTTTATTTGACCAATTCAAAATACATATAGACTTGGGAGGACAACAATGCATACATAATGAAAATATTGGAATTAAAAACCGAAGGGCAAAAAAATGGAAAGCTTGGGCAAGACTGGCTGTACATTGGGCAGTCCAAAGGGACATTACACTCAATTCAATTTGAAAATACTTATATTTAATATTATATACAATATTATATACAATACATATAAATATACAATCACCTGTTTGAGCATGTCTCGTCCCCCTCCAGAGATAGTGAGTCCAGGGTGGCGAGTAGTGGGTCGAAGCTGGATGGAGGCTCCCCATTGGGGCCAGTGGAGGTGGTGGGGGTGGTGACCCCGTTGGGCACGGGGCTCCAGCTCTTTCCCACACCCCCACCCAGAGGGCCACTGCTATAGCCTCCACTGCTCTGTCCTTCCCCCTCGCCTCGCTCACTAAACAGACTACTGTGGAAGGACATCTTGGGCTCGACGGCCGGTTGGCACACGTACACGGACTCATCCTGCCGCATCAATGCCCCGAGCAGGGAGCTGGGGTCCAGTCCACCGTGATCCTTCGACGAGTTCTTGTCCAGCTTGGCCTTCTTGGACTTGGTCTTGCTTTTAGTCTGGAGTGAGTCGGTGAGGCCGTGGATGGGGTAGCTACTCTGGTAGAGAAGGGCCTCGCCTGTGGCGAAGGTGAAGGGGAGGTGCATGGAACGCTTCCTCAGGTGCTCTCCTCCCTCCTCCTCCCTGGGTACGAGAGGATGGAGAGAACCAATCAGAACACACTCTTTCTGTTTAGGATAAAACTCCAGCAAAGTTAAGGCTTTGTGTCCTTAAAGTTGGTGGGAGCGTCATTTTAAGTGTGCAGCAGCGGTTCCCAAACTGGGGGTCGTGACCCATGTCGGGTTGCCTGATATGAAAATGGGGTTGTGGGAGAATTAGCAAAATCCGAGTTAAAAAAAATATATATATATATATATATATATATATATATATATATATATATATATATATATATATATATATATATATATATATATATATATATCTCTTATTTGTCTCTCAAAATCATTATAGTGTGGTTAACTTTAAAAATCGGAATGAAAATTATTCCAATCTAAAAGTTCAAATTCAACGACAGAGCGCCCTTAGATCATGGGAAAAGGCCGCTCTTGACGGTTGCACTTGAATCATTTCCACGGTGAATGGCTGAGTCCGCTATGAAACCACACACTATTGCAGAGACTGAAATTACCGCAATTGATTGAAATACAAACAAATTATATAACAAATCAGCGAAATCAGTGTGATCCTGGTTCAGTCGTCATGCCGGGAAGTGAAATTGAACAGCTGATCAAGCTGCCATGTGACCGAATGCTGCAGACAATGCATTCACCGGGCACTATGGAGACGTTTTGGTTCTTGACTCAAAAGGAAAACAATGCAGTCTCCCTCAGAGCATTAAAACTCATGGTATGCTGATTCAGAGCCCTCATCTGCATTAAAACCAAATATCGATACAGGTTGGATGTGACAGGAGAGATGCGGTACGCACTGTTGACCACGCCCCCTGACCCTGAGACGCTCAGACACAACATGGGGATATGGGATATATATATATATATATATATATATATATAATGATAAATTATTTAAATGATTGACTGTCAAAGCCCCACATTAAAAAAGTAAACATTTCCTGTGAATTACATTTTTTCCCCCCATATATTTGGGGTCGCGATAATTTTATTAACGTGATGAAATCCAATCTACTGTCCTCCCTCTTACTCACTGAGAACAAGAGGAGGACGAGATATAGCTTACCAGAACACTAGGGACTACTATTTGGACAGAAGTCCCTAACACTATGGACTAAAGAGCTCTGACTGTTTAGGATTACACATTACATTCACCTCATTGAAATCTTTGATAAAAACAGACAGAGCAAAATCTACAGTGCTAAATCAACTCTATAGTGTTACATTTAACACTCAGAAAAGTGTTTAGGGTTAAAAATGTATTCAAAACATCATTGGGTTATGGAGGGGGAGGCTAAAGCTGCACTTACACCAGGGGCCTCTGGGTGGCGATAATGTAGTCAGGCCTGCCGTTCTTGTAGACCAGTCTGGCGTTGGCTTGGACCCACCTCCAGCGGTTATCCTTAGTGAGCAGTCTGAACACCGTCAGCCCGCTCTCTCCTGTCTTGATCACTGGAATCACATACGACACTGAGTCAGGGGGATGTATCAGAACCAATGATTGTATGGTCATAACTGAACATATCCTATTATGCACATAGGCAACACAGTGCATATGTGCACCCATGCATGGAACCAACCCCTACACACTCACGACGCTTACAAAAGCAAGTCTGCCGAAAGATGCTGTTTGCATGCGGGTGTACATGCACCTTATGCACCATCATACCTCTAAATGTACACACACACACACACACACACACACACACACACACACACACACACACACACACACACACACACACACACACACACACACACACACACACACACACACACACACACACACACACACACACACTCCTTGATCCTTCACCCAATTGGCCTATTGTTGTATTTGCAAGGCGTGTTGTGGAGTAGAGCACATCTGAACTGTGCAGCTTTCCGGAGTAGGTTCACGGTGGCGAATGGACACAGGTGTGAGGCGCCGTCGACCCATTGTTCTACAGAGAGACGCGCAGTACAGAGATATACAGACACGGCAGATTTACACCCAATGTGTTCCCCTGCAGTGTTGCTGAAACCCGTGTGTCACTTTCAGTGGACACTGGTGGACTTTGGATCTTTATTCCATTCCTGATATGGATATGTGGCCCCTGTTCACCACTCTGCTCTGTTCACCGGTACTCTGCTCTAATCTGCTCTGGGTTTTGCACAATCTCCTCCATAATCTGGATTATGTTGTAAACATATTCTCCACTCTAACCAACCATGTGTCCCACAGAGACGGGTTGGTTGTTTGGCAACAAAAACCGTTGAGTGCGCAACTATGGGGCAAAACAGACGGGATCGGCTTAAATTGCTGACAACATGTAGACTACATTTTGTTTTCCAAATGTTAATTGAAAACAGGAATTCATTTGCACAATGAGCACCTGTCTCTCAAATACATTGTTAGAGTTGCTGGTTAGCTAGCTAGTGTTTTTTTTGTTGCCATATTAGAATTGACATGAAATCTGTCAAAACACCTCATAACAAGACATGGTATCAACAACAAGATGAAAACTAGCTGAAACAAGCCACCTACGGTTCCCCACAAGGCAGCTTTTAGCCATTGTTGCTAGTTACCCGACCGCTCATAACCATAAAAACCGTGTGGCTTCTGGCCACATCGATGTGCGCGCATCATTTTTGTGACGTTTGTCAGCCAATGCCGTCTATATGGTTTGTCCCAATAATCCCTCCTGAAGTGTGCACTGGTTCACTACTCTCAACCAATGTAAAAGCATTGGATTGCTGTAGGCATGGGCTAGAGGGAGTTTAATATACCAGTCATTTCCTTTTAAATCCATGAAGAGAAGTGAACAAGTGTACACTTTGGGAGAAAGGAGAGACTATTAAGGACGCATCCAGACTTCCACTAACTCTCTGACAGTTTGCCAATCAAAGCTCTGCCTACATGTCGTTTAGACATACCGACCTACGACCCTGGGCTACATTCTAAAAGCAATGAAAGGTTGTGAGTCAAAAGTTTTGAAAAGGCAGCATATACTGTACTGAAATAACCATCTGTCCAACAATGAATACTGGATTTTATGTTGTTGTTGATATTAACAACATCATGCTTGTCTTTGCACTCACTAGACTATTTTAACACTTTCATTAGGCAAATTGTCCCCTCCAGTATTTAAACTCAGAGAGCTCGATTTGTTATGTACTATAAACTCAGAGAGATGGAAGGGGTGACATTGTAAACTTAGAGAGATGGGGGAGTTATAATCGCCATCGACCACTGAGCAGTATGGAGTGTGTGAAGAGCAGTGAAGCTGATGCTTAATGTTCTATGGTTAGAACAGGGTCATTGTGTTTACATGCTACTGTAAGTAGGTCTCTCTCTCTCTCTCTCTCTCTCTCTCTCTCAGCAAACAACAGAGGGGAGTATGTGTGGTGTCCAGTCTGCGTGTGGTGTCCAGTCTATACACTACATAAGTATGTGGACACCCATTCAAATGAGTGGATTTGGCTATTTCAGCCACGCCCGTTGCTGAGAGGTGTATAAAATCAAACACATAGCCATGCAATCTCCATAGACAAACATTGGCAGTGGAATGTTCCATACTGAAGAGCTCAGTGACTTTCAACGTGGCACTGTCATAAGATGCCACCTTTCCAAGTCAGTTCGTCAAATTTCTGCCCTGCATTGAGCTGCCCCGGTCAACTGTAAGTGGCGCTATTGTGAAGTGGAAAGGTCTAGGGACAACAACGGCTCAGCCACAAAGTGGAAGGCCACACAAGCTCACAAATGTGACTGTCGTAAAAATCATTTGTCCTCGGTTGCAACACTCACTACCGAGTTCCAAACGGCCTCTGGAAGCAACTTCAGCACAAGAACTGTTCGTCGGGAGCTTCATGAAATGCGTTTCCATGGACGAGCAGCCGCCCACAAGCCTAAGATCACCATGCGCAATGCCAAGCGTTGGCTGGAGTGTAGTAAAGCTCACTGCCATTGGACACCGGACCGGCAAAATCTGGACCCCTACAAATCAGCCGGGCTAGACAATCTAGACCTTCTCTTTATAAAATTACATGCCGAAATTGTTGCAACCCCTATTACTAGCCAGTTCAACCGCTCTTTTGTATCGTCTGAGATTCCCAAAGATTGGAAAGCTGCCGCGGACATCCCCCTCTTCAAAGGGGGAGACACTCTACACCCAAACTGCTACCTAAATCTATACTACCCTGCCTTTCAAAGGTCTTCGAAAGCCAAGTTAACAAACAAATCACCAACCATTTCGAATCCCACCGTACCTTCTCAGCTATGCAATCTGGCTTCCGAGCTGGCCATGGGTGCACCTCAGCCATGGTCAAGGTCCTAAATGATATCATAACTGCCATCGATAAGAGACAATACTGTGCAGCCGTATTCATCGACCTGGCCAAGGCTTTTGTCTCTGTCAATCACCACATTCTTATTGGCAGACTCAACAGCCTTGGTTTCTCAAATGACTGCCTCGCCTGGTTCACCAACTACTTCTCTGTTAGAGTTCAGTGTGTCAAATCGGAGGGCCTGTTGTCCGGACCTCTGGCAGTCTCTATGGGGGTGCCACAGGGTTTAATTCTCGGGCCGACTCTCTTCTCTGTATACATCAATGAAGTCGCTCTTGCTGCTGGTGATTCTCTGATCCACCTCTACGCAGACGACACCATTCTGTATACTTCTGGCCCTTCTTTGGACACTGTGCTAACTAACCTCCAGACAAGCTTCAATGCCATACAACTCTCCTTCCGTAGCCTCCAACTGCTCTTACATGCAAGTAAAACTAAATGCATGCTCTTCGACCGATCGCTGCCCGCACCTGCCCGCTCGTCCAGCATCACTACTCTGGATGGTTCTGACTTAGAATATGTGGACAACTACAAATACCTAGGTGTCTGGTTAGACTGTAAACTCGCCTTCCAGACCCACATTAAGCATCTCCAATCCAAAATTAAATCTAGAATCGGCTTCCTATTTCACATCAAAGCATCCTTCACTCATGCTGCCAAACATACCCTCGTAAAACTGACTATCCTACCGATCCTCGACTTCGGCGATGTCATTTACAAAATAGCCTCCAACACTCTACTCAACAAATTGGATGCAGTCTATCACAGTGCCATCCATTTTTGTCACCAAAGCCCCATATACTACCCACCACTGTGACCTGTATGCTCTGGTTGGCTGGCCCTCGCTTCATACTCGTCGCCAAAACCCACTGGCTCCAGGTCATCTACAAGTCGTTGCTAGGTAAAGCCCGCCTTATCTCAGTTCACTGGTCACCATAGCAGCACCCACCCAGAGCACGTGCTCCAGCAGGTATATTTCACTGGTCACCCCCAAAGCCAATTCCTACTTTGGCCGCCTTTCCTTCCAGTTCTCTGCTGCCAATGACTGGAACGAACTGCAAAAATAGCTGAAGCTGGAGACTCTTATCTCCCTCACTAACTTCAAGCACCAGCTGTCAGAGCAGCTCACAGATCACTGCACCTGTACATAGCCGATCCAACTTCCTCATTCCCATACTGTATTTATGTATTTATCTTGCTCCTTTGCACCCCAGTATCTCTACTTGCACATTCATCTTCTGCACATCTATCACTCCAGTGTTTAATTGCTATATCGTAATTACCTCGCCACCTCGTTTATTGCCTTACCTCCCTTATCTTACCTCATTTGCACACACTACATATACTTTTCATTATTATTATTATGATTTTTTTCCTACTGTATGTTTGTTTATGCCATGTGTAACTCTGCATTGTTGTATGTGTCGAACTGCTTTGCTTTATCTTGGCCAGGTCGCAGTTGTAAATGAGAACTTGTTCTAAACTTGCCTACCTGGTTAAATAAAGGTGAAATAAAAATAAAAAGTGGAAACACGTTCTCTGGAGTGGTGAATCACGCTTCACCATCTGGCAGTCCGACGGACGAATCTGTGTTTGGCGGATGCCAGGAGAACGTATCTTAACGCTACATCCATACAATGACATTCTAGACGTGTCTGTGCTTACATTTACATTACATTTAAGTCATTTAGCAGACGCTCTTATCCAGAGCGACTTACAAATTGGTGAATTCACCTTCTGACATCAGTGGAACAGCCACTTTACAATAGTGCATCTAAATCATTTAAGGGGGGGTGAGAAGGATGCTTTATCCTATCCTAGGTATTCCTTGAAGAGGTGGGGTTTCAGGTGTCTCCGGAAGGTGGTGATTGACTCCGCTGTCCTGGCGTCGTGAGGGAGTTTGTTCCACCATTGGGGGCCAGAGCACAGTCCATACAACTGACAGTGGTAGGGAGGCTAGCAGGCCAGAGGTGGATGAACGCAGTGCTTCCAACATTTGGGGAAGGCCCTTTGCATGTTTGTTTTTTATAAAACATTTTATTGTGGGGTAGATCCGCTTTAATATTGCAGATAGATTGTAGATTCCATCAATTTAATTGTCTGCATTATTTTCAATCTCAAATATATATTTTTAAAATATATTTTCCTTTTTTATTTTGCCCTAACCCTACTACCCCTTTCCTAATTTGAGTAAACTAGTGGACAACAACACCTAGGCTTCTACTTCCAGCTTATTCATAATATATACAGTACCAGTCAAAGGTTTGGACACACCTACTCATTTGAGGGGTTTTCTATATTTTTATGAATTTCTACATTGTAGTATAATAGTGACGACATCAAGTGTTAAACAAATCTAAATATATTTTATATTTGAGATTCTTCAAAGTAGCCACCATTCACCTTGATGACAGCTTTGCACACTCTGGGCATTCTCTCAACCAGCTTCATGAGGTAGTCACCATGAATGCATTTCAGTTAACAGGTGTGCCTTGTTAAAAGTTAGTTTTAGTTTGTGGAATTTCTTTCCTTCTTAATGAGTTTGCACCAATCAGTTGTGTTGTTACAAGGTAGGGGTGGTATACAGAAGATAACCCTATTTGGTAAAAGACCAAGTCCATGTCATGGCAAGAACAGCTAAAATAAGCAAAGAGAAACAACAGTCCATCACTACTTTGAAGGTCAGTCAATCTGGAAAATATCAAGAACTTTGAAAGTTTTTGCGACTGCACTTGAAGAAACAATCAAGCACTATGATGAAACTGCCTCTGAGGACCGCCACAGGAAAGGAAGACCCAGAGTTACCTCTGCTGCAGAGGATATGTTCATTAGAGGTACCAGCCTCAGACCAAATGAATGCTTCACAGATTTCAAGTAACAGATACATCTCAACCTCATCTGTTCAGAGGAGACTGCGAGAATCAGGCCTTCGTGGTCTAATTGCTGCAAAGAAACCACTACTTAAGGACACCAGTAAGAAGAAGAGACTTGCTTGAGTCAAGAAACACAAGCATTAAACCAGTAGAAAGACGCAGAGTGAGACGCAGAGTAGGTGAACAGATCATTTCCTCATGTGTGGTTCCCCCCACCGTGAAACATGGGTAGAGGAGGTATGATGGTGTGGGCAGTGCTATGTTGGTGACACCATCAATGATTTATTTAGAATTTAAGGCACACAACCAGCATGGCTACCACAGCATTCTGCAGTGATACCCCATCCCACCTGGTTTGCGCTTAGTAGGACTATCATTTGTTTTTCAACAGGACAATGACCCAACACACCACCAGGCTGTGTAAGGGCGATTTAACCAAGATGGAGAGTGATGGAGTGCTGCATCAGATGACCTGGCCTCCACAATCACCCAACCTCAAGCCAATTGAGATGGTTTGGGATGAGTTGGATCGCAGAGTGAAGGAAAAGCAGCCAACAAGCGCTCAACACATGTGGGAACTCCTTCAAGACTGTTGGAAAAGAATTCCAGGTGAAGCTGGTTGAGAGACTGCCAAGAGTGTGCAAAGCTGTCATCATCAAGCCAAAGGGTTGCTACTGTTAGCAATTTATGTCATTCTTCAATAACGCAAACTCCAAAGCAAATCAGGGGGAGAAAAATAGGTTTATTTGAGAAGGACATACCATAGATGTTATGCTAGGAGGTAGATGTTCAGTCTCCCCTGTCCTCAGCTTTTCTCCACAGAACAAAGGACAGGATGCCATTTATAACCCCCCACCCTAGCCTGGGGTTGACCAATCAGAAGTCCTTGCAGTACATCTGGGCCAAATACCATTAGTACTTTAGTTTTTAGTCCTCTCATCCTCTGCGTTGTGTATTTATCCTCAAAATATTCTTATTCACCTTTGAAGAATCTCAAAAATAAAATATATTTGGATTTGTTTAACACTTTTATGGTTACTACATGATCCCATATGTGTTATTTCATAGTGTTGATGTCTTCCCTATTTTTCTACAATGTAGAAAATAGTATAAATTAAGAATCCCTTGAATGAGTAGGTGTGTCCAAACGTTGGTCTGGTACTGTACATTTTACAGACACAATGTGTTTTTACAATAGTTATTTTTTGTTGGTTTTCAATCCCATCCTTCAGCTACCATCAAACCCCTCCCATCTATCGCTGAAGCTCATCCAGTTTGAGTTCTGTTTTGCTATATAACTGTGCTGTTTCACAAAAGCTCTGAACCTATACACATTTTATGCACACAGTATATTTGACATGAGTCATCTTGTTGTTATTAATCCCACCCTGTAGCTCCGCTCATCACCTCCCATCTGTCTCTTAACACCATCTATTTTTCGATTTCCATTTGCCATATATTTTATATTTATATTTGTGCTGTGATGTGCTGTGATGTTTCACAAAAGTTTCCTGTTTCAGCATGACGATGCCCCCGTACACAAAGAGAGGTCCATACAGAAATGGTTTGTTGAGATCGGTGTGGAAGACTGGCCTGCACATAGCTCTGAACTCAAATCCATCTCTGGGATGAATTGGAACGCCGACTGATCAGTGCCGACCGGAAGCAAGTCCCTGCAGCAATGTTCCAACATCTAGTGGAAAGCCTTTGCAGAACAGTGGAGGCTGTTATAGTAGCAAAGGGCAGACCAAGTCCATATTAATGCCCATGATATTGGAATGAGATGTTCGACGAGCATACTTTTGGCCATGTAGTGTACATCAAATTAAATGGTCAAGTTACTGTTCTAAACCAAAGTTATTTGGAATATTTCGTTATTATTATTAAAGGTAGAGACGTCATAGTAAAAGCCTTACTGCGGACGTGGTTCTCAGCACAGTAGAGCATATCAGCTGCATGGATAAACTGGTATCCAGAGCCTCGAACCCGGAGCTCAGCCTCAGTGTAGCCCAGCACGATCTTCCCCCTGCAATGCAATAAGATACACAAAAACACCATTATTATAGACGAGACAATAGTCGTCTATTATAGGCATTGGTTAAAGCTCAGTGTTAAATATATGACACCAACCTCAATGAAAATCCCAAATCAACTTGTAGGTACACAACACACTCATCCGCCTCTCGTCATGAGCCTTTCGTCCTTTACCGAGAACCACATTCCAGATTTTTTAACTGCAGATTTTTTTATAGGGCAGTTAGCAATTGATTTTTTAAAGTATTTATTGCGCCTACCCATCTTAAATCCTAGACGCTGGATTAAAACAAGACTAAAGAGTCCATAAAGTGACTATTGGGCTTTAGAAAAACGCCGGCTTGACTAAGTTTGTAGGTGCAGCAGTTTTTATTAAATGTATAAATTATCGCTCTCACATGCACATTTGCGTCTGTTAAGAAACAACGATCATCTACCTTTTTTGTAGCTGACAATGCTAACATCTTTAGCCGAAACTCATAGTTCTAACACTGGGTTGGTTGCTCCGCAACAACAGAGCTGCCAGTAATATTTTTTTAATTTTACCTTTATTTAACTAGGCAAGTCAGTTAAGAACAAATTCTTATTTTCAATGAGCAAACGTTAGACACCTAGCTAACATTAGTGTTAGCCACCTAGCTAACATTAGCCATAACAAATTGGAATTTGTAACATACATATTTTGACCATTCTTTCATTTATAGTTTTGACAGCCCCCTCCCTCCCGACACACACACGCTTATTTACATTTATTAGGTAGCTCTTAAAAGAGCCTTTGACTTTGTGGAGAGGCAGGCAAGGGGTGTGTACTACTGTGTGCATCTTGCTAGAACGGAGGAACGATCTGCTCTCAGACTCTCAAGCCATCCCCCCCTCGGTTTTTGCCCTAGCCCTACACAGATGATTCAAATAACCAACTCATTATCAAGCTTTGATTGTTTGAATCAGCTGTGTAGTGCTAGGGCAAAAACTCAAACTTGCATCCAGGGGGGACTACAGGACCAAGTTTGGGCAACCCTGCCCTACGGTGATGCCCAAGGACATAGTGATTTATGGCAAAGTGGCCAACTGTGTGCATGCGCCTGTCACGGAGAATTGCAAACACCAGCTGGTTGACAGAGTGCCTGGCCATCTCTATGCGCTTGTTGATGTCCTCCTCCCACTGAAACATCCAACTCCTCTACTGTGTGATGACAGAGTAGACCACCGATGTCCTGGGAACATTCGGATGACTACCTCCTAATCAGCTGGTGTCTGACGCACCAGGGCTGTCTCCTTTATGTGTCCCAAGACGTTTCCACCGAGGAGGATGACTATGATATATTCACAATCACTTCTCGCCTTGGCAAGAAATCATTTTTCAGAACCCTTCCATTGCGGACAGCTCATCCATATTTTACGCTCCTGTAGTCATCTTGCCAGCTCCATTGTAAAATCTCATAGTAAATATTTGCTTCAGTCTTTGTTTCCTTGCTCTTGCCAATTTGCTTTGAGCAATGATCAGTAGGAGTATAAGCTGGGATCTTATCAATAAATCGATTGATAAAACACATGACATTGTGAGGGTTCACAAGGAGAGCATGTGTTATGTTGTATTATAAACTGGGTGGTTCGAGCCCTGAATGCTGATTGGCTGACAGCCGTAGTATATCAGACCGTATACCACGGGTATGACAGAACATGTATTTTTACTGCTCTAATTACGTTGGTAACCAGTTTATAATAGCAATAAGGCACCTCAGGGTTTGTGGTATATGACCAATATACCACGGCTAAGGGCTGTATCCAGGCACTCCGCATTTTGTCGTGGAAAAGAACAGCCCTTATATTGGCCATATACCTCATCACCTCTGGTCTTATTGCTTAATTATAATGTTGTATAATAATGTTGCATAATCACCTTCCGGTGTAAAAAAAACAGGGAAATAAAATTGAAAAACAATATTTTTAAGTGAGAATAGGCATTGGTCTGAACCCGAAAAAAGAAAGGAAATTCACGAGCACCCATGCTCTACCAAGGCATTCCAGCACACAGCTTTCACCTACTACAGTATCTATGTTGATATTGTACTTCAAACTATGTATCATTTGGCTGTATGTATTTTTAGAACTAGGCATATTGTAAATTTGTATTAATGTTGCTTCACCATCTTTATTGCAAAAAGAAATACAAGTACAAACATAACTTGTTTGAAACACAATTGGTTCTGAGCTTATGTCAATATTACACAGGTAAGCTAACGGTTACAGAAATCAGGCATGTAGACAGGCTCTATCTATCTGAGCTACTATGTCCAACACACCACCTGTTGTTATGTTGGGCACCTACTGACCAAAAAAGGTTGTTATTATGATATATTTTTTTCAATGACATGTTTTGCTAAAATAAAGGTTTTATGAAATACAGGCATGCACCACATTACTACAAGACAAAATAGCTCAATAAAGCCTGATGGTCTCGTAAGTATTTATAGCAAAGCTTGCTTTCATTTAATAAAAAATGCATGAAAAGGTAGCGTAATGAGAACTTCTCACTGTAGAGTGTGAAGAATCAAATACTTTACCTTGCATGTGGTACAAATCACTAGACTGTTTGAGAAGGTTTGAATCCTATTCATCCTGCCTACACATAGTTTGAAGTACAATACCAACATAGTTATTGTAGTAGGTCAAAGCTGTTTGCCTGAAAACCTTAGAAGAGCATGGGTGGAATAGGTATTGTGGTGCTCGTGAATTTCCATTCTTTTTCGGCTTCAGATTATTCTCACTTAAAACACTTTTTTTGTTTTTTATTAGAGACAGGACATCAATGGCAGTGAAAATATGTTTGAATTACCACTACTTCAAACATATTATAGCCACATGACAAGAAATTGCTCTTCATAGTAAGAAATACCCTAGCAACATCCAAGCAGGCAAAACTGGTTGAAATGACATCATTACAACCAGATTACAACGAGTTCCGTTTTTAAAAGGGGTTCGAATGAAGTGAATTCAACCAGGTATAACCGGTGGAACTTTAAACAACATTCCGTCATAACGTGAAGTAAGACTGAATAGTGTGGGCATACTTGGCGTCGCAGGCCATGGGGGTGAAGTCCAGCTTGTGTTTGGTCCTGAAGATCATGTTCTTGGTCCTGATCTCCAGGATGGATGGAGGCTGGAGGGGGGTAGCGATGGCAAACAGGGCCAGCTGGGGGGGCACGTTGCAGCCGTCATCCAGGTGGCAGTTCTGGCCATGCAGGAACTTCAGACGGCCCTGGAGGGTCAGGGCCTGGGGAGAAGAAGAAAAAAAGCTGGTTGGTCCAGGCTTCCTCATACAGTATTCGTTCGGAAACCAATAGCCGAGTATCGAACGAGACTTGGAAGGATAGCAACGTGAGACAACAGTAGTACTAATAGTAAATACTATTAGAAAATACTATTAGTAAATACTAAAAGTATACTATTGTATTACTAGTATCAAAATAATAAAATAAAATATTAGTATGTAAATAGTACTAGTATTTGTGCACTTGACTGAGCTTGTCTGGTACCAATGGAATAGTTTCAAAAGTGCAAAGTGTAAACCCTGCCCATCTCTGACACCACAGACAGAGGAAATCGAAAGGATGAAAGTATTTGAAAGAAAATGAATACTAATTGAACCCAGGTTTGGTGTAGAGCGGTGCAGCTACTGTAAGACATGGATGTACTGCGCAGTATTTAGGCCTGTCGTCCCATTGATGGCCTTTAAGATGTGCCGAGATTTGTTGCATCCTGGAGGGAGACGCACTGATGGATCAAAACACAGTGTGCGTTTTGAAGAACAGTGTTTTGGCAACTTTCCATCCCTTAAGTCACTGTCCCTCTTCCACTCTCCCTCCCTCCCCTCTCCCCCAGTTTGTCCCTCTGATCGTGGAGCTGTGCTGTAAGCTGGTGGAGAACATGGGTATGGAGTACACAAGTGTCTACAGGGTGCTGAGCCATCATTAGACCAAGAGGAAACTCCCTTTAGGGCCATGGGCCAACAAGAATTTTTAAAGTCGCAGGCATGGCTTCTCCATCACGAGACCATGATCAACCATGAGCACGACTCATGTCTGCTACACACAAACACAGTAAAACAAAACAAAAGTCAAACAAAGGAAACTCATATCCCCATTTTTCCAGACCTAAAATGACCCTTGTTTCTTTCAAGGTCTAGTTTATCTTATGACACTATGATTTTTTTTGGTCCATATGCAGCCGTTGTCATCTCAATATTAAATCATTTCTGCGTGACAATTAAGTACCTTACTGTAATAGTTTTCCAATAAAATTTTTAAAAATAATCCAAAATAGCTTTTTAGCAAAACAACCCCTTTTTTTTTAGACTGTCTGTAAGTGGTCTGAGTGAGGGACCTAATTAGAGGGGCTTAGTGGGAGTGATATGTAACCTGAAAACTAGCTAGGTTTGGAACTCTTTGTTATTGGCATACTAACTTATGCTGCCTGGTGGTGTCACCAGGCAGGCTACAACTCCACCCTTACAAAACTTGCTGATTACAAGGTCCTGTGTAGATTGTATTTTCAACTAGCAACTATTAGGAAATAACACTGCTAAATATCTTTCATACTTTTACAGTCTTAGTTTCACCAGCTGTTATATGACACAAAACACAGGAAACATAATTTTGACTGCACTGGGCCTTTACTGTAAAATATAATTTTGTTTAAATTTTTCTTTCTTCTTCTGTAAAGGAAGTTTGAAGGACCCTGTTCCTCTCTTGGCTTCAAGCTCCAGTGTTTGGGACAGATTTCTGTCCGGCTTTAGCTTGGTGAGGCTCCTGGACTTCAATATGGACTGTCGTGGGGAGCAGAGTTATTGCGTAAGCCATCGCCAGCTGCGAATGTTGAATTCCTGAAAGGGAGAAAATATGAGAAATGATTCACGAGCACAACCAAGCTTGCTTCAGTCACGATTGTTCATGAATGACAAGCTGGCTGTATGTTCCACATATATGTGAGCGGACCAAGTAATTGGGCGTCACTCTAAAGCGGGAAGGTGGAATAAACGAGTCAGGAGTAGGTTTTCTTGATTGAACACAGTTCTCTATTGAGGGCATTTGGTCAACAAAAACATTCCAACATTATCAATGAAAATCTTCCAAGGAAAAAAACATACATCTTCTTCTGCAGATGAAACAGGAACACAATAGGATTATCTTTAAACTACAACAAAAAGTCACGGGATTGTCACCGTCTTAGTGGTTCTTCCTGGATAGCTCCTCTCTCTCCGTGGCCATCTTCCAGAGATAGTTTTCCCCTCTCTGCTGGTTCCATTCTCTCTCTTATAGGAGAAGGAGAGTATGTCATTAGTACTGTCAGCTGTGCTTAATTGCCTCTGGTTACCTTGTCTCCCATGCCTTGTTGGGCTACTATCCATGAGCCCAGCCTGCCCTCTGGTGGTCCTTCCACATATAGGAATACCTAAACATCAACAATCAAACTGCTTAGACATCAATACAGCTCACACTCAGATGAATGATGAGCATATTGATTGCTGGTACACTTTATGGTACTGTACTTATGTATTTATTAAAGGCACATTTAATTATATCACATGTACTTGTACTGAGGTTTGCTCATGGCAGTGGCTGCATCTGCACTGGCAGGATGATGTGGGCGCTGGCCCAAGGCCTGAGTTGCTATCCGCTCAACGGTCATCATGCCAGGGCTGGAACTCAGCTGAACCAGTTGGTTGCTGAAGTAGTAGGCAGCTGCATGGGACTGGGCCTGTGGAATGTGCACATTGGAGTAAAAGGTGATATGGAATTCGAAGTTAGCATTTCTCAATAAAATGTTCATTACTCATGTCCAAGTTGGATATAAGTAATTTTCTGCATGGACTCTTGTTTGGATTTACCTGTGGAATAGGAGGCTGGTAGGAGTTGATGATGGGGTTGGGCACTGCCATGATACTGACCTCTGCTTGTACCGGTCTGTCAGGTATTGTTGCCGCTGTTCCTTGCTGAGTCAGGGCCACGTAAAGCGGCTTGGTTCCCACAATACGGCCATTCATCTCCGTCACAGCCTTGGTGGCCTCCTCGGGGGAGGAGAGGGAAACAAAGCCAAAGCCTTTGCTGCGCCCGCTCTCCGTCATCACCTTGGCGCTGATGATTGTTCCGAATGCAGAAAACTCCTTCCTTAAACGGTGATCATCAAAGGCATCATCCAGGTTCTTTACAAATATTTTCTAAAAAGCTCAATCAGTTTCTCATCGTTCGTGTCTCTGCCAAGATTCTTGACAAACACGTTGTTGAACTCTCTGGCCTTGGCTCCAAGCACCTCCTCTCGCTCTTTGCGTGACTTAAAGTGCTCGATAAACACTTTTTCGTTATCCATTAACATGCCATTTAATTTCTCGATGGCTCTATCAGCAGCCTCCTGGGTCTTGTACTGAATATAACCATAACCTTTGGAATGGCCATTCTCATCACAAACTACCTTGCTAGAGTAGATGTCTCCAAATGCTGAGAAGGTCTCGTACAGGTTTTTGTTTGTTATAGACTGCTTGTCCAGGTTCTTGATGAAGATGTTTCCCACGCCACTCTTCCTCAGGGTACAGTCAGGATCAGAACTCATGATGCGCAGATATCTTCCTTCGAGCATATCATTGCTGAACATGAGCAGGGCACGATCAGCATTGTCTTGCTGATAAAAGTTAACGTAGGCGTACCCGAGGGAACGATGTGTATCCCGATCCCTACATACACAAACAGAAAAGATTGGTACAGCCTCACTAAACATCTCGTTTAGGTCTGCCTCTGTGACATTTTGGTGGAGGTCACCAACATACAAAGAATTCATTTTTGGAGATTTTGGACCTAATTCACACGTATTGAAGCTAGCTCAAGAACACAGAATGACAGGTGAATGAACAGCTGTCATGTACTTATATTCCCGGAACTAACTCATTTGTGATGTCATAAGTGATGTAGCGTGAAATGCAATTCTGATGTTCCATCTTTTCTTTATTGCATCATAGTCATGTAGTTAACAGGATTTAGATAGCAAACAGAAATATTTACAATTTGAACACATAAATAAATGTAACCAAATCTTTATTTTTTAACAGTTTGGGAAGTTAGAGAGAGAGATACAGTTGAAATCGGAAGTTAACATACACTTAGGTTGGAGTCATTAAAACTCGTTTTTCTTGTTAACAAACTATAGTTTTGGCAAGTCGGTTCGGACATCTACTTTGTGCATGACACAAGCAATTTTTCTAACAATTATTTACAGACAGATTATTTCACTATCACAATTCCAGTGGTTCAGAAGTTAACATACACTAAGTTGACTGTGCCTGGGAAAATTCCAGAAAATGATGTCATGGCTTTAGAAGCTTCTGATAGGCTAATTGACATAATTTCAGTTAATTGGTGGTGTACCTGTGGATGTATTTCAAGGCCTACCTTCAAACTCAGTGCCTTTTTGCTTGACATCATGGGAACCTCGAAAGAAATCAGCCAAGACCTCTGTATCATATATCCAACTTGGACATGAGTAACATTTTATTCTAGACCTCCACAAGTCTGCTTCATCCTTCAGAGCAGTTTCCAAACACCTGAAAGTACCAAGATCATCTGTACAAACAATAGTAAGCAGGTATAAACACCATGGGGCCACGCAGCCGTCATACCGCTCAGGAAGGAGACGTTATCTGTCTCCTAGAAAGGAACGTACTTTGGTGCGAAAAGTGCAAATCAATCACAGAACAACAGCAAAGGACCTTGTGAAGATGCTGGAGGAAACAGGTACAAAAGTATATATATCTACAGTAAAACGAGTCCTATATCAACATAACCTGAAAGGCAGCTCAACAAGGAAAAGCCACTGCTCCAAAACTGCCATAAAAAAGCCAGACTACGGTTTGCAACTGCACATGGGGACAAAGATCGTACTTTTTGGAGAAATGTCCTCTGGTCTGATGAAACAAAAATAGAACTGTTTGGCTATAATTCCCATCGTTATGTTTGGAGGAAAAACGGGGAGACTTGCAAGCCGAAGAACACCATCCCAACCGTGAAGCACAGGGGTGGCAGCATCATGTTGTGGGGGTGCTTTGCTGCAGGAGGGACTGGTGCACTTCACAAAACAGATGGCATCATGAGAAGGGAAAATTATTTTTATATATTGAAGCAACATCTCAAGACAATCAGTCAGGAAGTTAAAGCTTGGTTGCAAATGGGTCTTCCTAATGGACAATGACCCCAAGGATACTTCCAAAGATGTGGCAAAATGGCATAAGGACAACAAAGTCAAGGTATTGGAGTGGCCATCACAAAGCTCTGACCTCAATCTTATAGAAAATGTATGGGCAAAACTGAAATAGCGCATGCGAGCAAGGATGCCTACAAACCTGACTCAGTTATACCAGCTTTGTCAGTAGGAATGGGCCAAAATGCACCAAACTTATTGTGGGAGGCTTGTGGAAGGCTACTCGAAACATTTGACCCAAGTTAAACAATTTAAAGGCAATGCTACCAAATACTAATTGAGTGTATGTAAACTTCTAACCCACTGGGAATGTGATTAAAGAAATAAAAGCTGAAATAAATCATTCTCTAATATTATTCTGACATTTCACATTCTTAAAATAAAGTGGTGCTCCTAACTGACCTAAGAGATGTAATTTTTACTTGGATTAAATGTCAGGAATTGTGAAAAACTGACTTTAAATGTATTTGGCTTAGGTCTATGTAAACTTCCGACTTCAACTGAAGATCTAAATGACTATAATAACTCCAACGCAGGATACACATGGCAAACACTAAGCATGTTCTCTTTAGCGATGGATAAAACACAAATAATAACATGGTAAATAGTAGGTTGGAATGATTTTTATACTCAAATCGGACAGAGAGAAACCACACACTCAGGTTAGAGGAATAGCTTTTGTTTCACAGTCATTGCACCTTTAGTGAGAGGTTGAATGGACAATACCCCTGTATAACTGAACCGTTTAAAAATGTAATAGAGCTCTGTGTCAGTCAGGTTTATATCTCTGTTTGTATACTACAGTGAGGATGTTATTCATTTGTATGAGAGCCGAGGAGTGTCAGGAGAGAGTGAATGATTCAAACAATCTCCCTTAGCCAACCACAGCAGTCTAGACTAGAGAGAGACTAGGACTCTCCCATTCAACTGCATGACACATTCCTCTGCTGCCTCTGTGACAATGAAAATGATATCACATGTGCTGTCTTCTCCCTACTCCACTCAGTGCCTGTTCTCCCTGTCGCATGCAATCAAGCGTTATTTACAACAGTCACCCCTGGAAAGAAGAAAGAGAGTGACAAAGACAGAGAGAGTGAGAGGAAGATGGAGAGAGAGAGACCAGTCTTAACGGCTGAGCCTGTCTTTGAGCCTGTCTCTCTGTCCCTCGCTAGGCTGGCTGGAGGCCCGGGGGCCCTTCGATCACACTGTAAACATCCAAGATGCCCTGTCATCCCCAGCGATAACCTAGCAGGCCATAACCCTGATCATCAAATTGCTAATTAGAAAAGCCAGGGAAGCCTTTGCATGTGGCTTTTGGACTGTTAAAACTTTCAGACCCTCCTCCTCCCCTGCCTGTCAGAGCCCCAGAGGGACAGTGTAGAACTATATTACATTGCACTACATTAAACACACACACACATACACACACTACACTACAGTAGAACCATCCATCTATCTCCATCACGTGGATGCGTGGTACACCTTGATGAAGAACTACACAGAACAGCAGAGCACACAGGTCGCACGGTTCGCTGGAGGGGCAGAAATACTTATTTACATTCACAGTAAGTAACCGACATATGACGTGCACGACATGTCAGTGTCAGGCTCGCTCTGAGCTCTTTGCATGACATGACAGGACAGGACAGATCGGAGAAGATACTTCGAGAGCCATGTTGTGTTCTGTTCCTTTGCCATGGTGTGATTCCACGGCAACACATCAGTCCCTCTCCTGACAGTGATGAGTGCCATGGAGCTAATGAAAGGGAACTTCTTCTGCCCCTGTTAAAACATCAATACTTAGAGCTAATTGGCTTTGGGTAAATACCAGGAGTTGAGGTGCACTAGGTGCACTGGGACGGTATTTTTGAGTTCACGCCTGTCCTGTGGATTTCTACTTAAGCTTTAGGTTAGGAACATACTGGACCTTCAGGTTTGGAGCATACTGGACCTTCAGGTTTGGAACATACTGGACCTTCAGGTTTGGAGCATACTGGACCTTCAGGTTAGGAACATACTGGACCTTCAGGTTAGGAACATACTGGACCTTCAGGTTAGGAACATACTGGACCTTCAGGTTTGGAACATACTGGACCTTCAGGTTTGGAACATACTGGACCTTCAGGTTTGGAACATACTGGACCTTCAGGTTTGGAACATACTGGACCTTCAGGTTAGGAACTTACTGGACCTTCAGGTTAGGAACTTACTGGACCTTCAGGTTAGGGACATACTGGACCTTCAGGTTAGGGACATACTGGACCTTCAGGTTAGGGACATACTGGACCTTCAGGTTAGGAACATACTGGACCTTCAGGTTAGGAACATACTGGACCTTCAGGTTAGGAACATACTGGACCTTCAGGTTAGGAACATACTGGACCTTCAGGTTAGGAACATACTGGACCTTCAGGTTAGGAACTTACTGGACCTTCAGGTTAGGAACTTACTGGACCTTCAGGTTAGGGACATACTGGACCTTCAGGTTAGGGACATACTGGACCTTCAGGTTAGGAACATACTGGACCTTCAGGTTAGGAACATACTGGACCTTCAGGTTAGGAACATACTGGACCTTCAGGTTAGGAACATACTGGACCTTCAGGTTAGGAACTTACTGGACCTTCAGGTTAGGAACTTACTGGACCTTCAGGTTAGGGACATACTGGACCTTCAGGTTAGGGACATACTGGACCTTCAGGTTAGGGACATACTGGACCTTCAGGTTAGGAACATACTGGACCTTCAGGTTAGGAACATACTGGACCTTCAGGTTAGGAACATACTGGACCTTCAGGTTAGGAACATACTGGACCTTCAGGTTAGGAACATACTGGACCTTCAGGTTAGGAACATACTGGACCTTCAGGTTAGGAACATACTGGACCTTCAGGTTAGGAACATACTGGACCTTCAGGTTAGGAACTTACTGGACCTTCAGGTTAGGAACTTACTGGACCTTCAGGTTAGGGAACCTTCAGGTTAGGAACATACTGGACCTTCAGGTTAGGAACATACTGGACCTTCAGGTTAGGAACATACTGGACCTTCAGGTTAGGAACATACTGGACCTTCAGGTTAGGAACTTACTGGACCTTCAGGTTAGGGACATACTGGACCTTCAGGTTAGAAACTCTACTGGACCTTCAGGTTTGGAACATACTGGACTTTCAGGTTAGGAACTTACTGGACCTTCAGGTTAGGAACTTACTGGACCTTCAGGTTAGGAACTTACTGGACCTTCAGGTTAGGAACTTACTGGACCTTCAGGTTAGGGACATACTGGACCTTCAGGTTAGGGACATACTGGACCTTCAGGTTAGAAACTCTACTGGACCTTCAGGTTTGGAACATACTGGACCTTCAGGTTAGGAACTTACTGGACCTTCAGGTTAGGAACTTACTGGACCTTCAGGTTAGGAGCTTACTGGACCTTCTGTTTATGTAATGAAGGGCTGTAGTTGAATAGAAGCTACTAGAGCAGTACAAATGACCTAGTCTCCCGTTTACATGGCCAGCATGCAAGATTTGGTTCTGGTTGGGGAACATACCTTTTTGTTAATTTAATGAAGGTCTGGACTTGCTACACTAGGTTACAAATGATCATGGAACCAGAAACAAATATTGCATACGCTGGTCCGCTAACAGTGTGTCAAAGAGAGACTCCAGTACAGACGACCAGGATGAAAGAATGAAACTACTGTATGTGTGCCAATTCACTGGGACATGCAACTGTCAAACCAGCAAAAGCAGAATTCTTTGAGCTTCATTTGTGTGACAGCTTGAATCTCCTACTGGAATATTGACGGGGCTGTGTCTCCTGCTCAAAGTCAGTCTCCAGTGCAATCTTTATTCAGATAACGTTGCACATGACTGAATGTCGACGCAAGACATTCTCACAGGAAGAAATAGCTTTTTTCCCTGAGCCAAACGGAAGCCTCTTAAGATTTCATGGCCTACTAGTTGATGGATTCGAACAGCAACAAAAACCGTGCAAGGATCTAGACGATAGGCATTACTATAATCAACAATGTCATGTTGGATATTTTCCCATATGAAAACAAGAATGGAACAAATGAAACATTAACAATGATGGACACACATCTCTTTTACTTTCTATAACAGTTCAATGCTCGAGGGAAAATGTAATTAGAGTTCCCAGTCCTTCAGCCAAATGAGGAAAAGTACAATGATTCAATTAACTTGTTCATTATTCTCCTACGAGAGTCAGATACTATGCACCATGCTGTATATAATAACCATCATATAATAGGAGAATGATGTTTAGGATGGAATTGATGACACCAGATGAGACTTGGACTGCGTCCGAAATGGCACCCTATTCCCAATTTAGCACACTGATTTTGACAAGGGTTTATACGGCTCTGGTCAAAAGTTGTGCACTATATAGGGTATCGGGTGTCATTTGGGACACACATTTGTACAGGGGTGAGGGGGTCTTGAGGGGAGACGGAAGTCATTGAAGATTAGAGAACATGCAAGGAAGGGATAAAACACGCCAAAGTACTGTAATGTAACTGGATACTTTGTCCTCCGCTCTGAGTCCTCTGGAGTGATTACGTCACCAATTCAAAGATGAGATAAAAATAGTACACAAAGTTTATGAGAGAGGTAAATGGTGGAATTAATTTCTTTCTTCTGGTTGATGAGTTTAAGTTGGGCCTCGTCCTCCCTTCTCCTCATCTCAAAGGACCTCTCCCTAACTCTCTCCACCCCTCCCCTGCTCTCCTTTTTCCGACTTCTCCTCCTCCTCTCCTCTCGGCATGTATCCTCTCATGCGAGGTCAGTATGGTGTGGTGGGTCTTATGGCTCTCTCCTCCCAAGAGCACCTCCTCCCAGCTGCCCACTGCACTGAGGCTAGGAAACACTGTCACCACCGATAAATCCACTATAATTGAGAATTTCAATAAGCATTTTTCTACGGCTGGCCATGCTTTCTACCTGGCTTCCCCTACCCCGGTTAACAGCCCTGCACCCCCACAGCAACTCGCCCAAGCCTCCCCATTTCTCCTTCATCCAAATCCAGATAGTTGATGTTCTGAAAGAGCTGCAAAATCTAGACCCCTACAAATCAGCCGGGCTAGACAATCTGGACCCTGTCTTTCTAAAATGATCTGCCGAAATAGTTGCAACCCCAATTACTAGCCTGTTCAACCTCTCTTTCGTATCGTCTGAGATTCCCAAAGATTGGAAAGCTGTCGCGGGCATCCCCCTCTTCAAAGGGGGAGACACTCTACACCCAAACTGCTACAGACCTATATCTATCCTACCCTGCTTGTTTAAGGTTTTCGAAACCCAAGTTAACAAACAGATTACCGACCATTTCGCATCACAGTGTACCTTCTCCGCTATGTAATCTGGTTTCAGAGCTGGTCATGCGTGCACCTCAGACACGCTTAAGGTCCTAAACGATATCATAACTGCCAAGGCTTTTGACTCTGTCAATCACCACATTCTTATCGGCAGACTCAACAGCCTTTGTTTCTCAAATGACTGCCTCGCCTGGTTCCCCAACTACTTCTCTGATAGAGTTCAGTGTGTCAAATTGGAGGGCCTGTTGTCCGGACCTCTGGCAGTCTCTATGGGGGTGCCACAGGTTTTAATTCTCGGGCGGACTCTCTTCTCTGTATACATCAATGATCTTGCTCGCTCTTGCTGCTGGTGATTCTCTGATCCACCTCTACATAGACGACACCATTATGTACACTTCTGGCCCTTCTTTGGACACTGTGTTAACTAATCTCCAGGTGAGCTTCAATGCCATACAACTCTCCTTCCTTGGCCTCCAACTACAAGTAAAACTAAATGCATGCTCTTCAACCGATCGCTGCCCGCACCTGCCCGCCCGTCCAGCATCAATACTCTGGACAGTTATGACTTAGAATATGTGGACAACTACAAATACCTACAGTGGGGAGATCAAGTGTTTGATACACTGCCGATTTTGCATGTTTTCCTACTTACAAAGCATGTAGAGGTCTGTATTTTTTAAAATCATAGGTACACTTCAACTGTGAGACAGAATCTAAACCAAAAATCCAGAAAATCACATTGTATGATTTTTAAGTAATTAATTTGCATTTTATTGCATGACATAAGTATTTGATACATTAGAAAAGCAGAACTTAATATTTGGTACAGAAACCTTTGTTTGCAAGTACAGAGATCATATGTTCCCTGTAGTTCTTGACCAGGTTTGCACACACCGCAGCAGGGATTTTGGCCCACTCCTCCATACAGACCTTCTCCAGATCCTTCAGGTTTCGGGGCTGTCGCTGGGCAATACGGACTTTCAGCTCCCTCCAAAGATTTTCTATTGGGTTCAGGTCTGGAGACTGGTTAGGCCACTCCAGGACCTTGAGATGCTTCTTACGGAGCCACTCCTTAGTTGCCCTTGCTGTGTGTTTTGGGTCGTTGTCATGCTGGAAGACCCAGCCACGACCCATCTTCAATGCTCTTACTGAGGGAAGGAGGTTGTTGGCCAAGATCTCGCGATACATGGCCCCATCCATCCTCCCCTCACTACGGTGCAGTCGTCCTGTCCACTTTGCAGAAAAGCATCCCCAAAGAATGATGTTTCCACCTCCATGCTTCACAGTTGGGATGGTGTTCTTGGGGTTGTACTCATCCTTCTTCTTCCTCCAAACACGGCGAGTGGAGTTTAGACCAAAAAGCTCTATTTTTGTCTCATCAGACCACATGATCTTCTCCCATTCCTCCTCTGGTCCATCCAGATGGTCATTGGCAAACTTCAGACGGCCTAGACATGCGCTGGCTTGAGCAGGGGAACCTTGCGTGCGCTGCAGGATTTCAATCCATGACGGCGTAGTGTGTTACTAATGGTTTTCTTTGATACTGTGGTCCCAGCTCTCTTCATGTCATTGACCAGGTCCTGCCGTGTAATTCTGGGCTGATCCCTCACCTTCCTCATGATCATTGATGCCCCACGAGGTGAGATCTTGCATGGAGCCCCAGACCGAGGGTGATTGACCGTCATCTTGAACTTCTTCCATTCTCTAATAATTGCGCCAATAGTTGTTGTTGCCTTCTCACCAAACTGCTTGCCTATTGTACTGTAGCCCATCCCAGTCTTGTGCAGGTTTACAATTTTATCCCTGATGTCCTTACACCCTCCCTGGTCTTGGCCATTGTGGAGAGGTTAGAGTCTGTTTGATTGAGTGTGTGGACAGGAGTCTTTTATACAGGTAACGAGTTCAAACAGGTGCAGTTAATACAGGTAATGAGTGGAGAACAGGAGGGCTTCTTAAAGAAAAACTAACAGGACCGTGAGAGCCGGAATTCTTACTGGTTGGTAGGTGATCAAATACTTATGTCATGCAATAAAATGCAAATTAATTACTTAAAACTGTCTCTCACAGTTGAAGTGTAAAATTTACAGACCTCTACATGCTTTAAGTAGGAAAACCTGCAAAATCGGCAGTGTTTCAAATACTTGTTCTCCCCACTGTCTGGTCAGACTGTAAACTCTCCTTCCAGACTCACATTAAGCATCCCTAATCCAAAATTAAATCTAGAATCGGGTTCCCATTTTGCAACAAAGCATCCTTCACTCATGCTGCCAAACATACCCTCGTAAAAACTGACCATCCTACCGATCCTCGACTTCGGCGATGTCATTTACAAAATAGCCTCCAACACTCTACTCAACAAATTGGATGCAGTCTATCACAGTGCCATCCGTTTTGTCACCAAAGCCCCATATACTACCCACCACTGCAACCTGTACGCTCTGGTTGGCTGGCCCTCGCTTTATACACGTTGCCAAACCCACTGGCTCCAATTCATCGACAAGTCTCTGCTAGGTAAAGCCCCGCCTTATCTCAGCTCACTGGTCACCATAGCAGCACCCACCCATAGCCCAGTCAATGTGCTCTGGCTCTGTCCTCTTCTCTCTCTCTCTCTCTCTCTGTCCCTGTGGTATCCAGCACAACCTCAGTCTGAGGAGAAGATTGAGCCCTTTGGGAGTCTTCGAGCTACTCTGACTAAGCAAATTCCTCTCTGGGTGCTCTCTTCCTCTGGAAGGCAGATTAAAGCCCTTTTCCCCACGACCCTGTGGCTCTTTAAGACGGATTACTGAGGGTGGGTAGTGGCTTCTGATCCCGCCGTGGTCTGAAGTGGTACGACACCACGCTGACCAGGCTAATAGCCTCTCTAGCTACTGTAGCTGGGAGAAAAAAGTATCCTTTGGCCTTAGAGTGTTGGGCTTCTGACGGAGAGGTGGAGAAAGGGGGAGGTAGGGCTAGGAAGAATAGGGCGTGGTAGGGCCAGGAAGGATAGGGGGAGGTAGGGTCAGGAAGGATAGGGGGAGGTAGGGCCAGGAAGGATAGGGGGAGGTAGGGCCAGGAAGGATAGGGGTGGTAGGTCCAGGAAGGATAGGGGGAGGTAGGGCCAGGAAGGATAGGGGGTGGTAGGGCCAGGAAGGATAGGGGGTGGTAGGGCCAGGAAGGACAGGGGGAGGTAGGGCCAGGAAGGATAGGGGGTGGTAGGGTCAGCAAGAATAGGGGGAGGTGGGGCCAGGAAGGTTAGGGGGAGGTAGGGCCAGGAAGGATGGGGGGAGGTAGGGCCAGGAAGGATGGGGGTGGTAGGGCCAGGAAGGATAGGGGGGAGGTAGGGCCAGGAAGGATAGGGGGTGGTAGGGCCAGGAAGGATAGGGGGTGGTAGGGTCAGGAAGGATAGGAAGGGGGAGGTAGGGCCAGGAAGGATAGGGGGTGGTAGGGCCAGGAAGGATAGGGGGAGGTAGGGCCAGGAAGGATAGGGGGAGGTAGGGCCAGGAAGGATAGGGGGAGGTAGGGCCAGGAAGGATAGGGGGTGGTAGGGCCAGGAAGGGGGAGAGGGCCAGGAAGGTGGTAGGGCCAGGAAGGATAGGGGGTGGTAGGGCCAGGAAGGATAGGGGGTGGTAGGGTCAGGAAGGATAGGGGGAGGTAGGGCCAGGAAGGATAGGGGGTGGTAGGGCCAGGAAGGATAGGGGGAGGTAGGGCCAGGAAGGATAGGGGGAGGTAGGGCCAGGAAGGATAGGGGGAAGTAGGGCCAGGAAGGACGGGGGTGGTAGGGCCAGGAAGGATAGGGGGAGGTAGGGCCAGGAAGGATAGGGGGTGGTAGGGCCAGGAAGGAAGGATAGGGCCAGGAAGGAAGGAGGGGAAGGGTGGTAGGGCCAGGAAGGATAGGGGGAGGTAGGGCCAGGAAGGATAGGGGGAGGTAGAGGAAGGATAGGATAGGGGGAGGGCCAGGAAGGATAGGGAGGTAGGGCCAGGAAGGATAGGGGGAGGTAGGGCCAGGAAGGATAGGGGGAGGTAGGGCCAGGAAGGATAGGGGGAGGTAGGGCCAGGAAGGATAGGGGGGAGGTCGGGCCAGGAAGGATAGGGGGTGGTAGGGCCAGGAAGGATAGGGGGAGGTAGGGCCAGGAAGGATAGGGGGTGGTAGGGCCAGGAAGGATAGGGGGAGGTAGGGCCAGGAAGGATAGGGGGAGGTAGGGGTGCAGGAGTCAGATGTGAACGGGAGCCCTGTAGTTTCTAGCTGGGAGAAAATAGAATCCTTTGGTCTCATAACGCTGGGCTTCTGAGGATGGAGGGGCGGCAGAGGAAGTGGGAGGTAGGGGTCTAAATGGGGGAGGTAGCCCTGGAAAGTAGAATGCTCAGAGTTCTGCAGAGGGAGGATCTGTGGGGGGGGGTTCAGTAGTTCAGGGGTCAGTAATGGAGGGTAGCTCTGGGATAAGGGGGGAGTCTATCTATTGTTCTCTCCTCTCTGCACAGATAATTGTGTGGTGTAAAGTGCCTGGGGCTCTCTGGCGGGAGTCGGGACACCCCACGCCAGGGGCCAGACTAGAAGTGTCTGGTTATTCCCAGGCCTTTGTTCTTGTACGGCTCAGCCTCCCTCAGTACAGTCATGGGACACAGTCACAGGAACACTCTCTTCTAATAAAGCTGATGTGTCGAGGTGTGATCTGACACACACACACACACACTTGTAGACGTACGCACGCAAGCAAGAATGCAGTACACATGGAAGAAAGGACGCTCGTACACACAGACACTTACACGCCTTCTCCCTTATATCCACGCATACACAGACCATAAGTCTAACAATGGCTGTATTCAATGGAGGGCAAATCTCGAACATGAGCTCAAACATCATTGCAAGAACAATATTCCTAAAAGGAGACATGTCAGTCTCTAGTACTCCTGTGCAGATGAGGTTAAGAGAGGAGGAATATGATTGGTTACGAACCAGGAAGCCAGAGGAATTGTCGAGGAGACAGCGGAAGCGACAGACGAAGTTCCTCTCCAGGAAGGAGGAGTTCTCTGGAGGCAGCTGATCGGGGTTATAGGTCACCAGGGATGAGCTGGGGACTGGCTTTCCATCTGAGGAATAGAAACAGGTCAAGGACCAAGTCAAATCACTATATTCAATGCCTACTTCATTTGTGGTCTATTAAAATGGATGTTGAACAGAGTTTAACAGGGTCCAGATGCTCCTACATTATGTTTGGTGAGTGTGTGTATGTGCATGTGTGTGCGTGCACTTATGTGTGTGTGTGTAGCTCCAGTCTGTTCCTCCCTCTTCTCCATTCCGTCCCTGTTCTAAAGTACCGCGATAACACTACTGTAGCTAGCTCTAACCCCCTGCCCAATTAAAACCGACGGCTGTGTGTGTTCTAACATTTACCCTGCAAGTCATGGAGAGCCTGATAAAGATCATCTCTCTCTCTCTCTCTCTCATCTCCTTCCCTCTCTCATCTCCTTCCCTCTCTCATCTCCTTCCCTCTCTCATCTCCTTCCCTCTCTCATCTCCTTCCCTCTCTCTACATAGCTCAACTGGGGAAATTGGGGTCATTGGGTCTGAGTGACTAACCCATTGGGTCTGAGTGACTTCAGGCTGACTCGTTGCAGTTCTTCGTTTGATCATGTTTTCATGTTTTTTTGTTGGTTCTGCTAGTAGTAAACGTCAACCAGTGTGGTGCATGCTGTCACTGTATGTGTCACTTTAAAGTGAAACAACGACTTCACTACAACTAACTACCACATTGAAACAAAGCAGTTTCTTTTTATCTTTTGTTTTTGTTCTGCTAGTAGTTCACCTCAGCCCCTTGCACAAGTTCAATTTCAGTATGTCATATATGCTGTATGTATGCCATCTGTACATTTGCAACAAAGCATCAAACATACATCGCAAGCTAAACTCAGCAACAAAAAAAGAAACGTCCCTTGTTCAGGACCCTGTCTTTCAAAGATAATTCGTAAAAATCCAAATAACTTTTAAAGGATCTTCATTGTAAAGGGTTTAAACACTGTTTCCCATGCTTGTTCAATTAAACACAAACAATTAATGAACATGCACCTGTGGAACGGTTGTTAACAGCTTACAGACGGTAGGCAATTGAGGTCACAGGTATGAAAACTCAGGACACTCGAGCCCTTTTTACTGACTCTGAAAAACACCAAAAGAAAGATGCCCAAGGTCCCTGCTCATCTGTGTGAACGTGCCTTAGGCATGCTACAAGGAGGCATGAGGACTGCAGATGTGGCCAATAAATTGCAATGTCCGTACTGTGAGACGCCTAAGACAGCGCTACAGGGAGACAGGATGGACAGCTGATCGTCCTTGCAGTGGCAGACCACGTGTAACAACACCTGCACAGGATCGGTACATCCAAACATCACACATGTGGGACAGGTACAGGATGGCAACAACAACTGCCCGAGTTACACCAGGAATGCACAATTCCTCCCTCAGTGCTCAGACTGTCCGCAATAGGCTGAGATGGACTGAGGGCTTGTAGGCCTGTTGTAAGGCAGGTCCTAACCAGACATCACCATTAACAACGTCGCCTAGGGGCACAAACCCACCGTCGCTGGACCAGACAGGACTGGCTAAAAGTGCTCTTCACTGACGAGTTGCGGTTTTGTCTCACCAGGGGTGATGGTTGGATTCGCGTTTATCGACAAAGGAATGAGTGTTACACCGAGGCCTGTACTCTGGAGCGGGATCGATTTGGAGGTGGAGGTTCCGTCATGGTCTGGGGCGATGTGTCACAGCATCATCGGACTGAGCTTGTTGTCATTGCAGGCAATCTCAATGCTGTGCATTACAGGGAAGACATACTCCTCCCTCATGTGGTACCCTTCCTGCAGGCTCATCCTGACATGATCCTCCAGTATGACAATGCCACCAGCCATACTGCTCGTTCTGTGCGTGATTTCCTTCAAGACAGGAATGTCAGTGTTCTGCCATGGCCAGCGAAGAGCCCAGATCTCAATCCCATTAAGCACGTCTGAGACTTGTTGGATCGGAGGGTGAGGGCTAGGGCCATTCCCCCCAGAAATGTCCGGGAACTTGCAGGTGCCTTGGTGGAAGAGTGGGGTAACGTCTCACACCAAGAACTGGCAAATCTGGTGCAGTCCATGAGGAGGAGATGCACTGCAGTACTTAATGCAGCTGGTGGCCACACCAGATACTGACTGTTACTTTTGATTTTGACCCCCCCTTTGTTCAGGGACACATTATTCAATTTCTGTTAGTCACATGTCAGTTTATGTTTCAGTTGCTGAATCTTGTTATGTTCATACAAATATTTACAGTACACATGTTAAGTTTGCTGAAAATAAACGCAGTTGACAGTGAGAGGACGTTTCTTTTTAGTTTAGTTTAGTTTAGTAATGTGAAAGGCTCACAGTGGCTTTGGACAGATTTGTGAAAATGGGTCGGCCCGGAATAGACAGTGAGACGCAGAGTAAGACTGACCTGGGGGTGACTCCCCCTGCTGGGGCACGGCCGGGGGGTTAAGAGCCCAGTGGAGGTTCCTCCTAAACTCCTGCTGGTCCTCAGTGTGGATCAGATCAAACACACTCTGGTGCATCACATCTGTCTGGAACAAGGAGAGAAAGAGAGAGGTCTTTAGAAAGGTCACGTGCACCAGCACATAGGACTGAGAACTATTGTCTGACTTGCTGAAAAATTATCTAAACACAACTGAGTTTACTCCAGTAGAATCAGTAAGATGATGCACACACACACACACACACACACACACACACACACACACACACACACACACACACACACACACACACACACACACACACACACACACACACACACACACACAACTCCTTGTTATGTGGGCTTGCAGCGAGGAGGAAGGTTAGGGCATGAGCTGGACCACCTCAAGAGAGTTGGTGACATGGACACAGAGAGTGGTGACATGGTCACAGCACAGCCCGAGGTTCCGTGTCACACTCGCATCTCAGTGCTACCTCTCATTACCATACACACAGCTCCACAACAGGCAGCCACATCCAAAAGGATTTCAGTTAGCGCTGTAGATGTGAAGTGATGGTTGTTGAAATGAAACAAGGCCTGAGAGGTGTGGTTCACACTGTGGGAACATTTATTCTACAGCAGCTTGCAGTTACAGCAGTATGAACACCACAGGAGGTTGGTGGCATCTTAATTGGGGAGGACGGGCGCGTGGTAATGGCTGGAGCGGAATTGAGGGAATGGTAATCATATGCATTTGATGCCATTCCATTTGCTCCTTTCCAGCCATTATTATGAGCCATCCTCCCCTCAGCAGCCTCCACTGATGAACACAGAGAGAAAGAAAGCGAGTGCTAGAGGGAGAGAGAGAGGGAGAGAGAGAAGGAAAGAGAGAGAGAGAATGAAAGAGAGAAGGAAAAAGAGAGGGAGAGAAGGAAATAGAGAAAGAGGGAGCGAGAGAGAGAGAGAAGGAAAAGGAGAAAGAGAGAAAGAGAGAGAGAAGGAAAGAGAGATAGAGAAGGAAAGAGAGAAATAGGGAGCGAGAGAGAGAGAGAAGGAAAGGGAGAAGGAAAGAGAGAGAGAGAGCTTTAACGGATGATATTAACTGCTAATACAGCTTAACCCAACTGTGAACGCGAGCATGGATGTTATCAAAAGGGAATGGTAATCATATGCATTTGATGCCATTCCATTTGCTCCTTTCCAGCCATTATTATGAGCCATCCTCCCCTCAGCAGCCTCCACTGATGAACACAGAGAGAAAGAAAGCGAGTGCTAGAGGGAGAGAGAGAGGGAGAGAGAGAAGGAAAGAGAGAGAGAGAATGAAAGAGAGAAGGAAAAAGAGAGGGAGAGAAGGAAAGAGAGAAAGAGGGAGCGAGAGAGAGAGAGAAGGAAAAGGAGAAAGAGAGAAAGAGAGAGAGAAGGAAAGAGAGATAGAGAAGGAAAGAGAGAAATAGGGAGCGAGAGAGAGAGAGAAGGAAAGGGAGAAGGAAAGAGAGAGAGAGAGCTTTAACGGATGATATTAACTGCTAATACAGCTTAACCCAACTGTGAACGCGAGCATGGATGTTATCAAAAGGTGATCCAACCTGAATAAATAAGGCTATGAGAGCAGTTAATCAGCTGCTGGGGGTTAACTCAATTAAACAAACGTAGGACAGACAGTATGCATGCTTATCGAGGTCTGTGATTAAATATGCTATAGATCAGCTCCTATTAACTGATTAACCTGCGTTTGACCTCTCTGGACGGGGTTATCAAACCCTTATCCAGTGGAAATCCTAACTCAAGCAAGCTAAAGCGCTTAGCACAGAGCAGGGCTGGGTACCAGAGGGCATTGAGGGCAAGACTAGGGAACGGAGGGGGCGGAGGTGGGGCAAAAGGGCAGGCAAGGACACAAGGCAGTGTTGGGTGAAGGTTGGCACTGTACAGCAGCATATTTATGTTCACCCTCATTCTGGCTGTAACTGTTGGGGCAAAGAAGGGGCAGGATGCAGTAGAGTGTATTACAGGGCACTCCCAACCCTGTTCCTGGAGAGCTACCCTCCTGTAGGTTTTCACTCCCAACCCTGTTTCTGGAGAGCTACCCTCCTGTAGGTTTTCACTCCCAACCCTGTTTCTGGAGAGCTACCCTCCTGTAGGTTTTCACTCCCATCCCTGTTCCTGGAGAGCTACCCTCCTGTAGGTTTTCACTCCCAACCCTGTTTCTGGAGAGCTACCCTCCTGTAGGTTTTCACTCCCAACCCTGTTCCTGGAGAGCTACCCTCCTGTAGGGTTTCACTCCCAACCCTGTTCCTGGAGAGCTACCCTCCTGTAGGTTTTCACTCCCAACCCTGTTCCTGGAGAGCTACCCTCCTGTAGGTTTTCACTCCCAACCCTGTTCCTGGAGAGCTACCCTCCTGTAGGTTTTCACTCCCAACCCTGTTCCTGGAGAGCTACCCTCCTGTAGGTTTTCACTCCCAACCATGTTCCTGGAGAGCTACCTTCCTGTAGGTTTTCACTCCCAAAACTGTTCCTGGAGAGCTACCCTCCTGTAGGTTTTCACTCCCACCCTGTTCCTGGAGAGCAACCCTCCTGTAGGTTTTCACTTCCACCCCAGTTGTAACTAACCTGATTCAGCTTATCAACCAGATAATTATTAGAATCAGGTGCACTAGATCCGGTTTAGGAACACAAAAACCAGTAGGACTATAGTTTTCAGTCCGTGTCCCAGCACTCCCTGGGTCGTTCTATAGTAAATAGAATGAGGGCAGAGTCATGTAAAGCCTAGTCCAACTGGCTTGGCCGAGGCTAACCTCTTCCAGACTCCCTCTGTGCCATGCTGTGGCTCTGTAGGCAGGCCCAATCCTCCTCTCTCTGCTCAGTGTGTGTGTGTGTGTGTGTGTGTGTGTGTGTGTGTGTGTGTGTGTGTGTGTGTGTGTGCGTGTGTGTGTGTGTGTGTGTGTGTGTGTGTGTGTGTGTGTGCGTGCGCATTTGAGCGGCAGTGTGTGTATGATGTATGGTGTGTGTGGTGCGTGTGCCAGTGGGTTTGAGTGGCTGCGAGCCCTGTGATCAGCAGTAGAGACTTACTTGGTGGAATCCCAGGTAATCCTGAATGGTGTGAGAGGAGTAGAATATGACCCCCTCTGCAGTGATGACCAGGACAAAGCCATTAAGGGCCTGAGGAGGGAGAACAAGCCACAACAGACAGGAAGTTAGGGAATGTCCCTCACTGCGTACTGCTATCAAAGACGTTTAGCGAGTGCAATTATTTTGGGGCTGGACAAAGAGGATAGAGAGGAGATTGGCGCAAATGAAAAGCAGCTTCTGAATGACTGTGTCCGGTGTCCATCACGAGAAGACAGTGACAACTCATATTCTAGTGATACATTTGTGCCATTTGGTGTGTCTTGTATTTCAATGCCAACACCAAGCATGTATAAAACAACAGGACAGACTACAGCGTGCAGACAGACAAGACAGATTCCTGAGGACGGGAGGTCCTATCAAACCTGGCCTATTCTGACAGACACAACTGAGAGAGAGGGAAACGGAAGGTGGGAAACAGAGGGGGGGGGGGGCCGAGGGGGGAAACAGAGGGCGACAAAAAGACAAACTGCAAACAGGGGCATGACACCACTTCAGGCTGTGAAGGAGAGGGGGAGGAGAGGAGCAGTGGAGGAGAGGGGAGGAGGAGAGGCAAGACGCCCCACTCTGAGGACATGTCACCTGAACACAATGACAGGCTGGAGATGGGGAGGAGGGGAGAAAGAGGGGGAGGTGAGAGAGTGAAAGGGAGGGGGGGGGGGGGTGTAGGTGTAGGTCACAGAACCATACAGAGTGTCTCACACTTTGCTATTCCATCTCCCCCCACAATGCTCAGGGGCAAAGGAGTCTTTCTGTCGCTCTGTTCGCTCTAGGTGTGTATGCGTGCGTGGGTACACGTTCCCTAAACCAACCGATGGCACTACAGGGCAGCTGTCCTGACACTCACGTCCTCGAATACCCCATCATATTCATTTCCAACATGTCAGCAACGAGAGCCCCATTACACAATCTACAGTGGATGGAAACTATAGCCTCATAGGCTACCATACACGGGTCATTATCTGCCTTTTTCCACAGATGGCACTCAGAGAAACATAACCCAGATAATATCAGATTGGTTGACTCCTATCCCTTTTGCAAGTAAATAGCTATATGATTAAAATTCTACCTGGCAGACCCAAAATCATATTCCCCCCAGTTAGCGTTGTGTAAAGAACTTTTGTCTGGGTAAGCTATAATGAACTCAAGGGCCACAAACTGCTCGTCCTGACCTGTCTTTAAACCTGAAGGCTCCTAGCCCTGTCTGAAACCCTGACATCCATGGGATCCCGAGGAGCCTCGCAGCTGCCGGCTCATACAGTTTCTTCTTTATTATGCAGGCCCTACGCTCTCTCAAAAAATACCCAGAAAGCTGCCACCCCCACTGTCACCCCAGGCCATCTGTAAGTCCTTCCATCTCTCCTCAGCAGCCCCGTCCTCCACTTCCTAGTTCTATCTCCGTGGCCCGACGCCCCCACATTGTACATAAACACTCAGAAAGCAGAGCAGTGTTCAGGCTCTCTGTATAAATATTTAGATTATTCTGTCTAGCTGAAGACCACACAGCCCCCTCCCTGGGGGTGGGGGGGGGGGGACTTGGGCAGTCACCAAAAATCTTGATCAAAAATGTATTTTTCATATTTCATGGGGCTGTGGACATCATGCACTTGTCCAGGATGAAAGAACGCTGCCTGCTGTAGTTATAGCGGCCGTCAGCAGACAGAACAAAACGCAGAGTGGCAAGTGGATGTGAGAGGCGCACTGGGAATGGAGAGAGAGAATAGCTCACGAGAGAGGAAGGAAGGATGAAGGGAGATTGAAAGAGAGACGGATACGAAAAAGAGAGAGATGGAGTGAGAGAGAGATTGAGAGAGAAAAAACAGGACAAGGGAATGGTAGAGAGAACAGGGAATGGATAGAGGGAAAGAGGCTGGTTGAAAGATCAGAGAGGGAGAGAGCAAGCCTGTTCCAGTCTGCAACATGGCACAGCTAGTTATTTGTTTTCCCAGCCTGTATGCCATCTGGTCTGGATGTATGCCCCCTGTCAGAGTGACAGCAAACACTGGCACAGACTGGCAGGGCAAACACTGGAACAGTATGGTAGGCCAAACACTGGAACAGTATGGTAGGCCAAACATTGGCACAGACTGGCAGCTCAAACACTGGAACAGTATGGTAGGGCAAACAATGGAATAGTATGGTAGGCCAAACACTGGAACAGTATGGTAGGGCAAACACTGGAACAGTATGGTAGGCCAAACACTGGAACAGTACGGTAGGCCAAACACTGGAACAGTACGGTAGGCCAAACACTGGCACAGACTGGTAGGGCAAACACTGGCACAGTATGGCAGGCTAAACACTGGAACAGTATGGTAGGCCAAACACTGGAACAGTATGGTAGGCCAAACACTGGCACAGTATGGCAGGCAAAACACTGGAACAGTATGGTAGGCCAAACACTGGAACAGTATGGTAGGGCAAACACTGGAACAGTATGGTAGGCCAAACAATGTCACAGTATGGTAGGGCAAACACTGGAACAGTATGGTAGGGCAAACACTGGAACAGTATGGAAGGGCAAACACTGGTACAGTATGGTAGGCCAAACACTGGCACAGACTGGCAGGGCAAACACTGGCACAGACTGGCAGGGCAAACACTGGAACAGTATGGTAGGCCAAACACTGGAACAGTATGGTAGGCCAAACATTGGCACAGACTGGCAGCTCAAACACTGGAACAGTATGGTAGGGCAAACAATGGAATAGTATGGTAGGCCAAACACTGGAACAGTATGGTAGGGCAAACACTGGAACAGTATGGTAGGCCAAACACTGGAACAACGGTAGGCCAAACACTGGAACATGGTAGGCCAAACACTGGCACAGACTGGTAGGGCAAACACTGGCACAGTATGGCAGGCTAAACACTGGAACAGTATGGTAGGCCAAACACTGGAACAGTTTGGTAGGCCAAACACTGGCACAGTATGGCAGGCAAAACACTGGAACAGTATGGTAGGCCAAACACTGGAACAGTATGGTAGGGCAAACACTGGAACAGTATGGTAGGCCAAACAATGTCACAGTATGGTAGGGCAAACACTGGAACAGTATGGTAGGGCAAACACTGGAACAGTATGGAAGGGCAAACACTGGAACAGTATGGTAGGCCAAACACTGGTACAGTATGGTAGGCCAAACACTGGTACAGTATGGTAGGCCAAACACTGGAACAGTACGGTAGGCCAAACACTGGAACAGTATGGTAGGCCAAACACTGGCACAGACTGGTAGGGCAAACACTGGCACAGTATGGTAGGCCAAACACTGGAACAGTATGGTAGGCCAAACACTGGCACAGTATGGCAGGCCAAACACTGGAACAGTATGGTAGGCCAAACACTGGAACAGTATGGTAGGGCAAACACTGGAACAGTATGGTAGGCCAAACAATGTCACAGTATGGTAGGGCAAACACTGGAACAGTATGGTAGGGCAAACACTGGAACAGTATGGTAGGCCAAACACTGGAACAGTATGGTAGGCCAAACACTGGAACAGTATGGAAGGGCAAACACTGGAACAGTATGGTAGGCCAAACACTGGAACAGTATGGTAGGCCAAACACTGGTACAGTATGGTAGGCCAAACACTGGTACAGTATGGTAGGCCAAACACTGGAACATTATGGTAGGCCAACCACTGGAACAGTATGGTAGGCCAAACACTGGAACAGTATGGTAGGGCAAACACTGGAACAGTATGGTAGGGCAAACACTGGAACAGTATGGTAGGCCAAACACTGGAACAGTATGGAAGGGCAAACACTGGAACTGGCCAAACACTGGTACAGTATGGTAGGCCAAACACTGGCCAAACAGTATGGTAGGCCAAACACTGGCACAGTATGGCAGGCAAAACACTGGAACAGTACTGGTAGGCCAAACACTGGCACAGTATGGTAGGGCAAACACTGGAACTGGCACAGACTGGTAGGGCAAACACTGGAACAGTATGGTAGGCCAAACACTGGCACAGTATGGCCAAACACTGGCCAAACACTGGAACAGTATGGTAGGCCAAACACTGGAACAGTATGGTAGGCCAAACACTGGCACAGACTGGTAGGGCAAACACTGGAACAGTATGGTAGGCCAAACACTGGCACATGGTAGGCCAAACACTGGCACAGGGTAGGCCAAACACTGGAACAGTATGGTAGGCCAAACACTGGCACAGTATGGCAGGCCAAACACTGGAACAGTATGGTAGGCCAAACACTGGAACAGAACACACTGGAACAGTATGGTAGGCCAAACACTGGAACAGTATGGTAGGCCAAACACTGGAACAGTATGGCAGGCCAAACACTGGAACAGTATGGTAGGCCAAACACTGGAACAGTATGGTAGGCCAAACACTGGAACAGTATGGCCAAACACTGGAACAGTATGGTAGGGCAAACACTGGAACAGACTGGTAGGGCAAACACTGGAACAGTATGGTAGGCCAAACACTGGAACAGTATGGTAGGGCAAACACTGGAACAGTATGGTAGGCCAAACACTGGAACAGTATGGTAGGCCAAACACTGGAACAGTATGGTAGGGCAAACACTGGAACAGTATGGTAGGGCAAACACTGGTACTTTATGGTAGGGCAAACACTGGAACAGTATGGTAGGCTAAACACTGGAACAGTATGGTAGGGCAAACACTGGAACAGTATGGTAGGCCAAACACTGGTACTTTATGGTAGGGCAAACACTGGAACAGTATGGTAGGCCAAAAACACTGGAACAGTAGGCCAAACACTGGACTGGCAGGGCAAACACTGGAACAGTATGGTAGGCCAAACACTGGAACAGTATGGCAGGCCAAACACTGGAACAGTATGGTAGGCCAAACACTGGAACAGTATGGTAGGCCAAACACTGGAACAGACTGGCAGGGCAAACACTGGAACAGTATGGCAAACACTGGAACAGAGGCCAAACACTGGCACAGACTGGCAGGGCAAACACTGGAACAGTATGGTAGGCCAAACACTGGAACTGGCCAAACACTGGAACAGTATGGTAGGGCAAACACTGGAACAGTATGGTAGGGCAAACACTGGAACAGTATGGTAGGGCAAACTGGTACTAGGGCAAACACTGGAACAGTATGGTAGGCCAAACACTGGAACAGTATGGTAGGCCAAACACTGGAACAGTATGGTAGGCCAAACACTGGAACAGTATGGTAGGCCAAACACTGGCACAGACTGGCAGGGCAAACACTGGAACAGTATGGTAGGCCAAACACTGGCACAGACTGGCAGGGCAAACACTGGAATAGTATGGTAGGCCAAACAGTGGCACAGACTGGCAGGGCAAACATTGGAACAGTATGGTAGGCCAAACACTGGCACAGTATGGCAGGCCAAACACTGGAACAGTATGGTAGGGCAAACACTAGAACAGTATGGTAGGCCAAACACTGGCACAGACTGGCAGGGCAAACACTGGAACAGTATGGTAGGCCAAACACTGGCACAGACTGGCAGGGCAAACACTGGAACAGTATAGTAGGGCAAACACTGGCACAGTATGGCAGGCCAAACACTGGAACAGTATGGTAGGCCAAACACTGGAACAGACTGGCAGGGCAAACACTGGCACAGTATGGCAGGCCAAACACTGGAACAGACTGGCAGGGCAAACACTGGCACAGTATGGCAGGCCAAACACTGGCACAGTATGGCAGGCCAAACACTGGAACAGTATGGCAGGCCAAACACTGGCACAGTATGGCAGGCCAAACACTGGAACAGTATGGCTGGCCAAATACTGGCACAGTATGGCAGGCCAAACACTGGAACAGTATGGTAGGCCAAACACTGGAACAGTATGGTCGGCCAAACACTGGCACAGACTGGCAGGGCAAACACTGGAACAGTATGGTAGGCCAAACACTGGCACAGACTGGCAGGGCAAACACTGGCACAGACAGGCAGGCCAAACGCTGGCACAGACAGGCAGGCCAAACGCTGGCACATTATGGCAGGCCAAACACTGGCACAGACAGGCAGGCCAAACACTGGCACAGACAGGCAGGCCAAACACTGGCACAGTATGGCAGGCCAAACACTGGCACAGACTGGCAGGCCAAACACTGGCACAGTATGGCAGGCCAAACACTGGCACAGTATGGCAGGCAAAACACTGGCACAGACTGGCAGGCCAAACACTGGCACAGTATGGTAGGGCAAACACTGGCACATTATGGTAGGCCAAACACTGGAACAGTATGGTAGGGCAAACAATGTCACAGTATGGTAGGCCAAACAATGTCACAGTATGGTCGGCCAAACAATGTCACAGTATGGTAGGCCAAACAATGTCACAGTATGGTAGGGCAAACACTGGCACAGTATGGTAGGGCAAACACTGGCACAGTATGTTAGGCCAAACACTGGAACAGTATGGTAGGGCAAACACTGGAACAGTATGGTAGGGCAAACAATGGAACAGTATGGTAGGCCAAACACTGGAACAGTATGGTAGGGCAAACACTGGAACAGTATGGTAGGCCAAACACTGGAACAGTATGGTAGGCCAAACACTGGCACAGTATGGTAGGCCAAACACTGGCACAGTATGGTAGGGCAAACAATGTCACAGTATGGTAGGCCTAACAATGTCACAGTATGGTAGGCCAAACAATGTCACAGTATGATAGGCCAAACAATGTCACAGTATGGTAGGGCAAACAATGTCACAGTATGGTAGGCCAAACAATGTCACAGTATGGTAGGCAAACACTGGCACAGTATGGTAGGGCAAACAATGTCACAGTATGGTAGGGCAAACAATGTCACAGTATGGTAGGGCAAACACTGGCACAGTATGGTAGGGCAAACGATGTCACAGTATGGTAGGCCAAACAATGTCACAGTATGGTAGGGCAAACAATGTCACAGTATGGTAGGGCAAACAATGTCACAGACTGGCAGGCCATAGGGAACACACAAGGGTGCATTGCTTTTTTGTACAATCAGTTGTTTTACTTTTTGGCATGTACTGATATTGTACTGATGTTGTACTGATATTGATTCTCCCATGCCTTTAGTGAACTTCAAATGCTTGTGGAATTATATTTTGATCCACTGAAAAAGTAACCTGAATGACTTGCACTAAAAAAAGGTCAAGTACATTAGGCTACATGGAGAATATCAAACACCTTTCTGCTCTCATTTTACCGCCCTTTTCAATAATGGATGTCCTCACAGTCACTCTATAATTCATGGCCAAGTGTCTGAAATGGAACATAGCAAGACAGCCAGCCCTGGTCAGAAATAGCCTCTCCTCTACACCGCTCCCCATTTCTTCTCTTCTCCTCGCTTCTCTTTCCGGCCCGCTCAACAGCAATGTCATGAATAACGACCTCGCCTTCATTTAGCATCTCTCTCTCTCTCTCTCTCTCTCTCTCTCTCTCTCTTTTCCCCCACTCTCTCCATTTACTATTCTTTCTCTCTCAAATACAATAGTTCCCTCATTTCCTCCCCTCAAAGCCTCTCTCTCTCTCTCTTTTTCTCACTCTCTCTTTTTCTCACTCTCTCTCTCTCTCTCTCCCTCCCTCCCTCCCTCCCTCCCTCCCTCCCTCTAAAGCTCAGCCTGTCTTAAGAGATTCTGTGTTGACTGTTCTGGCACGGTGTGACTCTGCATGATGGCACAACAGGGGGGGGGGGGGCTGCAGATGAAGCAGATCACATCTCCCCTGACTGAACATCCAGTACAGAGCACAGAGCAGGGCAGAATATAGAGCATTGTCCCTTTAAAGGACAATTCCACTCAAAAACAATATTTTGGTATTTGTTTCATTAGTTAACTGTTGATACAGTCTCAAAGAACAGGGCAGAATAGAGCGCTGTCCCTTTAAGTGCAGGGCCTAATAGGCCCCTGTAAGTGCAGGACAGAATAGAGCAATGTCTCTTTAAGTTGGGGATGAATGATGGCACCAAAGTAGGCTATGGCATGGACATAACTTTTGAAGCTACTCTAAACAAGTCCAAACTAATCAGCTGGTCTCAGCAGGCCTGGTACAACCTTTTCTTTCTAGGCTGAGATCATGTATGTTAAGGAAAGAGCCCAATTTGCCAATAAGCACCAGCAGTACTTAACTTTCCCGCATAGAAATAGAATTAGAACACTATTACTATACAGTTGAAGTCGGAAGTTTACATACACTTAGGTTGGAGTCATTAAAACTCATTTTTCAACCACTCCACAAATGTATTGTTAACAAACTATAGTTATGGCAAGTCGGTTAGGACATCTACTTTGTGCATGACACAAGTGATTTTTTTTTTCAACAATTGTTTACAGACAGATTATTTTACTTACAATTCACCGTATCACAATTCCAGTGAGTATGAAGTTTACATACACGAAGTTGACTGTGCCTTTAAACAGCTTGGAAAATTCCAGAAAATGATGTCATGGCTTTAGAAGCTTCTGATTGGCGAATTGACATAATTTGAGTCAATTGGAGGAGTACCTGTGGATGTATTTCAAGGCCTACCTTCAAACTCAGTGCCTTGTTGCTTGACTTAATGGTAAAATCAAAAGAAATCAGCCAAGACCTCAGAAAATGAATTGTTGACTTCCACAAGTCTGGTTCATCCTTGGGAGCAATTTCCAAATGCCTGAAGGTACCACGTTCATCTGTACAAACAATAGTACGCAAGTATAAACACCATGGGACCATGCAGCCGTCATACCGCTCAGGAAGGGGACGCGTTCTGTCTCAAGGAGATGAACGTACTTTGGTGTGAATAGTGCAAATCAATCCCAGAACAACAGCAAAGGACCTTGTGAAGATGCTGGAGGAAACAGGTACAAAAGTATCTATATCCACAGTAAAACGAGTCCTATATCGACATAACCTGAAAGGCCGCTCAGCAAGGAAGAAGCCACTGCTCCAAAACTGTCATAAAAAAGCCAGACTACGTGGGGACAAAGATTGTACTTTTGGAGAAATGTCCTCTGGTCTGATGAAACAAAAATAGAACTGTTTTGCCATAATGACCATCGTTATGTTTGGAGGAGGGAGGCTTGCAAGCTGAAGAACATGTTGTGGGGTGCTTTGCTGCAGGAGGGATTGGTGCACTTCACAAAATAGATGGCATCATGAGTTGGGAGAATTATGTGGATATATTGAAGCAACATCTCAAGACATCAGTCAGGAAGTTAAAGCTTGGTCGCAAATGGGTCTTCCAAATGGACAATGACCCCAAGCATACTTCCAAAGTTGTGGCAAAATGGCTTTAGGACAAAAAAGTCAAGGTATTGGAGTGGCTATCACCAAGCCCTGACCTCAATCCTATAGAAAATTTGTGGGCAGAACTGTAAAAGAGTGTGCGAGCAAGGAGGCCTACAAACCTGACTCAGTTACACCAGCTCTGTCAGGAGGAATGGGCCAAAATTCACCCAATTTATTGTGGGACGCTTGTGGAAGGCTACCCGAAACGTTTGTCCACAGTTAAACAATTTAAAGGCAATGCTACCAAATACTAATTGAGTGTATGTTAACTTCTGACCCACTGGGAATGTGATGAAAGAAATAAAAGCGGAAATAAATCATTCTCTCTACTATTATTCTGACATTTCACATTCTTAAAATAAAGTGGTGATCCTAACTGACCTAAGACAGGGACTTTTTACTAGGATTAAATGTCAGTAATTGTGAAAAACTGAGTTTAAATGTACTTGGCTAAGGTGTATGTCAACTTCCGACTTCAACTGTATATATCTATGCTTGTCCCCATGTGGTGCACTCCCTCTACAAGACAGACTTTCCATGTCTGCCATGTTGTGCCTGCTGTGTGTGAGAGCCCTGCAGTCTCCTGTCTCACCTGCCTCTCTATCAAGGCTCTAACTGTGCCTGCCTGGGAAAGCTTTCAATCTAAGCACTGCTCACTTAACTTAGCTACGCTTCAGCCAGACAGCTCTCTCTCTAACTCTTGCCATGTTCTCTCTCTCTCCCCCTCTCTCTCTCTCTCTCTCTCTCCAAGCCCATGGCATGCTTAAGGGACAGAACAGAAGCCCATAAAGTTTGGGGAAATGCTAAGACATGTAGCTATGCACTGTGGCAGGCAGCGTGCCCTATAAAACCAGCCCTGATCTGAAGCGAGACACGCTAGATGAGATGAGCTTCACAGGGGGAGTAGTCTTCTTATGTCTACTGGTCAGTTTGGAGTAGAGTGGAGTAGACCAGATGTGCCTGGGCTACAGGTGGTGGTGTGTGTATGTGGAAAGATAGCCCATAGTATTTCTTGACATAATGGAACATTCTGATGCAATGATTTGAAACATATGTTGATACAGTTACAGTGCACAGAATGTATGGTGTAGTGCAGGCCCCAGCTGGGGTGTCACACTGCTTGCCCTGCACCTGGAGCCTGCCCACCAACCTGCAATAGGAGTTCACCCTCGGGCATCCAGCCATCCACCAATCCCGTTGTCTTGCTGTTGTCATGGTTACCACTGTTGGCCTTCAAACCATTGCAAGCGTGGGTCTTCAGGGCAACTATAGAGTGAGAGAGAAATAGGGAGAGAGAGGTGAAGAGAGAGAGAGAGAGAGGGCTTAAGTATTTGAAATAGTGTTTACAGAGAACTGCTGTGAATGTCAGAGTGCTTTATAACACACAGGCATGACAGGTCCCTAGCTCATTAACAATTCATTAAACACCATCTCTGAACAGGCTCATTCATTATGACTCACAAACAACAAACGCCATCCACCACCACAAATATGAAACCAATCATATGGCATTGATAATCAAAACTTCAAACAGTTTAAAGGGGGCTTTAAAGGCTGATATGGGTTCTGCCAGGCATTGAGGAGTGCTTTCTTTAGCCTAGTCTAGCGCATGCTGCTGTCTATTCTGGCTCTCTGTAGCTGTGCTAATGGCTCCGACTGAGCCCATGTTAGTTTGAAGTACTACTGATGTGTTTGCAAACATTCATTATGAGAGGAGGATGATCCAGTGAGGCAGACAACATTGGCCTGGACAGAAGGTGGAGAAGACCATGGGGGGATAGGGGGAGGAGAAGACCATGGAGGGGATAGGGGGGGGAGAAGACCATGGAAAACCATGAGGGGATAGGGGGAGGAGAAGACCGTGGGGGGATAGGGGGAGGAGAAGACCATGGGGGGATAGGGGGAGGAGAAGACCATGGAGGGGATAGGGGGAGATGGGGGAGGGGGAGAAGACCATGGAGGGGATAGGGGGAGGAGAAGACCATGGAGGGGATAGGGGAGGAGAAGACCATGGAGGGGATAGGGGGAGGAGAAGACCATGGAGGGGATAGGGGGGAGGAGAAGACCATGGAGGGGATAGGGGGAGGAGAAGACCATGGAGGAGAAGGGGGAGGAGAAGACCATGGAGGGGATAGGGTGAGGAGAAGACCATGAAGGGGATAGGGGGGAGGAGAAGAACATGGAGGGAATAGGGGGAGGAGAAGACCATGGAGGGGATGGAGGGGGGAGGAGAAGACCATGGAGGGGATGGAGGGGGGGAGGAGAAGACCATGGAGGGGATAGGGGATAAGGGGAGGGGACCATGGAGGGGAAGAGAACCATGGAGGGGATAGGGGGAGGAGAAGGAGAAGACCATGAGGGGGAGGAGAAGACCATGGAGGGTAAGGGGGAGGAGAAGACCATAGGGGGGAGGAGAAGACCATAGGGGGAGGAGAAGACCATGGAGGGGATAGGGGGAGGAGAAGACCATGGAGGGGATAGGGGGAGGAGAAGATCATGGAGTTGTGAAGGGGAGGAGAAGACCATGGAGGGGATAGGGGGAGGAGAAGACCATGGAGGGGATAGGGGGGGGAAGACCATGGAGGGGGATAGGGGGGAAGATGGAGGGGATAGGGGAGGGAGGGATAGGGGGAGGAGAAGACCATGGAGGGGGGGGAGGAGAAGACCATGGAGGGGATAGGGGGAGGAGAAGACCATGGAGGGGATAGGGGGAGGAGAAGACCATGGAGGGGATAGGGGAGGAGAAGACCATGGAGGGGATAGGGGGAGGAGAAGACCATGGGGGGATAGGGGAGGAGAAGACCATGGGGGGATATGGGGGGGATATGGGGGGATAGGGGAGGAGAAGACCATGGGGGGATAGGGGAGGAGAAGACCATGGGGGGATAGGGGGAGGAGAAGACCGTGGGGGGGATAGGGGGAGAAAGAGAAGAAGGAGGTGTGGGAATGAAAAGAGCTAAAGCCTTACAAGAAAACACTGAGAAAGTATTCTGAATTATTAGTATACTGAATATGCTTTAGAAAATAGAGAGATAGATAGAGAGAGAGTAGGAAAGAGAGAGATAGAGAGACAGAGAGAGAAAATACAAGAATGAGGGAGTGAGAGAGGAAAGAAAAAACAGAGTAAGAGAGAGAAAACGAAGAAGAGGGAGTGAAAGAGAGAAAAGTGAAGGACAGACAGGACAGGGATTTTCTCCACTTGTGTGAGACGTGGAAAAGGCATTAGTGTTGTACGGTGAGAAAAAAGTCACCAACAGGTGTGACATCTCTGCAGCACCTCTAAACCTGGAGCATCACTCTGGAGCCTCACTCTGTCCAATGTGTGTGGGTATGTGTGTGTGTGTATGCCCATCACTCTGGAGCCTCAGTCTGCCCTCCCTGGAGAACTAACTAGGAGTACTCTACCAACAGTACCCCCTCCACATCCCACATGGTCCACAGTCTGGATCACAGGCTCAAACCAGTGAGGAGGGAGCCTGGCTCTACAATATGGACATACCGTTAAACACCACACACACACATATACAGTAGCTCTAAGAAACACATATTAGAAATCGAAATGAACGTGTCATTTTGGATGTAGGCTACTGCTCAACTGGAGAAAATGAAGTTTGAGTTGTAACACCCAAACACAGAGAGGAGAGGGATTAGACTCTACAGTCTTTCAGCGTGACCCCTGACCTCTGACCCCTATACAACTCCCTGACCCCTGAGCAGTGTGTGGACATGATGCTCTAAATGACCAACACACAGGTCTATAGTGATCTGGAGTAGGACTTGATTGAGGGGGCTGGGGGGTGAGGCTAGAGGGGACAATAGAGGGGTCACAAGGTCAACACACCCACCATCCTTGGACTTAGTTGTGGGGGTTAAGTCTATCGCCATCAGGTCAATGTGCTGGGGGTCAGACCCATATTCAGACCCAGACACAGATTCCTACTGACACACTAAACCCTTCTACTTGGCAATGATATAAACTCATCTACTGGGAAGGATCAGTAAAGGAATACATATCAGCATTCCTTTTCTGTTTGGTGAAGATAAGTTAAACTTGATAGAAAAAGGTTTCAACTGTTTAATCCGTTAACATTCCAAAAAAGGCCTCTAACACAGTTTAATGAATACATGACCAAACAATGTTCCCCTGCTCCTCAATGACAAAGATTTGACTCTGTTTTGACGGAGACAAATGGAGAAGTTTAAACGTTAAAAGCCAAGGGGAAGCACTGGAAAGAGATTGAAGGCTTTCTGCCTCGGTCTACATCGGTCTGTTCCTTCAAAGGCATTGTGGCAGTTCTGTGACCTCTTTCCCATTGGCTTTAGCTGGATTCCACCAGCGACAGGGCTATAAGGACGGGCGGCCAGCACGCTACCAATGGTGCTTCTCAGGACCCCAACACAGTCTCTGTGACTGGAAGGCAAAAACAGCGATACTAATCGTTTCACCTTGCATGCAGAGATCCCCAGAAACTCCTCGTCCAAACGAGTAATAAAGATTTGAAATGATAGAAACTCTCATAGCATTCCGCGAACAGTATTAAAGGGGTTGGGAAATGTGGGTTCACCGTGACTAGAGACAACAGAAATACTCTACTTAACCTTTGAACCTTTTATTACTCAGTGATTCCTTATTGTAAAGACGAGTGAAAATGAATTGAAGTGATATGAACTGTATATCGTAGCCTCTCTGATGAGACACAGCACTTTATACAGGCAAAACCGCTGATATTGATGTGAGGTTGGTGTTTACGCACAATATCACCAATGACCTTCACAGCATTCCCTGTTTGAAAGGGGATTGGGAAATTCTTCTCTGTTAGGGACAGGACAAGCTAAGGGACATACTACAGTATACTACAATACAGTATATTACACTACAAGGCAGTACAGTGCACGACAGTACATTATACTAAACTACACAGGGTCTAGTGCCACACCCAACGTTGCTCTCACGAACACGGACCCGTGTCTCATTTCCACAATGAAGCCGTAGAGCAGTAGCGTGTCAGTCTGCCTTCCTCTTCCTCTCTCTCCCTCTCCGACCAACAAGGAAAAGTATTCCGAGTTAGCAGGGCTGTTTCCCCTAGCTACCTGAAATCCAGAGTCAGGCGGCTAGGGAAGCATGTGGAAGAGAGGCTGGACATCAATTGGGTGAAACTGTGCGGTCGGATCATCCTTACAAAACATGAATTGACACACTGGTGCAAATAGCGTCGCGGTGGTTTCCTGAAGAAGAAGAAGAAGAAGAAGACGGCTCCTTGTTGCTATTCTGGACAGAACAGAGCAGGATTCAGTTAGAACCCTGGCTCATGGAACTCATCTTTATCCCATCTCTCCAACACAGTCAACTCTTTCATTCAACATAGAGATCAACTGGATTCTGGAATGCTCATAATCAACCCAGCACATTCTACGTACAGCCCAGACAAGCGAGAAAATCCACTATAACGTTAGCTATAGCCAGTGCTGGCTTGACGACAAGCGCCATTACATCACACCTGTCTAAGTGAATGAACAGGGGAGCGACGAGAGCTTTCTCTGAGACAGAGTGCAGTGTCGTGGAACCACACAGGCTGCTGCTGCTGTTGAAGAGAGGCATGTCAGCCATCAAACATTAACACCAGGGTCTATTTGTGCGCCGCGTTACGTGTCGATGACACCACAGCAGCAGCAGATGCCTGTGACACACACACAGCGCCCGGGTCGCCTAGGAAACAGCAATTGCTTTTGACTCCGTAGAACAAGGGGAGTGCCTGCCGGCCGCCCGCTTACTGAACACACACACTTCCTGTTGGCATAATGTGGTGGCAGCCAATCAGAATAGGAGCTCCTCAGTTCCAGTGTACAGATGACCAACTCCATCGGTTGCAGGCCACCACCGGCATTCTCTAACCTTCCCTACCTCTGGCTGTGACTCTGTGGCTGAGTGCACTGGGGATAGATGGCTAGTGTACTGCATACTGTAACAGCAAACGGCATTGTACTGTTGTAAATATATGGCTGTGTCGTTGAGTGCATAACCATGCACTTTTCGTAGCTGTCTACATACCACCACAGACCGAGGCTGGCACTAAAACCACACTCACGGAGCTGTATTCCGCCATAAGCAAACAGGAAACCGCTCATCCAGAGGTGGCGCTCCTAGTGGCCGGGGACTGTAATGCAGTGTTACCTAATTTCTATCAGCATGATAAATGTGCAACCAGAGGAAAAAAAAATTCTAGACCAACTTTAATCCACACACAGAGATTAAAGGTGGTACAAAGCGCTCCCTCACCCTCCATTTGGGAAAATCTGACCATAACTCTATCCTCCTGATTCCTGCTTATAAGCAAAAATTAAAGCAGGAAGCACTGGTGACTTGGTCTATAAAAAAGTGGTCAGGCAAGCAGATGCTAAACTACAGAACTGTTTTGCTATCACAGACTGGAAAATGTTCCGGGATTTTTCCGATGGCTTTGAAGAGTACACCACATCAGTCACTGGCTTTATCAATAAGTGCATCGAGGATGTCGTCCCCACAGTGACTGTACGTACATACCCCAACCAGAAGCCATGGATTACAGGCAACATTCACACTGAGCTAAAGGGTAGAGCTGCCGCTTTCAAGGAGCGGGACTCTAACTGGGAAGCTTATAAGAAATCCCGCTATGCCCTCTGATGAACCATCAAACAGGCAAAACGTCAACACAGAACGAAGATCGAATCGTACTATACCAGCTCTGACTCTCGTCGGATGTGGCAGGGCCTACAGACTACAAAGGGAAGCACAGCCGAGAGCTGCCCAGTGACACGAGCCTACCAGACGAGCTAAATAACCTCTATGCTTGCAAGTAACTCTGAAACATGCATGAGAGCATCAGCTGTTCTGGATCAACTGTGTGATCAGACTCTCCGCAGCCGATGTGAGTAAAACCTTTAAACAGGTCAACATTCACAAGGCCGCTGGGCCAGACGGATTACCAGGGCGTGTACTCTGAGCATGCGCTGACCAACTTGCAATTGTCTTCACTGACATTTTCAACCTCTCCCTGTCTGTGTCTGTAATAACAACATGTTTGAAGCAGACCGCCATAGTCCCTGTGACCAAGAACACTAAGGTAACCTGCCTAAATGACTACCGACCCGTAGCACTCACGTCTGTAGCCATGAAATTCTTTGAAAGGCTGGTCATGGCTCAAATCAACACCATTATCCCAGAAACCCTAGACCCACTACACTGCATACCACCCTAACAGATCCACAGATTAGGCAATCTCTATTGCACTCCACACTGCCCTTTCCACACCTGGACAAAAGTAACACCTACAGTGGGGCAATCACATTGTAGGATTTTTTTATACTTATTTTCCACCATAATTGGCAAATAAATTCATTAAAAATCCTACAATGTGATTTTCTGGATTTGTTTACCCACATTGTGTCTGTCTAGTTGAAGTGTACCTATGATGAAAATTACAGGCCTCTCTCATCTTTTTAAGTGGGAGAACTTGCACAATTGGTGGCTGACTAAATACTTTTTTGCCCCACTGTATGTGAGAATGCTGTTCATTGACTACATCTCAGCGTTCAACACCATAGTGCCCTCAAAGCTCATCACTAAGCTAAGGACCCTGGGACTACACACCTCCCTCTGGAACTGGATCCTGGACTTCCTGACGGGCCGCCCCCAGGTGGTAAGGGTAGGTAACAACACATCCGCCACGCTGGTCCTCAACACGGGCGCCCCTCAGGGGTGTGTGCTCAGTCCCGTCCTGTACTCCCTATTCTTTAATTATTTGTTGTTCTTATCTCTTACTGTCTGTGCTATTTTAAAGAATGTTACTGTACTAATGTAAACAGCTACTGTCTGTACTATTTTAAAGATGGTTACTGTACTAATGTAAACAGCTACTGTCTGTACTATTTTAAAGAATGTTATGTACTAATGTAAACAGCTACTGTCTTTACTATTTTAAAGCTCTGTGAACTACTCTACTAAATAGTGTCACAGATAGGTTTCAACCATGAACACAAATGAATCAATGAACAGTTAGCTCTCACTCTCCTTCTCTGAAACCCTCTTCCCCTTTCTCCCTCTTCCACCGCCTTCCCACAAATTGCACATCACCAATAGAGTGTGTGTATATGTGACATAAACAGTGACCCGTTAAATGTGACAGCTTGTGTTGGGGACACACATGCAACCCCCCAGACCCCCCCCTCCCCCTGATTCATGAATTATTAATGAAAATTACCCAGAAAGTGTGTGTGTCTGTGTGTTTCTGTTTGTCTGTGTGTGTGTGTATGTATGTGTGTTGAGGGGAAGCAGCTCGAGCTCACACTGGGGAAAGGGGTGGGGATAACACACACACACACACACACACACACACACACACACACACACACACACACACACACACACACACACACACACACACACACACACACACACACACACACACACACACACACACACACACACAGGGGAAGGAGTGAACTGCCCGCCACCACACCATGGGCCAAGAGACACCAATGGGACATGTGAAATATGTATGTAGCTATTGGCCCAAACGAACAAGGTCAATCCCAGGTGAGGTCCCCAAATCCTCCTGCGAAACCCCATCTCTAACCGTAGCGGAGAGATCATTCAACCTCATCATAGGTTGTTAGCAGTGACGTCGAGGTAACAAACAAAAACATAGGTAGGAAAACGTTGATTTCCGTTAATGGAAACTAAAGTAACGCTCGATGTATTTTCAATACATTTATTCCTGCAAACATTGGGTAAACGCTCTCTTAACAAAAAAAAAGTTTACCTGCAGTTTACTCACCACTACACCACTGGTTAGTGATAGTTCAAGCCCCGAGCATAGGCCTTGACTGTCTCGTTGTAGATTCTGGATACATCTCAAAGCATTACTCCAGGACTGAGCGGAAATGGTACAATATTGAGATGGTTCACTCATTAGAGGACTGTTCCATTCATGTCATGCTATTTCCCTTCGCCTGTCGGTGAGATGCTGGACCCGGACATATTAGTGATAATCGTATTGTAGCCTCATTGATATCTCTGTCATGCTGTGCAGCACAATAACAATGCTAAACGCTTTGAATCCCGTTATATGCCCCTATATTTAGCTTGGTAATGAGGAACATTATTAAGATGTGATTAAGGCCATTCTATGCTTATGACGTGATGTGAACTTTTGTATAATTGAAATCAAAACATGAGTAATTATACAGCCAGTATTCCATGCAACAAGGCACATGGATTTCCTGAGTGGCTGAGCAGGTGCAGTAGAGGAGGGAGAGAGAGAGTGATGCTGCTTGGGACACAACACTATACAACGTTACTATAACAATACCACAGCGTCACCACAGCAATAATACAAGGTTACTACAACGCCACAGGCTGGTCCCAGATCTGTTAGTGCTGTCTTGCCAACTGCTACGGTCACTGTCATGCCAAACTTGACCATAGGAGTTGGTTATACAGCACGAACAGATCTGGGACCAGGATACTTTAATGCTGTACTACGACACCGCACCAGAAAGTTGCTCTACAGGTCTTCCACTTTAGCCTTCGTACCAGTCGTTGTGCTTTGTTGTCATGCCAAAAAAGGAGTGGCAAGGAGTGGAATGAGAGCACAAATGGACTGGTACCCAGGCTACTTCCACTCTCCATTCTAGCGTGAGATCAGTGCCTCTCTGGGTGGGGAGGATCGACTTAACCCTCTACACACACCAGGGAGGCTTAGGATCAGGAAGTAGAAATAGAACAGGTGTAGCTTAGCACAACACTCAACACTTACAAACCCTTCCCCACCCAAACCATCCTTTATTTTAGAAAACAGAACCGCTAGCATTAATTAATTAATTAACCACTAGCATAAACAACATCTGAAGAGTGCAGTATGTACACACACGCACACACACACACACACACACGCACGCACACACACACACACACACACACACACACACACACGAGGAGGATAATAACATGAACTGAAAAGCGATGTAGTGTTACGTAAGCCCTAATCTGCCTGCTCTCAGATCACAGCAGAGCAGATGGCCTATCCTGGAAACAGTGGTGTTTGGATGCCCATAAAGCGCAATCAGGACAACCAAGTGTAAATACAACATTTTACATTCACGTCATTTAGCAGACCGTCTCATCCAGAGCGACTTACAGGAGCAATTAGGGTTAAGTGCCTTGCTCAATGGCACATTAACAGATACAAACCAGCAACCTTTTGGTTACTGGCACAACGCTCTAACCGCTAGAGTACCTGCAGCCAAACACAACTACAATACAACTTAGGCCAGGATTCAATCGGATCACGTTTTGTCTGCTATGCGCCATTCAAAGGTAATTTCCGATTGAGCTGACATATGCAGTGTTTACCGTGAACACGGGAACATCGCCTTGAAAAGGTGCAGTCGACAAAGAGCGTTCGGACTGAATCCGGGACTAGAACTGTTTTTGAATGGAAAACAATACGAAGGTCACAAGACTGACGACCCCAGACAATACTGAAAGCTTAAAGAGAGAGGGAGCGCTCCCAGTTGAATAACCTCCACCACACTCGACTGAATAAATCAATCAATGAATCATGATGACACTCAACTGAAAGGAAAGCGCACACATGGCTGAAAGAAATGATCCAGAAAGAAACCTTGAAGAAGCAAGATGTCCTCAGAGACTAATAAAACATGTGTGTTTGGCCTCCTGCCAGATCCCGCTGTCCGTCTGTATAAACAACACTAAAAAAAAACATGTACCGTGAAATGTCCTTGACGCTGTCAACTTGGTTCAAATTAGGATGTTTATTTTATCAAAAGATAATAGGCCTCCTAAGTGAGAAAATCTGTCATTTGTTTCTCTTTTTCCCCCGGTACGTCTTTGTGATTCCGTCTTTAAAAAGCACATCCCCTTGTTGCAAAGCATTTCCCAATGGGATATTCAAGTACACTATTACATTCTCTTCCTCTTCAAGACTGTCTGAAAGCACTTTGTTCATCTGAGGGTGAGGACAGCTGCACAGCAACAACAGACGGCTAACATGATCACAGTACCACTGTATCATGGTCACAACAAGCAATGCTACTATTGTCGCAAAACGTGGCTTTAAATCAGCTGATCGGATCAGGACAGGCGAGAAGTGCATATGACACAGTACAGTTGGAGAGGACCATGTAGCTGGCTAAGAGGACTCCTTCCTCTTCCTGAAATACCTGGGATACATTTTGATGCCGCAATGAGCTGTAAATTGGCTTACGGTGGTTTGCTGATGACTCTCATTGCCAAGGTTATCCGATCCAAGCACATAGCCATGCTGTACCGTTCAACCTCCTTGGACTCAATGAATCCCTGGCTGTTCAGGGCTAGCTCCCAAATTACACCCCATAGCTGGATATGGGGGGTAATCTATTTTGGGTGAGCCGGGGGTGATTTCAGCCCCCCCCCCCATTGCTTAGCAACTCAACACCATGAGTCTCTCTTCCTGATGGGGGTAACAGAAGGAAGCAGATTCTGAAATGTTAAGACAGAGCTGAGGACATGTTAAGTTAGAACTGCTTTTGTAACCTATATGGAAGTGTACAGTTTGGAACACGAGCCTTAAGTGTACATGTTCATACTGTAATACTAGAACACATACAGGTGAGGCCGGAAGTTGACGTACAACTTAGGTTGGAGTCATTGAAACTCGTTTTTCGACCCCTCCACACATTTCTTGTTAACAAACTATAGTTTTGGCAAGTCGGTTAGGACAGCGACTTTGTGCACGACACAAGTCATTTTTCCAACAATTGTTTACTGACAGATTATTTCACCAGAAAATTACGTCATGGCTTTAGAAGCTTCTGATTGTCATAGTTTGGTCAATTGGAGGTTTAACTGTGGATGTATTTCAAGGCCTACATTCAAACCCAGTGCCTCTTTGCTTGACAACATGGGAAAATCAAAGGAAATCAGTCAAGGCCTCAGATTTTTTTTAGACTTCCACAAGTCTGGTTCATCCTTGGGAGACATTTACACACACCTGAAGGTACCACGTTCATCTGTACAAACAATAGTACGCAAGTATAAACAGCATGGGACCACGCAGCCGTTATACTGCTCAGGGAGGAGATGTGTTCTGTCTCCTGGATATGAACGTACTTTGGTGCGAAAAGTGCTAATCAATCCCAAAACAACAGCAAAGGACCTTGTGAAGATGCTGGAGGAAACAGGTACAAAAGTATCTATATCCACAGTAAAAACGAGTCCTATATTGACACAACCTGAAAGGCCGCTCAGCAAGGAAGAGGCCACTGCTCCAAAACCACCATAAAAAAGCCAGACTACGGTTTGCAACTGCACATGGGGACAAAGATCGTACTTCTTGGAGAAATGTCCTCTGGTCTGATGAAACAAAAATATAACTGTTTGGCCATAATGACCATCGTTATGTTTGGAGGAAAAAGGGGGAGGCATGCAAGCTGAAGAACACCATCCCAACCGTGAAGCACAGGGGTGGCAGCATCATGTTGTGAGGGTGCTTTGCTGCAGGAGGGACTGGTGCACTTACCAAAATAGATGGCATCATGAGTTGGGGAAATTATGTGGATATATTAAAGCAACATCTCAAGACATCAGTGAAATGTCAGCTGATCCGCAAGCTTGGTCGCAACTGGGTCTTCCAAATGGACAATGACCCCAAGGATACTTCCAAAGTTGTGGCAAAATGGCTTAATGACAACAAAGTCACGGTATTGGAGTGGACATCACATAGCCCTGACCTCAATCCTATAGAAAATTTGTGGGCAGAACTGAAAAAGCATGTGCGAGCAGGGAGGCCTACAAACCTGACTCAGTTACACCAGCTCTGTCAGGAGGAATTGGCCAAAATTTACCCAATTTATTGTGGGAAGCTTGTGGAAGGCTACCCGAAACGTTTGACCACAGTTAAACAATTTAAAAGCAATGCTACCAAATACTAATTGAATGTATGTAAACTTCTGACCCACTATTATTCTGACATTTCACATTCTTAAAATAAAGTGGTGATTCTAACTGACCTAAAACAGGGATTTCTTACTAGGATTAAATGACAGGAATTGTAATAAACTGTGTTTAAATGTATTTGGCTAAGGTGTATGTAAACTTCTGAATTAAACTGTAACTGTGTTTTCCTATGTGTAAAATGTCACTACGTAGAGTAAGGGAATAGCAGCTCTGAATCCAGCTGAGCCAAACCTCAGCGCTGTGCACCACTCGTCATAAACAACACTTCCTCTTTAACAACAAAACACTTCCAAGAACTGATGCATCGGCAATTCCAGTTCCACTAGGAGTGTCTGACGCTGGATGATGTAGCCTACAGGGCAACAACACACACACACTGCATGGTGGCCCTGATCCTGTTTGATGTTGCCTACAGGGCGCCAATACTGTAGCTAGCCAACTGGCAGCACTGACATGGGTTCTCACTGTTTCATAGGGTAGCAGAGAGGGGAGTGCACACACACACACACACACACACACACACACACACACACACACACACACACACACACACACACACACACACACAGCAGCGCGCGCCGTTGGGTGGCCAGAGAGGGCAGTGCAGGCACATTTGGGGTGGCCCTGCTGGGAGAGAGAGGCCCGGGCACTAACCGGACTAATTTATGGATCTCCTGTTTGTCTGCTGGTTTCATTACACACTAATTACAAAAGACAAACATCAATATGCCTCTTGATTAAATAAAGCTGTTTATGCTCTGTAACTGCCTGTAGCAATGACTCCCAACAATGTACAGCATACCACCGTTCTGCTTATGTATCAATTTCAGACAACTCCATAAGCTCCATAGGCCTACAGTACACCGTGTGGGTTCGGGTTACACCATACGATAGTTGAAAAGCAGAAGAAATGAAATATTGATCATGTGGACAACGCATGAAATGTTTCTGGGAGTAAACACAGTAAACAGAAGGGGAAATAAAGGGTCTGATAAACACACAGTGAAAGTGACAGGGACCAGGCGGGAAATAGTCACATAAACCAGTCCATCACTGGGGCCGTGTTCCCCATCCATACTGGACATCTACTCAACGAGTTGTCTGAGGAAGACCCGCAACATTATCAGGGACCCCACACACCCCAGCCTGTTCACTCCTGTACTGCCTGGCAGACGGCGTCGGAGCGTGGGGTCAGGGACAAGCCATCAGACTGCTGCTGAACACTTGATCCGGGACTGACCATTTGTGCTGACTCTGCACACCGTAGCACACATGAACTCACTCACACAGCCTCACATATGCACAACACATGTACACACACACACACACGCACACACACACACACACACACACACACACACACACACACACACACACACACACACACACACACACACACACACACACACACACACACACACACACACACACACACACGCACGCACACACACACACACACACACGCACAAACACCGAGATGTACGTTATTTGGCTCTACTACATGTCTGCCAGAAGCAGCTATCTGTCAATGTAAACATTGACGTGACCAATAAGTCCCAGGTAGTAGTGGATCTGTCAGTGTGGATTTGTACAGCCTTCGCTCTCCTTCCCACCGCTTTGCTTTGCTGGTACGTGTACACACACATAAACAGACACACACACACGCACGCACACACACATACACAAACAAACAAACACACTCAGGCTACACACACACACACACTCAGGCTACACACACGCACACACACACACACACACTCAGGCTACACACACACACACACACACACATCGCGACTGCTGCTATTAAGACATCTATTTAATAACGCTATACTGCACAATTTAAACACTTTGCTCTCAATATCCCCCTTCCTGACACACGTGTAAATATTGTACTGTAAATGTGTTGAATGCCTTCCTTGTATTTATATTATATAGAAAAAAATGTGTATACTTTATTACTTTTGACATTTTATACTCTTGTTGTCACATTATTGAGAGGTGAACCTCCAAACCAGCATTTCATTGTACCGTGTGTACACCATGTGTATCCTGTGGATATGACAAATAAACTTGACTTGACTTCAATCTGGGCCCCGGGTTTAAAAGGATCTTCGGTGGCCTGGCATTGCTCTGGAGAAGGAGCTTTTAGAAGGAGACTGCATGTCAAATGTGAATTGGTCCAACCATTAAGTCAGCAGCATCTCAGCTGAAAACCAACACAAACCACAGGCAATAAAGCACCTGCTTCCAGTCATGATGACCAAATTTTAAAAAAAACATTACGTGATCAAAACTCGGATCATAAGCGGTCAAAAGAACACGCTAGGCCAAATTAATGTCACAAAATGTCATATCACAATTTTTTTTAAACAACGGTAAGATTTCATTTCAGTAGCATGACGCTTTTGTCACAGCACATTCCCTCTCCATTTCATTTTGTGGAGACTGTTTTCCCTTTACTTTTTATTGGAGCGAGTAGAGTAGTGGATAGCTATCAGGAGACTGCAATGCCTTGTGACAGCTCGGCAACAGAGCACTGCAACAGTCCCCACTCCATCAGATTTTAATGAGCGTTAATTGCCACTTAAAGCAGAAAAATGTGTGACTGACACACAATGATGGACGATTCCCTGGCCTTAATAGTGGGTACCGTGGCTGGGACGGGTTCCTGCTCAGATAAGAGAGTCTTTGTCCCAACACTGTCTCTAGTTATTCTACTGTCTCACAAGTCATGGCAGAGGGAGAGAGACAAGGAGGGGAGAGAGACAGAGAGGTAGCTGTGACTAGTGCTAACAGGAGGAGAGAGATGGAGAGAAAGAGAGAGAGAGAGAGAGAGAGAGAGAGAGGGGAGAGAGAGACATGTAGCTGTGACTAGTGTTAACAGGAGGAGAGAGAGAGACAGAGAGGGGAGAGAGATAGCTGTGACTAATGCTAACTGGAGGAGAGAGAGAGAGAGACAGAGAGACAGAGAGGGCAGAGAGATAGCTGTGACTAATGCTAACAGGAGGAGAGAGATAGAGAGAGAGACTGTTGTCACAAGAAAAGGGCAACCAGTGAAGAACAAACACCATTGTAAATACAACCCATATTTACGCTTATTTATTTTCCCCTGTGTACTTTAACCATTAGTACATTGTTACAACACTGTAAGTGAAATAAAGTGAAATAAACAATACAAATGAACAGTAAACATTACACATACAGAAGTTTCAAAACAATAAAGACATTACAAATGTATAATATGACATTTGTAATGTCTTTATAGTTTTGAAACTTCTGTATGCGTAATGTTTACTGTTCATTTTTATTGTTTATTTCACTTTTGTATATTATCTACCTCACTTGCTTTAGCAAAGTTAACACATGTTTCCCATGCCAATAAAGCCCCTTGAAATGAATTGATAGCTGTGAATAGTGCTAACAGGAGGAGAGAGAGAGAGAGAGAGAGCTGTGACTAGTGCTAACAGGAGGAGAGAGATAGAGAGACAGAGAGAGAGACAGAGAGGGGAGAGAGATAGCTGTGACTAGTTCTAACAGGAGGGGAGAGAGAGAGAGATAGAGAGCTGTGACTAGTGCTAACAGGAGGAGAGAGATAGAGAGACAGAGAGGGGAGAGAGATAGTTGTGACTAGTTCTAACAGGAGGAAAGAGAGAGCGAGAGAGAGAGAGAGAGAGAGAGAGAGAGGGGAGAGATAGCTGTGACTAGTGCTAACAGGAGGAGAGAGATGGAGAAGGAGGAGGGAACTCGTAGCTCATCATGTCTCCATTTCAAATCTACAGTAAGCCTCTCTCTGTCTAAAATTGTCATCATGCTCAAAGTTTACCTGAAAGCTGCCAAAGCAATTAAGAGAACTGTAAGCTGTGTTGGCAGGGGTCTGTTTTCCTCTACTCCTCATAAGACAGTTTGACTGATCTGTATGGAAGCTTCAGTCTAATAAGTGACCAGGGCTGTGATCAGTTCAACACACACACACACGCACGCAAACACACAATCACACTGGGGAGGGATGGGAAACTAGGGTTGGGCTTAGCCAAAATAAACATGGCTGTTGTTGTGAAAATATGGAGGCCTGTGGCTGGAGCACGGTGTGTGTCTGTGTGTGTGAGGGGGTTCATTGATGGAACATAATGACAGTGCTTTGCACACACACACATATACACACATATATACACACACACACAAACACACACACACACTACGGGATCAGTTTTTCCAGGAATTAAGAAAAGCTTGTTGACAGACTGATGGTGTAAGGTAAAGAGCAGGAATTTGGAGAGAGAGACTATTAGTTCAGTTTCTTCTTTATCTACTGAATCTCATTATCTCCCTCTCTAATAGCACTGGGCACTACAGTAGGTTGAACCATGAGAAAATAGGTCAGTTGATGGGAAGGTACACTCCGGTAATCACACCAAAGTGACCTTTTAAGACCAATGTATTCCTGTCTGGCTACCTTGACATAGCAGCACAAGACTGGCCCTTTTGTGTCCACAAGGTTTGATTCTGTTGTGCTGCTGGGGGTTTTCCACCCCCCTTCTTATTTTCTTTTTCAAAGGAGTATAAAACCCTCTTTAAGTGGATTAACCCTGTTGTTTTTACTCCAAAATACTTTTATCCTCAAATGCACCTTTTCAGCTCGATGTAATGACAATATGTTTGATAGTAAGACATTGAAAACAAAAGCGACACTTTATTTTGTGTCTCAGTTCTGAGAACTGTTTAACAATGTTACACTTATAAAAGCTATATTTCTTTAATGTTCAAGACCTGGAACTGAACTTTCTATAACGGGGTTCTTTGTTAGTTTTTGCTCTCTAGCCACCCACTTGGTATTTGCTTTTTAACCAGTTTCAGACAAACCTTTGTCTTGTTCTCTGGCTCTGTGTGGTCCACAAAGTCCTCATCCATCACTTCTCCATTGGCTCTCGTCAATTCATCATGGACCAGTCATAAGATCGTTAGCACAGGGTCCCATTCTCTCTCCATGTGAGAAGAGAAGGGGTCTCATGCAAAACCACTGGGAGTTCATTTACCAATGTGATCTGGAAGCGTCATGGTTGAGACTCATTCAAATCAATCGAACCATGGATGTAAAGAAGACCGGGCGATCTGAGGCAAAAACCCACCAGATCTAGACAGCAGATCTACTCTACTCCGGCCACTGAGGTTTAGCTATCGTTGTAACGCGACACAAATCCAAGGCTGTGCCGTAAGCTATCTTAAGACAGTTGGGCACGTTTGTAACCCATGTTGAGTGGAAAATCCGTCCTTTGTGAGCGAGACAACCGTGGCAACGGTCTGCGGGAGGCCTTTACAAAAGAGTGGGAATAAGAAACATGGAGATACTGTAACTCTTGTCATCAGAAGGAAGAGTGGACCAAAGCGCAGCGTAGAAAGTGTTCATGATATTTATTTTCAAGAAACACTCAAACAAAAATAACAAATTCAAAAAAACGAAAGCGAACAGTTCCGTCAGGCACAGACACAAAACAGAAAATAACACCACACAAAACCCAAATGGGAAAATCACAACTTATATATGATCCCCAATCAGAGACAACGATAGACAGCTGCCTCTGATTGGGAACCACACTCGGCAAAACAACAAAGAAATAGAAGACATAGATTTTTCCACCCGAGTCATACCCTGACCTAACCAAACATAGAGAATAAATAAGGATCTCTAAGGTCAGGGCGTGACAGATACACTCAATTAAACAGAGCTTAGAGAGGGGGGGCAGGCACAGGCAGGGGTGACCGGGTTGGTGTAACGGCACGAGGCAAGCAGAAAATACAACAACACCATCATCACCTCATCTCCGCTAGTTGGAGAGAGACATCGAAAAGACAGAATACTCTTTATCTAAATCAAACGGTATGTCTACAAAATCCAGAAGCAGGTGGGCAAATTGAAACGGAACGACTGCAGAGTTTTATACTGGATAAAACTTTGCAACACAGTTTATCAAGTTTATCAATGGTGGACAAACGATGACATAATGGTTGATTTTGAGTAAATGATCAGTTTATAATCAGATCTCCTGTTCTCCACCCTACACGTGTTAATCAACGGTTTCCATCTTTTTGAAGCTGGCGTCGGTCCTGCATACTGCCATGTGATAGCAGAAGGGAAACATGCAGAAGCTCTACCCAGTACCCAGATAAAAGGCCAACAAAAAGGGCAAGACTATGATCAAACACCCCGTTTGAGAGATCGTTTGAGAGAAAGTAGCAGGGTTACAGCGTTGTGAGGCAGAACACTTCCAGTGTTTGAAAACACCTAGACAGTGGTCACACACACGCACACGCACACGCACACACACACACACACACACACACACACACACACACACTGTTACAATAGTTGTAGTCTTTGCTGCAGTATAACGCAGTCTCAACCCCTCTTTCAAATGACTAAGAACATTCAATATGGAGGGTACAACGGTTGATAAATTAGTTTAAAATATTTTCAATTTACTTAGTATATCCTTATTTCTCTGAGGTTGCTTGAGGCATCATAGGCATCATTTACCGCCAGTTTCATCTGAAACATATTTGTAAATCTTATCTCATAATTTACAGTCTACCAATATACAACTTTTAGGGCTCTATATTAACAAACCTAACGCAAGGATTAATCTAAGTGCTGGCGCTAAGGGTTCTGAGGGTGTGTCGGAAATATATATTTTTTTGCTATTTTACGAGCACAATAGCTGGCGGTGGCGTGAAAGGGCTGGGTTTTGATGAATAAACAAGTTGCAGATGTGACGAGGGCTTGGCCACTCACTGGCTTACTACGGCATGCTGTTGTCTCAAGATCTGCAGGTTATTGTCATCATCAACTCCAATTCTGCCGGGGGCCACGGAATATTCTTGTCCTGGTCCGTTGTGGATTGATACTACAGTTAAATGTTAAATAACGAGTAATAGCAACAACAACAACAAAAAACAGTGTTTGCTCAATAGCCTATGTTTGGAGTGTTGGCAGTCAACATTGTTTGTAATTGGCTGCAAGAGCCAAGCCAACACGTCTCCACGCGTTGCACTTCTCCTCAAATAACAAATACTCAGCTCCCGTGATTTGTCTTGTATGTGTGAGGCACGTTCTCAAATAGCAAGATATAGCCAAGGCCTACCACTGATACCACATTATAGTACTGAATCATTTAAATACGATGGGAGGGGAGAGTGTCTTTGTTAACCCGATGAGAGGCGCTCTTTGGAGATGGGGACGGATACTTGAACAAGCTAAATGAGGGATGCAGGTAGGCACATGTGTGCATGTTTTAGGACGAGCAGTATATTTTCAAGTCAAGGCACTCTGACGAATAAAGCATTAAACACCTTTTAAGGGATTGGCGACTTTGCAAGGCCAGGATAAAAAAGACATGACACATTGCTGTTGAACCAGGCTTTAGTAGCCTAGGCTTAGGGTAAGGGTAGCAGAGGGCTTGATATGACATGGAAAACAATCTGTTTTTAAAAACGCTACAATATATTTCAACAGGATGGGGTCAGAAGCATGATATCTTAAATGGCTTCTCTCGTTCCGTGGCACTGTGTACACACAGTGCACTCGCACAGACAGGCTGCTGCCTACATACAGACTTGAAATCATTGGCCACTTTAATAAGTGGAACACTAGTCACTTTAATAATGCCACTTTAATGATGTTTACATGTCATCTCATATGTATATACTGTATTCTATACTATCTACTGCATCTTAGTCTATGCCGCTCTGTCATTGCTCATCCATATATTTATATATTCTTATTCCATTCCTTTACTTAGATGTGTGTGTATTAGGCATTTGTTGTGGAATTGTTAGATATTCCTTGTTAGATATTGCTGCACTGTCGGAACTAGAAGCACAAGCATTTCGCTACACTCGCAATAACATCTGATAACCGTATGTATGTGACCAATACAATATGATTTGATTTGACACTTAGGCCTAAATGGTTTTAAGCATAACATTCGCAAGTCTATACAATACACTAGGTCTCTGTCAATTGTATCGTTGACTATGTTTGAGGCAAATTTTTTAAAATATCACCCGTTGATATGGATGACTGAATAGTTTGGAGTAGCGTGTCTTTGGTAATCGAATGAGGGGCGCTCTTTGATAATGTGGCTGGATAGGCTACTGAATAAGTGAAATGAAGCATGCAGGTATGTGATTTGTGAATAATGAAAAAGCAAAAACCTTCAAAGTATTTCAAAGCACTCTCAGTAGATCATTGAAAACCTCTTTAGTCATAGGCTAGTTGGCTAATGGCCAGGATAAAAAATAGGCACCTATGCGATGTTGCTTAAACCAGTCTTGATTTAAGGGGAGGGTTGGCTGTGTTTGGTTTTTAATCAAATTCAATTAAATTGGGAGAAAACAATTGTTTTCAAGGAAACAACTCAAATTTTGCCAACCCTACCACCTCAGCCCAAGGTAGCCGATGTTAAGACAGGCAAATTGCCGAACCTCGCGTTACGGCTGGAAAATGCCAGTGACGACGAAATTGCAAACTAACGTGCGTTTGACACTTGCGCCTCCTTAGCGCCAGATGAAAATAGAGCCCTTAGTGTGTGAACATTTCTTTGTAAACTGGTCTTCACACCATATTTAATTGTCACCATATGAATGAATGTCGACACTAAGCTGCACATCTGGAAACAGTTCAGATGCGTCATGTAACAGCTTAACATTGACATGTGAGTCATTTATCAGACCCACTTCTCCAGAGGGACTTAAAGTAGAGAGTGCATACATTTTCATAATGGTCGCCCCCGTGGGAATCGTACCCACAACTCTGACATTGCTAGTGCCATGCTCCACCAACTGAGCCACACGAGACTATTACCATGACATAAGCAAAAACATGACCCAAAAAACTCAAATAAGTCAGGCTTTACGGTCTGGCTTAACTGTTTCCACCCTTATGTGACCCATACCCCCACACCCACCCTTCCTGTCTTTCCCTCTCCCTCTCTCTCTCTCTCCCCCTCTCTCTCTCTCCCTCTCTCTCCCCCTCTCTCTCTCTCCCCTCTCCCCCTCTCTCTCTCTCCCCTCTCCCTCTCTCCCCTCTCCCTCTCCCTCTCTCATGATCACTCCTTTGTGACAAAACCCTGCAAAGATTGCCCTATTGTGTGCTCCAAAGCCACTCTGAATATCTCAAATGGTTAGACTCATTAACAGTCTCTGTCAGACCCAGGGCAAAGTGGACAACCATGGAACTAACAATCTACCAATGCTAAATGATGTACAGTACGAGGCTACTGTACCTCAGTCAAGCTCCCATTGGTCAAAACCTATCAAATCAAAGCCACGTCACATACCAATACCCAGAATCCCAAGCCATCCGACTGCGCAGCACAAATGCTGTGATGAAGTATTAGTTGCCAGTTGAATCTAAAAGCGATGCTAAACTTCCATTTAAAAACCACACAAGCTCTTCACTAAAAGCCTGTAAAACATGACATAACGTTTCTAATCCCTGCACATCAAATAGCATTTGTACTCTTTTCACTGCAAAGGCTACACACGAGTGTCATACGCATGTGGTACCCTTATCTATAGTGGTACACTGGTACAGCAGTTTGGGTGAAATGGTGCAAAACGGTACCATCGTATGCAGGAAGACCCACAGCAATTTTCTGTAACTAGGCTTTATTGTAGCTAGCCATGATTTATTCAAAAAATGTGATCAGATTTGTAGTTTTCCTTCAAGTGTTACATTGTATAAGTTCATTTACATTGCTGCCGACATAACGCGGCTAGAAAATATTCAGTATTCAATCAATTAAATGAAACACAGTTTCTTCCAATTGCACTTAATCAATTGTTGATGTATGGTGTAAGATAATGTATCATATATGTCATTGAGCAGCGACTTCTATCCAAAGGGCCTTACAGAGAGACGGGGCATGTTCACACATGATCACATTGTTGATCCCAGGAAAACAGTAATGGAGGACTCATCATACTTCATTACATTCAGCCCTTTTGGTTCCTTCTCCCCTCTTTCTTCCTCTCCTAAGAGTTTATGTTAAACAGTGTGGTGGATGGGATGGAAGGAAGGGATTTCTCCTTGGTTAATCTCTCTCCTGGGAGTCTCTGCTCCTGGTATTTGAATTAAAACAACTCCTTGTGGAGTCCTCTCCAATATTAAACCTGTTATTGTCCAAACGCAAACCTGTTATGGTCCAAACGCAAACCTCCAATCTCCCTTCCCTTTCCAAATAGACGGAGGGAACCTACGCGATGTTATTCATTTATTCAGATGATTTCCCTTAAAACCATACACATTGGGTAGTAAGGTCCAGAAGTGATTGAGGTGAAACATCGCCACAATATTTGAGCTTTGTTCCGGTGTGCCTTGAAGATAGTCCCCTAAGCAATCTCAACCCTGCCCCTTCCCTCCTCTCCTCTCCAGCTATGCACTTTCCATTCCCCATGCAGCATCTTCAACACAGCTCTTACCCACGGCAGAGTCGGGTCATGCTCACTGTTTCCATTCGACTCACCTCAACGGCCATTTTAAAATTGACTGTCTAAAACAAACATTTTCCTCCCTCTGTTTTATAAATGATTTAAGCTCAATTTCTTTTAATTATGCATGACCCATCACCACCTCCAGAACTCAGCGCCTGCACTGCAGCATCATCCTAAGACAGGAAGGGCGGAAAAGGTTGGGATTCTGGCATAGAAAACCCCATATTGAAAGTGTATAAAAATATGTTTTTGTATGTCATTGATTAGCTTATTCGAGTAGTTCAGGATTGTCTTCACATCATGTATGTGGTGTGTCTTGAGAAGAAAATGTGAAAGGATACAGCGTTGCAACATTCCTTAGAAAGGCCTTGCCAAGACAACACAATTATTTAATACATTTAGAAGGAATTGAATAATACAACCTAATACATTATTTTCAGCAGAGTACAGTTTAAAAAAATAAAAACATATAATATATAATAATTATATTTTCTTTTCTTTTCTTTTAAGGAAATGTCCAAATAACTGGTCATATGTACAGTGGGGCAAAAAAGTATTTAGTCAGCCACCAATTGTGCAAGTTCTCCCACTTAAAAAGATGAGAGAGGCCTCTAATTTTCATCATAGGTACACTTCAACTATGACAGACAAAATGAGAAAAAAAATCCAGAAAATCACATTGTAGGATTTTTAATTTATTTATTTGCAAATTATGGTGGAAAATAAGTATTTGGTCACCTACAAACAAGCAAGATTTCTGGCTCTCACAGACCTGTAACTTCTTCTTTAAGAGGCTCCTCTGTCCTCCACTCGTTACCTGTATTAATGGCACCTGTTTGAACTTGTTATCAGTATAAAAGACACCTGTCCACAACCTCAAACAGTCACACTCCAAACTCCACTATGACCAAGACCAAAGAGCTGTCAAAGGACACCAGAAACAAAATTGTAGACTTGCACCAGGCTGGGAAGACTGAATCTGCAATAGGTAAGCAGCTTGGTTTGAAGAAATCAACTGTGGGAGCAATTATTAGGAAATGGAAGACATACAAGACCACTGATAATCTCCCTCGATCTGGGGCTCCGCGCAAGATCTCACCCCGTGGGGTCAAAATGAACAAAAGAACGGTGAGCAAAAATCCCAGAACCACAAAGGGGGACCTAGTGAATGACCTGCAGAGAGCTGGGACCAAAGTAACAAAGCCTACCATCAGTAACAAACTACGCCGCCAGGGACTCAAATCCTGCAGTGCCAGACGTGTCCCTCTGCTTAAGCCAGTACATGTCCAGGCCCGTCTGAAGTTTGCTAGAGAGCATTTGGATGATCCAGAAGAAGATTGGGAGAATGTCATATGGTCAGATGAAACCAAAATATAACTTTTTGGTAAAAACTCAACTCGTCGTGTTTGGAGGACAAAGAATGCTGAGTTGCATCCAAAGAACACCATACCTACTGCAAAGGGACCAGGACGACTGATCCGTGTAAAGGAAAGAATGAATAGGGCCATGTATCGTGAGATTTTGAGTGAAAACCTCCTTCCACCAGCAAGGGCATTGAAGAGGAAACGTGGCTGGGTCTTTCAGCATGACAATGATCCCAAACACACCGACCGGGCAACGAAAGAGTGGCTTCATAAGAAGCATTTCAAGGTCCTGGAGTGGCCTAGCCAGTCTCCAGATCTCAACCCCATAGAAAATATGTGGAGGGAGTTGAAAGTCCGTGTTGCCCAGCAACAGCTCCAAAACATCACTGCTCTAGAAATGGGCCAAAATACCAGCAACAGTGTGTGAAAACCTTGTGAAGACATACAGAAAACATTTGACCTCTGTCATTGCCAACAAAGGGTATATAACAAAGTATTGAGATAAACTTTTGTTATTGACCAAATACTTATTTTCCACCATAATTTGCAAATATATTCATTAAAAATCTTACAATGTGATTTTCTGGATTTTTTTTCTCATTTTGTCTGTCATAGTTGAAGTGTACCTATGATGAAAATTACAGGCCTCTCTCATCTTTTTAAGTGGGAGAACTTACACAATTAGTGGCTGACTAAATACTTTTTTGCCCCACTGTATGTCCCTACAGTGCATATCCTAAGCGTATAACCTCCACACAGTTACCTGCAGCCAACACACACACACACACACACACACACACACACACACACACACACACACACACACACACACACACACACACACACACACACACACACACACACACACACACACACACACACACACACACACACACACACACACAATCACCTGAGAAGAAGTTCTTGGTCCTCAGGTAGCTCACGCTGAGCCGTAAGATAGAGAGTTTATCCAAGCTGGAGGTGACCTCTTCTGGGAAGGGCAGTAGACTGGCCAGACGGTCTAACTCAGAGTTCAGACGGTCCCGGTGGCGCTTTGATGGGTTCGACTTGGTCCCTTCAGACGGAGCTGTCTGTTTCTCTCTGAGCAGGAGAAGAGACATGGGGTTTATTAGGGAATCACAGAGGAAATTATGAAGCCAGTAAGCTAATTCTCTCAATGTTGATAAGAAGGTAAACAGTGGACATATTGCCATTCAGTACTCACTTTTGGTCTTTCACTTCGATGCTGAATGATAAATCATATAATTAAATATTGGTATTAATAATAATACTATATGTTTAATAATAAATAATCATCATATCAATAATAATACTAATAGCAATAATAATAACAATATTATTATAATAATTTTCTTATTTCCTTATAAGTTTAATAATTATTTTTGCTCCTTTTTAGCTTATTTTTTTAACCAGTTATAGATAAGAAATAATAACATTTGAAATACAGTGTGAAAAAATAGGAATAGTCAAGTTACAAGTACTTGAACGTTTCACACGATACAAGAGCACATTGAACTATGAAAAATAATGAAACGAAAATAAATACCAAAGGCCTGAGAATGATGAGCACGAGCCCACGCGCCTTGCACCTGTGCCCGGAGCACTGGCATGGGTTCGTTAAGATTCAAATCGAATCAAATTGAATCATCATATTGAATCATCTCTCTCCATTTGAATTGAACATAACTTCAACCATTTGACCTCATCATGATTATGAGTCAAATTATGTGTTGAGTTATTTTTATTCAAGACATAACATTATGCATCATTATCCTGACACATTATACTATCTTGGATAAACATACTGCTTATAATATATATATATATATATCCACATCTGTCTGCACCAAAGAATATTGAAGATATATACATGCTATTTGGATGGATCGTGAGTGATTATCATGTCATATAGCGTTGACTCATACATTATCAAATAATACAAAATAATAACAACGTTATGGTGGGCCATTTTAGTTCATTATTCAAGCTAATGCAATGTTCAAAAAACTCTCACGTACCCTTTTTGCACCGGTTTTCTTCTTTTCCGTCCAGCATACATGGTTGAGGCTTTACTAGTAGCCTGTGGTATCGCCGAATTATTCTATGTTAAGTGTAGACCGAGCCGATCTACATAAACCCGGTAATGGTCGTCTAATAACCTATCTTATCTACTCATCCCCAGATCATGTCCAGAAGGAACTGTTTTCAAGAATGGATCAAGCAATGCACCGATTCATCAGTCCTCTTGTCCTACATCAATGACGTTGATGTTTGTCAGGCGGTTCAAATAATTAAGCAAACAAACAAACAAATACTGACAACGATTATGTCAATGCCATTGCGTGCAACTGAACGCCGTATCACAATGAAATATAGTTTACCAACAAATAAGCAATGCTGAATTGACATTCGTCAAAAAGTGGCAGCAAGTGCATCCCTTCCGCGGTGTTTAACCTGTGCGTAAAATGCTGTTGACATCCGTTATTAAATGCCTTCCTCATCATGCAAAGTCCATGTCATCATTCGTTTCGATACAAAGTTAACATTAGTGGGAAAAAATAGAGGGGGAAATAATATCGACATTGAAACATATTGCCGCTTTTTCGCTAACGCTTCTTTGCAAATCTCTTGTGGCACGAGCAGCTAAAGCGCGCTCTCAACCTGAGCCCACAGCCCCCCTCACAACCCAGTTATTCCAGGATACACGCATTGGACTGAACTGACCAGACAACTGGCACAGATTTGTGCAAGAGCGCGCAAGGATCAGAAGTGGGGGCGCGCGAATCAGAGGCCTTGAGTTAGAGGGCGCGCGCAAGGATTAGGCCTCAGGTTTGAGGGCGCGTGCAATTAACAGAAATAGGATCAGCTCAAGGTTCCATTTGGTCACTGGCACAACTTGTCAACTATTTGTAAAGTTGGTTGGCTATTCGGCTATGCAATTATATATTTAGTGAAGTTTATTTATCTTGATTTACTCATTTTGGGTATGCCCTTCTATAACTAAAATAACCATGAGGACCTTTCCTCAGGTGAGAAAATGACATTTCAAATCCTTTAAAAGTTAGTTTTCTTTCTTTCTTGTATTTTCTCCAGAACTACAAGAAAAAAAGTTACTGTTGAATAACCTCAAAAAACATTTTTCCTGTTTCAGTCCAGTATTACTATAAAGTGAGTTGTGTGCAAACATATTATCTCTCTTTTGTGTAACACCAGAGGGCTAGTGGTAATGTTATGTGAATATGCTCCCTCTAGTGACGAAAATGAATATGACATAACCCCGTTTCCTAAGTGGTTGGGGCAAGAAACTACTTCTACTTTCACAGATAACATATCATGGCATTAAGTAACAAAGCATAACGTAACATAACACAGCATAACATAACATACATCTTTGAAAAAGGTATGTCTTTAAAGATAAAATAATTATTGGAAATAAATACTCAGACTGCACCCTCTCCTCCTATCCTGTAGGAATCACGAGGGCCCTCAGGCATACCTGAGAGGGCAGATAATATCATTCACCTCTAGGGTGAAAAGGAGTCACATAAACATCTGGAAAATTTAGAATCTGAAATAAAACAAAACGTAACTTTTCCTGAAGTCACTAAAACTGCCCAAGCTATCGGAGAGAGATAAGATTTTATTAGCCAATAAACAAGGGGAAATACTGAGGGCAGTCATGCGCCTTCAGTCAGGAAGGCGGTTTCACTGTATAATTTAACCAAAAAATTCAACAACAATTAATAGATGCATTAATGGAAATGCATCAACATATTATTGACAGGGTGTGTTGCCTCGGGCAACTCTACAAGAGGCCTTGATTTAATTGATCTGTAATGTGGAAAAAGACCACACTATGCCATGTTCTTATCGCCCAATCTCATTCATTAATGTTGATTTGAAATTTATTGCTAAAGCCATCACATTCAGGCTGGAAGAGTACCTACAAACATTGATTAACAATGACAGGGGTCCATTAATAACTTAAGGCGCATTTTTCATATCTTATCCGAAGCAAGACAGTTAGATGAACCCGCAGTTGTAGTATCACTTGATGCAGAGAATGCCTTTGATCGTGTTGAATGGAAGTATCTCTTCAAGGTTTTGGAGAATTTACATTTTGGTGCATATTTCAGTAACTGTGTTAAGCCTTTATATGACACACTAAAAGCCAGAGTGAGCACAAATTAAATGGTGTCTGCTCTGCTTCCCTATCGGTCAAAGTACAAGACAAGGGTGCCCTCTTTCCCCCATGCTGTTTGCTTTGGTTTAGGAACCACTGACTCAAAATATTTGAGAGAACTCTTGCATCACAGGATTTTCAGTGGAAGATATAGTGCACAAGATTTCTTTGTATCTTAGTATTTCTCACAAAACTAGACACATCACTGGTTACACAATTAACTGGTCTAAGAGTGAGGCCTTCCAATATCTACAGCACAGATTAGATGACTATTTCTCTGGTTTAATGAGAATAACCCTCCTACATGGACTCAGATGGAAGGGCATATTCTAAAAGTACAAGATACAGTATGTAACATGCTCCATATTACTCCCAAGAATATTAAGACGTTTACTGGAAACCCCATTCTGACGTCAATCTGTGATGGTATGTAATGATGTTCATCGAAATATGGGGCAGGATACTTATTTGTCCCCCTATATCCCAATTTCACTCAATACTACATTTACAACAGGTCTCAGTCCAAGCTTATACTTTTGACTCATCTGTCAATAGAACATTCTTCCAAGTGTCTTGATGATCATCCAGGTGCTTCCAGGTGCTTTTTGGCAAACTTGAGTCAACTTTTTGGACAAGATGGGTCCCATTATGTCTGGTGAAAACCAAACACTGCATTCCACAGTAAGAACACCAAGCATGGTGGTTGTCGTGTGATAGTTTGAAGATGCTTTGCTGCCTCAGGACCTGGACAACTTGCCATAATAGAAGGAACCGTGAATTCTGCTCTGTATCAGAGAATTCTACAGGAGAATGTCAGCCCATCGGTCTGTGAGCTGAAGCTGAAGCACAGCTGGATCACGCAGCAAGACAATGATCCAAAACACACAATCAAGTCTACATGAAAATGGTTAAAAAGCAACACCTATGAAGTTCTGGAATGGCCTAGTCAAAGTCCAGACCTTATCCCAATTTAGATGTTGTGGCAGGACTTGAAACGAGCAGTTCATGCTTAAAAACCCACAAATGTTGCTAAGTTAAAGCAGTTCTGCATGCAAGAGTGGGCCAAAATTCCTCCACAACGATGTGAGAGACTGATCAACAACTATAAGAAGCTGATAATATTTAGTATCAAAAATATGCAAACATAGAGAAAATCAGAAGGGGGCAAATCATTTTTCACGCCACTATAGCTTATTAAATAGAATATTCCAAATATACCACAAGGGTAAAAAATAAATGGTAGAGGTGTCTTGGGACCCAGATCACAGAAGATCAATGGTCTGAAATGAATGAGCGATCCCAGAGAGTTTACATTAACACAAGATACAAACTTTGTCAGTCCATATTCATTCATAGAGCTTATCATACACCTGAAAGAATGAACCTCTTTAAAAAAAGACTTGTCCCCACACTGCCCTCGCTGTAAAACAGAGACAGGTTCTCTATTACACAGGACATGGGTCTGCTCTGAACTTGAACAATGGTAGCTGGAGATTGAAAGTATTTTACACAAGGAAGTACATCTAACTTCCATGATGACGATCCTTGGTGATCTATATACGATTTACAACTCCCCTCTCAGGGAATTAATAATTTCTTTAGCGGAGCTATGACTGAGGCCAAAAGATGTATAACTTTTATGTGGAACGATGTGGATCCTCCCAATATCACTCAATGGATTAATGAGCTCAGTTCTTGTATGCCACTTGAAAATATAACATATGATATGCAAGGTAGCCCACAGTCCTTTCATAAAATGTGGGATTCCTGGATAGAATACATAGAGCCATTATAAATATTTGATCATTGTTGGGTGTATGGTGTGTGATTTGAGGTACAGGGTACCCCAACTGGTGTGATCTTGAACAGGGTACCCCAACTGGTGTGATCTTGAACAGGGTACCCCAACTGGTGTGATCTTGAACAGGGTACCCCAACTGGCGGCCCGTGGGTGGTTTAATTTGGTCCCCTAAGTTTTCTGAGCAAAAGAAATGTTACAATTTTTTTTGGGGGACGTAAAACAACAGGAAATCTGCTCCAAGTGATTTTGGAAATCTGTTCCCATGCATAATAGAGAGACATACGGTATGTGATCGTAAACAAATAATAATAATTCATAATGAGAGGGATGGTTAGGTGGCCATGATGGAATGTGGCCAGGTTGGGAATTTAGCCTTGTAACCGGGATGAATACCCCTATTCTTACAATAAGTGCAATGGGATTTTGAATGACCACAGAGCCAGGACACACATTTAAACATCCCATCTGAAAGACGGCACCCTACGCAGGACAATGTTCCCAAATGTAATCACGGTTTGAAAGGATTATGTTTTAGTCAAATACTATTATCTGTTTAGGCTTCTCGCGGTCCATTTTCAGTCTAAAACTATATATTTTTATTATTTTCTGTCCACCTGACCATCCTCTCAAGAAATAATTGGCCCGTGGCTGAATCTAGTTGATGATCCCTGATCTAGAACGATGTGTTGATACATTCATATTCAAGTGTTATGGTATGGTATAATACATACAGTATGTGTAATATATCTATACGTTGTATGTTTTTGTTTATCTTTCTGTATTTTATTTTAAATGTGTATTTATTTGCTCTGCTGATAAAATTGTACCATTGACCATCACATTAAAGATTTATTGAATATTGTGAAAATCAATAAAATAAAATAAAAACATTTTCCAAAAAACACAACATAAATCTCACCAGGTCAAATTCCTGATACATGTAAATGTACTTGACAAGTAAAAGTGATTCTGATAAGAACAGACAAACCTATGAAAAGTCATCAAACCCCTTTAATAATGTGGAGATGAAATATAACAATTGAGGCGTAATCGCCATGGCTGACACATTGTTAGAGGCAGAAAAACAACAACAACAAAAGCCACAAGGTGGATATTTATAAACACTGTTCTGAGGAAACAGGTCAAAAAGGGTTTTACAGACATTAACTGTTCTGTGTGCGGAAAACATACGTATAAAATAGTGTATAATAATAGGTGTGAATCTTATAAAGGCCACGTTACTTAAAAATACAAATTAAAAATAGTATGTACGCATTAAAATGGTACTGCATATAGAAAGGCGCCTTGGCTTCAGTGCAATAGCTATAGTGCCTACATTGTGCAGAAGCATGCAGACAAGAACACAGACAAATATACTTTCAATATGGACGCTTACGGTGTTCATTAAAGATTCTGTATTTTGTACAATTTTTGAAAGCACCCGATCCCCCTAGAATACATTGAATAATCCACATTGAATTGGATCATTGATCATTCTGAAACTGTAGCTGCCAATACTGTATTACTTCCCTGTAGAACTGCAGGGCAATAAAATAATTCATCAAAGAAAGTAAAGTGAAAGATATTCCCACATAGGCATAGGAGAGCATATCAACAATGCAGTTTGAACAGTGGCACTACTTTTTCTTTTCAAATTGACTGGTGATTATATACTTTTCCATGATTGGTTAATCAGTTTCTCATCTGGAAATGTGTTTCTCATCTGCGTAATTTATGCAAATGAGGCACTTAAACTATCTGATGCATTTCTGCATGAATACTTTACCAAGGCACCTCCCCTTCTTGGGTATCAATAGAAGCACAATGGAAGGAAATAAAACTGCAGGTGCACAGGAATCCCACTGGGCACAGACATCAATTCAACGTTTATTCCAAGTTGGTTCAACATAATTTCATTGAAATGACGTGGAAACGACGTTTATTCAACCAGTGTGTGCCCAGTGGACACTTCACAAAATAACAGAAAAGACTAAACTGGCTCAATTACATATTTACAGTTTTGGTTAAATGCTTATAAAAATACAAAAGATGCATTTTTTCAAAAAACTAAACAAAGCTGAGTAAATACATGTATTTTTGTTGTTGTCATTACATTCTGATAAACATATCTGGTTGTAATAATAGGATATATCCAAATGGAGCATGGTTTGTGATGCCAGAACATGAGGCAAGTCTCAAAAGGTCATCACAAGGCAAACTGAGGGAAACTGTCTTTCAATTCTCATTCAGGCCATTGAAGTATTATGATTTCTGGGGAATAGTTTTTCTCCCCGTATCAAAATAACGATTTGATACAGTTTAAACTGTATATCATTCATACATACATATTGTACAGTACGTAATGATATCCATCCTGTCCATAATATCATATGCCAACATATTTAGCATTTTCCAAATGCAAACGCTCTTCTTCTTGCCTGTATGGCCATACTGTAGTCAATTTACCAGCCATCGACTATCTCACCTTTCCTTTTGGAATTCGTCTAGATCCTATATATTCAAATGCATTTCGGGATTTAAAAAAACAACAACTTAAAAGTAATCCCAGGAATCTCACTCAACGTCTCTTTTTCCATATTACTGCTTACTTCATCATCTTTCGTCTTCCCTTTCCAAAATCTTCTGGAAATTCTTTAACATCCGAGGCACAACGAAGCACAATTCAAAAGGGGGATTACAATTCAAAACAACCAATAAATATATTCTGTCTTTTCTCCACATCCACCAGACGTGAGTGTAGGTCCGAAATGGCACTCTATTCCTTATATAGTGCACTACTTTTAACCAGGGCATGCACACCCAAGGTGAAAGCAAGTCAAGGAGGAGCTCCAGTGACAGTCAGTCTGGTTGCAGAAGAAAAATAAGCCACGCGACCCTCTGGTCCAAACGCCTTGTATCTTGCATCCAAACATACGATTTGAGACGCATAGAAGAGAAATGAAGGAAGCCATCTTGGCCAGTCTCCTTGGTGAAGTAAGGCATGGTGGTGATAGAATCCCCAAAGGCACCTGGCTGTGTGAGTCTGTATGTGTCCGTGTATTTATTTGTTTAGCGAACAGGGCTCATCATCAGTATCTTAACAAATTCCATTCATCCGCGGAAAAGGCGGGTTCTTCCTCCTTGTAGAACCTTCTAGAAGTCGCAACAGTTGGTTTGATTGTTCTCTGAGAAGTATGTGGTTCCGTTGGGCAGGGACAGGGGCGGGAACTGGAACGACATGTTTTCCTCCATTGGACAGTTTGTAACCTGGATGGTAAATAATGGACCAATTAGGAAGAAGTTAGCCACAACAGATCAGAAAGACTAGGGGATGATGTAATGCCTGCAACCCACAGCAAAATGTGCTTGTTTGAGTGCTTTTAAAATCCTCATTTATACCCTTCTCAAAGAAACCACCAACAATGGACAAAGAAAATCTCCAAATTTGTGTAGAACTACATACAACAGAGTAATTAGCTCTAAATACTTCAATATACGTCAAAGACAAATACGAAACAGATACCTTCTTCCCAAAGGCCCCTTCGTGGCTCGTAATAATTGTCCTACTAGTAAAACCCTAAATACTGGTGCAATTAGAAACGCTGTAATCTGGTTGTAATAATGAAACAAGTCTCCCTTGAAAAATAGGTATTTTTACCTCAATGGGACAAACTGTTAAAATGAAGGTTAGATTCAAATACTGGTGCCTGTATTACCTGTGTCTGCCCGTTGCAGTTGAGGTACTGCTGCTGGACCAGCAGGCTGTCTGGTGTGAGGCCCCCAGGGGTTAGACCAGGCCCCACCTGACAGGACAGAGGGCTGATGTTGGTGTCACCTTGTGGGATTGCCGAGGACCCCACGATGGGCCCGCTGGAGTTCCCCTGGAAGTAGCAGGAGGCCTGGGTGGGACTGTGGTCGTGGAGGAGGGCCGTGGCCCTCTGACAGGAGGATGGGACCAGGGAACCAAGGGCTGTGTTGGGGGTTAAACAGACCCCGTTGACAGGAACCAAGGGAGGGTTGGTGCTGCTGAACATGCAGCTGTTGGAAGAGACGAGAGGAGGGGTGACTTGAGCAGAGGTCTTTTGAAGCCTGTACTGGCCTGATATTGTTTGATCCCTGTTGTAGTTCTGGGCCTGAGAATTCTGCTGTGGCTGGGCCTTGAGCCCAGGGATAGGGAGCTGGGGAGCAATTTGGAAGTCAGACACCTGGCTGTTATAAAAGCTGCCCATGACATTGTGTTGGTGTCCATTTTGTTGGTGTAACATCGTGGGCAGCATTTTCTGCTGCTGCTGTTGCTGGGTGTGCAGGGAAAAGTGTCCTTGTCGGCAGCTAGCCGGATTGGGATCTAGAATGACGTCTTTTGGTTGATTTGAAATATTCTGGGCAAAGGTTTCCAACAGGGTGTCGGCCACCATGTTGGTATTGGGCATGGAGGGCAAGGGCATCCACATGGATTCCTGACCGGGCACTGCAAAGGGATCTGATTGGCTTATGGAGCTCTGGTCCTGGAATCTCATTGGCTGATCATTCATGTTCCACCCTAGCAGCTGGCTCTGGATTGGCAGACCCATAGGAGCAGGGATGACCTGAGTGGCAGAGCTCCGATTGGCAAGGCCTGACTGCATCTGTTGTCTCAGGGAATAAGACGCCAGCCCGTTACCAGGGCTGGACAGCATCTGAGAGGCCTGGAGGCCTTGCTGGCTACCTTTGGCTTGGTTCTGCCTCACCTGGGCACAGGAGCCAGTCAGGGAAGGGTTAAAGGCCAGATGGTTAGCGTTGCTCTCCAGTCCCAGGTTCTTTCCCAGGGATTGGGCAAACGTGTTCCTGGAGGATGCCTCCTGGAGTGTGGGGCTGTTCAATCCCATCTGAGAGCCCATGTGTGTCAGCTTTATCATGCCCCGAACGTTACTCACTGTTTCAGCCCCACTCAAGCCTCCCATCCCAAGCAACTGGTTCTGCTGGGGATCAACCCCCCAGTTGAAGCCCTTTCCTCCAGGCATCATGGTATTCCCCTGCAGGTCGACATTTGTAAGGCACTCTGGTACCTCCAGGAGGGGGTTGTTAACACTGACGGACCCCAGCATTGAGCCCAGATGCTCGGGCATCTTGAGTCCTCCGTTCTCCTTGAAGAGATGTTCCTCCACATATGACAGGATGTCATGGTTGAGGATGTCATCAAGGTCCTCGGACATCTCACAGTTGCTGGAGCTCATCTTCAGCAGAGTGTTCTCCCAGTCCTTCAGCTCTGTGGGGTCCACATCCAGGCTGCAAACAAGATAAGATCAGATAAGGTCCACTTCCAGGCCGCAAGCACATCAAATCCAACTTTATTTGTATAGCACATTTCATACAAGCTACAGTATAGCAATACAATACAATGTGCTTCACCTAATTTTTTGGAAATAGATACAATAAATAATAGAACATAGATGGTAATTTTCCATGAACAAAAATTGTGTGACTTGCTTCAGCTCTTTGAAAGTATTTTGTGGTAGTACAAGAAGTTTAAACATTTTACTTAAGTGAAGCGGTGAAATATATTCGAAGTTCAATTTATTAAAATATCTGGTCTGATTACTTTGATAGACTGTGTCAACCTCATTACTTTGGACTGTGGGGCACATATTTAATCACAAATAATTACACTAAGACTACTACACTTTTAATCATAAGGAATTAGAAATGTTTTAGGTTATAATTTGGAGAGAGAAGTATGATGATGCATCTAGTGGAAGAAGTTTAGAAGTTTGTTAGTGAGGAAAATATGTTGCGGTAGTTGATGAAGTAAAACAAATGAAAGGTTGAGTAAGTTCTGTCCACAAATGTACCCACATTTTCATTATATGTAAATAGTTACATACTTCTCCCTATTAGCTGAAATCGTATTTTTTCAAAGCTATTTTAGCTGTCATGTTAGCTGTTCGGTCCGAACAAATTCACAAATTTGTGGCGCTATGCAGAAGTTGACACCCTGCAGGCACATGTTGCTAGGCAACCTGCCTACACTTGCCTAGGCAGGCCTGCTCCCTCTGTGGCTAAAGCAAGTGTGAGAAACATGCTAACAAACGTTTGTGCTGTGCAACTAAATAAATACTGCACTCTGACACACAAAACCTACGTACTTGCTATAGTCGTGATAGTGTTGCTAGACAACGCAACTACCTTCACCTTTCAATTTTATAATCTACCATTGTTTTTTATTCATTTCTATGATTTATTTTATGGTAGAAGTCAAACCTTGAACACAGGCTGTTGTCCCCGATGATCTGCTGCAGTGTTTCCATCAGGTCCTGGACAGTGGACACCTCCCTGATGCCCGTGTCCGGCTTGGGCACAGTGTGGTGTTGGGACTGCCAGGAATCACCAGGCACGTTGGCCATTGCGTGGCTGTTGCTGAAGGCCTGGTCTTCCCAGGAGCACAGCTCCTGAGGGTTGGGGGGCTCGCTGGAGGGCTCGCTGGGGCTGGTCTGTATGGATGAATAAATGAAAAGTATAAAATACTTTCCATGTCAAGTCATCCTTAGCGACCCATCCCTTACGGGATTATTTGACACATTGTCGGTGTTCAAAATGGCAAGCTATTCCCTACATAGTATACTAGAGACCTATTGGCCCTGGTCAAACATAGTGCATAATGTAGGGAATACGGTACAACAGAGTAAATTGCTGTACCTGCATATAGACGGATTGGTCCTGCTTCAGCATGGAGCCCAGCAGGGAGTCGGGGTCCAGGGCCATTTCTTCGGCCATCTTCCTGATCTTAGGGCCCTTGCTCTGGGTTGGAACGTCAGCTACGTCCAGAGAGAGGCCCACCTCGTAGAGAACAGCTTCCCCAGTGGCGAAGTTAAAGGGCAGCTGGAGTCTCCGCTGGCGAAGCTGCTCCTCACCCTCCTTATTTCTTGAGGGATACAAAGGAGTGTTAGAACAAAATAGAATAGAGTACAGCAGAGTACAGAGCAGGGTAATCTTGGATTGGATTGTCCAGATAATGACTCTACTCACGATAACGGTCTCTGTCTAACCATGATGAAGTCGGGCCTCCCTCCCTTGTAGATCAGTCTGGCATTAGCCTGAACCCAGACCCACACACCATTCTTGGCCAGAAGCCTAAACACAGTCAGACCACTCTCACCTGTCTTTATCACTAAGGAGGGAAACAGACACGAGGGAACTGTCAACAACAGGGACGGGTACAGCAAATACAGAGAAGTCGTTCGTTTTTGTTCATTTTATTCATTCGTTGTTTCATCCATTTGTTAGTTCAGTCGTTCGTTCATTCGTCCGTTCAATCACTCGTTAGTTAATTCAAACCTCCAAAAAGGAAAGTTGTAATATTAATTGGGAAAAGTGATAACGACTTACTTCTGACATGGTTGTCGGCACAGTACATCATGTCAGCAGCGTGGATGAACTGGTATCCAGAGCCTCTCATACACAACTCCAGCTCAGTGTAGCCCAGAACCACCTTCCCTCTGACATACAGTAACGCACAGGAGGAATAACATCAGAAACGTGCTTTATAATTACTCTGTTTTTTTTCGGTTCTCTACAGTTTGTGGTTACCAACGGTACCATTCATAGTAACATTCATGAATAAGTCATCACAAATGCTTATAAATCATTTAGAAATGAATGTCAATGTCATAATGCACACAAAGGAATAACGCCATCGTTAGATATACACCACGTGGCCAGAAGTATGTGGACACCCACTCGTCGAACATCTCATTCCAAAATCATGGGCGTTAATATGGAGTTGGTCCCCCCCTATAACTGCCTCTACTCTTATGGGAAGGCTTTCCACTAGATCTTGGAACATTGCTGCGGGGACTTGCTTCCATTCAGAAACAAGCGCATTACTGAGGTCGGGCAGGGATATTAGCCGATTCGGCCTGGCTCGCAGTCAGCGTTCCAATTCATCCCAAAGGTGTTCGATGGGGTTAAGGTCAGGGCTCTGTGCAGGCCAGTCAAGTTCTTCCACATCGATCTCTGTAAATTATTTCTGTATTGACCTTGCTTTGTGCACGGAGACATTGTCATGCTGAAACAGGAAAGGGCCTTCCCCAAGCTGTTGTCACAACGTTGGAAACACAGAATTGCCTAGAATGCCACTGTATGATGTAGCGTTAAGAACTCCCTTCACTGGAACTAAGGGGCCTAGCCCAAGACATGAAAAACAGCTCCAGACCATTATTCCTCCTCCACCAAACTTTACAGTTGGCACTATGCATTGGGGCAGGTAGTGTTCTCCTGGCATCCGCCAAACCGAGATTCATCCGTCGGACTGCCAGATGGTGAAGCGTAATCCATCACTCCAGAGAACACATTTCCTCTGCTCCAGAGACCAATGGTGGCAAGCTTAGGCTTGTGTACGGCTGCTCGGCCATGGAAACCCATTTCATGAAGCTCCCCGACGAACAGTTATTGTGCTGACGTTGCTTCCAGAGGCAGTTTAGAACTCGGTAGTGTGTGTTGCAACTGAGGACAGGGAATTTTTTTGCGCTGCGCGCTTCAGCACCCGTTTTGTGAGCTTGTGTGGCCTACTCCTTTGCAGCTAATCCGTTGTTGTTCCTAGACGTTTCCACTTCACAATAACAGCACTTACAGTTGACTGGGGCAGAAATGTGATGAACTGACTTGTTGAAAGTCACTGAGCTCTTCAGTACGGGCCATTCTACTGCCAATGTTTGTCTATGGAGATTGCATGGCCGTGTGCTCGATTTTATACACTTGTCAGCAACGGGTGTGGCTGAAATGGCCGAATCCCCTAAGGGATGTGCACATACTGTAGTGTACTTTAATAATAACAGTGGATGGGAGTGTTACCGTGTATCAACATTCGTGGGGGTGAAGTCCAGCTTGTGTTTGGTCTGGAATATAAGTGTCTTGGTCCTGATCTCCAGGATAGAGGGGGTCTGGATGGGGGTAGCCACCACAAACAGGGCCAGCTGGGGGTGGTCTATGGTCCCGTCATCTGACATCTTGTTCTGGCCATGGAGGTACTTCAGACGCCCATTGAAGTTTAGGGCCTGGAGTTGAGACACAGGGAAATAAGGAGGAAAGGTAAGGGACTTCTCAATCTGTGTGATCACATGAGGATAAACATAAATCATAAATACAACTACACTAAGTTTTTGTTTTGAGTATTGCCTCATTCTGTCGAGGCAAAAGTCGTATTTTAACCACTACCTACTAATACAAAGTTAATCTGTAGACGTTAGGCCTCTTGACGTGTGGGGTTGGACTGTTAGTTTTACTGTACCAGGAAGCCAGAGGAGTTGTCCAGGAGACAGCGGAAGCGACAGACAAAGCTCCTCTCCAGGAAGGAGGAGTTCTCAGGGGGAATGTGCTGCGGGTTGTAGCTCACTATGTTGCTGGTGATGTCACTGCTGTTGTTAGGCTGCAGGCCTACAGTACACACAGTTACGGTACAGACACATGTATATTTAAATATATTTTATATTTTAGTAATTTATTAGACACTCTTATCTAGAGTAACTGACAAGAGCAATTAGGGTTAAGTGCCTTGCTCAAGGGCACATTTCTCACGAAGTTGTCTCTGGGATTTGAACCAGAGACCTTTCAGTTACTGGCCAAATGCTTTTAACAGCTAGGCCGCCTGTTTATTACCCTGTATATTCAGCTAACTAAACAAAACGTTTTTTCAAGCAAAATCAAATCTTTCCACAACGGTTGGCTTCGTCCACGTGTCAAAGTCATTCCACGGAGGGCTGAGTGTCCGTCCTTGTACGTTATTGCTGAATTAAGGTCACTAATTAGTAAGGAACTCCCTTCACCTGGTTGTCTCGGTCTTAATTGAAAGGAAAAACCCAAAACCCGCTGACACTCGGCCCTCCGTGGAATGAGTTCGACACCCCTGGCTTAGGCAGTCAGAAAAAAACAGGGTGTGAGTACTAACATAGCAGAATAGTGTACTAACATAGTGCATTACTCACTCTCTGTTGTCCCTGGCTCTGTATTAAACTGGTTGGGGTTAAGGGCAAAGTGGAGCTGACGTCTGAACAAGGCCCTGTCGTCCGTGTGGATCAACTCAAACACACTCTGGTGAACCACATCTGACTGTGGGAGACAGGACAAAGAGGGAGACAAGAGTGTAAAAGACGATATACAGTACAGAGTCCAGAGGAATATATGAAGTGCATGAGATTCAGTCATTTCCAAATGTGTCCTGATAATACAAACTAACAGGTACTGCCCTCTAGTGGTTTGGAAGCCATAATACTCCACCGTCTGCTTCAATCAATGTTTTGTGGGAAGGGGAAAGGAGTGGAATGGGTTGTACATCTCTCGTTAAAGAGCAAAGCTCACCAGGTGCAGAGGCACAAACAACCTCCATATTCCAAGAGGACTCTCTGCGGGGGTGTGTGCGTACGTGTGTGTTGTTGTTTGGAGCATGAGTCATCAACATATAAAAAAAATATTCATTAGAGCCTCTCCTGCAGTGTAATGTCTGTCTTTAGGCTCGTGACCTGGCCATGTGTGTGTGTGTGTGTGTGTGTGTGTGTGTGTGTGTGTGTGTGTGTGCACTGTAAGCAGAGGTGAATGTATGTTTAATTTCTTCCCAGCACGGGACGTCCTATGTGTGCACACGTTTATGGGCCTAATCATAGAATTTTACCGGGATGCCATACCGGACCGCCTTACGTTCACCCCTGGCTGTAAATGTGTTTGTGTGTGTGTACTGTTAAGTGTGTGTAGGGGCCAATGACCCGGGTTCATGCATCGTGTTGCACAGAGGGCAAGCAGTGCTTCTGGGCCCAATGTGCCAAGCGGCAGTCACGCTACACTTTATTGTTCCCAGCACACATGACTCATGTGTTTTCTCATTCCCTTCGATCCATTAATGGCTCCGCCATGAAAAAAACGCCGGGAACGTAGGTCTTGACGGAGAGAAAGTTATGTGATTAGATGCTCGTTCTCTTTTCCCTCTTCTCCCTTAGGCTCCCTAAAAACGTGTACTTGGCCTCAGTCAAGGTCTGTCTCTGGGAATGATGTGTGTACGCACGGAACGAGAGTTTGGAGTTTGTTTGAATTTCTGACTTATAAACACATCCATTTAAACGTGGTCTGTATAAATGTCTGTGATGGGAAAGCGAGCAGAGGGCATATGAATCTCAACTCCATGCACTTCCCCTTCCGATTATAGCCTTGCTACTTCAGTTATGACTGATATGCTATGGGGATGATCAAAGTTGAGGCGTCACATTAGAATGTCCAACAAGGTCAACTGGCCAGCAAATTATTCAACTGTGACAATACTGACATTTCTCTTTTGTGTATATGTGATGGTGTAATTAGCTAGGTAGTTGATATGGGCTGCTATGAGGTGACATGTAAGATACCATTAGCTAGCTAGGTGATACGGCTACTATGAGGTGACAGGTATGATACCATTAGCTAGCTAGGTGATACGGCTACTATGAGGTGACAGGTATGATACCATTAGCTAGCTAGGTGATACGGCTACTATGAGGTGACATGTATGATACCATTAGCTAGCTAGGTGATATGGGCTGCTATAAGCTGACATGTTGGATACCATCAGCTAGCTAGGTGATGCGGCTACTATGAGGTGACATGTATGATACCATTAGCTAGCTAGGTTATATGGCTACTATGAGGTGAAAGGTATGATACCATTAGCTAGCGAGGTGATACGGCTACTATGAGGTGACAGGTATGATACCATCAGCTAGCTAGGTGATATGGGCTGCTATAAGCTGACATGTTGGATACCATCAGCTAGCTAGGTGATGCGGCTACTATGAGGTGACATGTATGATACCATTAGCTAGCTAGGTTATATGGCTACTATGAGGTGAAAGGTAGGATATCATTAGCTAGCGAGGTGACATGTATGATACCATTAGCTAGCTAGGTTATACGGCTACTATGAGGTGAAAGGTATGATACCATCAGCTAGGTAGGTGATACGGCTACTATGAGGTGACATGTATGATACCATTAGCTAGCTAGGTTATACGGCTACTATGTTATACGGCTACTATGAGGTGAAAGGTATGATACCATCAGCTAGGTAGGTTGAACTATGAGGTGACATGTATGATACCATTAGCTAGCTAGGTTATACGGCTACTATGAGGTGACATGTATGATACCATTAGCTAGCGAGGTGATACGGCTATGAGGTGACAGGTATGATACCATTAGCTAGCGAGGTTATACGGACATGTATGATACCATTATGAGGTGATGACATGTATGATACCATTAGCTAGCTAGGTAGGTTATGACAGGTATGATACCATTAGCTAGCTAGGTGATACGGCTACTATGAGGTGACAGGTATGATACCATTAGCTAGGTAGGTGATACGGCTACTATGAGGTGACAGGTATGATACCATTAGCTAGCTAGGTTATACGGCTACTATGAGGTGACAGGTATGATACCATCAGCTAGGTAGGTTATACGGCTACTATGAGGTGAAAGGTATGATACCATCAGCTAGGTAGGTTATACGGCTACTATGAGGTGACATGTATGATACCATTAGCTAGCTAGGTTATACGGCTACTATGAGGTGACATGTATGATACCATTAGCTAGCGAGGTGATACGGCTACTATGAGGTGACAGGTATGATACCATTAGCTAGCTAGGTTATACGGCTACTATGAGGTGACAGGTATGATACCATTAGCTAGCTAGGTGATACGGCTACTATGAGGTGACAGGTATGATACCATTAGCTAGCTAGGTTATACGGCTACTATGAGGTGACAGGTATGAGGTTACCATTAGCTAGCTAGGTGATATGGGCTGCTATAAGCTGACATGTTGGATACCATCAGCTAGCTAGGTGATGCGGCTGCTATAAGCTGACATGTTGGATACCATCAGCTAGCTAGGTTATGCGGCTGCTATGAGGTGACTTGAAATGTAGCTACATAGGGTCTTCATAAAACCTGAATAACCCATACATAACACATTTATAAGCAGTATATGCATAATGTGGGTGCACTGTCTGTGTGTCAGTCAGCATGGATCAAAAGGCCCTATTTTACCTGGTGGAAGCCTAGGTAGTCCTGAACAGTAGGAGAGGAGTAGAACACGTATCCCTCCGCCGTGACCACCAGCACAAAGCCGTTCAGGGCCTAGAGACACAGAGAGGCACAGACAGACAAAAATAAACACTATGAACTTACTATTTATGAAATTAATAGTATTATATTATTATGAAGTTAACATATGTTCATACTTCACACGTCAAACAAGACACACTTCGTTATTTGACATGAAGATGGGCAAATAAACTTAAACTGAAAGAAAGAAGAATGAATTCCATGACATAGTGAATGATAAGTGAGTCAAATTAAATTAGAGGAGGAATTCTGGTCGGCTGTTGAAGAAGGGAGAAGTAGCCATGGTGTGTGTGTGTCTATGTGTTTGTTCAGGTTTGGGTAAACATCCCATGTAATTAGCCATTCCTTTGTTCAGGTGTTAAATGTGACAATACAACGGAGCAGGGGGGAATATAGCTTCTTGTCACGCACAGGATCCTGGACCTTGTAAACAATAGACCACCAGAGTGTGTGTGTGTGTGAGAGAGAGAGAGAGAGAGAGAGAGAGAGAGAGAGAGAGAGAGAGAGAGAGAGAGAGAGAGAGAGAGAGAGAGAGAGAGAGAGAGAGAGAGAGAGAGACAGTCAGAGACAGACAGACAGACAGAAAGAGTGTGCGAGAGGTCCTGCATTTTGGTATCACAATAAAGGGCCTATCTGGATTTACTGGAATCTGCTGCAAGTTTTCAGCATTTAAAACACAGACATCAGCTAACAGGTTTAGGAATACAGGCCAAAGTATTTGTGTGTGTGTGCAGTGGTGGAAAAAGTACCCAATTGTCATAGTTGAGTAAACATAAAAGATACATTCATGGAAAATGACTCAAGTAAAAGTGAACTACTTGAGTAAAAGTCTGGTTTTAAATATACTTAAGTATCAAAAGTACATGTAATTGCAAAAATATACTCAAGTATCTAAAGTACAAGTCATTTCAAATTGCTTATATTAAGCAAACCAGACATCATTGAGTCTCTCCGGGGCTCCCGAGTGGCACAGCGGTCTAAGGTACTGCATTTCAGAGCAAGAGGTGTCACTACAGTCCCTGGTTCAAATCCAGGCTATGGGAGTTCTCCAGATCAGAGGCAGTAGAGATGACCAGGGATGCTCTCTTGATAAGTGCATGAATTGGACCATTTTCCTATTCTGCTAAGCATTAAAAATGTAATGACTACTTTTGGGTGTCAGGGAAAATGTATGAAGTAAAAAGTACTGTATTTTCTTGAGGGATGTAGTGAAGTAAAAGTAAAAGTGGCCAAAAATATAAATAGTAAAGTAAAGTACAGATACCTCAAAAAACAACTTAAGTAGTACTTTAAAGTATGTTTTACTTAAGTACTTTACACCACTGTGTGTGTCTTTGAGGGAAATAGTGAGTGATTCTAACCCACCTACTCTAATTATTTCCAGAAAAAGACTACAGGACAACAAGACGATAACGTGGTTTGTACCATCTTCACGATATATGCTCCCAGATTGCACTGAACAAGTTTTCTGCATGGTGAATCAACCACATAGTGAAACACAGTGAAAAAACTATCCCCATTAATAACCAACGAGTAATCTAACTAACAATTCCAAAACTACTACCTTATACACACAAGTGTAAAGGGATAAAGAATATGTACATAAAGATATATGAATGAGTGTTGGTACAGAGCGGCATATCAAGATGCAGTAGATGGTATCGAGTACAGTATATACATATGAGATGAGTAATGTAGGGTAAACAAAGTGGCATAGTTTAAAGTGGCTAGTGATACATGTATTACATAAAGATGCAGTAGATGATATAGAGTACAGTATATACATATACATATACATACATATACATATGAGATGAATAATGTAGGGTATGTAAACATTATATTAAGTAGCATTGTTTAAAGTGGCAAGTGATATATTTTACATCAATTCCCATAAATTCCCATTATTAAAGTGGCTGGAGTTGAGTCAGTGTGTTGGCAGCAGCCACTCAATGTTAGTGGTGGCTGTTTAACAGTGATGGCCTTGAGATAGAAGCTGTTTTTCAGTCTCTCGGTCCCAGCTTTGATGCACCTGTACTGACCACGCCTTCTGGATGGTAGCGGGGAGACCCAGGGTCTCGAGCTTGATGACGAGTTTGGAGGGTACTATGGTGTTAAATGCTGAGCTGTAGTCGATGAACAGCATTCTCACATAGGCATTCCTCTTGTCCAGATGGGTTAGGGCAGTGTGCAGTAGACCTATTTGGGCGGTAAGCAAATTGGAGTGGGTCTAGGGTGTCAGGTAGGGTGGAGGTGATATGGTCCTTGAC